>NW_027508792.1:200000-892500 GCF_051911475.1 Siphateles boraxobius
ACACAGTCACACTCACCTTCCCAAACAGATCCACCATCCCTGATGATTTCTGAATGTTTCTGAATAGATAAACCATCCGTCTTCACATGATAGTGACTGTCCTGCTTTGGTTTCTAGCGTGCATGTGTGTACTGAAACTGTCCGTTTCTGTTTTTTAACTCGACTGACTTGTAGAACAGTCTGTCCGATTTTATATGATTAATTTATTTGTTATTTATTTGAAAAAGGGGTTTGTAAGTATTGTACTGCCTTTTTAAATAGAAAACATCTTTCCTCAATGATCACATGCATTAATCTGTGTGCGTGTGTGTGTGTGTTCATTTATCACATTCAGCACTAATTGTTTTATACACTATTGTGTACGTCTCACTGAAATGGTACAACACAAGTACCCCTCATAGCGAACTACCTGCGATAAGAGTGAAGTGTGTGATTCATCAGTGAAAAGAACATAATTTATTCACTTTCTGAAGAAACTGCGTGTGCAGAACTCACACAAACTGAATCAGAACGTGTTTAACATCCAGAATATTACATCCTTCGCCTTTACATTCTCATAATTACAAACAAGTATCCGTACACCCTCATTTACAAACACAGACACACTGATTTGGGTTGGTGCTTGTAATCATCTATATCACACTGCCAAACACACACTATTGATATTGATGCCCATTTCTGCCTCCAGGAGGCTATTGGTGAGAAACAAGTGAGACTAAAGAGAGACAGATAGTAATGGATGGAGAGATAAACAGGAGTGAATCTCATGAAGAAATGTCTGGATCATATTTCACCACAAAATCTAAAGAAAAATTAAATGTCACAATTAGGGCTGGGTATCGTTTTAATTTGAACGATTCGGATTTCGATTCTGCTTATCGATTCCGATTCTTATCGATTCCTAATTTCGATTCCAATAAGGTAAAAAAAAAGATATCATTCACATTTAGTTTTATTGCAAAACTTTACATTGTAGCTGAATATCATGAACAAATAAATCAACGGGATAAAGAACACTTACACAAGGAACGTTTGTCTGTGGTTTAAAAACACCATAGAAAAACAACTAGCTGAACTAATATAAATTTCAAGCTTTATTAAAGACAAGTAAACACTGAGTAATTAAAAAATAAAAAATAAAAATTAGTTATCGCAAAAAATAGATACAAGTGAACAAATATACGATTGAAATAATCAGGAATTCTGGTTCACAAACTAATCAAATGAAAAATAACACTGCCGTTTATAAATAAAATATACATTACAAATATAGTTTCAAAAGATATTCAGTGAAGAATGAGTGTGTTTCTCTTTGTCTTTTGATTAGTGTTATTATAGAGACCGCAGGAATATTAGTGCTGTCACTTTAAGAGCTGCACGGATCCAATATACTGATACACATGAACACAGAAAACAGAGTCTCTCGCTCTTCAATGGTTTAAAGTCATATTGAAATACTGACAAAGGACTCGATAAGAGGAATTGAAATTGAAATTTTAAACAAGTATCCGATTCCTGACCTCAAGTATTTGATTCCAGATTTGGAATCGATTTTCGATTCCCAACCCTATTCACAATATAAATATAAAATACTGGCCCTAAAAATAAACTTTCTTTATGCAAAATATTATTTCAAATAGTTTTGAGGTGAAATATGATCAGGACTTGCTTTTGACAGACAAAGATGTTGGTATGTTTGGCTTCTCCACATTTCTGCACACCCTGATCTGTCATGGTCACATGTTCACGTCCTCATCTGTACAGAACAATGTGTAATAAATACAAATAAAAAGCTAAAACGAAAGAAAAGAAGATAACGAAATAGTAATTACTACTTCAGTATTTGACAGCAGGAGCATTTAATGTTCATGTTTAGGTTTGGACCTCAAAACTCATTCGTTAGCAAAACTTAGATTTAAAATAATAATAATAAAAAGCAGATATGGTATGAAATATGATTATATGTCTGAAATGAAATGTTGATGGGAAGAAGATGCGTGATCGGACCAGTGTGACCTGAGAGCAGCACACACACAAACACACAGGATTATGGGAGATTGTACTGAATGCAGAGATGTTTCTCGTCACAGGTTTACTGTATTCATGAGTCGTGTTAATAAAGCCCTCTCCCTCCTTTTGCTCTGAGGTCAAAGGTTACTCTGGACGTTACGGTTGAGCTGAACGTTGTTTATTAAACAGTTCAAAGGATTCATTAACTTGTGTGATCATTTCTGTAATGCTGTTTATACACACTCACACAGAGACACAAACACAAACACACACACACACACACACACACACACACACACACACACACACACACACACACACACACACACACACACACACACACACACACACACACACACTCTCACTCACACACACACTTTCTCACAGACACTCACTCACACAGACACACACACACACTCTTTCACACCGACACTTACTCACACAGACACACCCACTTTCTCACACTGACACTTACATACACAAACTCGCACACACACAGACACAGACACTCTCTTTCTCTCACACACACTCTCTTTCTCTCTCACACACACTTTCTCTTTCACACACACTTTCTCTCACTCACACACTTTCTCACAGACACTCACTCACACAGACACTCACACTCTCTCACACCGACACTTACTCACACAGACACAAACTCGCGCACACACACACACACACACACACACACACACACACACACACACACACACACACACACACACACACACACACACACAAACACACTCTCTCTCTCTCACAAACACACACAGACTCACTCACTCACACACACACACACACAGACACACTCTAAAACAACACACTCTCAAACACACTCTATCTCACACACACACACACACCCTCTCACAAACTCACACTCACACAGACACACTCTCAAACACTCTCTATCTCACACACACACACACACCCTCTCACAAACTCACACTCACACAGACACACTCTCAAACACTCTCTCTTTCACACAAACACACACACACACACACACTCTCACATACAAACACACACACACTCTCTCTCACAAACACACACAATCTTACACAGACAACCTAACACGCTTACAGACTCACACTCTCACATAAATACACACTCACATTATCAATGTTAAAAACAGTTGTGTACAAAAAATGTCACATAAATGCTGTTCTTTTGCACTTTCTATTCATCAAATAATCATTAAAAAAATAAATTGTATACAACTGTTGTCAACATTGATAATAATCATAAATGTTTCTTGAGCATCAAATCGTCATATTATAGTGATTTCTGAAGGATCATGTGACACTGAAGACTGGAGTAATGATGCTGAATATTCAGCTTTACCAATACAGAAATAAATTGCATTTAAAGTATATTCAAATAGAAAACAGTTATTTTAAATTGTAAAAATATTTCACAATATTACTGTTTTTGCTGTATTTTGAAACAACTAAATGAAGCCTTGATGAGCAGAAGAGACTTCTTTTAAAACATTAAAAATCTGGTAACACTTTATTTTACAGTGTCCTTGTTACATATGTTACATGTACTTACCATAGTAATAACAGTAAATGATGCATAATTACATGCAACTAACTAACCCTCAACCAAATCCTAATCCTACCCTAACCCTATAGTAAGTACATGTAGTAGCTTAATATTACTCAGTACTTAAATATATAACTACACTGGAACAAAGACACCTTAAAATAAAGTGTAACCAAAAATCTTTCCGTTCTAATAATTTGGCCACCCCTGTGTGTGTATATATATATATATATATATATATATATATATATATATATATATATATATATATATATATATATATATATATATATATATATATATATATATATATACACACATATCGTACACATGCTTCATAGACGTAGCCACGGGTGTGCCGGTGCCAGCTGGCTACAAACAGATGCAGAATTATTTTAAGACTTAAATAAAAATGTTGGTCCTACTTTATATTAAGTGGCTTTAAGTACTATGTACTTACATTGAAACTAATAATTTGATACAATGGACTTATTGTGTACATACATGTTTTTACGTTGTACATGGTCAAAAAAATGCGGGGGACGTGTCCGGCCCCTCCGTCCCCCCGGCTGCTAGAGGTATACATAAACAGTATCAAGAAATTATACATTACAATGTACAAATTAAATATAATTTAAGATATTGTGTAGACGTTACGGCTTGAAAGCCCTTGCAATGTTTCCAGATAAAGCTGCATTTGAATTCCAGTGATTGACAGCCATAAAACTCTTGAGTTTCAATGACGTCAAGGCTATGATGTGATTGGTTTGTAAGGCACACGTGATCCACGCGGACCTTTATGGTCCTCACATAAGATCTCTGTAGATATATTAAGACTGCTCACTCGGATTTCTATGAACAGGAAAGCCTGCAACGCGGAATAAGTCGGAATAAAAGAGCAAATCTTCAAATGGTAAGTCATCCCGTGTTTGCAGTTGCAGTTAGAAGCTCCTCTTCCAGTGAATCAGAGTTAGAGCTGCGCATGCGTACTGTCTCTCGATCAAACCGGAAACAGCAACATTTATAGGAAAGAGTACAGCAGATATTCTGGTTATTCTACATTCCAGAAAATAGGAATTGATTTTGCAATTTGCAAGAGCAAAATATCTACCCGGAGGCGATGAAAAATGGCCAGTGAGTGAACTGACTTTCCTCGAAAAGGACTTTGACTACAGTGACGCCAGAGAGTTGCCAAATCATTAGTTTTATCAGTTATTACTAGAACTAACGTTAATACACGATCAAACAGTCATTCATTCATTCGATGTCATGGTATGCTCGTTTTTAACACTTTGCGGCTGTTTAATCACCTGTTGATCACAGAAAATAACATTTCAATACTATCTGAGAGTTTATGAAGTTAATTTATTGAGTGTTAAAGTGTTTACTGTGATCATGTTCATGTATTACCATTATAAAGCATGTTTGTCTGTGTTTTGTGGTCATGTGTTAATGCATATATTGACAGCTCATCAGTGATGTGTTGGCATATTGAAATAAAGGGCGTATCAGAGCTTAAAGGTTAAAATGATATGATTATTTACTCATCCTTTAGCCATCCTAGGTGAATGTGACCTTCCTCTTTCAGCCATACACAATCAGAGTTGTATTAAATATCCTGGCTTTTCCTAACACTTTTTAAAAAGGGAATAGAGTAACAAAGAAGTACTGCTGTTATTACCTTGGTAATTTTTGGACTCTACCATTATAGTACATTTTGTGCATATGTTCTTTACTTATTATAAGAACTGGCGAAGTATAGATAGATAGATAGATGGATACAGTTGTTATTTATAATCAAACGTCATCTCTCTCTCTTTCAGATGGACGGGCCGATGCGTGTGTTGGTGACGGGTGGCAGTGGGCTGGTGGGACGAGCGATAGAGCGACTGGTGAAAGAGAGTGAAGGGAGAGAAGGAGAAGAGTGGATATTCCTCTCATCCAAAGATGCCAATCTCATGTAAGAGATCCTGAACAAAAACTCATGAGACGTCACACCATTTAAACAACACAATCATTACAATATCATATCAGTTAGTATATTATAACATACTTTTTAAGAAGTAACTCAAATATTTTGTTGTAAATTTAAAAGTAATGCGTTACATGGAAAAAAAAGTAATCTGATTGCGCAACTTGCATTACTGGGTATAAAAGCGGCATCCACCAAAGACTCAAACAATTCAAAAATCACAATTCTCAATGGAAGATTGCAAAGTATTTTAGGTCTTTCAAAAGTTACCATATATAATATTGTGAAAAGATTCAGGGAATCCAGAGAAATCTCAGTACATGTAGGGCAAGGCAGGAAACCTCTGTTGAATGTATGTGACCTTTGACCCCTCAGATGGCATTGCATCCGTCATGCTGCTGTGTTAGAGATAGACACATTGGCTTGGGAATACTTTGGAAACCCGTTGTCACTGAAAACAGTTTCCCGCTGCATGAAGGAATGCAACTCGAATCTCTTGTTACGCAAGGAGAAAGATATACCTTTGTTGAATGCAGAGAGTTTTTCTTTTTGGGAAAAACTGACTTCAAGTTCTTAGTCCCAAAGACGAATAGGACCATCCAGATTTTCATCAGCGTACGTCTGCAAGATGTCTGTTAAAGATCACTCTGCAAAGCATCTGCTGTTTACTAACATCTGATAGACGTCTTTAATATGTCGGTTTTACATCATAAACATCTTAAAGACATTTTCTAAACGTCTATTCGACATCTGACAGGAAACGTCCAATAGACGTATTGCAGGTGAGCAAACACTCTAAAAAATATGTAAACGCACATCAAATAGACGTCTCAGGTGTGTTGAGTCACTTTCATCAGAGTAAGATGGTGGTGTACCATCTCTTAAATTACTACACACAGAAACAGCAAGGTTTTTAACTCTTAAGCTTCTAGAAAATAAAGAACAAAGAATCAGGTGTGTTTTGCTTTTTTATGTTTTTAATTTATTTATTAAACTTGGTTACATGTTATATTGTTATATTACAATGCTATCATGTTTTGTGCAGGCAAGTAGCTTACTTCGTTGTGAACAGAAAAGCCTGACAATATCACTGCTTAAATAGCTTTGTATTGTGGTAATCCGCCATGTTTCTCACTGACACGCTCAAAACTCTTAAGAAAATCCCGAGTTTCCCACTCAAACTCTGAATCAACATGCACCAATACAAAAAGTTCTATGGCATAATCATTTGTTAATGAACAAATATTCATTACTTCAATGAGCTCATTGTTTCTGCCTAATTATTACATTGTTTAAATTAATACATTTTTAGCTAACTGATTTCTATATGTAAATTCCTGAAATACTTAGACACTTATCTCTAATAACAGATCTCTCTAAATTGTAATGTGAACTCTGTAAAGCTGCTTTGAAACGATGTGTATTGTGATTAGCGCTAGTCCTATACAAATAAATGTGAATTGAATTGAATCATATTAACGACATTGTGGTGGCGTTCATGTGTGTTCAACTCGCAAATACGATCTTTCCAACATGACTTGAACGCGGTTCAGACTCAGGTACTGGAGCTCTGTGTCAAACTTGAGTTAGCCAAGCCCATGCTTATTGCAGTGTTCATGGAAACATTTGCCACTAATGGTAAATCGCAACGATATGTATTGCCAATATGTAAATTAATTCTTGTTGCTTTTTGTCCATTTCGTGTCTTATGATAACTGTATTTACATGTGCTGTTTCAGGAACGCTGAAGAGACGAGATCAGTTTTCCAAAAGCATCGCCCGACACACGTCATTCATTTGGCCGCCATGGTGGGCGGGCTCTTCAGAAATATGAGACAGAACCTTGACTTCTGGGTAATTATAATATTGGACATATGTGACCCTGGACCACAAAACCAGTCACGAGTCGCACGGGTATATTTGTTGCAATAGGCAACAAAACATTGTATGGGCCAAAGTTATAGATTTTTCTTTTATGCCAAAAATCATTAGGATATTAAGTAAAGATCATGTTCCCGGAAGATATTTTGTAAATTTCCTACCGTAAATATATCAGATTTATTTTTGTGAGTGGATGCAGCAACATCGAGGACTTCATTTGGAACACTTTAATGGCGATTTTCTCAATATTTAAATTTTTTTGCACCCTCAGATTCCAGAGATATAGTTGTATCTCGGCCAAAAATTGTCCTACCCTAACAATACATCAGTGCATAGCTTATTTATTCAGCTTTATATATCAATCTCAATAATAAAAAAAAAAGATCCTTATGACTGGTTTTGTGGTCCAGGGCAATGGGATTTCTTTAAGACTGCAAGGGAAGCTTGGCTTCCTCTATAACAGTGGTCTTCAATCCTGCTCCCGAGTTTAGTTCCTACCCTAATCAAACACACCTGAATCAGCTCATCAAGCTCTTCAGGATCGCTTGAATATACAAAGGCAGGTGTGCTGAAGCAGGAACTATACTCTGCAGGACAGTAGCCTTCCAGGAGCAGGATTGAAGACCTCTGCTCTATAATGTCAAAAAATGAATGGTCAAATATGTACTACGGTGTTAACATTTTATTGATTTATAAATGCGTTATAACATGTTCATCTCGAAGACGAGTGCGTTCAGAATAAGCTTCATATAGCAGGTCGGCTGACTCGATTTCCTGCTCATTCATTCCCGGAGCGTCAGTGCATTTCCCTGTTGAAGCCCAGCGGCCATTCACTTCAGTGGGGCTTTGAACAGTTTTTTTTACTGCTTTGAAACTAGACGGTCATTGGATAAACTGCGATTATGTGGCGGGGCTGGACTCCGGGCTTCTGCGTGATGATTGGACGGTCCGTCGAAAGACTGCATCTCCTTTTGATTGACAGCGATTTTGTACTATAAAAAGTCGCTGACGCTGAAGCTGTTCGAGCTCAGTCCCATCGCGGATTTTGCAAGTGTAGTCGAAAGACAAACTGCTGCAACCTATTTCTTGGTATTTGCTTGGCGAAATTGCTAGCCAATCTTCATCATACATTTCACACAATTATACAGCACATTCCTTGTTTCAGTTTAACCTAATTCCCACATTTCCTCCGTCGAGTTTAATATCTTTTCATTCGTACAGCTCCCCTCTTTGAAAGACCAGCAGCTGCCACTGGTCCAGGGTCACATGTAATAAAAGCTTGGAAATATCACTGTTGAATAACTGAACTGTACATTGACTGTTTTTGTCTGTTGTTTTCAGAGGAATAATGTATTTATCAATGACAACGTGCTGCAGACGGCTCATGAGTTCGGGGTGGTGAAGGTCGTTTCTTGCCTGTCCACGTGTATATTCCCAGATAAAACCACCTACCCAATAGATGAGACCATGGTACACACACACACACACACACACACACACACACACACACACACACACACACACACACACACACACACACACACACACACACACACACACACACACACACACACACACACACACACACACACACACACACACATAGGCAGATGTTGGGATGGTTTGTATTCAGCATTCTTTTAAAGGGCTTATAACATGATACATTTTCCTTCTATGAATCATTGTCGTATAAAAACAGTGTAACTTTCAGACGTCCTCTGCAGAATCATTAGAATCCAGTGGGTCCAGTTTATTTTCTACAAGATCATCCACTCCAATTGTTTTATAACTTGAGGGAGATGATGATTAGACACTTTTTGTTTGGTATTGTCCTATATTTTTTGTCATCTATACAGACGTGTTTCTCTCTCGCTCTGTTTCAGATCCACAACGGTCCGCCACATGAGTCTAATTTCGGTTATGCCTACGCCAAACGCATGATTGATGTCCACAACAGGTCAGTGTCAAAGTTCATTGGTCATGAGCTTTTCTTGGGTGTATCACATTAAAGCATGTCTGTCTCATTTGGGAAAAAATACATTTTCCTTGCATTTTCATATCATCAGATGACATTTAAACACATTTTTGCTCCATATTTTAATTTCCACAGTTATTTTTCTTAATTTTTGTGTGTAATTCTCATTCAAATTAGTGAATATCAGTAAATTCCTATTACTGTGATACAATAAAAATATAGATTTTTTTTAACATTTAAATCATCATAAATTAAATGCAGCACAATAAACACCATGTATAATATATATATATATTATATTTAGCAATTTAGATTATTTTTATGACAATAATGACAATTTGTGAGGAATGTTTGTAATTGTCGTGAAAATAATGTCAAAATATATTTATTATTATGAGATTTGGGGGTGACATGTTTGTTTATAGCTTTCATATAAGTAAGAAATAAATCATTGTGTGTTTGTCCATTAGGGCGTGTTTTCAGCAGTACGGTCTGCGATACACAGCCGTCATCCCTACCAATGTATTCGGACCACATGACAACTTCAACATTGAGGACGGTCACGTGCTTCCAGGATTGATCCACAAGACGTACCTGGCAAAGAGTGAGACGCATTAAATTTTCTGGAAGGATCCAGACCATAGAAAAATGAAGCCAAAATATCCCAGAAATGCCTTTTGACGTTGTACACTGTTACATCATTTGAAACCTGAGTCTGAGCTGTAGTGATCCTGACTGAGATGGAGTCAGTTTTCAGTTTTCAGTTTCAGTTTATTTACAAAGCTCGTTTAAAAACGGCCACTGGCCGACCAAAGTGCTGTACACATAGAAAATGAAACTAATGGAATTTAGTGACATAAATAATCATAAGCAGTTCAGAGCAGAATAATCATTGTAAGCTAAAAGCAACCGAAAATGAATAGGTTTTAAGATAAGGCTTGAACTCAGACAGAGAGGAAGTTGATCTAATGTAAAGTGTGAGCTTGTTCCACAGTGTGGGACCTTGATTTTAGCCGGGTTTAAGGTATCTGAAGAAGAAGTTTCGTTTCAGATCTAAGACTTCTAGTGGGAGAATATAAATGCAGTAAGTCAGATAGATAAGAAGGTTCTAAATCATTTAAAGATTTATACACCAGTATTAAAATTTTATATTCAATTTTAAAATTGATCGGTGGCCAATGAAGGGATCTCAAAAGGGGGGTGGCATGGTCAAATTTCCTTTTACCCATTAGGAATCTCGCCACAGCGTTTTGAGCAATCTGTAGGCGGGCCGTTTGGGACTTTGATACACCAAAATAAAGGAGGTTACAATAATCCATGCGCGAGGTAATAAGAGCAGGATCGCAGTCTTCAATGAGCGTTTAGGGAGATAAGATTTAATTTTAGCTGTAGAGCGAAGATAGAAAAAGCTAGATCTAATGACAGCACTAATTTGCTTTTCGAATTTGAGGGAACTATCTAAAATCACATCTAAGTTCCATACCTGGGGAGCAATAGGTAGATCTATAGATCCAAGGTCAAAATCATAGATGTGCCTAGTTTCTGAAGGGTTAAAAACAATAACATCTGCTTTGTCTGAGTTAAAAAAATAGGAAGTTAAAAGCAACCCACGCTTTTACCTCCTCAAGACATGCAGTCAGACTGTCTAGAGCACTCTTATTTTTCTTAGACAAATGCATATAAATCTGCATGTCATCAGCATAACAGTGAAATGAGATATTGTGTTTCCTAAAAATAGAGCCCAGAGGAAGAAGATATAGTGAGAATAAGACAGGAGCTAAGACAGAACCCTGAGGCACACCGCAAGATAGATTTCAGAGTGAAGAGGAGAAACGTTGCATTTTTACAGAGAAACGTCTATTAGTTAAAAAATATTTGAACCAGCTTAGGACCACGCCCCCAGTCCAACGTAAGACTCAAGTCGAGAAACGAGAATCGTATGGTCGAGTCGCGGGATCGGTCCCACCTGACACTCACACTCCCACAATCGCAAGCACAACTGACAGTCATGACGTTACACCCGTTTTTATAGCATTAACTAACTAAAACCAAACTTATTGAAAAAACAAACACTTGACCAAATGCCAGTGTGATGAGAAGTACCCAAAATGACAGAAATCCTCTAAGTTATAATTAGTTTGTTTTTTTTTGGCTCGCGTCCCATTCGGACTGACGCAAAATGTTTTGGCTTCACTTTTCTGTGTGTGACACCCCTGATCTAGAGCCTCATTCAAGCAGAGTTGTGTTCACATGTTAAACGTATTTCGTGTTTGTGTTTTGTAGAGGAAGGTAAACCTCTGCAGGTCTGGGGTTCAGGTCGTCCTCTACGGCAGTTCATCTACTCTCTGGATCTGGCTCGTCTGTTTCTGTGGGTTTTGAGAGATTATGACGAGGTGGAGCCCATCATTCTGTCAGGTACTCGACCCGTGTTTGACAAGGTTCCCACTAGGGCTGGACAATAATTCAATATCAATATATATCGGGATATTTTTTTTTTCGATAACGGTGATATGATTTTTAAACACATTTTCGATATTTCAATATACATAGCAGCATTTGTCACTGACTGACGTTAGGCGCGCAGCCGTCAGAAAGAGCAGAACACAATTGGCTACTTTCCTGATGACGTACACCACAGACACGCAGCCACTGCTCAGAGCAGCGGATCTCCAACGCGGCAAGTTTCAGCCACAGAATGAGCGCCCCTGACCGCAATGCAAATGTGACTGAACGAGCTTCCACAAGTGAGGAGAAAGCATACGAAATAGTTGATAAGAGAGGAAAGACTAATTCAGTGGTATAAATTCAGTGGTGTTTCGGTGTTTCAGCGTGCTGTAAAATGTGCCGGAGTGTGACTGCCGAGTCCGACTAGCAGCGGGAACACATCAAACGAGGATCAGGAGATAGACTGTGCCGATGCGCGCGTCCGCGGCCAGGAACGTCGCGTCCACACTCTAAAAATAGCTCCCCGAAAGTTCTAATGAGCAGGTATCGCTCCCTGTGAATGTCCTGACGCGCGCACACACATGCACACGACGCGCAGAATCCAGTTCTCTTTCTTTAGCGCTTGAATAATAACACACACATTTATGGCAAAATGTCCGTTTTGTCAATTGTATCCTCACAAGAACAGTCTAAATGAGTTAAATAAAATCTTAAATGAAAGTTTAGAGTAGCCAAATGAGAAAATTAAATGCGTAAGATCCTCTCATCAGCGACAGATCTTAAAGGGACAGCAGCCAATTTTGTCTGTCAGTTAAGTTACCCATTGAACAAAGGGGAACAGGGCAAATTACTCACTGATCTTGTCTAAAGAACGTGTGTGGCTTTAATAAGGATTAATCTATATTTAATTTATAATTTATCCAGTTCAGACTATTTGATAATCTTATTCAATTTCTGTATATTTCAGTTTTATTTACACACAAAACATTAATGGTGAACATTTTTGACTTTACAAAATGATTATCTCAAGTCTTGAAAAAAGTAAGACATATTTTTGTTATACATAGTTTAGTAGCCTACTTTTATTTTTGGCAGAATTTATCATTATAATCAACTTAATTATTTCCTGGATTTTGTAACACCATAGTCCCTAAATTTATGTAAATGCAGGAAATGGGATTTAAATCGGAAAAAAATCCCCCATTTTGTGTACCAAATGTTGCACAAATGTTATGGCAAATGTAAATTTAAAAACAGAAATGCATTGCATTATTACATTGTCATTTTGCATATTACATTTCAAACTGAATATTGCTACCCATATGCTTTCATAGTCTTGTAGCAGGTATTGAGAAGAGAATATTATTGTTATGATGGGTTATTTCATTGCTTCATGTAGTTTGTTATGGTGCAGTAGCGAAAGACTCCAGCAGATTTCATAGACTTGGCAAATTCATTTTTCAGAAGATTGTAGGAACAGATATCTGTTATGGGCGTTCTTGGCAGTTTTTCTGAGGCTTTTATATTGTTCATATCGATATCGGAATTATATCGTATCGACCGAAATTAAGAAATATATCGTGATATAAAATTTGGCCATATCGTCCAGCCCTAGTTCCCACAGTTCCTTAAAAATTCAGTTTAAGATTATTAAAAATTTTTAATTATGATTTTTAGGTGTCTTAATTTCGGGGATGGATTTGTATGTATTAATATATTAGTACATAAACCAAGTTTATATATGTACATATTAGGAGTATAACGGCAAATGTATTTGTCCTGAACCGTCATGGTACGGGCAACACAGTCAGATGATGTATATAGTCAGTTAAAGGTGATCCACACACACTCAGATCCAGAAGGGGTGCCCTCGGTAATGCAACGCGGTTTGCTAACCGCCACAACCGGAAAGATACAAGTTTCTGTAAGAGGAAAGTAAGAGGAAGAAAAAGAGACTTGTGCTGCGTTTCAATTCGCCTACTTTTACTACGCCCTAAAAGTATGTACTCTTTTTGTGAAGAAAAAGAGTGTAGCAGGAGAGTAGACAAGCTTTGAGACGTACTATAACGTCATACAAATGCGTATTTAATGGTTGCTCTCTGTCGGATCCTGACACAGTAAACTAACCTGTCAATCATCTTAAAATAAAGATAAAGATAAAATTCTCCACATTTAATTTAATTTAATTTCCTATTGTATCGGAGAGAAATGCAGAAGATCGTTGAACTGCAGTCGCGGTTCTTTCATGTGGAGACTCCTCATATTAAAGGTCCCATATTGTATAACTTTCTGAAGTTTTATTTTAGGTTTTGATATATATTTGCGGTATAAGTTCCTAAAACCATCTCAATATATTTTTACAGCTCCTTTCTCAGGAGCTCTGCCAAGAACAGGTCAATTGTGGCCTGTCTACTTAATATTCAATAGCCTCTCTTCTGATTGGCCTGTTGTTTTCTGAGTGACCCACCATTGGTGGGGGAGGAGACTGAAGGCGGGGACTGAGTTCTGACATCACATTTATACGGAAGTCACAACAGCTCGTGAAAAGGCACAGCTACCTCTGTTATCATGAAAAAAAGCCAGGAAATTTCAGTATTCACAATATGGGACCTTTAATGCATAATGATGCATTCAAAAGTTAAGGGCCAAAGGGATTTTTATAAAAGTCCACATTGTTATTCCAGATGAAATATATTTTTTTTATCAGGTTAAACTTTGATTAGTCACTCAAACCTTTATCTAAACCTCTCACCGCTTGCCTCGCATATCCGCCATGTTTTGTAGTTTTTAATTTGTTTTACTCGTGTTTGTAGTTCCTCCTCCAAAGTGCAATGGGTTGTGGGTAATATTAGCCATTATAATGAGCACGGATCCACACTTTTAAAATCCACCGGAAAGAGAAGACCATCCGGGGACATCTGGCTTCCTCTTTTCAACACACTATGCTTTGGGACACACTTATTCTAATCTCACACAGTGTTTAGGACGGATAGTGTGGACATTGAGACGCAGGGCTGGACTAAACCCTCATTCACTATTCCCTTTGTTAGTCCACTAATACTGTTCTCTTGAACAAGTGAGTGAAAAGGAGTGGTCGAATGTTGAGGGTACATCGGTTGTACACTCGTTATTGCAGTGCAATGTGGGATTGAATAAGTGCACTCAGAAATGTCCACTATGATTTTGGACACCATTACAAATGGCTGTCCCTTCAAATAGTGCCCTATTTGAGGGTATAGGTTAGGGTGAGCACCCGTCCCTCTCTGTGTTAACGCACAGCATTTTCACCACAGTTTTAATTCACATCCTATCTAAAAATATGAAAGTTTTTGGTTTAATATATTAATATATAAGACTGTCAATGATCTAATTTCATGTTGTTTTATATTTTATTTGTTCAATGTTTATTCTGTTGGATTTTAGTTGGACTTGGTCAGAACTCTTTCAGAAATAGTTCTCTGCATGATGCCTTTGGGCTCAGTGATGTTGAATTTAAATGACTTAAAATAAAGACATGTTATGTTACATTGTGATGTAATGGTGTTTTCTGGAAGGGACTAAAGAACAAACAATTTTTATCAGCTGAAAGGCAGAATACAAATGTTTTTATTAAGTTAGATAAACATTATATAACAGTTTCAGGTTATGTTTTAGTGTTGGTAACATGTCCCACAATGTCCCACACAAACTTATAATCGTCCCACATTTGGTTTGTTTAATGGTGGTCACTCTAGTATAGGGGGTGATTTTAGGTTCAGTCTATCTATACATCAACCCAAATCAAGAGTTCAGATGGCACGCAAGATCTTAGTAGTAGCCTATACACTGAGTTTCGATTCATTTTTGTGACGCGCTCCACAAACTTCACGGAAAGGAAACCGAGACAGCAGAAAGAATCACTTTCTTTCACATTAAAAGTGAAGTGTTTTCATATTAAACTGTTATTCCCTTAACTAAGACAAGTTGATACATACCTCTCTCGTCTCAGTACGTGCACTAAATCGCTCTGTCTTGCGGTGAAACTTTGTTAGCACTTAGCTTAGCCCAGTTCATTCAATAGGGGCCAAGCAGAGAAGCGACCAAACAGCTCCATGTTTTCCCTATTTAAATACAGTTACTCGAGTAGTGTAATTCAACCTAGGACGGTGAAGGAAAATGAAGGAAATTCCTTGAAGGAAATGCAGATTCACTCCTGTACAGTAGAGGGTGCCGCTCAAACAAACCTTTCTGGATCGCAGAAGAATAGGACGCAGGAGAAGAAAGATCAACGCTCTTCATGAATAAAAACAACAAAATTAAACATAAATTTGGATAATCTAAAATCATTTTTGCTTATTCATATGGTGGAATTGGATCATGAAAGCTCAGCAGCAAATACATTGGTTAATAAAGAGATTAAATGCAAAGTATATTTGTGTTATTTACATATTTAATATTTGCAGGTTTGCATAAAATTGCATTTCACTGTTTTAATTCATTTTGAGGAATACTGAATCTATAAGCTGAGTTTCGATACATTTTTGTGGCGTGCTCCAAAAAAAAAAGGAAAGGAAACTGAGACGGAAGAAAGTGGCATCCTTTTCGTTTTTTTAGTTGACAAAAGTGTACACAAATAAAAAAAATACCTTTTACAGTTTCAAATGATGTCTTACAGTTATCTGTATCACCATTAAATGACGAAGTATTTTAAGTTGTTTCCGTTTTTATAATGAAACAATTACTGTATATGGCATTGTGTGGATTTGTGTAGTTTCTTTTTCTCCTTCTCGCTCATCTTTCTGTGATTTCTTGAAACACCACGATATTGAACTTTATGTATCTGCCATTGTCTCCGCATGTTAATGAACTCTCGCGCACTAAGAAAATGACAGCGTAGGCTACGCAGAACACGCTAATCAAACAGCCGTTGCATTTTACCACGCAGCATTGGACAATCTATCAATTAGAGTAACAAATCAACAATTTATTATTTTTTTATTGTAAGCACTCAACAATCTGGGGATGAGTGGATATGTAAATGACTGAACTTCTGTGTGCCGTTACACCCCTGTTGTCTGTTGAATAAAACACATCTTTAGGACCTTTTAAACTTGCTGTTAACTTGTTTTGCATTTGAATGTGTGGGCCAGCCTGTTTAATCAAGTAAATGTGTTTATCTTTGTCTGTTTTTCTCTCTAGTCGGAGAGGAGGATGAGTTGTCCATAAAGGATGCTGTGGACGCTGTGGTTGAAGCAATGGGTTTCAAAGGTGACGTGATTGTATCCTTTCACACACAATTACTGTGAAAAAGTTTTTACAAAACGGCAATCTCTGTTCTGTGGGACACAAAATAATGTAGTTTGCAGACTTTACAGATTGTTCTTGAGCTGTTGAGCTTCATAAAAGTAGTTCTTGAATGACAGAGTTTTCCTTTTGGTGTGAACAAACCCTTTAACCCTTTACTAACCGCTCTCAGTATGACACTAGTAAAGCAGACGGTCAATTCAAGAAAACCGCCAGTAACGCCAAACTACGCAAATACCTGCCAGACATCAAGTTCACACCGTTCAACGCAGGTGATCAATCTTCACTTCAGCATTTACTAAATGTTCTTCTATAGTAGTCAAAAGAACAGTCATTAAAAGTGATTTTATTTTTTCCAGCCATGAGAGAGACGTGTGATTGGTTTGTGGCCAATTATGACATCGCCCGTAAATGAACATCTTCACATCTCATTGGACATTTCATAGTAGCTTTCATTGGCCAAGGACCAGAGGCCGTCTGACTGAAGGGTAAAACAAGCAATCACAGTTTGTTTTGTTCAGAAACACGTTTAGGGATGTGAAAAATTTGTCGATGTTCCCACATTAACAGACCAGCTTGTAAAACTCTTAGGTATATTTTAAAGAGTATGTTGTAAACTTCTCATACTTTTTAAAATCGAGAATTTTAGTTGATCATAAGCGTTTATTGTTACAGTTGTAAACACTTCGGTTTTCTGTACTGGTTCGATGTTTCCAGGCAGACGGTTAAAAAACGTGACGCACATCTGTGTGTCTGGTGGAATCCAGAGCAATCAGATGATGACTTTGAAACTCCTGAAGTGTTTCCAGTTTTGTGTGACATATGCATTAGACATTCAGCCAACGGTCTGAACAGCTTGAGCAACCCTTAACCATTTTTATGAATACAAAATCATTGAACACTGCTTTTCTAGCTCTCTTTTCATATTTATTTAAAGGATTTCTTAAAGACGTACATTTTACTGTTCTGCAATTACTAAAACTGCTAAAGACTGTTTTCAAATGCATTTATTAAATGCTTCCCTTCCCTATGGAAGCTGTTTTCTGCCACAGAATAAAAAAGAAAAAGGTAATTGTGACTTTTTATCTCACAACACTGACTTTTTTTCTCACAATTGTGTGTTATAAAGTCAGAATGGCAAGTTATAAACTCAGAATTGCGAGATATGAACTTGCAATTGCATGTTATAACGTCAGAATTGAGTGATATAAACTCACAATTGCGTGTTTAAAAGCAATTCTGACTTCTTTTCTCAGTTATTTTCCAACCATTTATATTTTAATAAAGAAACTTATTTTAATGAAAGGAGAATCCTGTCACATCTTGGCAAATGATCGGCCAAACTTGGAAAATGACAACTGAAGTACAGAGTGTTGTTCATTTAATAATAATAATATGATAAAATAGTCATAAAAATAGCTCTTTAATCTTCGGATTAATCTTTTTAATCTTTTGTCTTTAGATGATCACATCCCTGGTTTTATTTGTGTATTTGCTGCTGTACATTTTCTGTTGTTTTTACTGGTCTATCAGGGTATGTTCTGGGTTTATTTTCTAATATACTGTAATAATAATAAATAATGATGTGTAATGTGATTTTCTATATAAAGGATTTTTGGATTGTTTTAATGGTTCCCAATCATGGAGGGGGGGTATTATCATTAAGTGACATGGCATCCGGTGGCACATCCGGTCTTCATTGGCATGTGCCGCTGACATGGTCGAGAAACACTGACATGACACTAATAATGTGCCACTTAATGTTTTGTAAATCCACTGCTATTGTATGTTGTTTATAACGCAAAGTTGCAAACTGCCCATTCTAGGAAAGACAAAATTGATTGAGACAAAAAGACAGCATGATTCTGCAAATCATGCAAAAATGTCTAGAAAATCATCGTTTTTTATTCATTCTCAGTATTGTAATTAGTTTATCAGTTGTGGATTTGTGAATTTTGAAACATAAGCATCAAGACATGCAGACACATCCATAAATAATTGGACTCCAACCCACTGTCTTCTTAAGCCAATCAGATACAGCCATTTGCGCTGACCAATCATAGAATGCCCTCGCACCAACCAATCACAATTTGTTTTACAATCGGGATGGTCTTGCCCTGAAATAACTTTGCTCATTCATCTGCATTGGCTCAAATAGGAAGTATAAGGCTCATAAAGAATGGGTTCAGTATTATGTTTAAAATTTGGATTTTGTTGTGTACCAAGCCCAGTCACATTATTACATTTTATGAGCCTTTAAATGCCAGAGAAACAGCACTAAACATCTCTGTTATGGTAGCGTCCCGTTATTCAGGATAGAGCAGAAAAGCATCATTAAAGCAGCTGTGTGCTGACAAAACACCAGATTGTGCTCCCAACAATATATTTGCATTGGGTAGGTTTAGGATAGGGGTACATATGGACGTTAATAAAAAAAGTCTCAAACCACATGAATATGATGCCGCACAAATCATTATACAAGACAATAATACATCAGAGAAAACACTTGATCCAACCCATATAAGCAGCCTCTTAGAGAGTGAATCACCCTTGTTTTCTAAAACGTGGACATGATGTGCACTTGTGCTCTCATTTCCACATATTTAGCCGAAGAAAAGGGTAAAATGGCAAAAACAATCACACAGGTAAGTAACATGATTATACACATAAATTGGGGTGACAATATAGACATAAAAGCAATAATTACAATAAAGATTAAAGAAGAAAAGACAATTAAAATACAACTAGAGTAAAAAACAACTTTATACCGCTTTCTACGGTTCTGGAAGCCCTGAAAGGTGCCCCATTCGAGCCAATCCATTTGTCAGACATGAAACACCTGTCTTTCAAAACGGTATTTCTTGTGGCTCTTGCTTCAATAAAGCGCGTGGGGGACTTACAAGCGCTTTCAGTATTCGCGTCCTGTATGGAGTTTGGGCCTAATGACTCAAAAGTCATACTCAAACCAAGGCACGGGTACGTGCCAAAATCCCTCAACACACCGTTCAGGGCCCAGGTTATTTCCCTGTGCGCCCTCCCGGTGAACAATGAGGAGGCGGATGCTAATCTCCTTTGCCCCGTCAAGGCGCTGAGAGCTTATGTGTCCCGCTCGTCTGTCTTCAGGCAGACCGAGCAGCTCTTTGTTTTGTTTGGCGGACACTCCAAGGAACTGGCCGCATCAAAACAGAGCTTATCCAGATGGATAGTCGATGCCATAGCGCTGGCTTACACTTCTAAGGGCCTGCAGTGTCCTTTGGGTGTCAGAGCGCACTCCACGAGAGGCGTGGCCTCTTCGTGGGCGTGGTCTAGTGGGATTTCCTTGCATGATATTTGTATGGCGGCGGGTTGGGCCTCGCCGTCTACATTTATAAGGTTCTATAACCTAGAGGTTCCCGCCTTACAGGCCAAGCTGCTGTCGGTCTAGAATTCAGTACTATCTGTCCCGCTGCGCCAGCGCAGAATGCTGAGTTTTGATTGAGTATCGCTCACTGATCGATGGAACAGCTCCATGGGTGTTGAATAGCCCGTACTTTTGCCCAGTTCAGGCTGAACGCGTTCACCCTGTCTGCGGGATATACTGTTGACATAACTAGCTCCTATGGGATGCTATTTCATGGGGAATGATGCTGGTAGCCTCTCTTCTCCGACTCTCTGTGAGTCTACGGTGATTATGCACTATATGACCCCCGGGCTACTGCCCTTGGGACTTTGGTGTCGGATCCCAGTACGCACGGCGTCTTACATTGTGTTCCCCATAGCGTAAGATATTACGCAGTACGAGAGATACTCTCGTAAGAGAACGTACTCGGTTACTAACGTAACCTCGGTTCTCTCTAGAGAGGGAACGAGTACTGCGTATCTTACCGTGCATACAACAGCGCTGGTTCGCTTCAGCGATGAAAACCAGTTTGTATCAGCCTGTCGAGCGTATTTATAGGCCAAGGCCACGCCTATTCTGGCGGGACGCGACGAAATGGGCGCGAAGCACCCCCATTGGATGTCACGTCACGCAGGGCCTCTCTCGATAGGCTTGCTGCTGTTGCCGCAGGGCAGCCAATAGGCGCGCGAGCCGTCTTGCCTATGTCTGCACGCTGCCGCACAGCGTTTTACATTAATCAAAATTAAAGGATAATTTTTGGCTTCAATATCTCGTGGAAAAGAGGTTTTCCCCATAGCGTAAGATATTACGCAGTACTCGTTCCCTCTCTAGAGAGAACCGAGGTTACGTTAGTAACCGAGTACGTTTTATGTCGGTTATCCTCTAATGATGGTCTCATTTGCTACATCAGTCAACAATAATCACATCAAGTTCAGCCAGAAATCTTTGGGTAATGTTTGATGACAGTGACAGTCATGGCCTGACAGACAGACCAGGCCTTTCATAACTGAGCATGAAGCACAAGTTCTTGTCATTTTTAGGCTGGACTATTGCAATGCTCTTCTGGCTGGACTTCCAGCATGTTCAACACAGAAACTCTATGAGGATCGCCTTTGGGAGCGTGTGTACACATGTTGGACCCTTTTTTCCCTTGAGAACTGCCTTAATACTTCAGTTCAGAGATCCAACAAGGTGCTGGAAACATTCCTCAGAGATTTTGCTCCATATTGTCTCGATCACATCACACAGTTTCTGCAGATTTGTGGGATCTGAACATCCATGATGTGAATCTCTCGTTCCTCCACATCTCAAAGCTGCTCTGCTGGACTGAGATCTGGAGACTGTGGAGCCGTTTGAGTTTAGAGACTCACTGTCATGATCAAGAAAAACAGTTTGGGAGGATTTGAGCTTTGTGACGTGTGTGTTATCCTGCTGGAAGTCTCCATTAGAAGATGATCCACTGTGATCATAAAGAGATGGACATGATCAGCAACAATACTCGGGTTTAAATCAAGCTCAGTTGGTACTAAGAGTCCCGAAGTGTGCCAAGAAACACCCATTACAGCACCAACAGCCTGAACCGCTGATACAAAGTATTATGCAATCATTTAAGACATAGATCCTTCCCGAGGAACAATTCCATTCATTCCTTGCTATATTAGAGGAAGAATGGTCTAATCTTGTTAAATCATCAACATCAAGAACATGTATGTTAGATTCTCGTTCAAAGCAGATGATCAATCTTCACTTCACTCTAGAGCTTCAGCATTTACTAAATGTTTTTCAATAGTAGTCAACAGAACAGTGCTTTTCTTTTTTCCAGCCATCAAGGAGACATGTGATTCATTGGCTGTGGGGAGTTTAAACACTGTTCAATCCTGGAAACCGATGATTGATCAAACACCTTGAACAACCCTTTATTTTTACAAAGACAAAATCATTAGCTTTTAACTCTATTTTTATGTTTATTTAGAGTTTTTCTTAAAATATATAGATTTAACGTGTGCTCTGTACAGTTTGGTGCTGTACATTTTCTTCTGTTTTCACTGGTCTCTCAATCAGGGTTTATTTTCTAATGATCTGTAATATATATTTGAATAATACACTAAAGTTTAAAATAGCCTATAATAATAATAATAATAATAATATGTGCTCTTCTGTATGCAGAGTTTTTGGAATAATTTAAGAGCTCCCAAATTATGCTACATGCATGTCAAGAAAATTTGCAGTTTTCATTTCATTCTTAGCAATAAGATATTTTTATTGAAAAACAATGTCATTAAGATAAGTGAGATTTAAAAAACAAATGGAAAAGAAGCAAGAAGCTCTACTCTATAGAAACTTAAAGGGTTGATGAGATATTCTTTAGTGCAGCAGAATATGGAGACGTATATTTGACGTGTCTCTTACAGATGTCTACCCAAAAAAACATACCAAAATGTATTTAAAATACATTTATTTCATACTAAGTATACTACAAATCCATTAACATATTTACTGAAATATAGCTTGGGACTTACAGTAGCCTACTGATATAAATATTATAATTAAACTTTTTTGGAGCACTTCATTATTGCACAATGCACATTTATTATTAAGCCTAAAATGTGTTTTAATATCACTATTAGTAAGGATAGTATGATCTCTGTATAATATCAGTCTTTAAAATGCAAGATTTTTAAAGTGTACCTAAAGTATACTTGCAATAGTTCCACTTTAGCACAATCAAAAAAGTCTCTTTAGTTGAACTCCATCACTATGATAACTAAAGTACACTAAATACAAACTAAGTTCCAATTTAGCAGATTTAGTATACCAAAAGTGAAATGGCAGGGTAAGTAGCCTACATAAATGTGTAGGCTAAATGTAGTATACTTAGCATAAAATAAATGTCAAACAATTGAATCAAAAAGATAAAAGTTGTCCTAAGACAAGAACGGCTATTGTTCAAAATTCATGTAAAACTTTGATGAAAGGTTTTGATCCACTTCAAATGTTGCCTACTGTATTTCAAATACATTTGAGTATTTTTATTTTTCACTAGATACACAGGAACACACGAGCGGGCTCTGCTACAAGCCCTGCTAATGCTAACTATGATGTCTATGGGTAAGGCCACTTGTTTTACAAGCACGCCCTATACTGGTCACACTCACAAATAACATTATGAAGTCCACATGTGAAGTCTCAGACACCGTCCATAAACTCTGGTGTAATTCCACCAGACTAGGTGGTACAAAGGTACAAAACTAGCTGGTTCGGTTCGGGTGATGGCAACACATCAACATAATGCAAGGAAGTGTCAACAACACAGATGTTTCAACAGGAGGTACAACATGTCTGTTCCTCGCCTGATCAGTGTGCACTACCTGGCCATTCCCAAGACAGATGTCCAGTCCTTTCCTGAACTGTTCCTGGAATCCAGGTAGGACCTGAACTGAAGTTCCTCGTAAACACACGATCACCTACACTCAAATGCCCCTCTTTAGCTGGTCGTTGTACCATTTCTGCTTCACTTGCTTGTCCTGCATTTGACGTTTAAAGTCACGGTGAATGGAATCTGGAACCTCAGTTTTCCATCCACACAACAGCGCTCTAGCTAGCCTGGCTTATGCATATAAATCAAATCCGCCTAATGTTACTGAATGAAATGTCGACCCAGGACGAGCTACAGGACTGTGAAGCTTTGAGGGAGTTGATGGACTCGATCTACTGCATCTGTGTTTAGATCATCTGTATGTAGTTTTTGATAAAAACATGATTTTCTCCACTTTTTGCTTAGAATGTTAATATTTTTATGAAACTTACCCACATTCAAGTGTTGATAAAAAAAAAAGAATGTATGAAGCTAGAATAAAACTGATTTTCCTCCTTTTTTTTAAAGCAGAGGGGCTGTTTTTTTATGTTGCATGTTCAGATATTCTTAAAAATAAGATTGGGAATGTTTGCTGATAACATGAAAAAGTTACACTTTAGGATTTAATAAAGGCTCTTTGAAAATATTTACCAGCTGAGTATGCAATTAAGAAATGACAGAACAATCACTGCAGTGTGTAATTATCCCGGCTATATTAATAATAATAATCCTCATACTTTTGCCAATTATGACCTCCATATACACATGTGTACATAAAACCTCCATGAGTAACTTTTAGCTTTGTTGTTGATCAATTTCACCACTTGTAATTCAATTTTAAAAGGGGTCCTATTATGCTTTTTCACTTTTTCAACTTTAGTTAGTGTGTAATGTTGCTGTTTGAGCATAAAAAAAGATCTGTAAATTTACAGAGTCCACTCCAAAGAGAGATATTTTATTTAAAAGAAAGAATCCACTTTCCAAGAATTACAACGAACGTCTCGTTTGGATAACAAAGCATTATTTCCAGGCTTTATGAAGTCATAATGTTACTCATTTAAATAATCTCAGACAGTGTTGTTGCTAACTTGCTACCAAAACTCATTTGTTTGGCCTTCCGAAGCCTGGCGAACTTAGAGAGGTTCAAATTTATTTTATAACCCCAACGTTTATCTGTGCGCTGCACATTTTACGGAGAACAGCTTCTGGAACTACAAAGCAGTTACGCACAAAAGCTTCTGCTGAAACAGAGCTGTTCACACTTTGTCGAGACAATCTGTTGTTTGTGGATTTCAACTTATAAGTATGTCTTATAATTGGAACTGTTAATATAAATTTTTTGTTGTTGATGCTATGATGTAAACAAAGGGCAAAGCGGTTTGCCTCTGCTCGCCAACATTGGTGTTGATGTAGTGTTTACTGATGCTTTTGAAAGAGTTCATCGCCCCATAGGAAAATAAACCATGGTTGAGTGATCAATTACTGTTTGTATTACCATAGTTTTCCGTCAAATATCATGATTAAATGGTGTATAACCTTGTATCTAAAATGTAAAAAAAAAAATGTTTTTTTTAAAACATCCCACTCTGAAACGTCCTGTGAAATCCATACTGGCGAAGTCCGTGCATGAAATCTGTAAAATTTCATCCTTAATATTTACATTTCCCGAACACGCGCCAATGTGTCTATGGCGCCAATCACAACACAGCCAGCTAACCAATCACAGCACATTTCGTATTTTAGAATGAGGGGCTTCATCAAAACAGGAACTAAACGGCGTGCTTGAGTCAGACTAGGGAGAAGAGGCGCTGTAATAATGCAAAATATGTGAAAAATAATGTGTTTTTTGAACAATCAAGCATGAAAGAATATTCTAGTACACCTAAAAACAAAATCAAGACTTCATAAAAGGGCATAATAGGACCCCTTTCACATTTTAATTGTTGTGGTACGCTTGTAGAATCTAACTAAAACATTGGTGAAATTAGCAACCCTGCAGCACTTTCACATTAGCCTGGACGCCCGAACCCCGCCCACAAATTTTAGGTCGGGAAGTTTGGTCTGGACTCGATCCGTTGAGGAGCTATTATGCCTGAACAAAAAATTGTTCGGACCAATCAAATTGTCAGGGCGGGCTTTATGTGATGATGGACAGATGAGCAACCATAGACATATAGACAAAGACCTATGTGAGCAACGGTAACGTAACCATCCACATCATCATTCAGAGCACTTGGGTTGAATCAGAGAATTAGACGGGCTCTGGTTGAATAGGGCTTGGGTGTCGCGTTGCATTCTGGGACGTGGCGGCCATGTTGATGGCCTCGCGAATGTAAACATACAGCACTTTGAACGAGAAGAAGCAGAGCTGGGAGAAAGAAAAAAGATGTTAAAATCCTTAAAAGGATGTGGAATTTACCGGGATATGTTAAATAGGGAAGCCAGGGACCGGTATGTGGACAAAATCGGCACTATTAACGGTTTGGATCCATATGAAATTTGAGAAAAAGAGCGGAGCACTGACGACGACTTGCTGCCCCAGTTTTGCATAACAGACATCTTCGGCTACCTTGTTTGTGGTGTGGGCGCCTACACTTCTGAACAGTTCCGAAGCTACAAGTCATTGGAGTCTCATGTGCAGTTCACAAATGGATTGGTTCTGGAGCTGCAGATCATAAAGCCGGGGCAAACAGTGGGAACACAGTAATCCGGACAAAGGTAAACTGCGCTCCACCTAGCTGCTAGTTTGGTTACCGTTAGTGCTAACAACCATTCACACATGTACTTTTAACTGTGTTTCAAAAGTGTAGTTAGTAGCTGTCAACCCTCCCGTTTTTTCCGTGTTTCTCACGTATTTGAGCTCTTTTCCCGCTGTCTTCCCGTTTTAGTATTTTCCTGTAAAATATCCCGTATTTTAATACTCTCAAAACATTACCGTTAGCCCTTCCGGACCTGTCAGTCTCTGTAACGTTACTGTTGTCCTGTTGCTACCCCCTTGCCCTTCCAGCGAAACAGATGTTTTCAAAGCATCGGTTTGCTTACTTGAAGGCAACCTTAGCGTGATGTTGGCCTTTTATAAGATAACAGCGTTGTTGTTGTGAGAGTACGATTTCACGCCAATCTGTAAGCAAAGTCCATTAGACCTAGCTTCACAACTCGCTTAGTTAGCTTTATGATCTGCAGCTCCTGAACCCATCCATTTGTGAATTGCACATGAGACTCCAATGACTTGTAGCTTCGGAACTGTTCTGAAGTGTAGGCAGGCGCTCACACCACAAACAAGGTAGCCGAAGATACCTCTCAAAACTGAGAGGGAGTACGTCTATAAACAGTGCGCAGTAGTCCGAGTAGCAGTAAAGGAGGCAATCAACATGGCGACCACGCCAAGTTATGATGTCACGACGCCCAAGCCCTACTCATGGCTGCCGCTGGAGAATTGAGTTGTGTAGACTCACCTAAAGGATAATTAGGAACACCTGTTCAATTTCTCATTAATGCAATTATCTAATCAACCAATCACATGGCAGTTGCTTCAATGCATTTAGGGGTGTGGTCCTGGTCAAGACAATCTCCTGAACTCCGTTACAACCGAGGTATGCAGCAAAGCATTTGTGAAGCCACAACACGCACAACCTTGAGGTGGATGGGCTACAACAGCAGAAGACCCCACCGGGTACCACTCATCTCCACTACAAATAGGAAAAAGAGGCTACAATTTGCAAGAGCTCACCAAATTTGGACAGTTGAAGACTGGAAAAATGTTGCCTGGTCTGATGAGTCTCGATTTCTGTTGAGACATTCAGATGGTAGAGTCAGAATTTGGCGTAAACAGAATGAGAACATGGATCCATCATGCCTTGTTACCACTGTGCAGGCTGGTGGTGGTGGTGTAATGGTGTGGGGGATGTTTTCTTGGCACACTTTAGGCCCCTTAGTGCCAATTGGGCATCGTTTAAATGCCACGGCCTACCTGAGCATTGTTTCTGACCATGTCCATCCCTTTATGGCCACCATGTACCCATCCTCTGATGGCTACTTCCAGCAGGATAATGCACCATGTCACAAAGCTCGAATCATTTCAAATTGGTTCCTTGAACATGACAATGAAATGGCCCTAAAATGGCCCCCACAGTCACCAGATCTCAACCCAATAGAGCATCTTTGGGATGTGGTGGAACGGGAGCTTCGTGCCCTGGATATGCATCCCAAAAATCTCCATCAACTGCAAGATGCTATCCTATCAATATGGGCCAACATTTCTAAAGAATGCTTTCAGCACCTTGTTGAATCAATGCCACGTAGAATTAAGGCAGTTCTGAAGGCGAAAGGGGGTCAAACACAGTATTAGTATGGTGTTCCTAATAATCCTTTAGGTGAGTGTATATTCCACTATCGCTTGTGTTATAGAAGATATAGACAGCGCATTAATTTTAGAAGAGGAACAGAGAACCACGATCAAGGCATTTGTTAATGGGAAAGATGTTTTTGCCGTCCTTCCTACGGGATTCGGAAAAAGTTTAATCTATCAACTTTAATCTATCTCTCAACATACGTCACTTACTCCGTTGCTCTGATTGGTTCTAGGTCTATCCAATTGAGTGCAGAGAGGCCTTTTATTTCCTGGTTCGGTTGACACATGCCCCATAATCACAGCCCAATGGAGCAGTATCAGACTCACATTCTGACTAGTTTTATTCTCATATATTTATATTTTTATTTTTTATTCTTATAATTTGTAGTATTATGTTTCATGTTGTATTTGTATATGTCCACTGGAAGCCTCAGTACCAAAACAAATTCCTTGTGTGTGCAAGCACACTTGGCAATAAAGATCTTTCTGATTCTGATTCTGATTCTGATTCAGAATTTGAGTATGACGACGTCAGGCTACTTTCACATCTCACCATGTTTTTAATCATAGAGCAATGTGTGTTTTGAGGAAAAAGATGAAGAATGTTTACATGCATTCCTTCATGCATGTCAAAAACAAACATTTCTTTTGTGTTTTAATAATATGTCTGGTTGAAGTTATGCAGGCTATCAACTGAGCAAGCAATAGAGAATGACAAAATAATCACAGCTGGTTTCACAGACAGCGCTTAGATTAATCCAGGATTAGACCTTAGTTCAATTAGGACAAAAGTAGCTTTATAAACGTGTTTTAGAAAAAAACATTACTGGTGTGCATCTTGAGACAATGACATATTTTAAGATATGCTTTCAGTTCAAGTTGTTTTCAGTTAAAACAGCTTAAACATGCATTTGAGTCCGGGACTAGCTTTATCTGTGAAACCAGCGCTGAAACTTTATTATGCCACCACAGATACATTTATACAAGTTATCAAACAAAACTATTTTAAAAGACCATCAAAGCAAAACAAAAGTAGCTTATATAATTCAAACAAACAAACTCTATGGATGTTGGCTAATTTACTCTGAGCCTATCCTGAGGATAGGCCACTGGTAAATCATTGGCTGCAATCATTAAACCATATCACATGACACAATGTACAAACTATTGAGGATACATTATATTAACAGTTATGTAAAAAAAGAAGCTTAACTTCATTCGACGCTGAAATGCAATTACATTTTTCCGAAAACTATGGAAGTAAAAAAATGCCAAATGTTTTTGAAACAAAAAAACCTGTTGAATTGCACTACTTGAAAAAAATAGGCATTGCATTAACCATGCTTGTATTTCAATGCATTGTATTTTTAGGGCTTGCATTTTTATAGGCTGAAATTCAACATTGTTGAATATTTAAGCTGTGAATATTTCAATTCAAAACATTTCAAACACATTTTCATTGTTAAAAATTCAATAATCCATATTCACCTTTCATATTTCACTTACTAAATATTCAAACTGCTAAAAATACAACCTAAAATATTCAACAGGCAATTTTCGGTCCATTTTATTTCGCTTTGCAAATTCGCTTCCACAAATTCAGTGGTTCAAATTCGACAGTAAATTCAACATTGACATCCAGGAACTGCAGGAAAAGCAGTAGATTACCGAGCATAATCTCCATCTGCTGTTAGTCGATTTCACCAGCAGGGGGTGCAAAAGCGTGTGTTGTTGACGAAGACCAGAGCAACCGTTTGAGCAAGCCATTCATTCCCTGTCCCCTATACAGTGCACTATGTGCCATTCACCATCTAAAAATAGTAATTGTGTGAACAAGTGACTGATTTCTTGGGGTGGATAATCTTTGGTTGGCACCAAAAACAAACAAAAAATTCAGTGTAATGTGAGTTATACTTTTTTTACGTTTGTTTCTGGTTAATGTAACAATATGACTTTAAAGCCGCAGTCCGAAAAGAAAAGGCCAATTCACCCCAAACATCTTAGAACATTCTAGCACTTACACAATGCTAGAATGCACTTTGATGTTTGGGGTGAGTTTGCCTTTTGTGTTTTGAGTATCATATTTCATACATCAGGTATGAATGTATACTTTATATATCAGGTTTTTATAGCTCATATATGCAATTCAATGATAATTGACAGATTAAAAGCCCCTAAAAGCCTGTTGTGTCATATTTGGCATTTACATTAACATGAAAAATGTAAGTAAATAAATAAATAAACATCAATAAATGATGTATAATAATTGTGTATACTTTATATATACAAACATAAAAATCACCAATACAAATGCACAAAATTAATGTATGATAATTAACATTAATATTAAATTGAATTAACATTAATAAATAAAGTATAATAATTAATGTATAATATATATAAAAACATTAAAATTAACAATAAAAATAAATAAAAAAATAGAATGATGTATGGTATTAACATGAATACATTTTGTAATAATTAATGTATATCATATATAGGCCTACAAACATTAAAATAATAAAAAAATAAACAAAATAAAAGTCATGTTTTAAAAAAAAAAATCATGAAATTGTATTATTTGTGTCCTAATAAGATGGAAAATAGAGTCTTAAAATCAATTTTGACCAAGTGGGTAATCCATCAGCCGGAAACTGAAGCCTCGCGAGAGCCGCCATTGTAGCAGAACTTCATCTGCTGTTAGCATTCCATTGACTCCCATTCATTTTGGCGTCACTTTGACAGCGAATAACTTTACATCTGAGGCGTCCAAAGACTTCATTTGTCCATTATTTATTTCTAAAGAAACACGGCAATATATAAAAGGCTCCATTACTTTGTATCTTACGCTATGGCCCCGTAGAAGCTGTTTTTGTAAAAATAGGCTAACGATTGCATCATAACCACGCGACTCTCTGTCGCGCAGTAGAGAAATTACCGTATAGACAGGACAGGGTTCTATGCTTCGATTTTTCCCAAGGAGCACATGTGCATCCTAAATGAAAAAATCTAGGAGCACACAAAAACATTTTGGAGCGCAGTGAAAAATGTTCAAGTAACAGAGTTTAACAGACTGTTTATTATACAGTATATATATAAACAAAACGTGTGTGCTCCTTCTCTTTCTGTTCAACTATGGTGTAAAACCGTCGTTTTGATGCAGAAGAATAAATCACACTTTACAATCACATTAGTAAAACACAACAAGGGGAACGTGTTGCTCTCAGGAGGAGGAGCACATCGGCACACCTGTGAATCTGCATCTTTCACTGCAGAGGCTTTTTCCACAACATGGAGGAGAAACTAGTTTAAATGAGTGTATTAGTATTTACTAGTATTAGTCGACTAAAACTAGACTAAAAATAAAACAATTCAGATGACTAAAATATAATGGGTTTAGTTCAATTGCAATGCATTCATTTAGAATTTCTCTAAAATGTCCAAACCCATGTACTCCCGGAGAAAACATCTATTAACCTGTTAATATGAATGATTTTAAAGTTTGAACATGCAATACATATACAGACTTAACTACTCCGGTTTTCGAGATCTCCACTCAGAACCGCTTCTCCCCTCTTCGCGAAACGGAACGCGATGCTGTGATCATCGGCGATTCCACCGTCCGACACGTCCACGCTACGTTAGGTAAAAGTAAGGTGCACAGTCACTGCTTTCCTGGTGCTCGTGTTCTCGATATCACTGCGCGGGTAACTGAGATCTTGAACGGTGACGAGCGCGTCGGAGCTGTTGTGCTGCATGCGGGAGCTAACGACACTAGGCTGCGACAGACGGAGGTTCTGAAGAAAGACTTCAGGAGCCTTATCGATACGGTACGCAGCACATCGCCTGAAACATCGATTATTGTGTCTGGACCGCTTCCTACGTACCGACGAGGGCATGAAAAGTTCAGTAGATTATTCGCGCTAAATGAATGGTTATTGTCATGGTGCAATGAGCAGAAATTGATTTTTGTAAATAATTGGAATCTGTTTTGGGAGCGACCAAGGCTCTTCCGCGCTGATGGCTTACACCCAAGTAGAATCGGGGCAGATCTTCTGTCGGATAACATCTCCAAGATGTTAAATACCATTTGACTAGTAACCAAAAATCCAAATCATAGTCTCTACTGCACCAATTTAATTGATATTAATACTAGTGTAGAACATTGCATAGAAACTGTGTCTATTCCTCGTTTACTAAGATCAAATAATAAATCTACTGCAGGATCTAGAAAAAATCTAATTGTTATTAAAACAAAAAATCTCGCTATTAGTGAACAAAAACAATTTCTAAAGCTAGGTCTTCTAAACATTAGATCGCTCACACCTAAGGCGGTTATTGTAAATGAAATGGTCACAGATAATAATTTCGATGTTCTGTGCCTTACTGAAACCTGGCTTAAACCAAATGATTATTTCGGTCTAAATGAGTCTACTCCGCCAGGATACTGTTATAAGCATGAGCCCCGTCTGATCGGTCGTGGCGGCGGTGTTGCAACAATCTACAGAGATATCCTTAATGTTACTCAGAAAACTCGTCATAGGTTTAATTCGTTTGAAGTGCTTGTGCTAAATGTTACGCTCTTAGATGTAAGAAAAAAATCCCTATTATCTCTAGCATTGGCTACCGTATATAGACCTCCAGGGCCTTACGCCAATTTCCTAAAAGAGTTTGCTGACTTTCTATCAGATCTTTTGGTCAACGTCGATAAAGCATTAATTGTTGGAGATTTTAACATACACGTAGATAATTTAAATGATGCGTTAGGGGCTGCGTTTACAGATTTATTAAACTCCTTCGGGGTCAAGCAAAACGTCACCGGACCAACTCATCGTCTTAATCATACACTCGATTTAATTATATCATATGGAACCGATCCAACCGATATAGATATCATTCCACAAAGTGATGATGTCACTGACCACTACTTGGTAACTTGCATATTACGCACTGCTGTAATATGTCATGCTGCGCCACGTTATCGACCAGGTAGAACAATTCGTCCATCCACCATAGATCATTTCTCAAATAGCTTATCTGATCTGTCTCAGCTGCTGCCTGAACCCAAACAAACAGATGAATTAGACGAACTAACTAGCACTATGAGCAACATTCTCTCTAGAACATTGGATATTGTTGCACCCATTAGATTAAAAAAGGTCAGAGAAAAAAGTATAGCACCATGGTACAATAATACTACGTATGTTTTAAAGAGAGAAACCCGTAATTTAGAGCGTAAATGGAAAAAAACTAATTTAGAGGTCTTTAGAATCGCGTGGAAAGACAGTATGTCACTTTATAAAAAGGCACTTAAAACGGCCAGGGCTGAGCACCTCAGCAAATTAATAGAAAACAACCGAAATAATCCAAGGTTTTTATTTAATACCGTGGCTAGACTAACAAATAAACAGACGTCGTCTGAACAAAATACCTCGTTACAGTTTAGTAGTAATGATTTCATGAACTTCTTCACCGAGAAAATTGAAAGCATCAGAATCAAAATCGTAAACATTCGATCTTTGCTCGCGCCTTATAATTCGGCCGCAATTATCACCCCGCAAGAACAATTACAATGCTTTACAACCATAGAACAAAAAGAGTTAAATAAACTTATCACTTCATCTAAAACAACAACATGTTTATTAGATCCTATACCAACTGAACTACTGAAAGAGGTGTTACCTGTAGTGGAAGAGCCTCTTCTCAATATTATTAACTCATCTTTATCTTTAGGTCATGTTCCAAGAACGTTCAAGCTGGCAGTTATAAAACCTCTTATTAAGAAACCACAATTAGATCCAAATAACCTAGCAAATTACAGACCCATTTCGAATCTTCCATTTATGTCAAAAATATTAGAAAAAGTTGTGTCCGCTCAACTCGGCTCTTTCTTGCAAGAAAACGACATCTATGAAAAGTTTCAGTCTGGATTCAGGCCACATCATAGCACTGAAACTGCGCTTGTTAGAATCACAAATGATTTACTTTTAGCTTCGGACCAAGGCTGTATCTCAGTACTAGTTTTACTTGATCTTAGTGCTGCGTTCGATACTATAGATCACACAATACTCTTAGATCGACTACAAAATTACACTGGTGTTCAAGGACAAGCATTAAGCTGGTTCAGGTCATACTTATCTGACCGCTACCATTTCGTCTACTTAAATGGAGAAAAATCGATTATAACTTCGGCAAACTATGGAGTGCCGCAGGGATCTGTGTTAGGCCCTTTATTATTCTCAATATATATGCTGCCACTTGGTAATATTCTAAGGAAACATGGAATTAGTTTCCATTGTTATGCTGATGACACTCAAATATATATTTCCTCACGGCCAGATGAATACGCTAAATTATCCAAATTGACAGACTGTGTTAAAGATATAAAAGATTGGATGACGCATAATTTTCTTTTATTAAATCCAGACAAGACAGAGGTAATACTTATCGGTTCTAAAAACCGTCCACAAAACCTTTCACAGCACGACTTTAACATAGTAGGATGCCCTGTTACTCTATCCGCTACAGTAAAAGACCTGGGCGTTACATTAGACTGCAACCTGTCTTTTGAAAAGCATATTTCATATGTTACAAAAACAGCCTTTTTCCACCTTAGAAACATTGCTAAGCTACGTAATATGCTATCAGTCTCTGATGCAGAAAAGTTAGTTCATGCATTCATGACCTCGAGACTAGATTACTGTAATGCTTTATTAGCTGGTTGTCCTGCATCTTCAATAAACAAGCTACAGTTAGTCCAAAATGCAGCCGCTAGAGTTCTTACTAGATTAAGAAAATATGATCATATAACACCGATTTTATCATCACTTCATTGGTTACCTATAAAGTTCCGTATTAATTACAAGGTATTGCTTTTGACTTATAAAGCTCTAAATGGTTTAGCTCCAGTCTATTTAACGGATCTTCTATCGCCTTACAATCCATCGCGCTCTTTAAGATCACTAGATTCGAGGTTTCTGGTCATTCCTAGGATATCCAGATCCACCAAAGGAGGCAGAGCATTTTCACATTTAGCTCCGAAGCTCTGGAATAGCCTTCCTGATATTGTTCGTTGCTCAGACTCGCTCTCCCAGTTTAAAACTAGACTGAAGACGCATCTATTTAGCCAGGCATTCATATAAATTTTTTATCTTACAGTTACTGTAAATTCGGCCTCTAGTTCATAAACGCCAGAGGAGAACTGGCCCCCGACTGAGCCTGGGTTCTCCCAAGGTTTTTTTTCTCCATTGGGTCACCTGATGGGGTGTTAGGACACCATTAGGTCACTGGATGGAGTTTTTCGGTTCCTTGCCACTGTTGCCTTTGGCTTGCTCAGTTGGGGATATTCAAATTAATTAACCAATCATACCATTGATCAGCTCTACCAAACTTGTATGTTTTTTCCAGTAATAAACAAAAATTAAGTTGTTTTGATTGATACTGTGAAGCAGCTTTGATACAATCTGTATTGTGAAAAGCGCTATATAAATATATTTGACTTGACTTGACTTGACTACTGTGACTTAAAAAAATATCTTAAAATTAAATAAAACCCCTTTTCCTAAAGTAGAATAGTCTTCTTTCAATGAATGATATATGCATTCTTTATAACTACTTGCATACATCATTCTTTATTATTTCAAGCAGCAGACATATTTATTTGTATGAATTAGATATAACGAATCCTTATTAAAGCTATTAACGAGCAGTGAATTCTTTTCACTTTTTCTTTTGTTGCTTGATCAATATTAAGGACACAGACTGCATTAGGTTTATTACTCACTGTCACTTTAAGACATCGTATCATGTCCAATGACATGCGGATCCAATTAGCCTTTCGCCGAGCCCCGCCCCCCTTAGTTACTGTTGCTACGACCGACAAACAAATGGTCAAACACGACCAGCGGGACAGATTGCCATGACGGGAAGAGGTATACCCGTGCGTGTCAGTGACCTTTTTTGGATCAATACCTCCGCGATATCCTCCAGATCGAGGCAAAAGGGGTTACAGTATGCAGTGGAGGGTTATATTCAAAATATAAAATACGCAATGAAGGAGACACGACTACTATCGAGGCTAATGCTTATACTGTCTCAAGCGAAATCTGAGAAACCCTATGACCTGTACCTCAAATGCAACCAGCACAGCCTTGAAGAAGATTTTATAAGCTTGTTCAGTGGCCAATTGTTTGGAGTTAGAAATATATAACTCACGCTGCATATTTAGTAATTTTGCCTCCGATACAGGATTATACATTCTCTTTAACGAGCAGGTTGTTCATTACCACGCAACCGCTTGCGTGTCATGCTGAATGCGATTTTCGTGTTTATAAAGTAACTATACATAAGAGACAGAAAGATGCAGATAATCATACATTATTTAAGGTTATTTCTATTCGTTACGATATTGATATATTAACTGATGTTGTCAAGCAAGCTTCATGCTTTCCCCGTTGCGAACCTGCACTCCCCTAAACTGTAACGTTAGCCTACAGGTGCTGCACTGCTAGTGACTGTTGCTCATTTCCCCCCGAAAATATCATGTTAACAACAAACCTTTAGAAAACGTAATTCCTTTGTGGATCCTCTTGATCTGCTTTCTCCATGTTTCTTTGACTAATCTCAGTGTCTCAGTCTCACACACGCTGCACGCGAGTTAACCATGTTCAACACATGTAACTGGGAGTGGGGCCGTCCACACTGTTTTTATCCATTGTAGGCACCGCTCACGTTGTGTTTTCGGCTTTGGAAACGGATAGAACACTAGTAAATCTAGTGTCCGATTTACAAACGCTGTGGGCACCGCTTCGCCATCTTGCTTGGAGTCAATGTTTGACGGACCTGCTCACATAGTAACGGTTGCTATGATGTGTGATTGGTCAATGGCCGTTTTGGGGGAGGGGCCGGCGAAAGGTCAATTGCACTGATGCACATCCGATACACTCAAAACTGTTTAAGACTTAACCGACACAGTTTACGTGAATACTCTCCAAAACGGAAAATTCGACATAATGTTGTGTATTTGTCCATTCAGACACGAAAGAAAGCTAAATTCAGTCCTCGTGCGCTGTGTGTGTGTGTGGTTGCACTCTTCGAGTCGGGTGTGTGCGCACAGAAAACTATGCGTCGTCGTTACTCTTATTCAGATCTATAAGACTGCTCTACTCATACTCCCAGACGTTTACATTTTTTAATATTTTATGAGACATGCAGCGCATGAACCCGTGTGCCGCTGGTAGATCAGCACGTCCCTACTACAGGACAAATATGCGCATCTACAAACGCACATCACTTCTGACTGGATCGCTTCACAAATCGTCACTATCTAACATTTTTGTCTAGATTTTATTCGTTGACGAAAATGTCAATAGATTTTCGTCATAGTTTTTGTCATTCAAAACTAGTTTTTATTTAGTTATCGTCTCGTTTTCGATTATGGTAGTTACTCGCACATTGTGATCGTAAATCATTTTTCCGGTTCGCACGGATCGATTTTTAGGGGCATATGCGAGCAAAATGGTCGCACTGTAGAGCCCTGAACTGATAAAACTAATGATTTGGCAACTCTCTGGCGTCACTGTAGTCAAAGTCCTTTTCGAGGAAAGTCAGTTCACTCACTGGCCATTTTTCATCGCCTCCGGGTAGATATTTTGCTCATGCAAATTGCAAAATCAATTCCTATTTTCTGGAATGTAGAATAACCAGAATATCTGCTGTACTCTTTCCTATAAATGTTGCTGTTTCCGGTTAGGTCGAGAGACAGTACGCATGCGCAGCTCTAACTCTGATTCACTGGAAGAGGAGCTTCTAACTGCAACTGCAAACACGGGATGACTTACCATTTGAAGATTTGCTCTTTTATTCCGACTTATTCCGCGTTGCAGTTTTTCCCGTTCATAGAAATCCGAGTGAGCAGTCTTGATATATCTAGAGAGATCTTATGTGAGGACCATAAAGGTCCGCGTGGATCACGTGTGCCTTACAAACCAATTACATCATAGCCTTGACGTCATTGAAACTCAAGAGTTTTATGGCTGTCAATCACTGGAATTCAAATGCAGCTTTATCTGGAAACATGGCAAGGGCTTTCAAGCCGTAACGTCTACAATATCTTAAATTATATTTAATTTGTACATTGTAATGTATAATTTCTTTATACTGTTTATGTATACCCACTAGCATCCGGGGGGACGGAGGGGCCGGACACGTCCCCCGCATTTTTTTTGACCCTGTACAACGTAAAAACATGTATGTACACAATAAGTCCATTGTATCAAATTATTAGTTTCAATGTAAGTACATAGTACTTAAAGCCGCTGAATATAAAGTAGGACCAACATTTTTATTTAAGACTTAAAATAATTCTGCATCTATTTGTAGCCAGCTAGCACCGGCACACCCGTGGCTACGTCTATGAAGCATGTGTACGATATGTATGTGTGTATATATATATATATATATATATACACAGTGGTGGCCAAAATTATTAGATCGGAAAGATTTTTGGTTACACTTTATTTTAAGGTGTCATTGTTCCAGTGTAGTTAAATATTTAAGTCCTGAGTAATATTGAGGAGGAGAAGCTTGCAGGCAATCTTTTACTGTCTATGAGGCAATCAGGGGGACATGGAGGCATAAAGTCAAGGGAGAAGCCCATGACAAAATAATTTAGTAAATAATAAAATAATAAAATAGAGTACTTACCAAAAGTTGCTCCAGGTCACAGTCGCCGTCTCTGCAAGATTAGGTGATTCAGATTTGTCTTGGCACAGCTACTAGAAGATTTACAACTGTCAGACAGGTCGCTCAGCCATCAGGAAGTGAGTGCTTCTAATGGGCTTCACTTTTCTCCGTTGAAATCAAGGGGGTCGCTGTCTCCATTTCTTTTAAGCCATACCGTAAGTGCACAATTAGAAGCGCATACTAAAAAAAAAGTGCGGCAGGCTTGACCGTGTATTTTCAACGCGCGGCTGGTTTGACCGCAGTCAGTGTGACTAGTCATAGCTAGTAAAGTAACTTTGCAGCTTATCAGCGCTAGCGTTAATTTTAGCTAATGTTAATTCAACACTGTAAAAACTTTACTGTGGAAAAGTTATCTTAGAGCATACATTCATGTCTTCTGCTACTGTATGGCATACATACCCGTCGCCGTTTGTCGTCTCTCCAAAAAGTGTAGATGCTCTCCTGTGATCAAATCAGACAGTCCTGCTTGCACTGACTGATTACTCAACAACGGGATTGTAGAGGGGGAGGGGCAGTGAAACAGCGACTCTGGTGGCGCCAATCAATCTACAATACTTTTGGTTGCTGCAGCGGGTGTTGCATTTTATTTTATTTCACTTCATGAACTATTGTGAATTTACATTATGTATTCAAATCAATAGTACCCACTGCAAAATCATACTAGGGGTGACCTGAGTTTATACAGTGGTGTCCGTGGCCTGTTATAGACAACAGTAAGGCTAACATATTCATACTAAAAGCCCTTTTGATTTCATGCATTTTAAATGCATTATTTGTCTTTGTTTAAGATTATTAAGGGATGCTGATATGTTTCGATCAATCATTGGTTTCCTCTTTCCAGCACTGAAAAGTTCGAACTCCCCACAGCCAATGAGATGTGAAGGGCGATGTCATTTACGGGCGATGTCATAATTGGCCACAAACCAATGACACGTCTCCTTGATGGCTGGAAAAAATAAAAGCACTTTTAATGACTGTTCTTTTGACTACTATAGAAGAACATTTAGTAAATGCTGAAGTGAAGATTGATCACCTGCGTTGAACGGTGTGAACTTGAAGTCTGGCCGGTATTTGCGTAGTTTGGCGTTACTGGCGGTTTTCTTGAATTGACCGTCTGCTTTACTAGTGTCATACTGAGAGCAGTTAGTTAAGGTTTGTGGATAAAAGGTAGTTCACACCAAAAGGAAAACTCTGTCATTCAAAGAGTACTTTTATGATGCTTTTTGAAGCTCAACAGTTCAAGAAAAATCTGTAAAGTCTGCAAACTACCTTATTTTGTGTTCCACAGAACAAAGATTATCGTTCTGTAAATTATTTTCTCCATGAGCATTGAGAAGAGTAATTGTGTGTGAAAGGATACAATCACGTCACCTTTGAAACTCATTGCTTCAACCACAGCACTTGCAGCGTCCTTTATGGACAACTCATCCTCCTCTCCAACTAAAGAAACAGACAAGGATAAACAAATAGGATATCTCAGATTAATTTAGATTCAGATTTCTTTCCTTAATGTGACATTCTGTGTTAATTTTCCTTTCATGTTTAATCAGTTCACATTTATTTGCCTTTTTGAAGTTTAATAATCACATTATGCCGTATAACGATTACTGTTTTCCATCTCCAAAATGAAGATATCTAAAAATTATAATTAATAGTTTTGTTGTACTATTTTAGATCTTGTTAAAGACATTTTTTAAATCTTAATATATTAAATCTTAATAAATCTTAATAATCTTAGTTCACCCAAAAATGAATATTCTTCGATTAATTACTCACCCTCATGTTGTTCCAAAACCCGTAAGACTTTCGTTCATCTTCGGAACATAAATGAGGATCTTTATGATGAAATCTGAGAGATTTGTCCCTCCTTTGACAGCAACGCAACTACCACTTTGACGCTTCAAAAAGTTAAAGAGATTGTAAAACTAATCCGTATGAATTGAGTGGTTTAGTCCAAATTTTCTGAAAAAACATGATCGCATTATATGATGAACAGATTGAATTTAGGCTTTTATTCACATATAAACATTAATCATCAAATTCAACCTCCAAATGTTCTGCGTAACACAAGAATTAATCTCATTGGTTCTTGCTGAAACTCAAACGTACTGCGTAACACGAGGATTAATCTCATTGGTTCTTGCTGAAGTTCAAACATTCTGCGTAACACGAGAATGAATCTCATTGGTTCTTGCTGAAGTTCAAACGTACTGCGTAACACGAGAATGAATCTCATTGGTTCTTGCTGAAGCTGAAACGTACTGCGTAGCACGAGAATGAATCTCATTGGTTCTTGCTGAAGTTCAAACATTCTGCGTAGCACGAGAATGAATCTCATTGTTTCTTGCGGAAGTTTAAACGTACTGCGTAACACGAGAATGAACCTCATTGGTTCTTGCTGAAGTTCAAACGTACTGCGTAACACGAGAATGAACCTCATTGGTTCTTGCTGAAGCTCAAACGTGATATGCAACACGAGAATGAACCTCATTGGTTCTTTCTGAAGCTCAAACGTGATGCGTAACACGAGAATGAACCTCATTGGTTCTTGCTGAAGCTCAAACGTGCTGCTTAACACAAGAATGAATCTCATTGGCTCTTGCTGCAGTTCAAACGTACTGCGTAACACGAGAATGAATCTCATTGGTTCTTGCTGAAGCTGAAACGTACTGCGTAGCACGAGAATGAACCTCATTGGTTCTTGCTGAAGTTCAAACATTCTGCGTAACACGAGAATGAATCTCATTGGTTCTTGCTGAAGTTCAAACGTGATGTGTAACACGAGAATGAACCTCATTGGTTCTTGCTGAAGTTCAAAGTACTGCGTAACACGAGAATGAACCTCATTGGTTCTTGCTGAAGTTCAAACGTGATGTGTAACACGAGAATGAACCTCATTGGTTCTTGCTGAAGCTCAAACGTGATGCGTAACACGAGAATGTACCTCATTGGTTCTTGCTGAAGCTCAAACGTGCTGCTTAACACGAGAATGAATCTCATTGGTTCTTGCTGAAGCTCAAACGTGACGTGTAACACGAGAATGAACCTCATTGCTTCTTGCTGAAGCTCAAACGTGATGCGTAACACGAGAATGAACCTCATTGGTTCTTGCTGAAGCTCAAACGTGCTGCTTAACACGAGAATGAATCTCATTGGTTCTTGCTGAAGTTCAAACATGCTGCGTAACACGAGAATGAACCTCATTGGTTCTTGCTGAAGCTCAAACGTACTGCGTAAAACGAGAATGAATCTCATTGGTTCTTGCTGAAGCTCAAACGTGATGTGTAACACGAGAATGAACCTCATTGGTTCTTGCTGAAGCTCAAACGTGATGCGTAACACGAGAATGAACCTCATTGGTTCTTGCTGAAGCTCAAACGTGCTGCGTAACACGTGAATGAATCTCATTGGTTCTTGCTGAAGCTCAAACGTGATGTGTAACACGAGAATGAACCTCATTGGTTCTTGCTGAAGTTCAAACGTACTGCGTAACACGAGAATGAATCTCATTGGTTCTTGCTGAAGCTCAAACGTGATGTGTAACACGAGAATGAACCTCATTGGTTCTTGCTGAAGCTCAAACGTGATGCGTAACACGAGAATGAACCTCATTGGTTCTTGCTGAAGCTCAAACGTGCTGCTTAACACGAGAATGAATCTCATTGGTTCTTGCTGAAGTTCAAACGTGCTGCGTAACACGAGAATGAATCTCATTGGTTCTTGCTGAAGTTCAAACATACTGCATAACACGAGAATGAATCTCATTGGTTCTTGCTGAAGTTCAAACGTACTGCGTAACACGAGAATGAACCTCATTGGTTCTTGCTGAAGCTCAAACGTGATGCGTAACAAAAGAATGAACCTCATTGGTTCTTGCTGAATCTCAAACGTACTGCGTAACACGAGAATGAACCTCATTGTTTCTCGCACGTAAAGCGAAAACGAACATGCTTGACCTTCCGTTTACCACAACTGATGAGTGAGTTGATGGATGTTTATATGTGAATAAAAGCCTAAATTCAGTCTGTTCATCATATAAAGCGATCGTGTCTCTTCAGAAAATTTGGAGTCAACCGCTCAATTCATACGGATTAGTTTAACGGTCTCTCTATGAACCATTTGCAGCGTCAAAATGGTAGTTGCGTAGCTGTCAATGGAGAGACAGAAATCTCTCCGATTTCATCAAAAATATCTTCATTTATGTTCCGAAGATGAACGGAAGTCTTACGGGTTTGGAATGACATGAGGGTGAGTAAATAATGGAAGAATATTCATTCTTGAGTGAACTAACTCACTAAATTTGATACGGGTCGAGTACCTGACAGAATGATGGGCTCCACCTCGTCATAATCCCTCAAAACCCACAGAAACAGACGAGCCAGATCCAGAGAGTAGATGAACTGCCGTAGAGGACGACCTGAACCCCAGACCTGCAGAGGTTTACCTTCCTCTACAAAACACACACATGAAACACGTTTAACATGTGAACACAACTCTGCTTGAATGAGGCTCTAGATCAAGGGTGTCTGACCGACTGACGGCAGACTGACCGAGCAAGGAGTCAGACACGAGTAAACATCGGACCTGCGTTATTAGAATTGCGAAAAAAACGAAGAAAGCGCGGTCGGAAGAGTCTAGAAAAAGGAAAAGAGAATCTGACAGTGTGAGGAACCGGACAAGAGTCCCACTCGCTCAGGCTTTCACTGTTAAAGTTGATTCCTGCGATTATCATGAGAACAGTTGTCAATATCTCACATAATTATCAGGACATAAATAAGCCTACACGTTGTAAATTGTGTAAATGAGTGCAATTTGCTAACTATTATGATAAATTGCAATAATCGTGTCTAACGACATCATAACGGACATTGTTACGAAATAATGCGACGTACATGTAACTTTATTGATGTCATCTGGCATTTTGTAATGTTTACATTACACACAAAAAGCACAAATGAAATTATACAGTAGGCCTAGGCTATTTACTTTTAATTTAGCTGCAATCATGTAAAAACGTTATAGGCCATCAAACGCGGTAGGCTACTTTATTATTATAAAGTGCAGAGACCGTGAGTGCAGAGACGCTCTGCGTGAGTGGTATTTACGACAGTAACGTTAATTACAAGTACTCTACAGCGACTCTAGGGGGCGCTGTTTGACAAAAATGGAATTCCTGCATAGTGTGCCTTTAAAGGGGTGGTAAAACGCATTTTTTCGATGGCTTGATGGTGTTTGTGGGGTGCACTGTAACGTGTTCATGCTTCGTTTTTTAAAAATTGCAGTATTTTTCATATATTTTACCTTTATTCTACACTGCTCTGTCCCTCCTTGTAAAAACGGTCTGATGGTTTCATGGTTCTATGAAGCCAGTCCCTCAAAAATACGCAATGGGCTCAGATTGGTTAGCTGGCCCAGTGTGTTGTGATTCGCTAACCGACTAGTGCACGTTTTCCGGAAACGTCACGCCCCGTACCTTTACCGGTACTTTGTGCTTTGGTGTATTATAAACAATGGCGTCAATAAAACCAATCGGACCCGGGGAAATGTTAGTGAAGATGATCCAGCAGAACCGGTTCAAGAACGGCTGTTAAACGACGTTTCACAAAGGTTTGTTTTTTGTTGTTCTCTCATTACTTTTTAGATACGCTGTTATTTAATTGTACTAATTATTACAGAATTACAAAAAATAAGATTCATAAACAAGAATTTCATATAATCGTTGTAACAAATTATACTACTGTCCTCAAAGGGATTTTTTGAGTAAAGACTGCGGATCTATAGTGATCGTTACTGACTGTATGCCACGGTTACTTTTGTATTTTTAGAACGATTGTAGACAAATATCTGTTGACAGAACTATTAACCCAAAACGAACACTAAACATCGGCTGCCAAATCAAAGACAGAACCATGTTTAGCATGCCTGTTGATAAACAAGCATGTAGATAAACATAAAAGCTCTAATCCAAGAATAATTTAGACTAATTCCAAGTTCGCTGTTGAGATTAAAAAAAAGTTTGTAACGTTAGGTGTTTGTCGGATAACGTTAAGTATGAATGAGCATTTAACAAACCAGCAGAGCCAAACAGCGTTGTCATTTGTTTACTTCCTTGCTACAACGTACAATTAACAATAGGAACTATTACAGGAAAACACATCGACGAAAAATAAATCATACTTACAGGTTGTGGCCTGTAAACAAAAGCTTCTGTTTTTAAAGTTGGAACTGCTCCATCTTTCAGGACAAGCCGTTGTGCGGATCCTGCTTTGAACCTGCCACGATTGTGGAAGCTTTCCTCCGTAACATGTTCAGCACAGAGAGCGAGATTTGGGTCATAATTATGAGGGACCGAGTTAAAAATAAATTTTAACCATTGATCCCTAACTCCCTCGTCCCTAGGAAGGCTGAACAAAGCGGACCTGCAATCCGGATGAAAATAACAGCAGCGTTTCGACAGCATTGCGACAACTCATCTCCAAAACAGCAATATAAAATGGCCTCGCCCTGCTTAAGTATTCTCGGAGGAGGGGTTTATGTAAATAATGGGATATGCTGACGTCAGCATATCCCATGGAATGTCGTGTAGTCCAAAACCGGCCGTTTGCTGTAGTCCTTAGAAATTGAATTTTTTAAAAGCAAATATCTCCCTGTTGAATATCTCCCAAAAGCAGATGTTGTTTATGCTCAAACAGCAACATTATACACTCTAGTTAGAAAAGTAAAATCGTGTTTTACCACCCCTTTAAAGATGATTTCTTCTCATCACGCTGGCATATGCTCAAGTGTTTGTTTTTCCAATAAGTTTGGTTTTAGTTAGTTATTTAATGCTATAAAAACGGGTGTAACGTCATGATTGGCAGCTGTGTTCGCGGTTGCGGGAGTGGGAGTGTCAGGTGGGACCGATCCCGCGAATCCATCTCAGGATCACTACAGCTCAGACTCAGGCTTCAAATGATGTAACAGTGTACAATGTCAACCTACATTTCTGACATATTTTGGATTCATTTTTCTATGGTGTGGATCCTTCCAAAAAAATTAATGCATCTCACTCTTTGCCAGGTACGTCTTGTGGATCAACCCTGGAAGCACGTGACCGTCCTCAATGTTGAAATTGTCATGTGGTCCAAAAACATTGGTGGGGATGACGGCTGTGTATCTGCGACCGTACTTCTCAAAACAAGACCTAATGGACAAACACACAATGATTTGTTTTTTTTTTCATTTAGGGAAGCTATGAAAGACCATTTCGACCCCAAATCAAATAATGATACATTTATTTTGACATTATTTTCATGACAATCACACACATTCATCACAAACTCTCATCACTGTCATAAAAATAATGATTCATTATATACATCGAAAAAACTTTTTTGCAAAATGTGACAGACATGCTTTCATGTGATACACCCAAGAAAATCTCATGACCAATGAACTTTGACACTGACCTGTTGTGGACATCAATCATGCGTTTGGCGTAGGCATAACCGAAATTAGACTCATGTGGCGGGCCGTTGTGGATCTGAAACAGAGTGAGAGAGAAACACGTCTGTATAGATGACAAAAAATATAGGACAATACCAAACAAAAAGTGTCTAATCATCATCTCCCTCAAATCATAAAACAATTTGAGTGAACGATCTTGTAAAAAATAAACTTGGAGCCCTCCCTAGCTCTACAGCGCCCCACAGTTTCCCAATGTAAATCTGTGGTGAAAAATGGAACTGCACCGCACTCTATTTGAGAGCCATTGGGGAATTTGGGGCAGTCTGAAATGTTCTTCTTATTTTCACGTAAACCTCGCTGCAGACCAAGACTATATCAATCCGCTTAAGCTATGTGAATATTGTGCATCAGATCAGTAACTAGTTGGCATATCTGTTCTTCTAATCAAATTAATGAAAGTTTCAACATGCTATTGTATTCTTTATATAGTTCTGTTGTGTTTGTTTTATATTTGTTCTGAGAATAGAAATACAAAGTTCTGTGATGAAACTCTAGATGGCGCAGGCTAATATGTCCTTAACTCAAACTCTTGCAATCACATCATTATCTATATGGCACAGTTGATTGGTTCCTGCTGTATCAGTAGCCAATGAACTCACTGTTCAAACTTCAAATACTTGGTTAGTATTTGCTTTAGCAGCGCAGTGCTTTTTCAGAAACCGTACACCTTCTCCAGCTCCACCTTTATAGATTTCATGTAATGAATTTGTGTAATGTTTCATCATCGGACTCATGCTCGGATTGATATGGTAAGATCCACGTCATCGTTACTGTCTTTACAGCTCAATCGCTGAGCTTAAGGAAGCCTCCGGACAGAACTTACGTTCAGTTATGGTAAAGCTTTAGGAAAGGATGGATTTAGAGAGACTGATTCCTTCCAGCGAGTCATTTGAGAAACATTGAAAAATGTTATGAGAAAATGAAACTGTTTTTTGACTTTTGATGCATGTAAACCTGTTGTAGGAGACCTTCAAAACAAAACTAGGAGCCTTTAGAATAGCATAATATGGGCACTTAAAGCAATACTAAGATAGCATTCTATATATGAGTGTGTCATGTGCACTTAAGACCTGTCAATCCACATTAGAGCGCCACCCGCAGGCTGAATAACACAAAGACGTTAGACTTCTGCCAAAGGTGTGTCTTATAAAGCTTACAAAATATTTATCATAAACTGCCGTAAAGACCCAGAATGCCCTACCTAAATTTACGGTCAGGAGCCGCTACTGAACGTGACCCACTGAATTCTAATGATTCTGCAGAGGAAGTCTGAGTTACAGTATGTTTTCATATGACAATGAATTCTAGATGTTATAAGCCCTAAATAGAAATGCTAAATATAAACCATCCAAACATCTGCCAATTAAAGTTGCACTCTCTGAAAAAAGAGGTGCAAAAGCTGTCTTGGTACCCTTTCAAAAGGTATACCTTTGTACCTAAAGAGTGCATTTTAGTACTTCAAAGGTACATATATGTACAAAACAATTACATATTAGTACCTAAATCGTACATATTAGAACCTTTTTAAAGGGACATATTATGGCCCTTTTCACAAGATGTAATATAAGTCTCTGGTGTCTGTAAATTTCAGCTCAAAATACTGATAATAGATTATTATAGCTTGTCCAAATTGTCCCTATTTGGGTGAGAGCAAAAACATGTCGTTTTTGTGTGTCTCTTAAAATGCAAATTACCTGCTGCTCTCCGCCCCCTTTCCAGAAGAGGGAGTGGCCTTAACAGCTTGTGCCGATCCTACGGCAATAACAAATCAGGAAAACAATATGACTGACAACGTAAATACATGTGGTCAGCCCTTTATGTATGAACCTGAGTTGGACACTGACGTAGGAGAGACTCTGGGAGTAGCAACAACTTTGAGATAGTTGTTAGTTGTGTAACAACACTATGAAGCTCTGGTGAGTCTGTCTGGCAACCAACATCCCACACAACTTTTTAGCTAAACCTGCGAAAGAAAATGTCGGATTGTGTACACCTCACTGTGCGCGGGTCTATGCTAATAGGGCAGAGTCTGTCAGCAGTCGTGGGCGGGGCCTAGACATTTTGTGATGTCACAAAAGGTAGAATCTGCAAACGGCTTGTTTTGAGACACTGCTTACGATTTATGGGCATTAAAGGAGTTGGTGGATTTTTACCATTATAGGGTGGTTGTGTCATGATTGATCAAACGGAAGCAATTGCAGTTAACTCTTTATTTAAATGGTGAAATAGAAAGGCAGTCCAAAGTCCAGGCAAACAGGTTAGTAGCGCAGGGACTCCGATGGTCAGATGACAGTGCAGGGTGCAGTGGTAGTGGTGGTGAAAATCCAACGACGAACAGTAATCCAACATCCAACGAACAAGAACCGGAACAAGAGAAGCACACGACTGAACGAGACTGGGAACACACACACTGGGAACCACAAACAACGATCTGACAAAGGAGATGAGAAGTTGATGACAATATATACACATAAATGATAGACTGCAGCTGGTGATGGGTGATTGCTGACGAGCGCTGATGAGCGGCACGCCCCTCTAATCAGTACACACACATACAATAACAGAACCACGAGACAAGGAGCAGACATAGGATTTACCAACCCTGACAGTACCCCCTTCCCTAGGAACGCCTCCTGGCGTTCCCAGACTCCCTTACCTGCCGATTGTAATCATCGATAAGGGAGTGATCCAGGATGTCTCTAGCCGGTACCCAACTTCTCTCCTCCGGACCGTAACCTTAGACAATTGCTGACTCCAGGAGGAAGGATTCTTGGACACTAAACATCGCAACGTTCTCTCCAAATCTTGGTTGGCTCGCTCAGTTTGACCATTGCTCTGGGGATGGAACCCAGAGGACAGACTGACAGTCGCCCCCAGAAGTTTACAAAACTCTCGCCAAAATTTGGACACAAATTGGGGTCCTCTGTCAGAAACCACGTCTGTCGGGAGGCCATGAAGCCGAAAGACGTGGTCAACGACAACCAACGCTGTCTCCTTGGCTGAAGGTAATTTGGGCAAGGGAATGAAATGGGCTGCCTTCGAGAACCGGTCCACCACGGTCAAAACTACCATGTGACCCTGGGAGGGTGGGAGGGCGGTGATAAAATCTAGCGCGATATGGGACCAGGGTCTCGAAGGCACCGGCAGCGGTTGGAGTAACCCATCTGGAGGTTGATTGGAAGTTCTACCCGTGGCACTAACTGAGCAAGCCAATACAAAACTGCGAACGTCACGAGCCATGAGAGGCCACCAGAATCTTTGCTTAACCAAAAACATAGTACGATTGACTCCTGGATGACAAGCCACATTGGAACAATGACCCCACTGAATGACGCTGGACCGTAAACTCTCCGGCACAAACAAATGGTTCGGTGGGCAACGAGTCGGAGGCGTTACCCCTTCTAAGGCCTTCTTGACCTTCGATTCGACCTCCCATGTGAGTGTAGAGATGAATAGATACTCTGGTAAAATGCACTCGGGAGTAGACGGGCGATCGGAACGGTCAAAAATGCGTGATAAAGAATCGGGTTTGATGTTTTTGGAACCCGGGCGGTACGAGAGAGTAAAGTCAAAACGTCCGAAAAAAAGAGCCCACCGAGCCTGCCTGGAATTAAGTCTTTTAGCAGTACGAATGTATTCCAGATTCTTGTGGTCGGTCCAGACGATAAAAGGTACCCCTGACCCTTCTAACCAGTGGCGCCACTCCTCCAAAGCTAACTTGACCGCCAACAACTCTCTGTTGCCAATGTCATAATTGCTTTCGGCAGGGGATAAACGATGCGAAAAAAATGCGCAAGGGTGCATCTTGTCGTCTGAAGGAGAGCGCTGGGATAACACTGCACCTACCCCCACCTCTGACGCGTCGACCTCCACCATGAACTGACGTGATGGATCAGGGGTTATCAGGATGGGGGCTGAAACGAAGCAACCCTTCAGTTTGGCAAACGCAGCTTCTGCTGCGTCTGACCACCTGAACGTCGTTCTGGGGGAGGTCAAGGCAGTCAGAGGCGCGGCTAGTCGGCTGAAATTGCGAATAAAACGGCGGTAAAAATTGGCGAACCCCAGAAACCTCAGTAGGGCCTTACGGGAATCTGGACTTGGCCAATTCACCACAGCCTTAACCTTGTCAGGATCCATGCGCATTCCCTCAACCGAGATGATGTGACCTAGAAAAGGAACAGACTGTGCATGAAAAACGCATTTCTCCGCCTTGACAAAAAGCCCATTCTCTAGCAACCTCTGAAGCACTTGTCGAACGTGTTGCACGTGTTCCTGGAGAGACGAAGAAAAAATCAATATATCATCCAGGTAGACATATATGAACTGATCGATCATGTCTCGCAACACGTCATTGACAAGTGCTTGGAAGACCGCTGGGGAGTTGGAAAGGCCGAACGGCATAACCAAATATTCAAAGTGCCCCCTAGGGGTGTTAAAAGCGGTCTTCCATTCATCCCCCTCCCTGATGCGGACCAAATGATAAGCATTCCTTAAGTCCAGTTTTGTGAAGATAGATGCTCCTTGCAACCTCTCGAAAGCTGAAGACATCAACGGCAAAGGATAAGTATTCTTTACCGTGAAGTTGTTCAACCCCCGGTAATCAATACAAGGTCGCAACGATCCATCTTTCTTCCCCACAAAAAAGAACCCCGCCCCCGCTGGAGAAGAGGAAGGGCGGATGAATCCCGTTGCTAGAGAATCAGAAATGTATTTCTCCATGACCTTTCTCTCTGGGACAGATAGTGAATATAACTTGCCCTTAGGCGGAGACGTACCTGGCAGTAAGTCTATAGCACAGTCATAGGGACAATGAGGAGGAAGAGAATCAGCCCGAGACTTACTTAACACCTCCTTCAGATCCCGATACTCCGTGGGCACGTTTGATAAATCCACTGTCTCCTCCTGTAACACATGAACAGGAACAGACGGACAGGCAGACACAAGACAAGACTTATGACAAAAACTGCTCCATGATGCCACCGATTTGATTTGCCAGTCTATTTTGGGGTTGTGACAGGTGAGCCATGGGTGACCAAGAACGATGGGTGCTAGTGGAGTGTCCAGAATGTAAAAGGAAATAGTCTCCGAATGATTGCCGGATGTGATGAGTGTGATGTCTTCAGTGATCAGTGAAATCGTGGGGAGTCTTTGTCCATTGAGGGCGTGAACGTCGATCGGGTGTGAAAGGGGTTTGAGGGGAATTTGAAATCTTAGTGCAAATGAATGGTCCATGAAATTACCCTCTGCCCCTGAGTCCAGTAGTGCCCGACAATCGTGGAGGTGAGTTGACCATCGGAGCCTTACCGGGAGGAAGGTAGATGTCGATGAGGTCTTCTCGGCAGAGAACCCACCCGACAGTAGCCTCATATTTACTGCCGGGCTGGGCCCTTTTAACGGACAATTGAAAGCGAAATGTCCCGCTCCACCACAGTATAGACAAAGGCCCAGGGATCTCCGCCTCTCCTTCTCCTCCCGGGAAAGCCGGGCTCGAGCCACCTGCATGGGCTCGTGATCGTGGATGGGGCTGACCGCGCCCTCGCCTCCTGGACGCTGCCCCTCGATCCCTCCAGGAAAACGATCAGGGTGAAAACGTTTGCTGACTCGAGACAGCCGTGCATCCACTCTCAGAGCCAGCGCGATGAGATCGTTAAGTCCGGTGGGCAGGTCCAGGGCGTAGATTTCCTTCTGGACGCGGTCAGCCAGCCCATGCAGGAACATGTCCCACTGCGCCTCCTCGTTCCATCGGCTCTCGGCTGCCAGGGTTCGGAATTCAATGGAAAAGTCAGATACGGACCTCTCTCCTTGGCGAAGTTCCACCAATACCCTGGCAGCCTCTCTTCCTGACGCGGCCCGGTCAAAGACTCGCCGCATCTCTTCGGAGAGCCTCCAGAACGAGGAACAGCATTCGTCTTGGTTCTCCCACACCGCTGTTCCCCATAGCGCCGCTTTCCCAGTCAGAAGCGTCAGCACGAATGCCACCTTGGTCTGTTCCTCGTGAAACGTCCTGGGTTGCAGGGAGAAATGCATAGCACATCTGGTTAAAAATGCTCGACAGAATTTTGCTTCACCTGAGTAAGGCTCAGGGACCGGAAGACGAGGCTCTGACTGGGATGGGTCCACTGGTGGTGATGGGGGAATCAGCGGCGGGGGTGGCGCGGTGGGAACACGAAGATGTTGAAGCTGTTGGGTGAGCCCGGACACCTGCGCCACTAACGCCTGGACAGCGCGAGCAGTATCGTGGAGATTATTTTCTTGAGTGTCCATTCGTTGAATACTGCTACTCACAAAATCATCCAGTGAGCTCGAGGAGTTTCCCGCTGCTTCCATGCTTTGGTCAGATCGTTCTGTCATGATTGATCAAACAGAAGCAATTGCAGTTAACTCTTTATTTAAATGGTGAAATAGAAAGGCAGTCCAAAGTCCAGGCAAACAGGTTAGTAGCGCAGGGACTCCGATGGTCAGATGACAGTGCAGGGTGCAGTGGTGGTGGTGGTGAAAATCCAACGACGAACAGTAATCCAACATCCAACGAACAAGAACCGGAACAAGAGAAGCACACGACTGAACGAGACTGGGAACACACACACCGTGAACCACAAACAACGATCTGACAAAGGAGATGAGAAGTTGATGACAATATATACACATGAATGATAGACTGCAGCTGGTGATGGGTGATTGCTGACGAGCGCTGATGAGCGGGACGCCCCTCTAATCAGCACACACACATACAATAACAGAACCACGAGACAAGGAGCAGACATAGGATTTACCAACCGTGACAAAGTGAATTTTGCTTAATAGGTCCCCTTTAAAGGGGACCATCGCAGTGACCGCTTTTGTAACGTTTATTCAAAGAGAGAGTGTGTGTGTGTGTGTGTGTGTGTGTGTGTGTGTGTGTGTGTGTGTGTGTGTGTGTGTGTGTGTGTGTGTGTGAGAGAGTTTACCATGGTTTCATCTATCGGGTAGGTGGTTTTGTCTGGGAATATACACGTGGACAGGCAAGAAACGACCTTCACCACCCCGAACTCATGAGCCGTCTGCAGCACGTTGTCATTGACAAATACATTATTCCTCTGAAAACAACGAACAAAAACAGTCAATGTACAGTTCAGTTATTCAACAGTGATATTTTTTCAAATTTTATTACATATTTACAACGATATTTAATAATAATAGTTGTTAAAAATTACCCAGAAGTCCAGGTTCTGTCTCATATTTTTGTAGAGCCCGCCCACCATGGCGGCCAAATGAATGACGTGTGTCGGACGATGTTTCTGGAAAACTGATCTCGTCTCTTCAGCGCTCCTGAAACAGCACATGTAAATACAGTTATCATACAATACAAATAGACAATAAGCAATCAAATAAAAGCTTTCTAGAATCCAGAGAAACAAATTAATTTATACATAGGCAGTATGGCAATTTTTCTATTTCGTGAATACCACAATATATAAATAACCATGGGCGTGGCTAACTCAAGTTTTATGTGTTGGGATGTGTGATATGACGCTTTGAATTATGTATCGATAAAGATTATGCTAGATTGTTAATATAGCTATCCACTCAGTGCAAGACTGCTAAAAGTTTTTATATGTAAAGAGTAATTAAGAATGTAATAGACAAATGAGAACGTAAAGCATGGGTGTTAAAGAGTTCTGGGTGTGCTCTGATACCAAACTTTCATTTGAAAGTCACATTTCTAGCATCTGTAAAACAGCATTTTTCCATTTTAGAAATATATCTAAATTATGACATAAGCTCTCAAAGACAATTGCAGAAAAGTTAGTTCATGAGCTTACTGGGTGGTTGCCCTGCACGCTTAATAAACAAACTCCAGCTGGTCCAAAACGCAGTATCTAGAGTTCTTACCAGAACCAAGAAGTATGACCATATTAGCCCGGTTCTGTCAACACTGCATTGGCTCCCTATTAAACATCATACACATTTTAAAATCTTGCTTATTACTTACAAAGCACTAAATGGTATAGCTCCCCAGTACTTGAGCGAGTTCTTAACGCATTATAGGCCTTCACGTCTATTGTGATCTCAAAATTCTGTCCAGTTGATAATACCTAGAATATCTAAATCGACTGCTGGCGGTAGATCCTTTTCCTATTAAGCACCAAAACCCTGGAACAGTCTTCCTAACATTGTCCGGGAAGCAGACACACTCTGTCAATTTAAATCTAGACTAAACACATCTCTTTAACCTGGCTTAAACATAACATTACACATTATCAATTTCTATTACTCAAATCAGTTAAATGATTGTTAGGTTGCATAAATTAGGTCAGCTGGAACTGGGAACACTTCCTATAACAACTGATGTACTCGTTACATCAGAAGAAGAATGGCATTTACACTAATATTAGTCTTAGGACCTGTGCCTAGACACACAACGACACGAACACAACACAGACCTGAATGTCAGCCGAGATTGTGTCAACTAGACTCTCCCATGTGAAGACCTCATCAGGTCAACCGGAACTTGGAACACTTACTACAACACCCGATGTACTTGTTACATTGTAAGAAGAATGGCATCTACGCTAATATTAGTCTCCCTGTTTATCCTGAGGTTACCTTAGTCATCCATATCCAGATCAGATGCTGGACCGTGTTCCTAGACACGACCACAACGGGGTCCTGAATGTCAGCAGAGACAGTGTCAACTAGACTCTCCCCTTTGAAGATCTCGTCGACACGACAGCCATCGGCACAGATCCTCAACAAAGACCACAAGAACCAAACAAGTTCTCTGCACAGACCTAATCAACTTTGTCTCCATACTGGCTTGATGAATCTGATCTTCAAGCAAAAGGAACTGGATTAAATATTTGAATGCTTCCGGTCCACAATCTGATTTTTGACCTGTAATGCTGCCTGAATCATAGAGGAGATCTGGCCCCCCAACTGAGAAAGTATGTAATAATGTATCTAATTATATGATTGTGTTGTTTAACTGGTGTGACGTCTTATGAGTGTTTGTTCAGGATCTCTTACATGAGATTGGCATCTTTAGATGAGAGGAATATCCACTCTTCTCCTTCTCTCCCTTCACCCTCTTTCACCACTCGCTCTATCGCTCGTCCCACCAGCCCACTGCCACCCGTCACCAACACACGCATCGGCCCGTCCATCTGAAAGAGAGAGAGATGAGGTTTGAAGAACACTTCAGGGGTTAATAAATGTGTAAAAACAGAAACTACTGTAAATAATCAGTATTTGAAGAAAAATGTTCAGAAAATTGTTCAGTTATCTGGTCTTTAAAAATGTTCTCAAAACGTCAGCACAAAAACATTATCTTTTGTGGATGGAAGGTCTGGATGTTGGAGATTTGTCTAACACTTTTAAATGGAATGTTCACCTAATGTTCACATAAATAGGAAAAAAAGGGTTTCAAAACATTAGTTTAAATGTTTTTCAATAAAACAATAAAAAAAAAATATATATTTACTGCGTGATAATATTTCAAAGTGATTTCAGTCATTTTGACAGATAATAAATTGTATGTACCTGTGAAAACAGACCTGGAAAGAGACGTAAGGATTTGGGGAGAAAAAAAGGGAGATTCCTTGTGCATTTGTTAATTATTAATGACATATATCGTAAATTAAATCGGAAGAACAGACCACAAATGTGCAGTATACGTTGATCTTCTTTATAATTGTATTCCCACGTCAAGAAACCATATATCAAGGTGATCATTAAGTAGAGTAGGGTACCGTACAATGGAGCAAAAGGCGCACCAGGGTAAAAGGCACATTTGACTTTATTCTTTTTTGGGGGTAAAAGCAAAATCATACACTATGGGAACAGTAAAAAGCAAATTTTTTTGCCTTTAGCCCTTTAACCCTTCCATGGGACTCATCTGATACATTACATTTCCTAATCCATCCCATAAAAAGCACAACATTATTTTTGTAAGCGTTTATATTATCTTAGTAAAAGTATCTCTTTTTTTCTCTCTTGAGCTCACAATGAACTACTAGGCCACTGAAACAGGTAAAGCAAGTTTATCCACTGACGCTCTGGCACAGGCGGTTGTAAAATAAGTTGAAACAGGATCCAATCGCACTAGTTTTCAGGCTTTGTTAAACAAATCTCAGGATCCTGAACCGAACACCCACATACACACAACCATAACGGAAACCGAACTGAACCAAACACAGGGCAAAAGGAGCTATATGGGATTAATCAATGAACACACACTGTGAAACTAGAACATACACGTGACACACTCCTAGTAAATTTAACCCATTAATGTTGAGGTATCGATATGACCCCAAAACACAATAATATACAGACAAAAAATACACATCTTAAATGCCTTATAATAATTTTCAACAATGCAAGTCAATACATAAAATCATAATACAATGTGTAACACTCAATTAATTTTATAAACTTCATTTAAGCTGAAAAAAAATTTCTACAGCTTAATCAACTGCTAAGCGAACAAACCATCACATCTGATGAATCGTGTATTAGATTGTGTATTATTTCTTTTAATAACTAATAAATTACCTGCTCTCTGGCTGTCCCTCTGTGAGTTTTGAGGAAATGGTAAAAAACGTATCCAGCTTATTGGTTTATGTACTTACACACACCAGGGGTGGAGCCAGACATTGTAAACATTCAGGGCTTAGCCCAAATGTAGTTTGTCCATGGACTGACTTAAAAGGAACCCCCGTCCTATAAGAAAATGTTGTACATTTTTAAGGTTAAATGCATCAATCTCAAAATTAAGAGTTTCAATGTGTGCAAACTGAACAAAGAAAAAGCATTGACTTTTTCAAACATCTTTTTAGTTGTGATATAGAGTCTCAGTCTACATTAGCTTATGTTGACACTGGTGTTTTAGGATGCCAAATAATTATTACAATAATATAATAATGATTTATATAATATTCCTATGACAGTAATACGCAAACAGCCTATTGTAAAACAAATGTACTGTAAAATAAATGAAAATGAATAATTCATAAGTATATTTTACTTTAAACTACAGTATATGGAAATCACAATACTTTTGTCCTAATTTCTTCTTGTAACGAAACCGGGGAATCAAGGAAGGCAAGCAGAGATGAGGATCCAAGTGCATTGGAGTTTAATGAAACGAACAAACAATAATGAACATAAAGCTGGAACAAACTAATACTGGTAAACAAGGACCACGAGGAACAGCAAACATCTACATCTAACAATGACTGACAAAGTAACAAGGGAAACACTAGGGGCTATATACACACACTAGAGAAACAATGTTAAAAAGATAACAAGAGGATGTGGCCAATAGGAAACACCTGGGGAAAACTAATTTGGTGGTGGTTGAGGAGATTCCCCTTACATGTAAAGAAGGGGAGTACTTTGAGTAAAAGCTTTGAGTACCCAGAAAAACGCTATTTAAATGTAACACATTATTATTATTATTATTATTATTAATCAACAAGAAAGAGTGGATGGGCAGGGCAGGGCAGGGTGGGCAGGGCAGGGCAGGGCAGGGTGGGCAGGGCAGGGCAGGGCGGGTGGGCAGGGCAGGGCGGGTGGGCAGAGCGGGTGGGCAGGGCGAATCAGGAAGAGCGGGTGGCCAGGGGGCGGAGCAGGTAGAGCGGGTGGCCAGGGCAGGGCAGGGCAGGGCGGGTGGGCAGGGCAGGGCGGGTGGGCAGAGCGGGTGGGCAGGGCGAATCAGGAAGAGCGGGTGGCCAGGGGGCGGAGCAGGTAGAGCGGGTGGCCAGGGCGGAGCAGGTAGAGCGGGTGGCCAGGGTGAAGCAGGTACAGCGGGTGGCCAGGGTGAATCAGGTAGAGCAGGTGACCAGGGCGGAGCAGGTACAGCGGGTGGCCAGGGCGAATCAGGTACAGCGAGTTGCCAGGGCGGAGCAGGTACAGCGGGTGGCCAGAGCGAATCAGGTAGAGCGGGTGACCAGGGCGGAGCAGGTACAGCGGGTGGCCAGGGCGAATCAGGTACAGCGAGTTGCCAGGGCGGAGCAGGTACAGCGGGTGGCCAGAGCGAATCAGGTAGAGCGGGTGACCAGGGCGGAGCAGGTACAGCGGGTGGCCAGGGCGAATCAGGAAGAGCAAGTGGCCAGGGCGGAGCAGGTAGAGCGGGTGGCCAGGGCGAATCAGGAAGAGCGGGTGGCCAGGGCGAATCAGGAAGAGCGGGTGGCTAGGGCGAATCAGGTAGAGCGGGTGACCAGGGCGGAACATATACAGCGGGTGGCCAGGGCGAATCAGGAAGAGCGGGTGGCCAGGGCGGAGCAGGTAGAGCGGGTGGCCAGGGCGGAGCGGGTGGGCAGGGCGGAGCGGGTGGGCAGGGCGGAGCAGGTACAGCGGGTGGCCAGGGCGGAGCAGGTACAGCGGGTGGCCAGGGCGAAGCAGGTACAGCGGGTGGCCAGGGCGGAGCAGGTACAGCGGGTGGCCAGGGCGGAGCAGATACAGCGGGTGGCCAGGGCGGAGCAGGTAGAGCAGGTGGCCAGGGCGGAGCAGGTACAGCAGCTGGCCAGGGCGAATCAGGAAGAGCAAGTGGCCAGGGCGGAGCAGGTAGAGCGGGTGGCCAGGGCGGAGCAGGTACAGTGGGTGGCCAGGGTGAATCAGGTAGAGCGGGTGGCCAGGGCGGAGCAGGTACAGCGGGTGGCCAGGGCGAATCAGGAAGAGGGAGTGGCCAGGGCGGAGCAGGTAGAGCGGGTGTCCGGGGCGAATCAGGAATAGCGGGTGGCCAGGGAGGAGCAGGTAGAGCGGGTGAGCAGGGCGGAGCATATACAGCGGGTGGCCAGGGCGAATCAGGAAGAGCGGGTGGCCAGGGCGGAGCAGGTAGAGCGGGTGGGCAGGGCGGAGCAGGTTGGCAGGGCGGAGCGGGCGGGCAGGGCGGAGCAGGTACAGCGGGTAGCCAGGGCGGAGCAGGTAGAGGGGGTGGCAGAGCGGAGCAGGTAGAGCGGGTGGCCTGGGCGGAGCAGGCACAGCGGGTGGCCAGGGCGGAGCCGGTAGAGCGGGTGGCCAGGGCGGAGCAGGTAGAGTGGGTGGCCAGGGCGGAGCAGGTACAGCGGGTGGCCAGGGCGGAGCAGGTAGAGTGGGTGGCCAGGGCGGAACAGCTCCAACAGGTGGCCAGGGCGAATCAGGTCCAGCGGGTGGCCAGGGCGGAGCAGGTAGAGCGGGTGGCCAGGGCGGAGCAGGTAGAGTGGGTGGCCAGGCTGGAGCAGGTACAGCGGGTGGCCAGGGCAGAGCAGGTACAGCGTGTGGCTAGGGCGTAGCAGGTAGAGCGGGTGACCAGGGCGGAGCATATACAGCGGGTGGCCAGGGCGAATCAGGAAGAGCGGGTGGCCAGGGCGGAGCAGGTAGAGCGGGTGGGCAGGGCGGACCAGGTTGGCAGGGCGGAGCGGGCGGGCAGGGCGCAGCAGGTACAGCGGGTGGCCAGGGCGGAGCAGGTAGAGGGGGTGGCAGAGCGAAGCAGGTAGAGCGGGTGGCCTGGGCGGAGCAGGCACAGCGGGTGGCCAGTGCGGAGCAGGTAGAGCGGGTGGCCAGGGCGGAGCAGGTAGAGTGGGTGGCCAGGGCGGAGCAGGTACAGCGGGTGGCCAGGGCGGAGCAGGTAGAGTGGGTGGCCAGGGCGGAGCAGCTCCAACAGGTGGCCAGGGCGAATCAGGTCCAGCGGGTGGCCAGGGTGGAGCAGGTAGAGCGGGTGGCCAGGGCGGAGAAGGTAGAGTGGGTGGCCAGGGCGGAGCAGGTAGAGCGGCTGGCCAGGGCGGAGCAGGTACAGCGGGTGGCCAGGCCGGAGCAGGTACAGCGGGTGAAGTCTAGAAAATGTCTAGAGATGTCTAGAAAATCTCTAGTGTGGTCCTTGAGGGGGCCATTACCCTGACACTGGCGGACTAATCTCGCTGCTGGATCCATTGCTGGGGAATCAAGGAAGGCAGGCGGAGATGAGGATCCAAGTGCAGTGGAGTTTAATGAAACAAACAAACAATAATGAACATAAAGCTGGAACAAAATAACTGAAACACTGAATTAATGTTTAAGCTGATAAATGTGCTGATTAAAATTATATTATAAATCATAACAAAAACCCTTCAACCCGACAGACTGTGTGCGTGAACTCTGTCGGAAAGAAAAGAGAGTAAGCGCTGCCGGTGTCATGACAAATGGGGCCCCCTATGGAATCGGGTCTCCCCAAAACTGTCAGTTAATGATTATCCTAATATATACAAATTATATTAATTTTAATACACATATCTTACTATATAATGTAACACATTAGTGCATAATAAAACCACTTTAACATAATTTCTTACACATGATTAATTGTGCATTAATTAATAATAATAATAGCTATGCTAGTATATAAGTGTAATATAGTCCACTGAAGGCAAGTTTGTAGAGAACCAAGTGCAGTTTATTTACAAAATGTGATCAAACATAAAACAAAAGGGCCCGTACAGGGAAACAGGGCTAGAACCGTGGCATGGCGGAGCATGGACGGACCTGGCAGTGCAGGAAGCCAGGGCGGAGCCGGCAGTGCAGTGAGCCAGGGCGGAGCCGGCAGTGGAATGGGCCAGGGCGAAGCCGGCAGTGGAATGGGCCAGGGCGGAGCCGGCAGTGCAATGTGCCAGGGCGGAGCCGGCAGTGCAATGAGTCAGGGCAGAGCCGGCAGTGCAATGGGCCAGGGCGGAGCCGGCAGTGGAATGGGCCAGGGCGGAGCCGGCAGTGCAATGAGCCAGGGCAGAGCATGGCTGAGAGTAGCTGAGAGTGTCAGACAGACAGAAGCAAGGAGCAATTAAAGACATTAAGAGGATTTTGGGAAAATGGCTTAAAAATCATATATACAGTAACTTATAATATGATTTAATGGTTTATCACTTTCAACTAATAGGTGGAGCAGTTACGAAATCAATGTGATGTGGTCAGAGTGAGGTGACAATGACACATACAAAGTTTGGTGTCAAAATGTCAAGGCATTGCAGAGATAAAGCCTGAATAGTCATTTTGGCAGCATGCCTCAAATTTGATGCTGTGGTATACGACAACGGTTTCGTCTATCGTCACGAAATCCATAAGTTTTAATCGGCACGGTCTGGAGATGATACGATTCGATTTTGGTGAAAATCAGTCAACCACACCCAGAGTTAAAAGCATTTGAAATTTTTATTTTACCACTAGGAGGCGCTGGTTAAAAATTTCTCAGGCTCCTTCAGGGCATCATACTGATGACTCATACAGAGTTTCATAACGATACGTTCATGCGTTTAGAAAATACAGCATTTTGGTACACGGCTAAATTGGTCAATATGAAAAATTGGATATCAGTCAACTCCTTTTTTTTAAGTTATAAGCAAAAATAGCCATTTTTCGTATCTTCGGACCAGTAGGTGGCGTTGCGCCGAAACGCAGCATGTATCCTCAGGTCATGCTTGTGATGACATGTACCAAGTTTGGTCTTAATACGATTAAGAGTTGCGGAGATACAGCGTTATGTCTGTTTTCGCAAGCGCTATGGATATGTAAAATTTGTTTGTGCGTTTATCAAAAACGGTTTAACGAATCGACTTGTCAGCACTGCCTGAAGATGATCTGGTTAAATTTTCGTGCAAATCGGACAAACTGCCTAGGACGAGTTCGAAAAAGTAGGTTTGCTGGACAATTCAAAATGGCGGACGTTTTTATGACGAAAAATGACATCATAGGGTGCAATCGAATCGCCATGAGCTCAGGAATCAGCGGAAAAAAGAAATTTGATTCTACCCATTATCGTTCAAAAGTTATTAGACTAAATATGAGTGAAACTTTGGACAGGTGGTGGCGCTAGAAGAATTGGGTTTGAGACGCCAAATTTGCTATGGTGAAAGTTTGGACTGACCTTTATCAGTGTGCCAAATTTCACAAATCTCCCGCTAGCGGTTCTATGGGCTGCCATAGACACCCAGTCGGAAGAAAAAGAAGAAGAACAAAGAATAATAATAAGAACCGGAACAGATACAATAGGTGCCTCCGCACCTTCGGTGCTTGGCCCCTAATAATAATAGGAACACCAACAGATACTGTACAATAGGTGCTAGGGGTGGAGCCGAACCCGAATACGGTATTCGGAAAGGCACAAATAACGTGTTTTTTACAAATACTTATTTCGAACAAATACTTTAGAAAATATTTGTATTCGGGAACAAGAAAAACTTTATATCAAAAAGCTGCGTTTCCTCACGAGACCGCAGTTCGCGAGTGAGTGAGTGACGTTCAGGAAGAGGTGACTGACACAGGCTGCTCCACACAGCAACAGAGAGGGCTCGGCTAAGCGAAAAAACACTTAACTGCATTACTATTTTTGTTGAATAGATTTTTGTACCTTAACTGGGTTCCGGAGGCAGTTTATAACTTTCGGGAAGTGGAGTTTGATCGGGAGATTATTTCATTACGCTGCATTATTGACGTCTGCAGCCGGGTGCTCTCATGTTCGCTCTGTTTACGTAGCTCTGTTAGCTCCGTAATTATTTGTTTTTATTACATGGCTTGGTTGAATTCTAATGTAGAATGCGGTCTGTTATTTCCACGGTTATTTCTTAATAACAGACCGCTGCTAAGTATAACTGTGCGTTCACACCGGACGCGAATAGCGCGTCAAATTCGCGTCTACCGCGTCTAGTTTGACGCTTGACCACTTTGTGTTAATTCGCGTGTCAAGAGAGAAACTGACGCGCGTAAAAACAAAAGTTTGAAGCGAAATTTACGCGCGTCACGCGCGTCAGAATCGAAACCCGTTGGCGGCCATCTTTTTTATGTTGATCGAGCATTCATCGGAGAGTCACCCCTCTAAATTTGCTCTGGAGAGCAGAACGGCGGCGTAGGGGTAATCGTCGCCGTATTTGTGTCCATCAGACCCTTCGAAGGCGAACCCAGTGTGGCGAGTTTCACCATTGGCTCGCTCCAGGAGCTGCGCCTGGACGACGGCGGCTTTCAGCGGTACTTCCGCCTGTCCCGCGCCCAGCTTGATGACCTGTTGTCCCGCATCGGAGCGAGGAGCACCCTCGCCCTCATCCACCTAATCTGTCATTTATTTTTGTTTTGATGATAAATGGAGCCTGCCTCCAAAAGTGATTAATCTGTCCTGTGATTTTTCTCTCTCTCTCGAACAACACTGTCCAGACACGAACTTATGCAGTATGTTGGTTGTCTTTACATTAATAATATTTCATATATCTAGATATGGAATAAATAGCATTCAATACAAAATGAATATGTCTCATATATTGAAGTCAAGTTTTATGTGAAAAAATATTTGCTTTGTTGTGCATTAGAACCAGTCATATTACAAAATAATTTATTGAAGCCTCCAGATACTTCAGCCACATGACAGCAGCATGCAGCTAGGCTCCGGATTGGTTAACGCGGCGCGAATTGACGCAGAAGTTCAGATTTTTCAACTCGGGCGGCAGACGCAAATTCGCGTCAAACGCGTGAATGCACAAATAGCACTAACTAAATCATTCGCGCGTAACGCGCTTAACGCGCCAGCCGCTTAATTCGCGCCATTCGCGCGAACTTGACGCGCGAATGAGGCGAATTCGCGTCTACCGCGCCGCGCTCTACGCCTTTTTACGCGCGTAACGCGTCTTTGCATTGACTTAACATTGAAATCACTCGCGCCTGACGCGCTATTCGCGTCCGGTGTGAACGCACCATAACACACCGTTGCCACGAAAAACAGAGCGTTGCCATGGATTCTAAACGGAACGGACTATTTTTTTTAGCGGAAGCGATACAATAGTTTTTAAATCAATAAACTCCTTTTTAAATCAATATTTTGAGTCAAATTATTGATTTATTTGGTAGGTAGCCATGTAGTAAGAGGAATAATGTATAGCGAGGTGGTTGTTATAGCGAATACAAACCCTTCAAGCTGATTCAAGACCCCTCCGCTTCGCGTCAGGCTCATAATCAACCGCCTCGCTATACATTATTCTGTCTGTTCAGCGTCCTCCAACAAGGACGGGTGGTGGTGGGATTCATAATGTTCACAATGGTATTTTATTAGTTGTTGGTTTAACCATGGATGAGGTAATGGCTGTTATGTTATTTTCTTTTCAATGACGTTCCTTGGTACATGTTCATTGCTGGATTTATATAATTAAAGAATACTTACACTATAACGTAAATTAGAAGTGTAACGCAAAAAAGCTAGATTTTTACGCCTATTTTGGATTTTACTCGAATACAAATACAAATACTTTTTCCCCCTCAACAAATACAAATACAGATACAAATACCGGCTGCTTTGCACACCCCTAATAGGTGCCTATGCACATTCTATAGGCTATAGACAGCTGAAACAGGTAAAGCCAGTTTGACCTCTGACACTCCCTGTAAAGTCAAGCCATCTCTGTTTAAGTATCAATATGGCCTAAAAACACAATAGTATACAGACAAAAATATACATCTTAAATGCCTTATAATACTTTTCATCAATGAATTTCTGATGAGACCATAATTTATGAAATTACATCTGATGAATCGTGTATTAGAATGTGTATTAATTCTCTTCCTTACTAATGCATTACTTGCTCTGTGAGTTATGAGGAAATGGCAAATAACTTTTCCAGCTTATTGGTTTATGTTACACACACACCTACATTTAGGGACGGTGTTCTGAAATATTCAGTGTCTGATATTTTCGGTTACACTGGGTGGAGCTTACATGAATACTCTCCTGTTTAATTTTAAAAACTGGTGGAGCATTACCATTTAAGATCAAAGAAACAAGTAGGCCTACTAAATCAACAAATTGAATCAAATGTTCCCAACTCAAAAAATAAAACTGTTAAAAAACTACAATGATGAAAACTATTTGGCATTTTATCTAAGATCTTAAGTTAGTTTTTAAACACTAAATTAAATTTCACAACTTTCTTCACATGTTTTTTTTTTTAAAGAAAGCTGAGAATCTATTATTATTCCTAAATATTTAAATTCATGACCAACCTCAAGTTCCCTTTCGTTGTCACTCCGAGTTACGTCGGATGACGACGAATGGGGTTTCGCTTAGAAAGCCTATCAGCTTCGAGTATTACAAAACGACCCAATGGCAAGGAAATGCCATGGGTCTGCGGAATTTGCATGAAGTAACTCCGCCCCACCTCGTGGGTATAAAAGGAGGACGCCGGCAACATGCAGATATGTTTTCGCTTCGGAGCCAAGTTTATTCTTCTCTCCACAAGCCATCTCTGAATTGCCAGCTTTACAAACGAGTACCTCGAGTGTTGGTGTGACGGCGATCTCCGGCGAGCGCGTGCTTCCTGCTTATCTCTGCAGTGGTTTGTCAGACAGTATGTGTCTCCCCGGGTGCTTCAACACTTGAGTTTTCTCTCACAAAAAGAGCTTACACGCGGCACGTCTTTTTAAAGATGCCTCGCCCGTGTACTTCTGGTTGCGGCAGATTGGTGTAGACTCTGATGGGCACGAGCGTTGTCTAGTATGTTTGGGCATTGATTTTGCTAGAGCAGCACTAGTGGATGACTCATGTTCTCTCTGTGGGAACATGACCATCGCGTCATTAAGGTTGAGACTCAGTGAACTCGCAAGAGTGAGAGTCCCCTCACCCACCCCCCGTCCTTCGGCTGGTGGCCAGGGTGACCTGAGGGTTACGGTCTGGAACAAGGCGCCGACTATGTGTCCGCGACCCCAGCCCCCCTCTTCAATGACGGTGCCCGCTAGTGGACAGCTGATTCCCACGGGTCTACCCTCTGGTGGCCCGTGTGTTTCAGCTGAAGCTACAGAGGATTTTGTCATGTCTGTTGCAGCATCACTAGGTGGGTTTGATTCTCCCGGAAGTGACGACTCGTCACAGCTGCCACCTTCCGGTGTGCATACGGCTGTGCCCGAGTCCGATCCGGAGATGACGGCCATGCTCCGGGCAGCCGCGAGCATCGGACTCGAGTGGAGGCCTCCACCTTGTCCTGAGTGGTCGCGGCTGGATGATTGTTTTTTGGGTAAGGCCGCCGACCCTCGTCCTCGGCAAACCCCAATACCTTTCTTCCCGGACGTGCATGATGAGATCTCGAAGTCCTGGAAGACCCCCCTGTCTTCTCGGGACCGCTCGCTGGTCTCATCTGCCTTTCCTCCACTCGATGAGGCAGCCGACCGTGGGTACACTGGGCTTCCCCCGGTTGAATGCTCTGTTGCCATGCAACTATTTCCTCAGAGTGCTTTGTTGTGGCAACAATTCTGTTAAACATCATCACTGCGTAAGAGACACTCAGAGTCAAATTAATAAAAAAGAAAAGTATTGATTCTTGCAAAAATAGGTTCAGTCTAGTACACAGAAGTTACGCTGTGCAAGAGAGTGACACCCAACAGGAAGATATGAGACAGCCTTTATACTCTTTTCAAGGTTCCTCCTCACCCGCTTTACCTTTCACCCACCCAGATAAGGTCCTCACTGCTGTTCAGTTTCTACTTAAAGACACAAACTGGTACTGAAATAAGCTGGCCAAAACTGACCGTCCCTAAGGTCAGAGGTCCTGTCCCATATGTTCCTGAAACGACACACACAAGCACGTACACACATATACTTTTATACATTGAATAGGTTCTTTCTCTTATGATACCTGTTTGGGATCAATGACTATTAAAATTTCTACTACAATTCCCTCCTTTTTATCATTCAGATTACCCAATCATAATAATAAAAATAATAGAGCAAATTTTAAGTCATATCATCACACTTATATTCTTGATCTCTGGTTATCATTACACATCTTGAAACCCACATGGCATTTCAACAGGCTAAGAAATACAAAGAAATAAAAGTAGAATAAAATCCCTCATTTCGACCCCTCTCCTTGTACGTCATCACATAGCGGATAACCACAGCTTTTAACCTTCTGTTCATATCAAAAACATTCATAGAAAGAAAGAAAAAGAAAAGAAAACCATACAATCTAACACATGTCACAGTAGCTCCCACTACTTGTATCATCATATTTTGTTCATCCAATTGAACAGACTCCCAGCTTTAACCAGTCTCTGTACTGAGCTGGAAACACACATTATGTTGCATGGTAAATATAACAATATTGATAATCCTATCGCTGAAATTGGTAGTACAGTTTTACAACCAGTACCCCCAACCCCCAAAGATTAACCAATCTTATCCATTTACCATCAGTCCACGCCCATTTCCATATATCCCCTCAATTTTCCTAACCATATTTTCCTAACTTTTAATTCAATCAGCCAATGGTTTTACTTAGTAAGCTCTATTTAACACCATATTTAATAAAATCTATCCAGAAAAGGTTTTGTATTTTTTATCCATTCTTTTAACCAATGTACACTGTAGTTGTTCAAAATTAACTCAAATATTTCCATTACGGACCATCTTTTAGCTTATTACCATACAGATTTTCCCATGATCTGCCTTTCTTACCCTTAATGGAAAGCCTAATCAAGTTTCTTCAATAATAATCCCTATAATTTACCTGAAATATTTTCTAATGAATCTTTAACCAATCAAATCATTTGATCTAGCCCTATTTTGATTCAATCAAATAAAATCATCAAAATCATCACAAAAACAAATTCTTTTGCTAAACTCAAACCATTAGTTGGTGCATCTTCCTCCAGGTGTGTTGGTCATCTCGTTTGCCCCATGGACATTCCGTCTTCACCAGGGTGACTCTTTGCGAGTCGTTGCCGTAGTCCTTCCCTCGTCGGTGAGGGAGGCTGTTACTAGCACGAGCCTTTGACCCCTCACTTTGCGCTCTATATGATGGTTGAGGCCTGTCGGTGTCTAAGGTGAGAGGCTTTGACCCAGGTGTCCCACTCTCCAACCATTTTCTGATCATTACCAGATTTGCCCCTTAGATCACGATGCACCCCTACTGGAGTGAACCATCTCCTGCTTTGACCTGTGAATGAAGACCTTAAGGTTTTGTTAGTGACCGCTTGTCTGGCCGGTCGTGCCTATTGGTGTGACCTGTGCAATTTTCACCATTTGTACACCTTGCTGATGATATGCATAAAGAATTTCAAGTTTATTCTCAACACTTGTCCAATTCAACTCTGTTTCTTCACATTTTACAAATCATCTTATCACTAAATAATTTCTTCCTCACTTAATAGCACTCACAGTCCTTTTCCTCTGAAAAACGTTCAACCCACTTTCCTCATGTCAACAACACAATATTTGTACATCTGGAACAGAATCAGTTCTGTTTGCTGCAATCCACCCTGACATTCTGTAAAAGGAAAATTTTAAGTTATGCGCTGCTGTAATGATCTGCGGCTGGAGTGCCATTTTCGCCATTTTACAAGGTACCCACTGAATCCACGCATCTAGAGTCTCCCGGTGGACCAGCGCTTCACACGTGCTCCGCCGAGTTTGCGCTACATGAAAGCCCAGTTGAACCAGCGCTTCGTAAAAGGTCCTCCGAATCCACGCAACATGTCAAGTGCCGAATCAAGTGAGTCAAGTGCGTCCAGGTCCGAATCTAGCCTAGTGAGTGAATCAAGCCTAGTGACGCGCCGTCGCAGAAGGAAGAGAAGGAGGACTCGTTTGCCTCGCCAGGCTCCGGAGGGCGTTCCCAGACTCCTCGCCCTGCCGGCCCCGCCTCTGCGCCTCGCCCTGCCCGCCCCGCCTCTGCGCATTGCCCTGCCAGCCCCGCCTCTGCGCCTCGCCTTACCTGCGCCTCTCAAGCTTCAGGAGCCTTTTCCAGTGGCGGTTTTCAGCCAGGAGGCTTTAGCTTTAAATTTCCCCAAGAACTTTTTTTTGGGGGGGGGGCAGTAGGGGCCCTAAGAGGGCCATGGAGGTGGCATCTACGTGGACCTTTGCACTACCACCTACACCTGATGGGGTCATGGAGGTGGCGCCTAGATGGACCTTTGCACGACCACCTTCGCCTGAGAGGGTCATGGAGGTGGCGCCTACATGGACCTTTGCACGACCACCTTTGCCTGAGCTTTCCATGTCACTGCTCCTGTCCAGCCCTGTGCTCCCTACGTCTTGGTCCCCTGTTAAGTGTACTCTGCCCTGGTCCTGTGTTATGTGTGCTCCGTTCTGTTCTCCTGTCACTTATGCTCCAGCCTTTCTTCCTGCCAAGCATGCTCCGCCCTGGCTACTTGCGGAGCGTGTCTCCCCGTGGTCTCGTGCCTGGCTCTGGTCTCCAAGCCCCCTGCCTCTCCACGGGCCTGGCCCTCCACCCTATCCCCCGTCGACCTCCCTCCGCAGCTCTTAGGAGCGTCTGGAAGCCGCTCCTTAGAGGGGGGGTTATGTAACGATCTGCGGCTGGAGTGCCCGTTTGAGCCTCTGGGGGGCACTCCTTCCTAGTTTATTGTTTCCATTATATTTTACCCTGGACTGATTATGGTTTATTTATTGCACCTGTTTTAGATTGAGCGTCCCTGATTTAAGCCTGAGTTTTCCCTTTGTTCGGGGCTCAGTATTGTAAGTGTCTTACTGCATTGAGCGTTTTCCTGGTTTCTTCGTGTTTCCGAGTGTTTTCTAGTTTCACGGTTCCTGGACTCCCTGCCTTTATCTGGTCTTCCGTTTGCCTTATCCCTGCATTGTTTTATTGTTGATCTGGACTGCTTACCTGGTTTTGAACCCTGCATGTTTCCCTGTACCTGTCTCTGGATTCTCCTCTTAATAAAGCCTGCGTTTGGATCACCTCTGTCCATGTTCCATGTGCAGCTTCATGACAGCTGCGCAGGTGTGGCCCTGTTTCTTTATGCCACATTAATAACCCAGGCCAGGAAAGTTAGTCAAATTCATCCATAGCCATTATTTTATTGGGCACATTCTGCCCTGTATCAAAGTTTGCATGCTCTGTAAAGAAAAACAAATGTTGAGGTTATTTTCAGATAGTAAGGTACACATAGTTTCTTTTGTCTGCTATGCTGCCGCGGCCTTCGCTGCCACATCTGCCCTGGCGTTTCCTGCTGAAACAGTCCTGCAAATACACTTACAGACAGCAATTTTGTTAGGGAGAAGAATGGCTTCTTGCCAGGCTTTTACCCAATTAAGCCTAGTGTCCTCCCAACATATATTGTCCCCTAGTAAACCATATTTTGGCCATATTTGGCAATTGTTACCATCCCCCTTTTGATGCAATGATTCAACTCTTGCATCAATCAACATAATGGTGTTTGGATAAAGTTTGCCATCATCACTAACCCAAACGTTGTCCTTCAGCCAAATTTCCTTCAGACATCTTTCTCTGCCTCTTGAAACAAGAATATCACTCAAAGCCACAATCACATCTTCTTATCAGAGTATTTGGAGGGCAACGGCCCTCAGTCTTACAGTGTATCCTGCTTTTCAGGCCTGTTGTTTGGTCTCTTAATCCCGTCATCTACAAACATTTTCAAAGTCATCAATTGTTTCTGTCAGGTCAGGTTGTGCTGTACAGACTTGGTCCATGTCAGTCAAACAACATTTTCCCCCTTTGTTCACAATATTCATAAATGTGAAGGACTCTCTGGATAATTGGATATTGACTTATCCAATATGTCACTTTGTTATTGCCTTCAAATCTATAACATTTTACTTTATCTCAACCCATGATGGACATGGCTCTACAACTTCACAAATCCAATTTACATAAATGCTTTTAATCCATAGATTGATTCATAATTACCAGTAGCAGACAGAGGTGGATAACTAATCCATTTAAAACTCATCCCATGTTCTGCATCATCTTTTCATCAGATGACTCAACAGAATTAACAGCTTCTTTAAAATTTGTCATTTGCCTTACAAGATTTTAGTGGCTAATGACACAATTTACACACTATTCAGACAGAGTATTAGTACCCCAAACTAACACATACAATACATAAAGTGCAGTCAACTGCTCATTTTCGATGTTCGCTTTTCATTATACCATCTCTAAAAAGATTTAAATTTTAAGTAAGATTTTAAACTTCACATTTTACTGTAGCTTTTACCTAATTTTACATGGTCTCTTAACCAGTTTCAAAGCATGTCTGTTCATTATTCATTTGATTTTAGGAAAGTCAGCTGGGTTGTTTTGGTTCATTATCACTATTTTGTTCTTTAGCAGGCCGATAACAAAAAGACAGACACAGTTACATCCCTTCCTCCACTCAAGCAGTCTCTCTCACTATAAACAAATAATCTTTTCAACAGCCTCCTAAGACTGTAATTTAGACAAAATGTAATATTAAATTCATTACATTAACCTTTTACCATTCAGCTTTGTTATCCAGACTTTTCTCAAATCTACAAAGCTGTCTTCATCTTTAGCCACCACCATGCCTAACGACCTTCAGGAGTTAAAACTATGTTATAGACATATTAGCTCAAAATTAACTCTTCTATACATTTTACTTGCCCATATGGCAACCAACATCATTTCCCTCATATAATTAAGTTTTGTTACTGTCTCCGCAGCAAATAATGGCAATCACCTCATGGAATCAGCTGGCTTTTGAAAGTCCATTCCCGTCAGCTATTTATCTTTATTTTCTTCTCTTCAGGGTGTCGTCCCCTGCCATAGTTGCAGACACTTGTCACAATTAAAAACAAGCCCTACAATGAACGGGGTTTCTGGTGAGTGGTATAGAGGAACTCACATTTCTGGGTCAGACTGCCTCACAGAATCTGCTTGACTATCATACCCATCTCACATAAACACCCCCCATCAGGAGATGCCCAGTGTCTGCGGTGACCCCCTGCCTTAGGTTGCCTTCTGTCTGGCCAAAGAAGATCTTACCCGTCATTGAAAAATCACCTTCGTGCACACTGGTAACGGCTCTTCCCATTACCAAATCAGTTTTCTCCAACATATCAGTTGTTTTCTGGAGCTTAGGGAAGGCACATTCAAGAGTCACCAGAGCCATTTGGACTGCCTAATAGTGTTAACACAGGGAGACAGGTTAATAACAGCAGCATTTCATCACTAAAATACATTTGACATCTTAAAAGCAGAAACCTAGCACTGCTTAGATTCACTGAATTTAGTTCACATCCGTCTATTCAGTGTACATCTACATCTGTAGCCGGAGCCATCGGCCCTGAATGGTGGAGACTCAAATGAGACAAAGAAGTTAATGGTCCTAAAATAAATTAATCAAAAACGTCACTTCTATCGTGTAAGGTCTGCATTATTTTAAAGACTTCTTTAAAGTCATTCAGTTTTACTTTTAACATTTAAATACAAATTGCCCTCTGAATGGTAATGATTTCTTTTAACATCTCTGTGTCTATGGTTTTCAACTGAAACACTGTGCTTTACTATAAATAGCTTATTGTCACTTATGACACAGGTTCAAAAAACAGCTTTTAGCTGACATTGAATGAGAGAGACTCTGAGGCGTTTAGGACTGGTACACTGCCCTCTCATAAACTTCTAACTTCAAACTTTATCTACTATCTTTTAATTCTAGCCCAGCTTAATACATTTGTCAAACCTTACATACGTTTTCAAATAAACATAATTTTATAGGTGTCTTTTGCCCATACATCAGGGAATTTAGATATTACAAATATCCACTCATATTGAGTCTCTGTCGCGCTGACAGTTTCAGCCACACCAGATTTAGATAAGCAAACTGTTTCAGCCAAATCACAAGCTTATCTTTTAAAAGCAAAACATCAGCTTTTAGTTCTTTCATGGTCAACATTAATTATCAACCCTTTAACCAGCACACTTTTCCTTTACGTTAAAAAAACACTAACAAGTTGTTTGTTTAATCAGATGCCTTTCTGCACGATTTACATAAAGCAACTGTTTATCCAGTGCTACTGTATCTGCTTATTTGATCTTAAATAAAAATAATTATTCTAGATCTCAATAATGTTTCCCATTTCATCTCAATTTTAGTTGTCAATTTCTCAATTACCATAGCTTAATATCTGACTTAAATTTTTCCTAGGAGTTTATCAATCTCCAATCGGGATTCACACTAACCTTTACGAGGCTATCACACTCTGCTTATGATACATTTTGATACACATACATCTTTTGCAGGAATCATTTTAAATCATCCTTTTAGTACTTTTACAATTTTGCAACTCATATTAGCAGTCATTATCTGTAATTTTACCTCAACCTTTATTCATCAATTAACTTATAAGAATTACTATTATAGATATTTCCTTCAAAGGGATTCACTTTAAGACTTCAATCCTTTGACCTTGTTTTTATCTCTTGTTCTTTCTCAGACGAAAATGTTAATATCATCATATTAAACACTGATCTACTTTCAAGCCCACATTAACACAAGAAATGTGTCACTATCACATTTTCAAACACCTTCTCTGTGGGCATTTACAGTTACGTGTTAAATAGTCCTGCTGACCACAATTAAAAACACTCTCTGTCATCTGATGGGTTTTTGTCAGCCTCAACTTACAGCATCCGACACCTTGCCTATAGTTTGATCACTGTAAGCTTGCAAACGACTCTAACTTACTGCACACCCTTGAAGCAGTGTGTCCCAATCAGGAATGCAAACAGAGCTGATAAGCAGTTCTCTGTATTCTTTTACAGTCCACCAGTGGCGGATTCAATTACAATAGCCGAATCATAATCTTTATCATTATTATTGGCAGAACATTAATTTTCATAAGCTGCATCGAAATGCTCTAAATATTCTAAGTTGTTTTCACAAAGTTTTCGTTTAACTTTAGTCATACTTGTCCAGGGAAATTATCCCCGACCCATAAATTCATTTATAAAACAGACAATATATTTTGCTTCAATGACTTAATATCAACAAATATCCAACATTATACATTATTGATTTCCAGAATCTTTGGTCAAAGTTGTCTTTACATTTTACTAATTTGTTATTATCATCAACAACCCTAATTACAGAACAAGTACATATCTAACATCCGGAAACCGGGCTGAATAAGCAAACCCTGTTGCTGTACCCCCAGCATATCTGGACCCTAGGTTGAAAACACAATGGTTTTCAAACTAAAACTAAACATAATTTCAATCATTATTTTACCATTAAAATATAGAATTGTTCCCCATTTTGCTTAATGAAACGTCTACGGTTACGTATGTAACCCTCGTTCCCTGAGTAGGGAACGGAGACGTTACGTCGGATGACGACGAATGGGGTTTCGCTTAGAAAGCCTATCAACTTCGAGTATTACAAAACGAGCCAATGGCAAGGAAATGCCATGGGTCTGCGGAATTTGCATGGCGTAACTCCGCCCCACCTCGTGGGTATAAAAGGAGGAAGCCGGCAGCAAGCAGATATGTTTCTTCGCTGAGGAGCCAAGACTGAGCTCAGGCGATCCCCGCGGTACAGCGCAAAGTGGCAGGCAGACGTAACGTCTCCGTTCCCTACTCAGGGAACGAGGGTTACATACGTAACCGTAGACGTTCCCTTTCGTTGTCACTCCGAGTTACGTCGGATGACGACGAATGGGGTTACCAGTCTAATCACGCCACCTTCTCAGCTGTCTTCCAGTGCCCTGCGTAAATCGAGATCCCTGTCAGCCTGGACCAAGGACTCCATTTATCACAGGAATACCAAGGTACACTGGGAAGCATATCCCAAGCTTAGGGGAAGTATGCAATTAATGCCAGCCCGGAGGGGGGGGACTTAGAGAATACACATATGACCCGAAGGAAGCATATGGAAAACACTGGGGTGTCCAGCCGCAGGTGGAATATTTCAACCCCAGGGGTGGCAAGGTGGCTTGCCAAGGGAAAGACACACGCTCAGAGAGGCTTACAGTGGAAATACACATGTGGGGGTCGCTCAGAGGAGGGACCATGCACACGGGAGGCACCTAGCCGACGCGCAGGCAATAGACACTGGTGCCGACGTCAGGAGTGCTGGAGGAGCTCAGGGCTTTCGGAGAAGCTCACCTGAGGAAAATATCGCACGTATCCAGTCCGTGGAGTGGAATGGCGAGCAAGCGAAGACACCTGAGCGGGTCCGGTACTAGCTGGTTGAAGCGAGTACACGAGAGGACACAGGCTCCACTCGGAGATTATAGAATCTGGCGAATGTGTTAGGTGTCGCCCAGCCTGCAGCTCTGCAGATGTCTGTTAGCGAGGCGCCATGCGCTAGAGCCCAAGAGGACGCCACACTCCGGGTGGAGTGGGCAGTCACACCAAGGGGGCACGGTCGACCTTGCTGCTGGTAAGCCAAAGCAATGGTGTCCACTATCCAGTGAGACAACCTTTGCTTGGAGAGAGCCTTTCCCTTCAGTTTCCCACCATAACAGACAAAGAGCTGGTCTGAGGTCCTGAAACACTGCGTTCTGTCTACATAGGCGCGGAGAGCGCGTACTGGACAGAGCAGTGCCAAGGCTGGGTCTGCCTCCTCCGAGGGCAGCGCTTGCAGGTTCACCACCTGGTCCCGGAAGGGAGTGGTAGGAACCTTGGGCACGTATCCAGGCCGGGGTCTCAGGATCACGTGAGAGGAAGCCGGCCCAAATTCCAGGCACGCTTCGTCAACGGAGAATGCGTGCAGGTCCCCAACCCTCTTGATGGAGGCCAGTGCAACCAGGAGCGCTGTCTTCATAGACAGGAACTTAAGCTCGACTGATTGCAGGGGCTCAAAGGGAGCACTCTTCAGGGCAGTTAGAACCACTGAGAGGTCCCAAGAGGGAACGAGAGGAGGACGAGGAGGATTTAGTCTCCTCGCTCCTCTCAGGAACCTGATGACCAGGTCGTGCTTCCCCACCGACTTACCTTCGATGAGGTCATGATGTGCGGCAATGGCGGCAACATAGACCTTCAGGGTGGAGGGAGACAGCCTTCGCTCCAGCCCCAGTTGAAGGAAGGAAAGCACAACACTGATCGAGCATCTCCGGGGGTCTTCTCGGTGAGAAGAGCACCAGTTGACGAAGAGGTTCCACTTCAACGCATAGACGTGTCTCGTGGACGACGCTCTAGCGGAAGTGATGGTAGCCACCACCGCTGGTGGTAGGGTACTCAAACCTGCCTCGTCCCATCCAGGAGCCACACGTGGAGGTTCCAAAGATCGGGACGAGGGTGCCATAGGGTGCCCCGTCCCTGAGAAAGAAGGTTCTTCCTCAGAGGGATCGGCCAGGGAGGTGCTGTCGCGAGGAGTACTAGTTCGGGGAACCAGGTCCGGCTGGGCCAGTAAGGGGCAACCAGAATGACAGCTCCTCGTCCTCCCTGACCTTGCGCAAAGTGTGCGCAAGAAGGCTCACTGGGGGAAACGCATACTTGCGGCCCTGCGGCCAGCTGTGCGCCAGAGCATCCGTGCCGAGCGTGCCCTCGGTCAGGGAATAGAACTGGGCGCAATGGGTCGAGTTGTGAGAGGCAAACAGATCTATCTGCGCGTCCCCGAACTGGTCCCAAATCAGCTGAACCGACTGGGGATGGAGTCGCCATTCTCCAGGTAGGGGCTGAAGCCGTGAGAGCTCGTCGGCTGCACAGTTCAGCGCTCCGGGAATGAAGATGGCTCGAAGCGACCTCAGATGCTTCTGACTCCATAGGAGGAGGTGGCGAGCGAGTTGTGACATACGGCGGGAGCGTAGACCACCTTGATGGTTGATGTACGCTACAGTGGCGGTATTGTCTGAACGGACTAGTACGTGTTGACCCCTGAGCAACGCCCGGAAGCGGTGCAGGGCAAGGCGTACTGCCAACAACTCGAGGCAATTGACATTCCACAGCCGCTGGGGTCCTGTCCAGGAGCCCGCAGCAGCATGTCCATTGCACATGGCGCCCCAGCCCGTGGTGGAGGCATCTGTTGAGACAACAACATGCCGGGAAGCTCGTGCCAGGGGGACACCGGCCCTGAGAAAACCGAGGTTCGCCCACGGGGTGAAGAACTGATGGCAGGTCGGAGTAACTGGTACTCGGAACGTGCCGTGTTGCCATGCCCACCTCGGGACTCGGTCGCGAAGCCAAAGCTGAAGCGGTCTCATATGAAGCAATCCGAGCGGCGTGACCGCGGCTGCAGATGCCATATGCCCCAGGAGCCTCTGAAAAAGTTTCAGTGGAACCATACTCTTGCCCTCGAATTGTCTTAGGCAAGTCAGCAGTGACTGCGCGCGCTCGCTCGTAAGCTGCGCGGACATGGCGACCGAGTCGATGTCCATACCGAGAAAAGAGATCCTCTGCACGGGGCAAAGTTTGCTCTTCTCCCAGTTGACCCGAAGGCCCAGACGGGCTAGGTGCCGAAGCACTAGGTCCCTGTGTTCGCAAACCTGATCTCGAGAGTGAGCTAGGATCAGCCAGTCGTCGATATAACTCAGGATGCGAACCCCTTGTTCTCGAAGCGGAACAAGGGCCGCCTCGACGACCTTCGTGAAGATGCGAGGAGACAGGGCTAGCCCGAAAGGGAGAACCGCGTACTGGTATGCCTGCCCCTCGAAAGCAAACCGGAGGAACGGTCTGTGTCGAGGAAGAATGGAGACATGAAAGTAGGCGTCCTTCAGGTCGATCGCTGCAAACCAACCCTGGGGCCGTATGCATTCGAAAACGCGTTTGGCGGTGAGCATCTTGAACGGCATCCTGTGAAGGGAGCGGTTCAGCACGCGCAAGTCCAGGATTGGCCGTAACCCACCGGTTTTCTTGGGGACAATGAAGTAGGGGCTGTAGAAGCCGGACCTCATCTCGGCTGGAGGGACAGTCTCGATTGCACCCTTCGCCAGCAGGGTGGCAATCTCTGCTCTCATGATAGGGGCATTGCCACCGACCAAAGTGGAGCGGACTCCCCTGAAGCGGGGAGGAGACCGTGCGAACTGAATCGCATAGCCGAGCCTGACGATACGCGCGATCCAGTGGGACAGACGGGGAAGCTCTAGCCAGGCTCCCAGGAACTCAACGGGATCATGCGAGCCACAGGCGTCCCCCCGGAGGGGCAGCGAAGCGGAGTAACTGGCCCAGATGTGGACGGCATAGCGGCCCGGAGAGGGGGCACAGTTAGCAACCGCGCCCTGGCAGAGGGGGCCAGGGGAGGACCAGGCTGGTCGTCCCGCGGGGGCCTGCTATGCCAGGGGTCTGGCGACAGAGGGGGACAGGGGCGAAGCGTTCCGTGGACGGCACGCCGTGTCAACCGCCTCTGGGACAGAGGGGGGCGAGGAGAGCCCGGCTTGTGGACGGCGCTCTGTGTCGCCCGAGAACTCTGTGAGCTCAGGGAAGAGGGGATTGTTTCTGACTTTAACCACATTAGGGTGCTGCCCACCCGTGGGTGAGCAGCGGGGAGTGGAGAACAAAAGATTCTCCCCCGGCCCTCCACCGGGGTAAGGAGTGGTCCTGCTACCACCTCCTGAGAAACAACCATCATCCCTGAGCAGCCCGTCTCAGGAGCGCCGCTTGGCCCGGCGTTTAGCGGGGGGCGGGGCAGGAGAGGGCTGTGGCGCCTTCGTACGGCTTCCTCCGCGACCGGCCCTGGGTGGAGGCTGCTGCGTGGTCCGGGCGGGAGGGGCGGGAGCCGCAGGAGGGCGCCCTCGGCGGGAAACAGGTCGAGGCGTCTGCCCGGCCGGCAAGGTGGAGGCAGCAGCGGGCCGGCGGGGCAGAATGTGTCTGATGGCCTCCGTCTGTTTCTGGGCAGTTGAAAACTGTTGAAGAAGTCTTCAACTGCACCGCCGAAGAGGCCGGCCTGGGACAAGGGGGCGTTAAGCAGACGGGTCCGCTCAGCGTCCCGCATGTCAGCCAGGTTCAGCCACAGATGTCGCTCCTGGACCACAGCTGTGGACATCACCAAACCCAGGGAGCGCGCGGTAACCTTCGTCGCCCGGAGAGCAAGGTCGGTCGCGGCACGCAGCTCATCAAAGAGCCCTGGGTTTGTCCTACCCTCGTGCATGTCTCTGAGCATCTGGGCCTGGTAGACCTGCAGAGTGGCCATAGCATGCAGTGAAGCAGCCGCCTGTCCCGCCGCTCTGTAAGACTTTGCCACCAGGGTCGACGAAAATCTACAGGCTTTGGATGGGTGCTTAGGCTCGCCCAGAGAAGAAGCACTCTGAGGACATAGTTGCATGGCAACAGAGCGTTCAACCAGGGGAAGCCCAGTGTACCCACGGGCAGCTGCCTCATCGAGGGGAGGAAAGGCGGATGAGACCAGCGAGCGGTCCCGAGAAGACAGGGGGGTCTTCCAGGACTTCGAGATCTCATCATGCACATCCGGGAAGAAAGGTATTGGGGTTTGCCGAGGACGAGGGTCGGCGGCCTTACCCAAAAACCAATCGTCCAGCCGCGAGCGCTCAGGACAGGGTGGAGGCCTCCACTCAAGTCCGATGCTCGCGGCTGCCCGGGAAAGCATGGCCATCATCTCCGGATCAGACTCGAGCACAGCCGTATGCACACCGGAAGGTGGCAGCTGTGACGAGCCCTCACTTCCAGAAGAGTCAAACCCGCCTAGTGATGCTGCAACAGACATGGCATCTTCCTCTGTAGCTTCAACTGAAGCACGCGGGCCACCAGAGGGTAGACCCGCGGGAATCAGCAGTTCACTAGCGGGCACCGTCATTGAAGAGGGGGGCTGGGGTCGCGGACACATAGTCGGCGCCTTGTTCCAGACCGTAACCCTCAGGTCACCCTGGCCACCAGCCGCAGGACGGGGGGTGGATGAGGGGACTCTCACTCTTGCGAGTTCACGGAGTCTCGACCGTAATGACGCGATGGTCATGTTCCCACAGAGAGAACATGAGTCATCCACGAGCGCTGCTCTAGCATGATCAATGCCCAAACATACTATGCAACGCTCGTGCCCATCAGAGTCCGATACCAATCTGCCGCAACCAGAAGTACACGGGCGAGACATCTTTAAAAAGACGTGCCACGTGTAAGCTCTTTTAGTGAGAGAAAACTCAAGTGTTGAAGCACCCGGGGAGAAACGCACCGACTGGCAGACCACTGCAACAGATCAGCAGGAAGCACGCTCTCGCCGTAGATCGCCGTCACACCAACACTCGAGGTACTCGTTTGTAAAGCTGACAATTCAGAGATGGCTTGTGGAGAGAAGAATACACTTGGCTCCGAAGCGAAAACATCTCTGCTTGCTGCCGGCTTCCTCCTTTTATACCCACGAGGTGGGGCGGAGTTACGCCATGCAAATTCCGCAGACCCATGGCATTTCCTTGCCATTGGCTCGTTTTGTAATACTCGAAGTTGATAGGCTTTCTAAGCGAAACCCCATTCGTCGTCATCCGACGTAACTCGGAGTGACAACGAAAGGGAACATTCCTTATCTTTATATCACATTAATCCCAGTTAATCATACTCAATGCATTATTTTTATTCTGAAACTCACTTTTCATACCATTTAAACTGTTAATTTGATTTCCATAAATTCTGTCAGACATTTTATTTCCATCACATATAGTTTTCTATTATATTTCTTCCATCTCTCCCTACATGCCAGTTCGTTCTGCATCTAACCAGTACATGCTTGTTTGCTTACAATCCCCACACACATATCTCACACACCAACCTTTTTGTTTTTCACTTCCCTCTTCCATCAAGTCTCTCACTTACAGTTCCCTCTACTTCACACAGACAGCCTTATTGCTGCTTGCTACTTCAATCCTTATCATGTAAATTTAAGTTCTCAAACATCTAAATTCATGCATCCATTTACTGGATGAAGAAGTAAAAACTTTATTTCTCCTGGCAGTTCGACTTTATCTGCCTATTCACACATGTTGAATGCAGCCATAACAACCTTTTTGTTTCTCACTGCCCTGTTCAACTGATTCCCGCACTACTTTTAATCTCGTAGCGCTCAATGTTCCCTCACCTTGGAAAATCATGATATTAGGTTAAACTTTTCAATACCCTGCATGCATTTTCTCCCCGTAATTCTTTCAGCATTTGATAGAAAACCGGTATATCAAATTTTGGCAAGCTTATTTTGAGATTTCCCCATACTGGCTGTTTTCTGTTTTCCGTGGATTTTGTTCAACGCTCGTCTAGTAATCTGTCAGACGTCTCCGACAGATCCGATTTTTAACCCAAAATCGGACAGGGGTCATTAATTATGGTTCACCCAAAATCAGTATTTCAGTTACCCTTAATTAACTTTTGGTGTGGCAAAATTTCTTGACCTGTTCGTAGGTCTCAATTTCCCACTTTTGGTGTGGCAAAACCCTGTTGACCTGTTTAAAGGTCTCAATTTCCCACTTTTGCGAGAGCTCAATCCTCGGTCAAAACTTCTTGACTCAGCCTCAGTTTAGAAAATCTCTTGACCTGTTTAAGGGTCTCAATTTCTTGGTCGAGGACCTCTTGCCTCAGTCTATGCCTTAAATCTCTTGATCTCGCACCATAGAAAACAGTCTCAGCCAGTATAGTTTGCTCACTCTTATACCAAAAGAAAAATATTTTAGCCCAAAAGAAAATATTTTTAGCCGTCTCTTACCAGAGATGTTTTGGGTTGCCACGGGTTCGCTTTCATTCAATTCCAGTGGAGTTTGGCCCCTCTCTCTAAAGCTTACGAGGTAGAGCTGGAACTGCTCAGTCCAGGATGATCAATCACCGTCCGTGCCTTGCCTAAGCACCCATCCAAAGCCTGTAGATTTTCGTCTACCCTTGTGGCAAAGTCTTACAGAGCGGCGGGACAGGCGGCTGCTTCACTGCATGCTATGGCCACTCTGCAGGTCTACCAGGCCCAGATGCTCAGAGACATGCACGAGGGTAGGACAAACCCAGGGCTCTTCGATGAGCTGCGCGCTGCGACCGACCTTGCTCTCCGGGCGACGAAGGTTACCACGCGCTCCCTGGGTTTGGTGATGTCCATAGCTGTGGTCCAGGAGAGACATCTGTGGCTGAACCTGGCTGACATGCGGGACACCGAGCGGACCCGTCTGCTCAACGCCCCCATGTCCCAGGCCGGCCTCTTCGGCGGTGCAGTTGAGGATTTCGCCCAACAGTTCTCGACTGCCTAGAAACAGACCGAGGCCATCAAACATATTCTGCCCCGCTGGCCTGCTGCTGCCTCCACCCGCCTGGCCGGGCAGATGCCTCAGCCTGTTTCCCGCTGAGGTCTACGCTCCCGCCGTATGTCACAACTCGCTGGTTCCCCGAACTTGTACTCCTCGCGACAGCACCTCCTTGGCCCATTCCCCTGAGGAAGGACCTCCTTTCTCAAGGACGGGGCACCCTGTGGCACCCTCGTCCCGATCTCTGGAGCCTCAACGTGTGGCTCCTGGACGGCTCGAGGCAGGTTTGAGTACCCTACCACCAGCGGTGGTGGCTACCATCACTTCCGCTAGAGCGTTGTCCACGAGACACGTCTTTGCGTTGAAGTGGAACCTCTTCCTCAACTGGTGCTCTTCTCACCGAGAAGACCCCCGGAGATGCTCGATCAGCGTTGTGCTTTCCTTCCTTCAACAGGGGTCGGAGTGAAGGCTGTCTCCCTCCACCCTGAAGGTCTATGTTGCCGCTATTTCCGCACACCATGACCTCATCGAAGGTAAGTCGGTGGGGTCGCACGACCTGTTCATCAGGTTCCTGAGAGGAGCGAGGAGACTAAATCCTCCTCGCCCTCCTCTCGTTCCCTATTGGGACCTCTCAGTGGTTCTAACTGCCCTGAAGAGTGCTCCCTTTGAGCCCCTGCAATCAGTCGAGCTTAAATTCCTGTCAATGAAGACAGCGGTCCCGGTTGCACTGGCCTCCATCAAGAGGGTAGGGGACCTGCACGCATTCTCCGTTGACGAAGCGTGCCTGAAATTCGGGCCGGGTTACTCTCACGTGATCCTGAGACCCCGGCCTGGATACGTCCCCAAGGTTCCCACCACTCCCTTCCGGGACCAGGTGGTGAACCTGCAAGCGCTGCCCCCGGAGGAGGCAGACCCAGCCTTGGCACTGCTCTGTCCAGTACGCGCTCTCCGCGCCTATGTAGACAGAACGCAGTGTTTCAGGACCTCAGACCAGCTCTTTGTCTGTTATGGTGGGAAGCTGAAGGGAAAGGCTCTCTCCAAGCAAAGGTTGTCTCACTGGATAGTGGACGCCATTGCTTTGGCATACCAGTAGCAGGGTCGACCGTGCCCCCTTGGTGTGACTGCCCACTCCACCCGGAGCGTGGCGTCCTCTTGGGCTCTAGCGCATGGCGCCTCGCTAACAGACATCTGCAGAGCTGCAGGCTCGGCGACACAACACATTCGCCAGATTCTATAATCTCCGAGTGGAGCCTGTGTCCTCTCGTGTACTCGCTTCAACCAGCTAGTACCGGACCCGCTCAGGTGTCTTCGCATGCTCGCCATTCCACTCCACGGACTGGATACGTGCGATATTCTCCTCAGGTGAGCTTCCCCGAAAGCCCTGAGTTCCTCCAGCACTCCTGACGTTGGCGCCAGAGTCTATTGCCTGCGCGTCGGCTAGGAGCCTCCGGTGTGCATGGTCCCTCCCCTGAGCGACCCCCACATGTGTATTTCCACTGTAAGCCTCTCTGAGCGTGTGTCTTTCCCTTGGCAAGCCACCTTGCCACCCCTGGGGTTGAAATATTCCACCTGCGGCTGGACACCCCAGTGTCTCCATATGTTCCTTCGGGTAATATGTGTATTCTCTAAGCCGTATTCTCTACGAAGATGTAAACATGATTTGTTTACCTTTTTTCAAGCCTCTGTGAATCCTGATCCATCGTAGAAGTCAATTTCTTATTAACACCCACTAAGCGACAAATGCAAGAGAAAAAAATCACTTTGGCGAGCCCCAGGGCCCGAGCGTGACTGAATGAACCAGACTAAATGGCTAAGACCATTGAGATATACCTATAGTCTTTGGGTAAACTGTAAACTACAAATGGGTAATTACAAGCTTTTCAATCCACACAGCACCACCCTATCAAAATTTACCATGCACTAACACTGTAGAAATGTTGCATTATGGTATTTTATTAATCTTACAATTAGCTTTTAATGAAACATTAGGTAATATGAAGGCAATATAAGTCAATTTTAGATGTTTTTTTTGGGGGGGGGGGGTCCACGTGTTTAAGTTTTTTCATTACAAATACTATAGTTTAGATCTATTCTTAATATTACTTTAATGTTTTTGTTATTATAGAAACCATAAAACTCTCAGATAGTGGGCAAATAATGAATTTAGTTTTCTTTCGCGTCATCCTGTACTTGAAAGGACAAATATACACACAATTACATCAAGTTATCCTCATAAACACAGTATAGGTTTTTAAGTCAATCTTGAGAACAGTTGAGAAAGACAATGCGTGTGTTACAGTACCAGGGCTGGATTTACCTCATATTTTGACAGTCTTAAAGTGACAGCAGCCTAATAATCCTGCTGCAATCTGTGTCATTAATGTTAACCAAAGAACAAAAGAAAAGGAAAATTACTCACTTTACCTTATTGGAATCGAAACTGGGAATCAGTAAGAATTAGAATAGCTAAAATTCTAATGATACAAACCCTATTCTCTAAATGGCTATCAATTAATAACAAAAACAAAGAAAATGAAACGACACAAAAGTGTGGTCGCTACGATTTAAAATAATTTTTTAATGTATTTTAGTGTCCTGCTTTTTCTTTATTTATATTTTTAAATCTAACTTTTCTTGATGACTTGGATGAAAGTCTCTTTTTCCCACAAGAATAACTTATAATGCTGCTGGGAATGAAATGAAAACTGATTTTCTAGACGTGTGAATTTGGGAACCTTAAAATATTCAAAAAATTCTGTATATAAAAAAGACATTAAACAACATTATTTAAAATATGAGTGTATTATAGTAATTCACAGTACAGATCATTAGACAAACCCAGAACATACCCTGATTGACAGATTAGTAAAAAAAACTGAAGAAATCATTGGTTTCAAGCATTAAGATGCTCCTCCCACCACCAATGAGATGTGAAGACCTTCATTTACGGATGATGTCGTAATTGGCCGCTAACCAATCGCACGTCTCCTTGATGGCTGTAAAAGGAAAGCACTTATAAAGGGTCTTGTTTTGGTCTCCACTTTTTACTACTATTGAAAAAACATTTAGTAATTGCTGAAGCGAGAAGTGAAGATTGATCACCTGCTTTGAATGGTGTGAACTTGGAAGTCTGGCAGGTATTTGCGTAGTTTGCCGTTACTGGCGGTTTTCTTGATCTGGCCGTCTGATTTACTAGTGTCATACTGAGAGCGGTTAGTTAAGGGTTAAAGGGTTTCTGTCATTCAGGTGGTGCTTTTTTTAAGCTTAACAGCTCAAGAACAATCGGGACATTCTGCAAAATATCTTATCTTGAGTTCCACAGAACAAAGATTGCAGTTCTGTCAGCTGAAAAAAAAAGAATAACTGCAGACAATGTTTATATTTGAAAGGATACAATCACTTCACCTTTAAACCCAAACCCTTCAACCACAGCGTCCACAGCATCCTTTATGGTCAACTCATCCTCCTCTCCGACTAGAGAGAAAGAAACAAAGGCAAAGAAAATCAAGAGAGATATGATCTTGATATTTGATCAGCCATTGAGCTCTGATGAAACAGATCTAATGTTTGATGTCAAACACTCATCGAGTACCTGACGCAATGATGGGCTCCACCTCTTCATACTCCCTCAAAACCCACACAAACAGACGAGCCAGATCCACAGAATATATGAACTGACGCAGGGCACGACCTGAACCCCAGACCTGCAGAGGTTTACCTTCCTCTACAAAACACACAAACACACACAAATTTACCAACATGTATGTCGCTCTGAATGTGACTGTGGCTTCCGATCATTCCAGAAAGTTAAACATGTCTCACTCTTTGCCAGGTACGTCTTGTGTACCAATCCCAGCATCACGGTGCAGTCCTCAATGTTGAAGTCATGTGGTCCAAATATGTTAGTAGGGATGACGGCTGTGTATCGCAGACCGTACTGCTGAAAACACGCTCTAATGGACAAACACACACACACACACACACACACACACACACACACACTTAAAATACTGTATTTGGAAACATTTCAGGTACATGTCAGTTTTTCTTAGGGAAAAAAATTATTATTAATCAATTATCATTAGCACATGTAAAACTCCAGTCCTGCAGAGTTTAGCTCCGACCAGCTCCAAAACATCTGCCTGGAGTTTCTAGTAATCGTGAAGAACTTGATTAGCTGGATCACGTGTTTAATTAGGGTTGAAGCTAAACACTGCCGGGCTGTGTGGCCCTCCAGGAACTTGGTAAATTACACGAAACCCTCTCTCTTGGGTAGGCCTACTGTACATTATATAATGTTAAAATTAACAGTAGAACCACAACTATTAAAATCAACTTCTATATATTTTCAGATATAATAACCCACACTAAAATAACTTTGTTGTATACAATCGTTTAAATTGCGCATAAGCAATTTTTTTTTTTATACAAACCTTCTAATGATATTCAGTTATTGTTCAACCCCTATTGCAAGATTTACAGACTATCAGCTGTTTGCAATGAACAAATCAAACAAAAGTATTTGAACACGACAAATGTTTCAAGTGATTTCCCCAAATTCAACTGAAAATGCAACTTGGAATGACTTCTGCAGTCTCAAAATTATTCATTATTCAGTGTATATACACTGCCCGGCCAAAAACAAAGTCGCTGTTTGGATTTAAAAAGGCAAATTCTTAAGAGTCTATGATTGCATCATTATTGCTGTGATTATTATGTTTTTAGCATAATATGTTTGGCAACAGTTCTTCTAAGCCCAACTGATGGAGTGTATACATTAGCTTTTCATTTCTTAAACAATACATGTAGGAAGACACATCATGACCATATTTCAGGATGATAATGTCAAGATTCATCAGGCTCAAATTGTGAAAGAATGGTTGGGAGGAGCATAAATAATCATTTTCACCTCTGAGTCCAGACCTTAAAGTCATTGAAAGTCTTTGGGATGTGCTGGAGTAGACTTTATAGAGTGCTGGACTCTTGCATAGTCAATACAAGCTCTTGATCAAAAAGTAATGCACCTCTTGATGGAAATAGCCTAGATGTTGTGATGTTATTGATATCAAGAGGTGCATTTATTGGTACTTTTTGGTAATTTTAGGACTTACTAATTGACTTAATTATAACATTGCATACTCATAACGAGCATACTTGTTACTGGATCTTAGTGCTGCATTTGATACTATCGACCACAACATTCTTTTGAATAGACATGTTTGAAATTCGAAAATGATGTTGGCATTAGTGGCATTGCATTGGCATGATTTAAGTCATACTTATCTGACCGTTATCAGTTTGTAGCAGTAAATGAAGAGATGTCATACTGATCACAAGTTCAGTATGGAGTACCGCAAGGCTCAGTACTAGGACCTTTTATTTTCACCCTGTACATGCTACCCTTGGGAGATATCATTAGGAAGCATGGCGGGAGATTTCACTGTTATGCCTGTAAAAATGGTAAGAATGTAGGAAAAGCCTCCTCTCTCAGAGAACAAAGGAAATTACCATTTGGACCCCCTCATGTCCACCATTCGAGACGCAAGTCTCACTTCAGAATCATTCTAATTTACATCTCGTTCCCTCGACCCCCACTCATGGTGAGATCTCCCAAACTCACACAAAAATCTAAATGGTTTAATGTGAATGATTATCATCGAGTTTTATACATGTTTGGTATTATTTGAAATGTCTCAGTGCGACTGGTACAAATCTCTCATTCCCAAAGAAGTAAACCAAAAGGTAATAAAGTTCTTAAGAAGTTTAGAAATATCTTCCACACTGGAGGGTGTGTCTTTGAGTTAACACCTTCCGACCATCTGTCTGAATGCAAATTTCCACTGCTAGCAAATGGTGGCTTGCAGGTAAATTTCCACTGTGAACCAGGTATAGATTTGAAATGAGGTCTGGGTATATAATGAAATGCAGCGAGAGCTCATGGCTCTTTTCTATATCCAGATCAGCCAGTGAGGTCGAGAGCCGAGTCTCTCGGCCTCACGTATTTCTTGTCGGGTAAACATTTTTCATTTTGCATTGATTATCTTTGAACTGATTATGAAATTGTAATAATACATTTACCTGACATTATAAATTGTTATAATGATTATTCTAATTGACTTTGACATTATTTTCATTCAAGAGTTTAAAAAGAATAGTAAAACATTCGCTCACATTTAATGATGCACATATATCATTAAAGCCTTTTCATTTATGGAGTCAGATCAAATAACGAGTAAATACATATGACAAAATGTATTGAATTTAACCAAAAATACTTTGCTGCGAGAAAAGACAGTAACACGCAGAGCCCTTCCGTGCTGATCAGACGACTCCCATTGGCCTGATCGAGCGCGACTTACATGCTGATGATACTCGGTTCTATATTTCTTCGTGCCCTGACGAAACTTACCAATTCACAAAATTAACGGAATGCATTGATGACAAAAAAAAATTAGATGACTAGTAATTTCCTACTTTGCTCTCAATTCCAAATTCGGAACAGTTAGTTCATGCGTTCATGACCTCAAGGCTATATTATTGTAATTCTCTACTGGGTTATTGACCTGCACGCTTAATAAACAAACTCCAGCTGGTCCAAAACTTAGCAGCTAGAGTTCTTACTAGAACCAGGAAGTATGACCATATTAGTCCGGTTCTGTTAACACTGCATTGGCTCCCTATTAAGCATTGTATACATTTTAAAATCTTGCTGATTACTTACAAATCACTAAATGGTTTAACTCCCTAGTACTTGTGCGAGCTCTTAACGAATTATAGTCTTTCACGTCTATTGCGATCTCAAAATTCTGGCCAGTTGATAATAATACTTAGAATATCAAAATCAACTGCAGGTGTAGATCCTTTTCCTATTAAGCTGTCAGGCTACCAAGCCGAGAAACAATATCAGAAAGCCAGCAGGTATGGTGCTACACGGAGCAGAGAGCTATACGCTGAACCGAGCAACCAGACAAGAGGGTCAAAGCTCAACCGCGGCTAGATGGAAAAGCAAAGCAAAACCCCATCTAATTACCCCTATCAAGCCAGAGAGAATGGCTCCTCCTAGAAGTCGGGCACGCATGCACGTTTTCTTAATATGATCATTAAAAACCAACAGACTGATGTAAATGCGGGACATTTTCTCAATATGCGCAGGCGGGACAAGGGGTGAAAATGCTGCGCGGTACAACGCAAAGTGGGACGGGTGATCACCCTAGATGATCCACGTATCTTCGGTTGCACTGCACTGACCTCACAATCCTTCAAATAGTATGGCTGTCTTAACTGAAGTTTGCGCTGAGTGGATGGGGCCCACAGTAAAAAGCATGCAAGAATGATGAAGCATTGTGAGACCCATTCTGTTGCATGCTCCTTTCAGTTTACGGCACTTCTCATTCATTTCTATGGTATCTGTAAACAGTGATTGACTGTCGTACAACTCTGAAGGAAATTCAATGACGTCAAGGTTGTAATGTGTTTGATTATCACATGATTGGTTAGGCACACGTGATCCAAGTTAGCCACTACGATTTCTCCAATGGTAGAGCCACGGATTCTTGTATCTCCCAATAATAAGACCATGGCTGAATCCGCAATCGCATACTTCCAAACTATATAGTAGATGAAAAACAGAATACTAAAGTAGTATGTCTGAATACACGGTACTCATAAAAGAGTAGGCAAAAAGTACCCGGATGACCTAAATATATTTCTCTGTTTTTGGAAAGACGTGGAAATGCTATCATTCATTTTTCTTTAGCTATTGAAGCAAATGGGAATCCCAAATCTTTTTTTGCTGAACATTCTTTTTTCTTTCTTTCTTCATAGTACTAATATATTTTGGAATTCCAAAGCTGACACAATAATACATAAATAAATATACAAAGAAATGTAAAAACAACAACAACAACAAATAAATACATAAAATAAATATACAAAGAAATGTGAAAAAAGAAGAGTATATATGTCTTTTTTTGCGTATTTAAACAATCCACTGAATGACTGAATAAACTCAGTCACTCATTAAAACAGTGACTTGCCGCCATCTACTGGCTGTTTTAGTTTAATATTTAAAAGTATAATTTCATTGTTTCCATCGTTTCATATTTCTACATTCAAAATTTTATATTTCTAACATTAATCTCATTACATTATTTATGCACTTGTAATTACAGTGTAAATGCATTCCTGCCTCCTCTGCATTAAACAGTCTGTGTAAATATACCTAATGCACTTCAGTCAGCTTCTGTAGCCTACGTCCCACATCTACAGTGCAAAGATGGCTTTTGTTGATACTGATTTTATTTGACTGGTAACAGCCCTATAGTGCATTATCATCCTTATAATTGAATTTATTGATTTCAATTTAAAGGCCCCCTGTAGTCAATAATTTTATCCCTTAAAACTCATCTTTGATCACCAAAATTATACATGTAAACGTTTTTTCCTTGAAAAAACTTTCTTCATGCTTTAAAATAACTTGAATGTAACTCTACACCCTTGTCTAATTTATACTATAGGTGTTGTAGCCATTAAATAAGCACATTTAGTTTCATATTTGTTAAAATATTATAATGTTATTTTTTCCCATCTATGTTGATAATGAAAGTGAACAGCATGAGTAAGATAGGATGCACAATAGACATGGAGTGGGTCAGACATGATTTTGACCACTTCATTTAGTTTTGTTATGTAGAAAGCCTTTCTTTAAAGTGAATTTCGTTTTGTATAAATTGTATCTTAATTTTATCCAATTAATCATTTTATATTATATTTTATATACAATTATACACACTCTCTGAATGTGTAATCCATTATGTGCATTTCTCTCTATAGGCACGTTCACTACGGAGAGGGCGATCGTCAACTTCATCTTTGCAGCTGACACAGACACAGAAAACACTTGTTTATTAATACAAATCAAAATCGCGTGTCACCGGACTTACAAATGCACATCTTGCTTGTTTCACGCACACATATTATGTCGAAATAACGAGATATTATGTTGAAATAACATTATTAATAATAAAAAATCTTTAAGAATATTTGATTGAATGCTGAATGTTCAATTTAATATGTTCAATATATAATTGCGCAGGTCCCCCTGTCAATGATCTAGCACCCCCTCAGCACCTGCCTTAAAAATTATCTGGCGCCGTCCCTGACGCGGTTCTATGAATATGCTATGAAATTCTATTAAAGGGATAGTTCATCCAAAAATGAAAATTCTGTCAGTATTTACTCACCCTCATGTTGTTCAACCCCGTAACACCTTTGTTCATCTTCGGAACATGAATTAAGATATTTTTGATGAAATCTGAGAGCTGGATCACTCCTCCATTGGCTTCTTAAGGGACTGAAACTTGCCAGCCCCGAAAAGTTATTAAAGACAAAGTTAAAATAGTCCATGTGACTACAGTGGCTCAATCTTAAGTTTATCAAGCGAAGAGAATACTTTTTGTGCGCAAAAACAAACAAAAATAACGACTTTATTTCAACTATTCATTTCCTTCTCTATGGGCCTCGAGTCAGTTAACTTAGTGTGATAGCGTAGAGCTACGTCACACGTAGGCTCACTATTGGACGACGCTGGTCATGTGTGTGATGCGTGTGGCGTACAACAACAGAAGCGCTGCGCTATTACACTAGCGAACTGACTCGAGGCCCACAGAGAAGGAAATTAATAGTTGAAATAAAGTCGTTAGTTTGTGTTTTTTTGTGCACAAAAAGTATTCTCGTCGTTTGATAAATTTAAGATTGAGCCACTGTAGTCACTTGGACTATTTTAACGATGTCTTTAATAACTTTTCGGGGAACAAGTTTCAATCCCTTAGAAGCCTATGGAGGAGTGATCCAGCTCTCTGATTTAATCAAAAAAATCTTAATTGGTGTTCCGAAGATGAACGAAGGTCTTACGGGGTTGAACAACATGAGGGTGAGTAAATACTGACAGAATTTTCATTTTTGGGTGAACTATCCCTTTAATATGAGGGGGCTCGACAGGGGCTGTCTAGAATGTATGGCGTGAGATGCTTATTTCACTTAGGCTACATGAGCACTTTTGTTTGATTGAATCCCGAAAAATTCCAATTGATGATTTGGCCTAAGACGTGTGATTAATCAGTATCTAAGAGCAGCATCTTTGATATATGCATTATATTTTTTAACATTTGAACTTTAGTGACAATGCAAGACTTAAAATTGAATATTGTGCTTCTGGTTTCTGTCGGTGAAGGCCAGGTAAACTTGTCCCACAGGCGACATCTTGTGGCCAGAATATGTAATCAAGTAAGATTTTTTGAGTTTTCTTTGAGTTTCCAGTGACTTTATTACATTACATGCTGCTCCAGTGTCTAATTTAAATGTAACGTTGTTGTTGTTCATTTTCAGGCTTTCAGTCCATTTGTCTTTTTCCCTCTGTGTTTCAGTGATGACCGTGTGCACATTTTTAATTGTCTGTCTTGTTTGCACATCAGTGGTTCCAACAAAGAAATAATCTTGTTTATCACTTTGCTCATCTTGTTCTGTTTAGGGTGACCAGATTTCTCGGAGTGGAATATGGGACAGATACAGAACGCATGCGTATAGAGGGAATGCACGTGACGTCACCGTTGGCCGGAGTGACTGCAGTTACGCCCACAAGTGGCAAAAAGACTGAGCGGCAGCATTGGATTTGCAGTTATCCTTTTTGTGTCAATATGCTGAATTTAGTGGTAAAATCATACTCTATATATTGTATTGTTATATATTGCAGTGACAACTCATCAATCAAATATTTACCACTGTATATTCTGTATAATTTGACATTTTTAAATAAACACTGACAAAAAACTATACAAGTTTTAAGTCTCTAGACGATATGATGATATATATAACATTGATAAGTGATCACCTGGATTTAGACCTGCCTATTTTGTATTTATATAAAGCATTCACAGGCAAATTTGCTGTATGTATTTCCCTGGTGTCGAAATCAGGCACATATAAATGTCAGGAAACACGATTCCTGGCTGCATGTTAATATCCATGGATCACTGGATCTTTAGTAAGTTGTAAGGAACACTATATTGAGTCCAATCTTTAGTTTAAACTGATAATCGTTTGTTTTACTTGCGTTTTCGCAGTTTCCCCTATTAAATCCAGTCACGCAGCTCTTCTGCCACTCAGTCCGGCTGAGGGGGCGTGTTCCGGCGGGAAAGTGACGTTAATGCATTCCCTCTATTAATGCGTCTTACATGCGCTTCATTAGGCACACTAGCAAACACACACAAGGTCTCTCCCTCTCTGTCATGCGCGCGCTACACGGTTTGAACGTAACATATATATTCACTTAGCCTTTCGGAAACGAAACCTATTATATATAAAAAAAATATATATATATATATTAACGATGAAATAAGGGACAAAACATGATTTATTCAGAATAAGTCGGGACACTAAAATTAGAGTGGAAATACGGGGCTGTCCCGGGAAAAACGGGACGTCTGGTCACCCTAGTTCTGATGCCTGTATTTTCTTAGTAGAAACTTGCGTTCTGCACATTTTCGCAAAGTGGTTTATTTTGTTGCATGCTTTGCAAGTTTGACCATAAGCTGGGCACTTTTTGCATTCATGTTGGTAAACATCTTGAACATTTCACGTTTGCTTTGTGGTGACTTTCCATTGCATGCTATTTCAGACATCCCAAGTCTCCCAGAAGTTCCTGGAGTCTCCCGCATATTGATAGCGGCTCCCTGATGCCCGCAAATTAGTTCAAATCTCCTGGAATCTAGAGCTCGCGAGCTCCAAACCGTGTAGCGCGCGCATGGCATAGAGGGAGAGAGCGAGAGACCTTGCGTGTGTGTGCAAATGTGCGTGTGTGCCTCTTGAAGCGCGTGTAACCCCCCCCCCCCCCCCCCCCCTTCTTTTTAGGTTAATTAATTTTGTTCACTTCTCACTCTATGAACTGAAATGTGTTGTACACTTTAATGGCTTCTTCAGAATCTGCTAAAGGCAGCAAATAACGCCAGGCTTGTTCATTTGCATTGAAGAAATAGCGAAGATTAAAAAGCATTTGGTTAACAGAAAAGACATTGTTATTTTCCTCCATCCTACATTTTTTTAATTGTTTTTTGTTCTGTATTGATCTGTACACCTAAAACCCATTTTTAGTAAATACGATGAGGATTAAAGAGGAAGGGAGGAGCTGGATGACAGGATTTTGTTTGAATAAGAAATAAATGTATGAAATCCAAATTTTATAATATATATATATATATATATATATATATATATATATATATATATATATATATATATATATATATATATTTACACTCACCTAAAGGATTATTAGGAACACCATACGCAAAGAACTGCCTTAATTCTATGTGGCATTGATTCAACAAGGTGCTGAAAGCATTCTTTAGAAATGTTGGCCCATATTGATAGGATAGCATCTTGCAGTTGATGGAGATTTGTGGGATGCACATCCAGGGCACGAAGCTCCCGTTACACCACATCCCAAAGATGCTCTATTGGGTTGAGATCTGGTGACTGTGGGGGCCATTTTAGTACAGTGAACTCATTGTCATGTTCAAGAAACCAATTTGAAATGATTCGAGCTTTGTGACATGGTGCATTATCCTGCTGGAAGTAGCCATCAGAGGATGGGTACATGGTGGCCATAAAGGGATGGACATGGTCAGAAACAATGCTCAGGTAGGCCGTGGCATGTAAACGATGCCCAATTGGCACTAAGGGGCCTAAAGTGTGCCGAGAAAACATCCCCCACACAATTACACCACCACCACCAGCCTGCACAGTGATAACCAGGTATGATGGATCCATGTTCTCATTCTGTTTACACCAAATTCTGACTCTACCATCTGAATGTCTCAACAGAAATCGAGACTCAATAGACCAGGCAACATTTTTCCAGTCTTCAACTGTCCAATTTTGGTGAGCTCTTGCAAATTGTAGCCTCTTTTTCCTATTGAAGTGGAGATGAGTGGTACCCGGTGGGGTCTTCTGCTGTTGTAGCCCATCCGCCTCAAGGTTGTGCGTGTTGTGGCTTCACAAATGCTTTGCTGCATACCTCGGTTGTAACGAGTGGTTATTTCAGTCAAAGTTGCTCTTCTATCAGCTTGAATCAGTCGGCCCATTCTCCTCTGACCTCTAGCATCAACAAGGCATTTTCGCCCACAGGACTGCCGCATACTGGATGTTTTTCCCTTTTCACACCATGCTTTGTAAACCCTAGAAATGGTTGTGCGTGAAAATCCCAGTAACTGAGATGATTGTGAAATACTCAGACCGGCCCGTCTGGCACCAACAACCATGCCACGCTCAAAATTGCTTAAATCACCTTTCTTTCCCATTCTGACATTCAGTTTGGAGTTCAGGAGATTGTCTTGACCAGGACCACACCCCTAAATGCATTGAAGCAACTGCCATGTGATTGGTTTAGATAATTGCATTAATGAGAAATTGAACAGGTGTTCCTAATAATCCTTTAGGTGAGTGTATATATATACACAGGTGCTGGTCATATAATTAGAATATCATCAAAAAGTTGATTTATTTCAGTAATTCCATTCAAAAAGTGATATTTGGATATTATATGCATTCATTACAAACAGACTGATATATTTCAAATGTTTATTTCATTTAATAGTGATGGTTAAAACTGACAACTATGAAAATCCCAAATTCAGTATATCCGAAAATTTGAATATTACTTAAGACCAATACAAAAAAAGGATTTTTAGAAATGTTGGCCAACTGAAAAGTATGAACATGAAAAGTATGAGCATGTACAGCATGGACCCCCCCCCCCCCCCCCCCCCCCAACAAAATTTTATAATAGACATGTGATCTGAGATACACCCATTCAAGAACCAATTAGAGATAAAATCTCACCTGTTGTGGACATCAATCATGCGTTTGGCGTAGGCATAACTGTAATTAGACTTATGTGGGGCACCGTTGTGCATCTGACAGAGACAGAAAGAGAGAAACATGTCTGTAGAAGTTACAGAAAAACAATTACATAATGCAAACAGACTCATGAAACCAATCAGACACTGGCTTAAATAACTCATATTCATGCTTTACATGGCTTGCTTTAAACTTAACGTAGATAAATGTGTGCTATTATTGGGCGTATATAACGTGTGTGTGTGGAGTGTGGAAGGAACACCCCCCTGGTTCAACCCCTAGTTACAAGTGTGTGTGTGTGTGTGTGTGTGTGTGTGTGTGTGTGTGTGTGTGTGTGTGTGTGTGTGTGTGTGTGTGTGTGTGTGTGTGTGTGTGTGTGAATTTACCATGGTCTCATCTATCGGATAGGTGGTTTTATCTGGAAAAACACACGTAGACAGACAAGAAACGACCTTCACCACCCCAAACTCCTGAGACATGCACAGCACATTGTCATTGATGTGCACATTATCTCTCTGAAAACAACAAAACAATACAGTCAACGTACAGTTCAATGATCCAACAGTGATATTTCCAACCTTATACTACTTAATGTTAATAATTACCCAGAAGACCAGATTCTGTCTCATATTTCTGTAGAGTCCGCCCACCATGGCGGCCAAATGAATGACGTGTGTCGGACGATGTTTCTGGAAAACTGATCTCGTCTCTTCAGCGCTCCTGAAACAGCACATGATTTTATATGTGCTGTTAAATATGCACAATAAAATACAGTTATCGTGCATTTGACACAAATGAAAACTCTTATATTTGAGTTTATTCTTTGTATAGATTCCATTCATCAACTAATATGATGTTAGTAAACACTAAGAAAGAATAAAATAAAATAGAACAATTAAATAGAAGCTAATTCGGTTAAGTGATTGGGGAATATTGCAGTTTTCTATAACTTGCGCTTAGAATATAAAGTACATGATAAATGTGATGATTGCATTGATTATTGGTGTATGCGAAATATTTCTTATTTGAATCTATTCAATTTTATTATTTTTATTGATGTCTTTTATTAATTTTTCCTTATTAATCTTTTCTTTAAGAATTCTGTTACATGATTTTTCCTGTACATGTTATTGATTTCTCTGGGTGTATTTTCCTTCAGAATTGATTGCATGATGTGCCTTGGTATCAAAGTGCATCTGTTTTCATCTCTGCAGACATGAGATACTACAAGATCTGCTATATTCTCCAAAAACCATAATTTCTCCAATAGGGTCTAGCGGCAGACTTGCACTTGCACTCTTGACATCACCTGCAATCGCCACCTGTTTTCAGACCAGCAGCTCATGGGCACATAAATTGGCGCAAATGCATTTGCTATTTAAACAACGTGGTTCAGGACGTGAAAATGAAAACTGCGTATGGCTGAAACTAGCAAAAAACACTTGCGTCGTGATAGGCGCTGTACTGTGCCGGGTGTAGGCTATGATGGGGCCCAGGGACATTCAGGTCTGCCCTGCTTGGTGTCTGGGGACGCGCTCAGTCCATGTTCAGATTCTGGAGTCTGAGAATTATAGGAATTTTTCAGGAATCCACCAGGGAAAGTCTGTCATGAGAAGCATGAGTTCTGGGAACCAGATCCGTGTGGGCCAGTAAGTCACAACCATCAAGACCTGCTTCCCATCCTCCCTGACTTTGCACAGTGTCTATGTGGGCAGGTTTACTGGGGAAAACGCATACTTGCAATGGTTGTATGAAAGTTTTTCATTATTGTAAAAAAAAAAAATCTTTTTTGAGAAAGTTTCTCATTATTACGAAAGAATACTAAGAATAACATACCAAGTAATTATTATGAGAAATTTTCTCAATATAATGAGATACTAAGTCATAATTGAGAATGTTTATCCTTATTATGACTTAAAGGATTCTATTTTTTACTCAACTGTGGCAGAAACAGGCTCCCATAATATAACTATTTTACACAGATTTTAAACTTTGAAAGCTAGAAGGATTTGTTACCCTGTGGCTTCCTCTGGTGGACAACATTAGTATTACAGCCTTTGTCTTTTATTCTCTAGCCGTTATGAATGCTGCATTTATTATATTCCCGCGATAAAGACATAAGCAGCAACAAAAATATTTACAACACTAAAGTACATTTAATAATTAAACCATTCCATCTTCTTGGCCCCGTTGTCAATACTTCTTAGATTTATTTTGTGTCAAGTGTAAGTGACGTCGTAGGCAGCAGAGAATGCAAGTGGCAATTCCAATTGCCAGTCTGAGAATACAAGTGCAAGTCTGCAGCAAGACCCTTCTCATTCGTGCCTTACATGGACATGATGACCTAATAAGACCTGCTAAGGTACATTTTGTCTTGAGTACATCCTTAATAGTAGAGTAGGCCATTTCGGAGAGGCTAGCAATAGAGCAAGCTAGCTTTGAAAGCATTAGATCCCACCCTCCCTTCAGAGTGTCTCTAAAGCCATGCGTCCTTAAGTTCAAAACTCAGAAACACATACAGTCAGTAGATTCTTCAAAGCATCACAAGAGATGGCGTTAAATTACCTCATGTCTCAAACACAACATACAGAGCTCTTCCTTGTGCCACCTGACTGCTGCAGATTAATTTTGGTGTTGATAGTGTTGACCTAGAAACCAATAAATCTGAGTCTGAGGACATGAACATCTCTTGAGTATGTCACATCTAGAACGTCAGGGCTTGCCATTACTGAATGCAATGATTGGAAGAAAATGTTTTGGTCCTGAGACTTCCACAGAAGATATATGTACATTTTTATATATATATATAGACCACTTCTATTATTGATTACTGTCAGGATGTAAAGTGTGAAGAGAGTTTCAACCAGAATAAAAAATTGCCTACCTTTAAATGGTTGCACGAGAAGTACAAATAATTTTAATACTTTCCCTTCTTTACTTTCCCTAGTCCCTTACTGTTACATATGCACAGCATGTTTAGTTTTAAAATACTCTCTAAAAATGCTTCTTCTCTTTTTCCTCTCCTTGCATTCTGCAGATTTCTTACTTTTTTTTGGGCCTTTCTTTCTCTACACTCTGATCTTCACAAACTTCATATGTTAGATACACTACTTTGAATTTTATTATAATCTATTGATCTATAAGAGTTATGTTAACAATTACAATTTCATATTGACTTGATTTATTTGTTGTCTATATAATTTGACATTTTATTTAATAAAATTTGTTATTCCTTATTCAAAATTTGATCTCTGACATAATCATTGCTCATCTGCCTGGATTATGTTGTGATGTCTGATAAGGGTTTTCTTACACAAGATTGGCATCTTTGGATGAGAGGAATATCCACTCTTCTCCTTCTCTCCTTTCGCCCTCTTTCACCACTCGCTCTATCGCTCGTCCCACCAGCCCACTGCCACCCGTCACCAACACACGCATCGGCCCGTCCATCTGAAAGAGAGAGAGATGAGGTTTGATGAACACTTCAGGGGTAACAAATATGTAAATACATCAGATATCCATTGATGTACTATAGTAGCACAGTCTTTGTATATGGGTTTATATGATCTCAGTACCATCACATCTTTTTTCTCTTCCTCTTCAGCTCACAATGAACTACATGCAGAGAAAACGCCCTTGGTTGCTTATGTCTGAGCACATGTAAACATGCCAATCTATTGGCAGACGGCAGGGCATGATGATACCTGTGCACATAAAAAGGCACCAATTTACATGTAATCAAATCTTTTGTCTGAAGGAGACGTGCAGGCATGCCCTGAAGTATGTCAACAAGAAATGCATGGCAAGTGGTAAGTGAAATGCATCTCGTTCTCCTTCTCAGGGAACCGGGTTGCAAGATGTTCCCTTGCGAAGTGTAACTTCGATGCTGTGTGTTGGTGTTGTTGACGCTAGAGGGAACACAATACCCACTTTGCCGTGCAAATGCCTCCCCACTAGGTTGTAAAATGTGCCCAAACAGAGTGAGCATAACATTACAGTAAGTGACTCTGCAGAACTAGACAGAGTCTAAAAGCATGTCAACACCTAAAGCACATCCTACAGTATGTGACGTACAGTGTCCCAAGAAGGACATATTCTAGCCTGAGAGGCTCATTGGGAGCAGCAACTTCTCTTGACTTCTGTAGTTAGTGAGAACGACAGGCTACGGCCTTCGGAAATACTACCACCCAAAGGAAAGCATGTGTGTAAACAAGTTGTTTCTGCAGCGATACATTTGCTTCTCTTTTCTGTAGCTTTCGGCAGTCTGTAAAAATATATGTCAGATTTCTTGTCAAATATATTTATATTCAATTTCTTACTTTTATCTTTTTTACTTTTATATTTAGGTCAATTTCAAAGCTCTTTCCCGTTTTAGATGTGCTTTGAAGTGCCATTACTTTGAACCCAGGTTAACTTACTACACCTGTGATCTGCTTTTAACATTTAAACCACAGAAAAAGTTCAAACAGATAAAACGTTGCGAGTACCATTTATCCACATCAAGTAAAATATAATAGCAATTGTTCTTTTGAAACTGTTTAACCTCTCATCTATTACTGTGGTACTTATATGAGGTAACATTCCTAACTTCTTTACCAGCAAAAAATAATTTAGGTGAGATGACAATATCAGATGCAATCATATTTTTGTCACATATATGGCTGTATTGATTACACAAAGGAGGAGTACAGAATAGACAGTTCTTTAATAATAATTGCAAGAAGATACACGTAAGAAAACAAAAAAGTATAGTTATAGTACAGTATTGTATTGTTTTAATAGACTTAGCACAACTGTATCATTATTTAATAATGTCTTTAATTATGTCTGCCTGATATTGTCTTTTGCACCTATCATTGTATATAATAAATAATAAAGGTGAAACAATACAACCAGAACAACCCACTGAAGGATAAAGCTCCTGGGAATTTTCTTCATTTATGTGAAAAGAGAAAACACCGCAGAAGTGTTAGATGCAGGGCTGCACCGCCGAGAGATATAAACGCAAGTCGTCCTCCACCTGCAGCCTTGATCTGTATTTGTTTTTAATTACTGTCAGTGCGGAAAACACACACTCACACAAATAGGTGGAGGTAAAGGGGATTAGGACTTTCATAGCCTTAGTGAAGATCTGGGGGAACTCGCTCTCCACAGACAACCAGAAACACGTGATCAGCATTTCTCCCAGTCTCTGCTTCAAGTCCACATTCGAGCTGAGCTCGACCAGGACCTCCTCCTCCCGCAGGCTCAGTCCATCACGGGGTGTGTCGGGGAAAGAGAACAGATTTCTCACTCACTGATTTCCCATTGCCGCCTCTCCAAAATACTCGCCAAACTGGTCACGCAACCATTGAAATGCGCAGTGATGAGCGGTTGGACATAGGCAGCCCTGTCTTCCCCCGGGGGGCGCGCCTCACCTATTCAAAACCCCTGGCTTAAATTATTGACTATATTTTGAGACAAAGGTCTTGTTAATGATTTTCAGTTTTGTTCAAGGTATAAAGTAACAGTTTATCAATAAAGAATATGTAAACTATTATTTATTAACATAATTAACATGGTAATATAGGCTATAACCAGCTGACTTTTCCATTGTTTAAAATAATGGATTAAAAAGAATTTTTAATGTAAGCTATTATAAATTTTGGATTTTTCATCTAGCCTAATTAATCGATTACGAAATAATCTTTAGTTGCAGGCCTGTTGAATAGTATTACATGCAGATAAAAAATAAATAAATAAAATAAAATACTAAAATAATAATCCTACCAATATCTACGTACTTATGAAGTTCCTTGTACTATGTGCACTATTCGGATTTAGTGTCTTTGGGCCGTGAGTTCCCAAATGTGCAAAAAATCATTTAAAAACAGCAACTTTAAATGCCGAGTTTTCATTATCAAGTTGTTATTAACATTACATTGAAGGAGCTCTTCTCTATTCACTCAGTCATAAACTGCTTATGATTATGCCTTTATTTGGCGCATCTAAAATGTTTTTGTTCTGCTGTGTTTTTAACTCTTAAATAATTTTACTAACAATACTTTCTTGTATTTTACTAAATACATTTTTTACTAAACTAAATAAATAACATTTTATAAATAAAATAATTAACACTTTTATGCGTAACTGCATGTAAAGTGGAGCACTTGTATTTGTTGTAGATCAAGAAAACATGCATTACAAGATAAAACAAAGTTGTAGTAAATTACCACTGATTTTAACTATTTTGTCTCATGTTTTAATTTTTTTACATTGATTAATAATAAAATCACATCTAAAACAAACAAAAATTGCAGTTACTTTTAACAGAGCGAGCACAAGAAATTACAAAGTTATAATTATATTACAATGTTGTCATGGTTCTGTTAGTTTGGACTTTTTGTGTTTCTCTGCCTGAGTTAGTGGTTTGTTGTCTTGGTTACTCATTGTTTTCAGCTGTGCACTAATTATCCCCCTCATTATCATGTGTAGCTAGCTACATAAGTTCTGTTCTGTTTGTGTTTCATTGTTCGGGCTCGTCTGCTTATATGTGTGGTTGTGCAGTTTATGCCATGTTCTGTTGCCGCCTTTTGGATTATCTTATAAAGTCTTTACATTCACATCTCCATCGTTGTGTATTATATTGTTTTTCCGTTAAATAAATGCATAGAAATCTAAACTTTACAGTTTTCTACAGTATGTAGGCCCATATACAGACAAAAATATACATATTAAATGCATAATACTTTTCATCAATGAAAGTCAATGCATAAAATCACAATACAGACTTTTACACTCAATTAATTTTATAAACTCTTTTTGAGCTCAAATTTAAAAAACAAAAATCGTTTTCTGCAGCTTAACCCCTAAACTGTAAAGAACACATTCAGCAGATTATTTCTGAAGTGAAAGCACATGAAAGCATAATGAAAAAGATTTACTGTAAATCAAATGTAGGCTACTGTACTAATTCTTTTCTTTTATATAAAATATAAATAAATATTTCATAAAATATTTTTACTCTAAAATTACTATAAAATCAAAGTCATGTCTAACCAAGTTGTGTTCCAAATTTGAAGTTGATATATAAAAAAAAAGTTCAGAGATTTTGTTTAGACGTAGCCTAATGCCAAAAATAGCCGCCGTTTGCCACATATTCCATTGAATTTTTTTTTGCATTCTGCTGTAACAAATAAATACATTTCTATCCAAATTTCACTTCTATCACAAAATATTTGAGACTCAGACCTTTCCGACAAAATGTGTTTTGTAAAGATTATAAATTATGAAACATGACAACGCCCAATAGGGGAGGAGCCTGCTAAACCTATGGTTTAACCTGGTAAATAGGTCAATGACGTGGCATGTCAATTCCGGTGTCCAAAGCATATTAGTTACATTCAAAATCTATACATTTTTAAATGCACTTCATTAAATGACTCAACTTCCCCCTCTTTAATTACTCATGTGAGAATTCAATATAAATAATTAATCTTGAAGGAACTATTGAGCTCAAAAGTCCCAAAATGTCATTCCGGGTAACTGTCCCAGCTTAAAATCTGAATACAAAAATACGACAAAAATGTAAAAAATATAAATAAAAGTATTTATAATCTACTTGGGCATAATTGCATTGATGTTTTCAACGATACCTACAAATATCGTGATAATACTAAGTTTATTTACATTTTTATGACAAAGACTTTTGTCTCCAAATTGTGATTTCTCGAATGTCATTCCTGGATAACAGACATAAATTACCATTTTGGACCATAATGCATTTTGGTATGTCATGTGACATAATATTGTATCAAAAAGAAGACCCTGAAGGAGCACCAGAACATGTGCAAATGTGAGTAAGCTTCTTTTAAAATGTTAATATTTGACCTTTTCGGTCACTGGTGCACTTTGCAGCAATATCATGTGTCCTTTTGGATAACACTCATAAAACATTTACAATGTTTTTATATTAAAAAACTATCTATTTGATCTAAAAGATTACCTTATAGCGATGATAGCTAAGTTGTAGTTTTCCATGGTGGTTAAGTTAGTGCCTGATTATAAAGAAAAAATATTTGTTTTGTCATACCTGGATAACAACGTCATTCTTGGATAACAAAAAACCTCTGTTAGCCAGGACATTTCATCCGTTATCCAGAATGACATAAGCGTAACAATCTAGTTTTTAATTAACATTTGTAAACTTTTAGGCTTAGTTGTTTTAGTTATATTGTTAACATTAACATTATTTACATAATTGTATGTTTTTTTGCCATATTTTTGCTGTCATTCATATTGATTTTATATGATTCAATGAGTCCCATTCAATTATCTTTGAATTGAATTTTGTAATGTTAATAATAATGTAATCACGAATGATGTAGTCATATTTATTAATTATACCCCATTTTGGTAACACTTTATTATAACTGCATGCTATTAATCATTAGTTAAGCATTAGTAAACAGCTAATTCATCATTTATAAAGCATTGATAGAAATTAATAAAACAGTTTATAAATACAGCTATAAATGCTTTATTCTTGAAGCTTTATTCTTTATTCTATTTTATTTTGTGAGCTCATCTAAAGTGAGGAGGACTAGTTATGCTTTGTAAAGCATTTACAAAGGAGATTTAAAGACTCAGTTAAATATTTCTATGTTCTGAATCACTGTGTTGTTTCATTTTTCTGTTTAGAAGATTACTGAGCCTTTAAATCTCCTTTATAAATGCTTTACGAGGCATAATAACTAGTCCTCCTCACTTTAGATGAGCTCACAAAATAGTTAACTGACCACTACTAAATGCTTTATAACAACTTGAATTAACCCTGAATTACAGTAGAAATACATGTAAATAAAGCATTTACTAACACACTAACTATTACTATATGCCTAAATAATCATATGTATGAATGTACATTTTAATAGTTTAGTAATCATTTACATACACTTTCTAAGTGATCTTATGAACCACTGGCAGTTCCTACAAAACTAGGAACTAGTTTGTAAATAGTGCAATACTTCATTTAGAAATGATAAATAATAAAGTATAAAAATACAATTATTAAACATTATAGATATGCTTCTTAATCAAGAATAAAGCATTTATAGCTGTATTTATAAAATATGTTAATGTTTCATCACAAAATGTATGAAATGCTGTTGCATTTAAGTGTTGGCTGAATTAATCAATTTACATAAAACAATGTTGATTGACACGTTTTTAACGATTTAAAGATTTTAGTGTTTCTTACTTTGTTTCAAGTTTGAGTGTTGGAAAGAAAAATGATACAGAGGATAGTTTTCATGGTAATCCTGAAAAATATTGCAGAATGTCCTTCCGTCTAACAATATGTCATTCCGGCTAACAATGACACAGGAAATTAATTTAACCCGTATTTGTGTGTTAGATTACACAATTCTATTTTTTTTGTTGAGTTAAGGATAAAACAAGTCTTATTTACTTTAATGGAAAACATTTTTAAACATTTCCCAGCTTTTTTTAAATTTGGTTCTGAATTTTGAGTTCAGCAGCCAAAAATGAGTCCATGTCTATATGAAATCCCAAATTGATTATATTAATTATTATTAAAATGTAGTTTTCCGAGCACTAATTGTTTGTTGAGCTCCAATTATGGACATCAGTACATTTGTATATGCCAAAAATGGTAGAAATGTAATTAATTTAAAAATTCATTACGTTACCCAGGAATAACATTTTCATGGGGAAAAAGATCTGATTCACCAAAAAAAAAAAAAGTTTAATTACATTCTTGAAATGTGTACATGTCATTGCACTACATACACAACACTCTAATAAGTATAGAAAGTCCTAAAATTTGAATTTTTTGCCAGTTTTATTTTTTCACATTTGAAATCCTTATCGACTGCATTAAGGTCAGAACGCCTGTTATGATGTTGTAGATTTTTTGAGGTGCACTCTTGTCATAAATTACTTTACTACTGTAATATAGTGAAGTAAACTTAGGCCTCCCGCTAGCGTAAGGGTTAAACAACTGAAACCGAACAAACGGTCCAATCTGATGAATCCTGTATTAGATTGTGTATTAATTCTCTTAATAACTAATAATAATAAACATTTATTTGTATAGCACTTTTCATACATGGAATGCAACTCAAAGTCCTTCACAAGCATAAAAACAAATAATGAATACTATTTCACTTTAAAGGCGCCATGTGTAAGAATTGAGTTAAAAATATACAAAAAATGAGTTACACGGATCAAAAGAATGAGAAGAAATAAGGGCGATGATGTGATTAAAAAAATTAAGAGTTATAGTGTTGCATAGATATCAACCTGAATTAGCATGCTAAATTACTAGCCCCGGCCGACAGATGTCATAATACCAGTTTCGGCCATGGGAGGCGGTATGCGGGCAACACCACCCAAACTGCAATACACGAATAAGTCGCACGGCTTGTGGGCGTACTTGAACCTGATGTCAATCGTGTGGAAAGTACAGCCCACTATTACAGTTCAGTTCAGGGTAGAGAGCGGAAGAATGGCTGAAGCCCTATTACGATCCGTCTAGGCTAAATCGTAACAAAAAAAAAGAAGAACATGACTCCCATGCCCAGTCGTCAGACCAAAAGAAAACCACAATGAGCCCAAAATTCAAGAAAAAAAACGATAAACGTTTTATTAAGATAAAGAAAGAAACAGTAAAATATAAAATGTAAGTATTTCCAGAGTAACATAAACCAGTGGGTGTAGACTTCAGGAAGACCCAAGGCCCAAAATAACAAACAAAACAAATAAAAGAAAAGAAAACATTATCAAACTAACTTCCCTCAGAGTATCCAAATCAAAATACAGCAAATTACCCTAAGTACACTAACAAAACAAGACGAACGTGATATCAAAGAAAAGGGCAGGTCAACCCTACAAAACACCATCACTGAAAAATAAAAGACAATCTAAATCAGGTAGTGGTCTGACGGCTGGAGAGGAGACAGGAGAAGTGCGACCGGCCCGGAATTGCAACAGCTCCCTTCAAAGGGCGGAAGCTGGAGTTTTAAACCCACGCCAATTAAAGTGGGTGGAGCCATCCCACAGCTGATCCTGATTAGAGCAAACAGAAATAACAGACAACAAGAAGCACACAGAAATAACAAGAAACAGAAAAACAACAACAAGGAATACATAATTCCGTAACACCCCCTCCACTAAGAGTTAACATCATTCCTATACAGAGCGTGACAACGCATCTGCTAACACGTTCTCTTTTACCTTCTTATAACAAATGTCAATATTAAACTCTTGTACAATCAATGCCCACCGCATAATGCGTTGATTAGAGTTCCGCATTTTTGCAAGAAAGGTTAGTGTTGTGATCAGTTTAAACTTTAACTGGCAACGAACTAGAACCCACATACACTTCAAAATGTTGAAAATTGAAAAAAAAATTGAAAAAATTTGAAGAGACAATAATAGCGCTAAAGCTTCTTTTTCAACAGTGCTATAATGCAATTGGTGTTTTAAAAACTTCTTCGAGCAGTAGCACACGGGGTGATCCATACCGTGATCATCTTCTTGCAGGAGTGCTGCACCAGCTCCGTTAGCACTGGCATCCACTTCAATTTTGAAAGGCAATGAGAAGTTCGGGGCTTTTAACACAGGGGTGCTACATAACAAAATTTTAACTGAATCAAAAGCTGTTTGACAAAGATCAGACCAAACAAAGTCTCGTGATTGACTGAGAAAATTCGTAAGAGGCAAAACAATATCTGAAAAATTTCTGCAGAGGCCACGATAATAACCCACCATGCCTAAGAACCGTCTCAGTTCTGTTTTAGTTCTTGGCATAGGGAATTCTAGGATAGCTTGCACTTTAGCAGACACGGGGCAAACTTGTCCCTGACCCACTTGCTTTCCTAGGTAAGTTACAGTGGCTTTACCGAACTCGCACTTTGCGAGATTAACGGTAAGTGAAGCCTCTTGAAAGCGATTAAAGACATTGCGAAGAGTTTTCAAATGATCATCCCAGGTAGAGGAATAAATCACAATATCATATAGGTATGCCTCAATTAGAAACACCGGCTAACACAGAATTCATAAGGCGCTGGAATGTGGCCGGAGCATTTCGGAGGCCGAAAGCCATCACGGTGTATTCTAGTAAGTTGTCAGGAGTGGGGATGGCGAAAACTAAAAATTTTCTTGACCGACCACCGAGCCTCATTAGCCGGTTGAATCCGGTTAACCGATTAGTTTAAAATATGCCACACTATTTGAAATAACAGCCATTTGGAGCCGCGCCTGCAATTTCGCAACTCTTTCGCATTTCTCTCTGCCTCCCGCTCACACACACACACACACACACACACACAGACACACACACACTGCCCCGGCGCCGCGCTTCCACTCACGTCACTTTTTTAAAATCCCCTACAGCGCGAAACATGAGTCCCGCAAACGCGGGGCCGAGGAGCTTGTGTGTAATCGGAGGACAAATGGCTCCTTAGTTTCGAAATGGTTTAGGTACAAGGTGATCGCGTTGAAAATAAAGGCGTTAGTCTAGCGTTAGAAGCTCGTTTGAAACATTGCAGCGGCTCATTTAAGAAAATGACAGCTCCGAAGAGACTCCGCTTAGTTTGAGGTAACGTTAGTGCTAACAATAATAAAGAAAGATGATGATCATCATCACCTTATGTTACCCCTGAAATGTAGATGTACTGTATTTCTACAGTATTACTACTGTATTTAAGCACTGTATCACACAAGTTGCAACTTACTGTATCATTATTTTTGGTGAAATGGTCCCACACACTACGTTTCTTTGCACGTTTCATCCTGTCGTCTGCCCTGGCTCTAACCTCCAGTGTTTTAGCCTGTAGCCTTTACTTTTCGCAAACCTTGTGAGCGCGCGAACCCAAACGCTGTGACCTCGCGCCAAAATTTTTTTATTGGTTTATTAAGTACAAACAGGCGAGTTATGAAAAATTGAGTGTGAGGGATTTGTTCACTTCACACAAAAATATCTTCGAATAAGATGGCTAACTGTAGTAGCGTTTAGTCCACTGTCTATAATAGCCTAATTTAGAGATCACTTTTTTTTAACCGACTTCCGACAACTTTGATCGGTTAACGTTGAGACGGTCAACCATCGGTCAAACGGTCATCGGTTAGCATCCCTACCACAAACGCAGAAATTTCGGCAGCGCGGGGCGTTAAGGGTACCTGCCAGTAACCATTAAGCAGATCTAACTTAGTAACAAACACAGCTGAACCAACTTTATCCACGCAGTCCTCCATACGAGGAAGGGGAAATGAATCTGCTTTCGTAACTGCATTAACCCTTCGATAATCAGTGCAGAAACGAACTGAGCCATCACTCTTGAGAACCAGAAGACAAGGTGAACTCCAGGGACTGTTACTAGGAACAGCAAAACCATTGTCAAGAAGGTACTTTATCTCAGATTGCATTAATTCACGTTTAGTGGGGTTTAAACGGTAAGCATGCTGCTCAGGGGCGTCATGCAAGCCAAAATTCTGGGGGGGGGGGGGCACAATCTGAGACGTTGCAATAGTTTTCTGACGGGTGATATGGATTATGTTAGGAGGGGTCAGGGGGTTTCTCCCCCTGAACATTTTTAAATTCTGGCTGCTAAACATACCATTTCAATGCAGTTTGGGAGGGACAGAAATACCTTAACGGAGCTAGCAGCAACCCTCCTCTATCTGAGGACTAAGTTAAAGTATCTATTTTGTAAGTTTAAGTAAAAGACAGGTTGATGAAAGAACTGTAAGCTCAAATTCAAAAGCTTTTGAAGTCTACTTCATTAAAGCATGTTTACACACACACTTACTGTACACTTAGGCCTACTACACATGATTTTAAAAACAGTACCATTGCCATTTTTATGTTATGATTTTAAATTGGTATATGTGACGTAAGAACGATCTTACATTAAAGGTACATAAAGGTGCTGAGGTCTGACTTTGTGGTGCTCTGAAATTAAGTTATTTTAATATTAATATGTGATGAAGGACTTTGAAAGAAGTTTGACAGATTTCAGTGTTGAATAAGGTCAACACTACCCCGTTTATTTGAAAATGGTTAATATTTGACAGAAATGTAAAAAAGTAATCAAATCAAATGTAATATGTAACATTCATTTAGTAAAATCATTGAAATACTGTAGTTACACTGCTCATTAATATATTTTAAATAAGGAACTTGTAAAGAGTAATTTATGAGCTAACAGAAAAGCTAGTAATTTGTAACTTGTACATTTAACCTACTATGGCTTATTGGCTTTGTATGGCAGGCAGTAACTTTAGCCAACTAGTTTACGGTTAGACTAGGCTAGCTATTGATAACGTTACACTGACACAACTTAAGTTAATGCTCTGAATTCGCAGCTAATATCAAATCCATAACTTTTTGATCAAGTTAAAATTTCCAGGTCAACCACAAATACTCCCACTACCTTTTAATATCATCCGATAACTAATTCAATGCCGATTTGTTGCTTTGCTCACTTACCACTTCAAGACCATCTGTAAAACATTGCCAGCTAAACGTGCTAGACGAGTGAGTGTGAGTTGCTTGAACATACACAGCAAAGATTATACGCGCGTGGCGCTCTAGATTTGATATACACAGACACCATATTAGGAAAAAGGGGCGGGCTGATGCTGACCGATTTATTACACATACAGGAGAATACATTTGAGTCGTCATAGGCTCTGGTAATTGTGGAGCATAATGGGAATAAAGTTGTGACAAAAAAATTATCAGGGAGGAAAAATCTAAGGGGGCACGTGCCCCTCACTTTGAATGGGCATGACACCACTGATGCTGCTTAATCGGAGTTTGATCTCCTATCTCAATGTCGTGAAATGCAGCAGTAGTACGAGAAGGCACATCTGAGAACAGAGCAGAGTGAGACTGTATTAACTCACATACATCACGTCGAGACAAATCAGGCAGATATGACAGAAATGATTTTAAATCTGCCAGAATCTGCGAATTCTGCAATCGCATGCCAGTCACAGGAATGTTACGTAGAGTCAAACCATCTTCATCAGAACAACATGTCGCATGCACAGAAACAGAAGCAAATGGGACAACAGGGTTACTAGGCTACTCTTTGTCATTATCTCGCGTCACATATGTTTTTAAAATATTATTATGGCATACGCGAGTCTTCCTTTTCCTGTCAGGAGTGCACATCACATAATCAGTTTCACTCAGCTTGGATTCGACAACATACGGACCATGGAAGCGTGCTTGCAGAGCAGATCCCAAAATTGGGAGTAAAACTAAGACTTTATCGCCTTTGTCGAAACCGCGAGAAACAGCCTTTTGATCAAAATGAGCTTTCATTTGCGCCTGGGTAGACGATAATGCACTACGAGCCAGATCACAGACTTTATGCAACCGCTCACGAAAGGAGCTCACATAATCCAGCACATTAGTCGAAGTGGATTCCCTAGACATCCACTTTTCCTTCAAGAGCTTAAGCGGACCTCGGACAGTGTGCCCAAAAACCAAGTCTGCCGGACTGAAACCCAGAGATTCTTGTGTGGTTTCACGTATAGCAAATAACAACAATGGTAAGCCTTCGTCCCATTCTTTCGCGGAATCAGCACAATAAGTAGGCTACGGAACATGGACTTCAAAGTCTGATGAAATCTTTCCAAAGCGCCTTGCGACTCTGGATGATAGGCGCTAGCCACACGATGCTTTATGTTCAGTTGAGTCAAAACTTTTTTAAAAACCCTGGACATAAAATTATATCCTTGATCGGTCTGTACGATCTTTGGTAATCCAAAAGTAGAAAAAAATGTAATCAAAGATCGCAAAACAACTTCAGAGAACGTAATGGTACAGCCTCTGGGAAGCGAGTAGCCTTACACATCATTGTGAGTAAATATTTGTGCCCAGTTTTCGTTTTTGGCAACGGACCAACGCAATCTAGTATGAGGTGTTCAAACGGTTCCCCCACAACGGGTATAGGACACAGAGGAGCAGGAGGAATCGTCTGGTTTGGCTTTCCCACGAGCTGACAGACATGACAGGATCGACAGTATTTCGTTACATCCTACTTCAAACCAGGCCAGAAAAAATGTCTTAAAATTCGTTTATACGTCTTCGTAATGCCCAAATGGCCCGAAAAATGATGGTCATGAGCCAAGTTCAAAACGTAAGAACGCGAGTTTACAGGTACCACGATCTGATAAACTGAGTTGCATTCAAATTCACGAACAATTGATGACCACTTACGCATTAATAATACCTCATCCCAGAAATAAGCAATAGGTCTTTGATCTAAATCCCTTTTCTCCACCGCTGACATTCGGCAACGAGAAAGAGAAACATCCTGTTGTTGTTCAGTGATTAATGTTGCTCTGTCAATAAACAATGACAGATCAACTTCAGCACTCGAGCGCGTGGACAGCGACTTAGAGGGCGGCTTAGAGGGCGTTAACACATGAACATCAGAAGAATTAGATCAATCAACAGGTTCAGTCAAATTTAAGAAACCAGCAGAAAGGCCTGCTACATCTCCGAACCTACGAGCTTGTGCTCGCGTAACTGCGCACACAGGAAACACAGAGGGAAATTCAAAAGCCAAATATTTTGAATTTTGAAGCTCATAAATCGGATCATCGATCACTTCGGGTAGTGGCAAAACTTTTTCTCCGGCAAGATCATTGCGGAAGATCAGATCAATTCCTCTAACAGGCAACTGCGGACGTACAGCAATTTTAATAGGACCAGAAACTATAGCAGACTTGATATGCACATAATGCAAAGGTACTTCAAGTAGGCTATTCCCAGTTCAATGCCTTGAACCAAGACATTTGAATTGCAGGACGAATCTTTCGAAAATGGTAACACACTATCAAGTATAAATGATTGAGCTGATCCGGTGTAACGGAGAATCCGAATTGATCTCATCTCTTTTTGATCAACGAAGGACACTGTACCATCAAAAATGAACGGATCATAAACTGAATCAACATTTCGTTAATTGAGCTTGATTTTCGATTTCACACGAACGAAACCAACACTTTTAGGATTATCCCCTCTTAGTGACTGATTCTTTCTTTTCAGTACTGGACATAGCCTACTGCGATCAAATGGCCAAATTCGTGACAGTAGAAGCATTCACGATTTTCTAATTGATTTGGAACTACAGCTTTCGAATATTTCACATTTTTACCCACACTAATTTGACAATTTTCCCAACGATTAGGTGGAAAAAAATTATTTTTGTGCGTTAGAACGAATTCATCTGCACAAACGGCGGCCTGTGAAAGGGTGTTCACCTTCTGATCATTTAGGTGCACCACAACTCTATCGGATAACGAATTCTTGAAATCTTCAAGCAACACTAATTCACGAAGTTTGCCAAAATCGCTTACCTTGCTGGATTGACACCACTTATCAAAAAGAGTTCCCTTGTCACGGGCGAACTCCACAAACGTCTGATTGGCAGCTTTTATATGACAACGAAACTTCTGACGATACGCTTCTGGGACTAATTCAAGCACACCGGCTTCGGCATCTCGTAACTCTGGACTGGAATCCTCACATTCCAAAACTCCAATCCTCACTAATTTATCACACAACGCTTCTCGAATTACCTGCTTTGTCCCAGCTTTTGGAACAGATATATCATAAAAATCAGCTACCAAAAACAAGTCAGATTTACGACATTCTTCTAATGCTTGAAAAGTAGGTGAAAGTCTAAAGGATTCAATGCTAAACTCCATTATATATATATATATATATATATATATATATATATATATATATATATATCTTTCAACTCCTTCACACAAGTAAAAACTGCCAATCAGAAACAACAATAAATGCATTTAGCAAATAATGTAGGCCTACTCACCAGCAAGATACGAGCGAAAGAGAAAAGAAAAGAGAAAAAACGAGCGAACAAAACATGGCCTTACGAACAAAAATAAATCAAAAGCAGCGGACGAGCCCCCATTTATTACGATCCGTCTAGGCTAAATCGTAACAAAAACATGACTCCCATGCCCAGTCGTCAGACCAAAAGAAAACCAATGAGCCCAAAATTCAAGAAAAAAAACGATAAAAGTTTTATTAAGATAAAGAAAGATAAACAGTAAAATATAAAATGTAGCCTAAGTATTTCCAGAGTAACATTACCAAAGCAAATTCCTTGTATGTGCACAACACTACTTGGCAATAAAATTGATTCTGATTCTGATAAAAGGTTCACAATGTAAAAGAAAGAAATTGGCAATAAAATTTCATATCAATATCAAAATAAAATAATATAAATAAAACAAATTAAACCAACTATGAGAGAATCAGAAGTAAAGTAAAAAAACTGCGTATCTATAAAACGAATGTTATTTATCGTGCCATTTATACGGCATAGTTTTCTAGAAAAAATAGTTTTCGCGTGCATATGATACGCACTTTATGGCGTGAAATACACACGCACTCCACACCCCTAATCGTAACCAAGGGGTTTTTAGTGCGTAGCATATGCATTCATCGCTTATGATTTACTGTAAGGCCCATCACACACTGGCTGCGTGGCGTGAGCGTGGCGTTTCTGTTGCGTGGCGACTGCGTCGCGGTTTCTGTGTCTTTGCACACCAGAAACGTGTCTGACCCGGCGCTGCTGACACGGATCACCCTTGTTCGACATATGGGAGAGAGTTGTGGAAGCTCATGTTAAGCATAAATATAAAGCCTAAAGACAGCAGTATTGACAGCAAAATAGACTACAGAATATTTCGTTCTGTATTGACAGGTGCAATATTTGAAAATTGATAATTATTTATTTATTTTTTAAATTATATTTATATCTGAATATGTAAAAACCTAGACTTTCAACTATCAAAATGTAATTTATTAATATGTATTCGTGTACAAAATAATATAAAAACATATTTTCCTATTCTACCAGAACAGATGTGTTAAAAACAACACATAATGTGTTAAATTTTAACACATGTGCTGAATCAGCTCAGGGACAACACATATTGTATCAAATTTGACACAACTTATGTGTCCCTTTCTTTAACACATCTATTGTGTAAACTAGGTCAACACAAAGATGTGTTATTTTTACACAAAGATGTGTTTACTTGTGTTTTGATGGATTAATGTGGAATTAAAAATGTACACTCTAAAAAGAGATGTGTTGTGTCAGTTTTAACACATATAGTGAGTGTGCTCAGTGACAACACATGTTGTGTCAAATTTAACACAATAAATGTGCAAGTCATTTTAACACACACATTGTGTCATTTTAAAAAATAAAGCGAAAGGGCCAGATGCTAAAATATTAACCGTTTAATCAATAGTCGAGTACAGAATGCATGTGCACACAAAGTACAAGACAATGTTTCAAGCTCAATGACTGGACAGACTCACTGTACTGGACATTATTCAGTTATTCACACTTCAACCCATAACTGATAATGCTGCTTTTGACAAAAATTCATGAGAGATAACAGTTAACAGAGTTTCCACTTTGAATTATTTAAATTGTAGCAACTGACAAAATATTTTATATAAATAACTTGTATTTACACTGGCCTGTATGTTTGAGAACATAGCAAACACTACATACCATTCACAGTGATGGTGAGTGTCGGCACGCTCTTATAAAATGATGAGTTGAAAACAACACAACCTGTAAAAAGAGATGTGTTAACTATTACACATGTTGTGTAGATTTTAACACATGTAGTGTGTGTGCTAAGGGACAACACATGTTGTGCAGATTTAAAAAATTAATTTAAAGTTAATTGCAAAATTCTTATCTTTTTAAAAATCATCTTTTATATATTACATTCATCTTTCAAATATTAAACTCTTGCTAAGCTTATTAATTTTACGTGTCCATGATGATAATATCATCATCTAGGCATATTGTTCCCATGACTATTTCTGCTATTACATATGTGTTAAAATAAACACACATTTATAGCAATCAGAAAAAACTAATATTAAAGAGTCAAGGGTCAATAGACGGTGGGCCGAACGCGTTTTTCGTGTTGTTGATCGATCTCCATCGATAGAGTATACGCTTCTTTTATGTACGATATTAAGTCATTATATGTAGTCAAATAAAATTTGTTGGCAATTCTGGTTTGATCATATATTTTCACAAACGTATGTTTTGATTGTCAATCTTCTTAGGCAAATCGCGGGACAGCTCTAGTAGCTGAACCAATCGGATTGTAGTTTTCAACGTCCTCAACAATACTAACCAATCGCAGTCGGCCAGACTAGGACCCCGAAATGGGCGGGAGTAATCGAGTAACATAGCGGTAATGTTATATTGTAGGCCTATATTTACCATAAACAGTAAGAAAAAATTAGAATAATGTGCAAAAGTTCATGTATTTCAGTAATTCAAATTAAAAGGTCAAACTAATACATTTAGTAAATATATCAATATACATTTTTATATAACAAAACACGTTTTATATATATATATATATATATATATATATATATATACATATGCATGATCATACTTTTCAGAGGGCCGACATTTATGTATTTAAAATTCTTTTTTTTTATTGATTTCATGTAATATTCTAATTTTCTGAGAATTTGAATTTGTTTTTTTTTATAAGCTGTAAGTCATAATCAACAAAATTATAACTTTTGCACGAAATTCTAATTTTTCGAGTTTCACCTGTAAATATCTAACATAAATAAGACACTTTATCTTGGATATGGAGTGTTGTGTGCATTTTACTAGCTGTACATCAACAAACATCATATCCTTTTCACTAACAAGTTGGATCAAGTTAGTACAATGTTTTTTAGAGTGGGTGAATTTAAATACAAAAGAATGCCAAATCGTCCAAAAAGCTGTGGAAAAATATGAAATCACAGGCGGCCACATTACAGATGTGCCAATTCTTGTTGGCTACCATAGAGAATTCTACATGCAGTATGCTAACAAAAGAAATATTGAGAGATCCAGAAAGAAGAAAAGACAGTACAGGAAGTTGAAGGTTTGTAAGGCAGCTTTATAGTTGTTAAGAGTAGTTGTTAGATCTCATGCGTTTGGATAAATCATGGTATAAATGCTTAGAATCCTTTTAAACCCCAAACATAAATTATTGATATTTACATCTCAGAAATAGTAAAAAAAACATACAGATATAATTATATAATGTAATAACATATATATTAAGTTAATTATTATATATTTATTCTTATAAAAGTTGAATATGTATTATCTTAGCATGAATATCTTTATAACTAAATGACACTTCAACTGTTTGGTCAAGCAGGCTTTAGTAGTAATATATGGCAGTAATATATATAATGGTAGAACATTTAACATATCTTATTAAAGGTGCTCTAAGCAATGTCACACGTTTTTTAGGCCAAAACATTTGTCACATACAGCAAACATCTCCTCACTATCCGCTAGCTGCCTGTCCCCTGAACACACTGTAAAAAAAACGCGGTCTCTGCAGACACCCCAGGCTCCACACACACCCCAGGCTCCACACACACCCCAGGCTCCACACACACCCCAGGCTCCACAAACGGCAACAAAAACAAACTGGGCTAACCCGCTCCACGAAACATAAACTGTTCCAGCCAATAACCGACAAAAAGGGTTTGGGGGGTTAGTGCGCGGATGAGGAGGAGGGAGGGTCTAGCTAGCCTCCGTTTTGTTTGATAATACTTTAAACGTCAACAAGAAGTGACGTCACCCAACATCGCTTAGAGCACCTTTAACAACAATAAATAGATCCGTCCGAAACTATGCACACGAAAAATAAACCCTGCCCATGTAAACCCTGCCAGGCCAGACCATGGATGTATTAAGAGAAAGGCCAGGCATAGCCCTGTGTCTTAATTGCCATTTTAGTCAAGGTAAACTAATAAAAGGCTTCTATAGACACAGCGATATCTAGTGGACACAATTTTCAACATATAGCGACTGAAAATGTGCTCCACCAATCAGAATAGCAAAACATTAAAAGGGTTTTATGATGAACCGTGAAAAACAAAGGGCATTTTCATTGTTTCAATCAGAATAGATGTGTCAGGGCTTAGTCAGACCAGGTCAAGAAGATGTCTCACAGCAGGGCTGAGGATCTGGGATTACCTGGGGAAACAGATTAGCAGAGTTGTAAACGGTGTAGTAAAATTATGAGAAGGGTCTGGCTGCTGACCGTGGGCTAGTGGAGCTCCACTTTCGAACAGGAAATACGTCACCTCCACTTGAATTAATAAAGGAGGGCCAAGATGGTGTTGCTGTGAGCTCTTCGAATTATAACTCAGGTCATTGACTGACTGACGCTGTCGTAACGTGCAATGCAAGCAAAACGCATAGGGCTTGCGTGAAATTACTCACAAAAGGATGAATAAACACAATGGATTGATATTTCTGACGAGCATAGATGTTATTGTGACAGATTAAAATATGTATTTTATAAATTCATAAATCTGAAAAATTTAAAGCACTATATTCACACTATTTTGCATGAGTGTAAAAAGGGTTATAAAACGTAAATATGTAATTTGAATGTAATTTTGGGTTCATCTGTGATCTATGAGTTTGGCGATGTGCCTTGTTGAACACTAGGGGGAAAATTCACGGGGTTTTTCCATTCCACATAAAGCTTTAAATGCAAAATTCTGAAATTATTTTTACTATAATATTTTATTAAAGTAATAAAATGTTAAAGCTTAGTATACCGCTTTGATATTTTGCGTGAAGATTAGGTCAGGTAACGTATATATATGCGCTCCGGGGCAGTGGCAGTGACACTTAAAAAATAAAAAAAATAAAAAAGTGTAACTAGATGAGCCCAGATTAAAATGCATACAGTAATCTGACCTTGTGTCAATATGAATGATAAAAGCATACAGGTGAAACTCGAAAAATTAGAATATCGTGCAAAAGTTATAATTTTGTTGATTATGGCTTACAGCTTATGAAAAACCCAAATTCAAAATCTCAGAAAATTAGAATATTACATGAAATCAATAAAAAAAAGAATTTTAAATACAGAAATGTCAGCCCCTCTGAAAGGTATAATCATGCATATGTTTATAGTTATATATTTACTAAATGTATTAGTTTCACCTTTTAATTTGAATTACTGAAATACATGAACTTTTGCACGATATTCTAATTTTTCGAGTTTCACCTGTACCATTAGGGCTCAGCAGTAACTTTGCTGAAACTGAAAATAAGGTTGACATTTTTAGAAAATTTGTCATGAGTAATTAATACACTAAACAAAAGGAAAAAAAGCTTTATTACAGTAAACAATTATATTTCGTTTGTTTTATTTGCAAATTTAAAGAATTTGAATCTCAAGTGTTGAAGCATTACTACTACAATCCATGCAGTCATCACATTTTTCTGTTTTTCCCTTCTTTTTTCAGTACAATATATTAGACGAAGAAGCCTACACTTTAATTTTTTACACTTTTTTTTACCTTTAATTACTTTGTTGTGTGATGATAAAATGTATAATATTAAGGATATTGTAATGTATTGTTACTTAATACATGGTATCTCTTCCATGACTAGCTATTAGGATATTTGCTGTTGATGTTAACCTATTTAATACATGTTATCTCTTCCATGCCTAGCTAGTAACGTTAGGTTGTGTGTAGTTGATGTAATCGTTTGTAGCTAGGTAAATAATAACGTTACATGTTATCTCTTCCATGACTATAGCTATTAGGTGATGTAGCTAGTAGATGTAAACTTATATGATAAATGTTATCTTTTCCACTTTAATGTCTGTCTACAGTCTAGTAATCGTCTTTCATATCCTAATTTATGGGGCTACAAGTGTAACAAGTGTAACGTTACCTGTAAATACAAACATAAAACGGAATAACGTTATATGTTAACGGGTTTACAGAGCTCATGCACTAAGCTAACGTTCTAAGACAGGTATAAACAGCTGTATTTACCTGAGCCATTAACTTTACACCTGGAATCTTGGATGTCGCTGTTAATGTTTCTCGACTTCGGATAGGATTCCTGCTGGAAAATGTTTGATTGTGTAGATTTCGTTAGAGAAGATTTTATGGTGTGAACTCATGGATGTGGCTGGCTAGCTGGAGAACACATGTGCTACGCTACAAGAGCCCAAATAAAACTGACACTAGTCACGATTCTGGCGACTTTAAATGAAACATTCAATGAATCGTCAACACCAAAACCTGTTAATTCTCAATAAGAGCTTCTGTAGAGTCTGACAGAAATAAAGTTAATCTGGTTGTTAATAACAAGTGAAAGCAGCATTTGAAAAAGACATTGAAAAAGAGGCATGATGTGATTGGCTGCAAAAAAAACAACACCCATTAATCTTTAAGTTTTCATGAATGAAGATTTAATTTATTTATTTGAATGTATTGCTTTATTTATTTTAGAGCATTTTATGGGATACCATATAAAATATACCTATAATTTTTTCATAAACACGAACTTCCCTCCACCCAGTGCTATTCTATCCAGAGTTACATTTTAACACACATTGTGTGTTAAAAATATACACAACATGTGTCAAAATACCATCAACACTGTCAGGATTCAGGCTCGGAGACAGAGGTAAGTGATAAACATAAATGTATCTTTATTTAACTCAAAGGTAAGTATGCAGGGTTTCGGGAGTTCAACGGTGTTCTCGAAGAGGATATATGTGGCAGGAATGCGTCCAGGTGAGTGAATCCTCTTCTTAAGGAATAACGTGGCGGGTAACACAGATCAATAACTTGAGTTTTTCTCTCTTTTCAGATCGTTCGTGGATAGGCGTGATTCAGGAAGGATTCCAGGTGAGGAGATCCTTTGAAGTGCACTTGACAATGAGCTCACCAGTTCAGTGATACTTTCCCTTTCTCTTGCAGCTCATCCAGTGGGAAACGGGACTCGTGGCGGATTCCAGGAAACGGAGAACATGAGTCATGGAGCGGATCCTGGGAACATCAGAACAAGGACAACAAGGTTAGTTTCTTTCAGGTAAGTATACTTTACGTCCGTTGCTGAAGGATGGCTCAGAGTGAGACAAGTGGTGACTGGTAAGGGTCGTTCCTGTTGGAGGCTTGACAATGACTGGGAGTGAATCGGGTGCTTTTGTGCTGGCTGGGAAGTGAGTGCTGAGTGGAAACAGGTGCAGGTGATCGGTAATCTGGGGACAGTGATCTTTGCGTGGTGACATGTGAGGGATCTGATTGGCTCCTGACAAACACATTCCATTCAATTCAAATTTATTTGTATAGCGCTTTTCACAATACACATTGTCTCAAAGCAGCTTTACAGGAAGTGAATATCGGAAATGTACATAGAAAAATACAGTCAGTTAATCATGTATTAATTTAGGGCATAACCAGTGTTGTGCAAGTTACTTCCAAACTGTAATACATTATATATTACTTGTTACTGTTATTTAAAAGTAATTCATTATCTTACAATCTTACTGTCTCAGAATTGTAATGCGTTACATTACTCCTGTACTTTTGAGTTACTTTCACCAAAATAACTATACAGAAGTAGAACTTAACATTCTAAAATGACTAGGGCTGTAACGATATGCGATATGAAACCGAAATCGCGACACTCAGATCCACGAACCTGCAGAATGGCGACACACCCCTTCCAACTCCCAGCGTTATCCATACCGTCCAGATCCAATGCTACCACATCTTTAAATTACTATTAGCATTATTTGAAGTTAACTTAACATTATAAAATATGTAGACCTACACCACAAAACTAGTTGAGGATAAATTATTTAAAATTTGGGAATTCCAGCGTTATGGACATGACATTTGCAGACTTGCAGTCAAAACTTATATAATTATATAAATTCTCAGAAAATGCATAAACTGTCTGTTTATCCATAGGCTCCTCCCAGAAACGAGTCCAGACATTAGAAAAATATCAGTCTACACATGCGTTTTATATTTAATATTAGGGAAACGACAGCATGTGTGACAAAAAAAAAATCTTTAACTTTTAGGAGGCAACGATTTTTTGTTGTTGTAATTCTTTGAATTACACTGCGCAAATCTAATGAAGAAGGGTTGGCTCTCCACAGAACATAAAATATCCATTTTATTTTATTTTTCGTGTTCGCATTTATGAGGAAAAAACAATGTTACAGACGTGACAGTTCTCCGTTACGGACGCGACCGCTCTGAAGCGGCACTAAAAGACTGCTTTAAAACTTTCACAGACACCTTACACAGAAGACACGAAGCCTTTCTTTAAAGTGAATTTCGTTTTGTATTAATTGTACGGACCTGAAAAATATACCTATATTGAAATGTCTACTTGTAAACAGAACAATTCAAAACGAAAGAAAACAGACTGCTCTCTGCTTATGAAATGTGCATTTCTCTCTGGTGCATTCACTAGCCTACTGCGAAGATCGCGAGTCAGCATCGTCAACTTCATCCTGACTTTATTAATAAACAATCAACATGTCTCCTTGCTATATTTGACATATTCATAATCATTGCTTTTTCCGGTTCTTTGTGACAGCTTTTAGGTGCTTTATCGGCAGCGCCGCCGCCCTTACGTGAACGCGTCACCACGGCATCAAAAACATGATTGCGTGATGAAAACATGAAAAATACCACATAAACATAGCCTAACTGTTTAGAAAGAAAACACAGAACGAATAGCCTTAAGCGCATACGTTCATCTCGCGAATGTAGTCTTCTTCATGCCATCTTCACCATTAGCCGCTTTTCCTCTGGCCAGCGCGAGCACAGAGGCCGAAATCATACCTCACGGCACTCCTGTCAAAAATAAAGCGCTATACAAATATATCAGACGCTGCCATTTAGTCTTTAATTACAGACTTGGACACCACACGCGGCTATTGACTGACCACGAACAGGTAATTTACTTGCATCATTTATTCGTTAATGCCTGGCGGTCTTGCTGTTTTTTTTTTTTTTTTTTTTTTTGTTTTACAATTAAAACTAAAAGTCTGTTGTAACGCAAGCCTTACCGAACATGTACCGAGTAAAATATTACTGAAAATTGATTAGTAATGCCTTACACTAGGCTACTGCGTTACAGCAAAACGTAATATGTTACTGTAATGCATTACTTTTGTAAAGCGTTACTCCCAACACTGATTATCATTAAGTGACATTGCATCCGGTGGCACATCCGGTCTTCATTGGCATGTGCCGCTGACATGGTCGAGAAACACTGACATGACACTAATAATGTGCCACTTAATGTTTTGTAAATCCACTGCTATTGTATGTTGTTTATAACGCAAAGTTGCAAACTGCCCATTCTAGGAAAGACAAAATTGATTGAGACAAAAAGACAGCATGATTCTGCAAATCATGCAAAAATGTCTAGAAAATCATCGTTTTTTATTCATTCTCGGTATTGTAATTAGTTTATCAGTTGTGGATTTGTGAATTTTGAAACATTTCTAGCATTAACGCATGCAGATAACAACCATTTGCGCTGACCAATCATAGAATGCTCTCGCACCAACCAATCACAATTTGTTTTACAATCGGGGTGGTCTTTCCCTGAAATAACTTTGCTCATTCATCTGCATTGGCTCAGATAAGAAGTATAAGGCTCATAAAATGGGTTCAATATTATGTTTAAAATTTGGATTTTGTTGTGTACCAAGCCCAGCCACAGTATTACATTTTATGAGCCTTTGAAAATGCCAGAGAAACAGCACTAAACATCTCTGTTATGGTAGCGTCCCGTTATTCAGGATAGAGCAGAAAAGCATCATTAAAGCAGCTGTGTGCTGACAAAACACCAGATTGTGCTCCCAACAATATATTTGCATTGCGTAGGTTTAGGATAGGGGTACATATGGACGTTGAAAAAAAAGACTCAAACCACATGAATATGATGCCGCACAAATCATTTTACAAGACAATAATACATCAGAGAAAACACTTGATCCAACCCATATAAGCAGCCTCTTAGAGAGTGAATCACCCTTGTTTTCTAAAACGTGGACATGATGTGCACTTGTGCTCTCATTTCCACATATTTAGCCGAAGAAAAGGGTAAAATGGCAAAAACAATCACACAGGTAAGTAACATGATTATACACATAAATTGGGGTGACAATATAGACATAAAAGCAATAATTACAATAAAGATTAAAGAAGAAAAGACAATTAAAATACAATTAGAGTAAAAAACAATTTAATACGTAGATTACTAGCTTACAGTTGATAATTTCGTTTTTCCTAATGGTTGGTTAGCTGGCTGGTTAAACTTTTGTCCAGGTGAAACTTTGTAAACATTTTGTTTTTAGTCAGGTGAGCCATTTTGAGCTCAGCTGGACCGACAACCTCAAAGACGTTTTTAGAAGTCAAAATAAATCTGACTCATTCAAATTCAATGCAAAAGGGAAGAGGAGACGGAACAGAAAGTGATGTTTGCACATGACATCAACAATTAAAGGGGGAAGCACTCATTTCGATCAGGCAGCTTCAATCATGTATATGTAAATGGACAATTTTATGTGAATTTTACATAATACATACATTTAACAGTATAATGTCTGTAATATTTGGAAAAAGATGACTACATGCTTTAACAAGTGTCTTGTTTTATTTCTGTTATCCTCTAATGATGGTCTCATTTGCTACATCAGTCAACAATAATCACATCAAGTTCAGCCAGAAATCTTTGGGTAATGTTTGATGACAGTGACAGTCATGGCCTGACAGACAGACCAGGCCTTTCATAACTGAGCATGAAGCACAAGTTCTTGTCATTTTTAGGCTGGACTATTGCAATGCTCTTCTGGCTGGACTTCCAGGATGTTCAACACAGAAACTCTATGAGGATCGCCTTTGGGAGCGTGTGTACACATGTTGGACCCTTTTTTCCCTTGAGAACTGCCTTAATACTTCAGTTCAGACATACAACAAGGTGCTGGAAACATTCCTCAGAGATTTTGCTCCATATTGTCTCGATCACATCACACAGTTTCTGCAGATTTGTGGGATCTGAACATCCATGATGTGAATCTCTCGTTCCTCCACATCTCAAAGCTGCTCTGCTGGACTGAGATCTGGAGACTGTGGAGCAGGGACGTGCACAGGAATTATGAGGGGCAGTTGCTCTGACCTGAAAAAAGGGCTTCCCCTACATTCAGTTGTGCTTCTTGCTCGTATTCAGTTCTGATGGTAGGCTACGGGCAACTACGCATGATTTGTAGTATGATTGCGTAAAGGGAACAGGAATTTCGGTAGGGAACAGAATCGACTGCTAAACCCAGGGCCGATCCTGAACTCCCCCTGGGGCCCTAAGCAAAAGGGGCCCTCTACCTGACCTGTGACGCCGTGAGCTATGTAAACCATTTGCCATTGCCACACAATCACACCTGACACTTCAGTGCTCCCAATACAATCCTCCCTCCTTGAAACAAAACAGTCAAAGAATAAGTACAACAATATAGAACAGAATGAGGTTCAAACAAACAATATTTTTTGAATAGAGTATTTTCTATAGAATGTTGACATAACAAGTGAATATTAACGTAAACATAAATAAGAAGAAAATAATAAATTATAACCCTGAGCTTTGGCTTTTGGGATTAACTTTGGTTCTCTCTACAGCCTGGGTATTTTCGGCATCAGTATGATTTTTATTTATTTATTATTATGCATGTTGAAGCAATTCTTGATTTATGGTTATTATTTACTGAGGGATGTGCATCCATATTGACCAGTATGTCCAGCTAATCAACATTTTAAATTCAATATAGCCTATAAATCAATAGTCAATCAATGTCAAATTGTCAATAAATTGCTTTCTATCTTGCATAATTAGTGCAGTTGTTTAGAGTTTTTAACTACACTGAGACTAGATAATCAGTTTCTTGTTTTATAAATGTGACTTTGATTGGGAGTGCCATCATTCACGTGCATGTATTGTACAGTATGCCTGGTCTCCACATATTTCTGCTTGAAAAATGCGAGTTTCATTTCGTGCACGCGCATATGAACGCACGATAACACACGCGACGCGGTTATGTTTTCCGAGCTGCAGTAGGTAAACAAACACCGTTGCACTTTGTCGTTTATCAAAAACAAACGTAATAAATTTTTTTATTTTACTCTCACTTTTGTCAGGCACAAAGTGATGCAAGAGATGCACTGCCAGCCCAGCTAGGTTAGCAAGACCGAAAAACATCAAACTTTGCTGACATCAAACTTAGAGAGGAGAAAACACAAGTTTACCTGATTGTTGTTCCCGCAATTCACTCTCATGGGTTTTTTCTTCTTCATCTTTTCGTGACCAGAAGGATAGTTTCGCTTCATTTTGTCATGGATGTTGTACACATTAACTGACACGCTATGACACGAGATGGAGGCGGGGCCTTAAGTAATTTGTGGGGTCTTACGCACCGGTCGCGTGCAGCGCTGCAGCCACGTAAACAGTTTGCCCTTCCCTTACTGACTTTCACTTTCGGTGCACGAATGGAAGTGAATGAGGCTTTGCGATTTAAAAAAAATAAATAAAAAATGTATCTAGGTCTATGTGAAATTCTGCAGCCATTGTACGATTTTTATTATTTTTTTCTCGGAAGGGCAACCTGAGTCGAGAAGGGCATATGGGCAGTTGCCCGGGCAACCTGAGCAACCCCCCTGTGAACGTCCCTGCTGTGGAGCCGTTTGAGTTTAGAGACTCACTGTCATGATCAAGAAACCAGTTTGAGATGATTTGAGCTTTGTGACCTGTGTGTTATCCTGCTGGAAGTCTCCATCAGAAGATGATCCACTGTGATCATAAAGAGATGGACATGATCAGCAACAATACTCAGGTTTAAATGGTAAAAAAATGGTAAATGGACTGCATTTATATAGCGCTTTAACAGACCCAATAGCCACCAAAGCGCTTTTCATATTGCCTCACATTCACCCATTCACTCACTCATTCATACACCGACGGCGGTGTCAGCCATGCAAGGCACCATCCAGGCCGTCGGGAGCAGCCGGGGTTAGGTGTCTTACTCATGGACACCCCGACACTTGGTCAGGTGGAACCGGGGATCGAACCAACCTACATGAACCACTGATCCACTGCCGCCCAGAAATGAAGCTCAGTTGGTACTAAGAGTCCCATAGTGTGCCAAGAAACACCCATTACAGCACCAACAGCCTGAACCGCTGATACAAAGTATTATGCAATCATTTAAGACATAGATCCTTCCCGAGGAACAATTCCATTCATTCCTTGCTATATTAGAGGAAGAATGGTCTAATCATCAATATCAAGAACATGTATGTTAGATTCTTGTTCAAAGCAGATGATCAATCTTCACTTCACTCTAGAGCTTCAGCATTTACTAAATGTTTTTCAATAGTAGTCAACAGAACAGTGCTTTTCTTTTTTCTAGCCATCAAGGAGATGTGTGATTGATTCACGGATAATTATAACATCGTCCAAAAATAAAGAGCTTTACTCTTTACTTTAGATCTCATTGGCTGTGGGGAGTTTAAACACTGTTCAATGCTGGAAACCGATGATTGATCAAACACCTTGAACAAACCTTTATTTTTACAAAGACAAAATCATTAGCTTTTAACTCTATTTTTAGATTTACTTAGAGTCTTTCTTAAAATATATACATTTAACGTGTGCTCTGTAAAGTTTGGTGCTGTACATTTTCTTCTGTTTTCACTGGTCTCTCAATCAGGGTTTATTTTCTAATGATCTGTAATGTATATTTGAATAATACACTCATGTTTAAAATAGCCTATAATAATAATAATAATATGTGCTCTTCTGTATGCAGAGTTTATGGAATAATTTAAGGGCTCCCAAATTATGCTACATGCATGTCAAGAAAATTTGCAGTTTTCATTTCATTCTTAGCAATAAGATATTTTTATTGAAAAACAATGTCATTAAGATAAGTGAGATTTAAAAAACAAATGGAAAAGAAGCAAGAAGCTCTACACTATAGAAACTGGAAGGGTTAGTGTGATATTCTTTAGTGCAGCAGAATATGGAGACGTATATTTGACGTGTCTCTTACAGATGTCTACCCAAAAAAACATACCAAAATGTATTTAAAATACATTTCATACAAAGTATACTACAAATCCATTAACAGATTTACTGACATATCCTTGAGACTTACAGTAGCCTACTGATATAAATATTATAATTAAACTTTTGTTGGAGGCTTGGAGCACTTCATTATTGCACAATGCACATTTATTAATATTAAGCCTAAAATGTGTTTTAATGTCACTATTAGTAAGGATAGTATGATCTCTGTATAATATCAGTCTTTAAAATGCAAGATATTTAAAGTGTACCTAAAGTATACTTGCAATAGTTCCACTTTAGCACAATCAAAAAAGTCTCTTTAATTGAACTTTATCACTATTTCTGGATAACTAAAGTACGCCAAGTACAAAATAAGTTCCAATTTAGCAGACTTTAAGTATACCAATTTAGTATACCAAAAGTGAAATGGCAGGGTATTTATATTAATTACATAAAATGTGTAAATGTATGTAGTATACTTAGCATAAAATAAATGTCAAAAAAGTTAATCAAAAAGATAAAAGTTGTCCTAAGACAAGAACGGGTAAGCCTATTGTTCAAAATTCATGTAAAACTTTGATGAAAGGTTTTGATCGACTTCAAATGTTGACTACTGTATTTCAAATACATTTGAGTATTTTTATTTTTCACTAGATACACAGGAACACACGACACGAGTGGGATCTGCTACAAGCCAGGCTAATGCTAACTCTGAGGGGTAAGGCCACTTGTTTTACAAGCACGCCCTCTAATGGTCACATTCACAAATAACAACATGAAGTCCACATGTGAAGTCTCTCAGACATCGTCCATAAACTGGTGTAATTCCACTTGTCTGCTGTACAATATTTGAAGGTACAAAACTAGCTGGCTCGGTTCGGGTGATGGCCACACATCAACATAATGCAGGGAAGTGTCAACAACACCGATGTTTCAACAGGAGGTAGGCTACAACATGTCTGTTCCTATGGAAGCTTGTTTCCGCCACTGAATAAAATAATAATAATAATAATAATTGCGACTTTTTATCTCACAATTCTGACTTCATATCTCGCAATTGTGAGATAAAAAGTCAGAATTGTGAAATAAAAAGTCGCAATTGTGAGATAAAAAGTCGCAATTGTGAGAAATAAAGTCACAATTGCGAGATATAAAGTCGCAATTCTGAGAAATAAAGTCGCAATGGCGAAATATAAAGTCGCAATTCTGAGAAATAAAGTCGCAATTGTGAGATATAAAGTCGCAATTCTGAGAAATAAAGTCGCAATTGCGAAATATAAAGTCGCAATTCTGAGAAAAAAGTCGCAATTCTGAGAAATAAAGTCGTAATTGCGAGATATAAAGTCGTAATTCTGAGAAATAAAGTCGCAATGGCGAAATATTAAGTCGCAATTCTGAGAAATAAAGTCGCAATTGTGAGAAATAAAGTCGCAATTGCGAAATATAAAGTCGCAATTCTGAGAAAAAAGTCGCAATTGCGAGATATAAAGTCGCAATTCTGAGAAAAAAAGTCGCAATTGCGAGATATAAAGTCGCAATTCTGAGAAAAAAAGTTGCAATTCTGAGAAATAAAGTCGCAATTCTGAGAAATAAAGTCGGAATTGCGAGATTTAAACTCATGATTCTGACTTTTTTGGCTCAATTGATATTAACTTTGACCTTCTCGCACCATATGAAGCCACGAGATGTATGGCGGCAAATCAATGCCAATAATAACCGAGCGCACAACTGATGTTGGCGCGCGCGGTAAATGACTTTCGCGAGAGAATAACAGATCTACACGCGAGGAAACGGGAACTCGCGAGCTCATTCATACTCTGCGCGCGCTCATGACATCTCCTCTGCACGCAATACAAGCCCTCGCGCGCACGCATGATCATTCCACACGCTCTCGCGCTTGATCTGCTCTCGCCTGCTGCTTTTGCTCGCTCGAACAATTTTATTTTTGACAGTAAATGGGCGGGACTTCCTGTTTGTAGCAATGTTCAGGGAAGAAGGAGGCGGGAACCGGCGAACAATCAATATATACCTTATTTAAAATAAAATAAACAAACTAAAATACCGCCAGCAGCCCCTCGCGGACGACTGCTGGCTTACCAAAAATAAACATAACGGCCAGCAGCCCCTCGCGGACGACTGCTGGCTAAAATAAAACAAAAACACAACTAAAACACAGGCCTGTTCCTCTCTCGATCATCAACGTCGTCGCTCCTACTTTATGCTTCCGCTCCTCCGTGAGAGATGCGAGACCGGTGTGCTCACAGGTGTTGCTCATTATCAATCGCACCACCGGCCTCGCGCCGTTCTCTCACGTCCCTCCGCGGTCCTGTTCGCCACATACCCCCATCGCCCCTCACAGGCCGGGGGGTACCCACGAGCCTGTGCCTACTCCCCCCCCGGCGGCGGCGATCCCTGGGGGGTATGGACCGACAAGCCGAGGGAAATGGAGACGGAAGCATGAGGAGCGACAGATCGAGAGAGGGGAGAGAGAAAAAAAAAAAAAAAAAAAACATGGTCCGGTTCCCACAACGCGCTGCCATCATGGTCCTCCACCAGCTGGGCGATCTCCTCCGCGGTGCCTGGCGGTGACGCTGGGTAGCCCTCGGTGGACGGCTCGACACTCCTCCGCCGCCCGGTGGACGGCGACGGCTCCTTGGGATCTAGGGCAGACGGCAGGAGTCCCCCTCCCCCTGCTCCTCCCCTTTGCTGGTGGACGGCAGCAGGCTCCGGCCCACGGCGAGCGGCGGCGACTCCCCCGCTCCCTCCCGGACGGCAGCCGCCCCTCCAACTCCCAGGCGGCCGGCAGCGAGCTCGGCCGTCCCCCCGGCAACTCACTCCAGCGCACCTCCTCGAGCGTCCATGGCCGCGAGTCCCCCGCTCCCTGCTCCTCCCCTTCTGGCGGATGGCAGCAGGCTCCGGCCCACGGCGAGCGGCGGCGACTCGCGCACCATGCTCGATGACACCGCGGATTCCCCACAGCGGCGAGGTCTCTCTGACAGCGCGTTCCTCCCTCCTCCCGGGTTTCGGCACCAGTGTAGCAATGTTCAGGGAAGAAGGAGGCGGGAACCGGCGAACAATCAATATATACTTTATTTAAAATAAAATAAACAAACTAAAATACCGCCAGCAGCCCCTCGCGGACGACTGCTGGCTTACCAAAAATAAACATAACGGCCAGCAGCCCCTCGCGGACGACTGCTGGCTAAAATAAAACAAAAACACAACTAAAACACAGGCCTGTTCCTCTCTCGATCATCAACGTCGTCGCTCCTACTTTATGCTTCCGCTCCTCCGTGAGAGATGCGAGACCGGTGTGCTCACAGGTGTTGCTCATTATCAATCGCACCACCGGCCTCGCGGCGTTCTCTCACGTCCCTCGGCGGTCCTGTTCGCCACACTGTTTTTATAACCTTAAATGTCATTGGTTACTTCCCATTTTCCGGAAGTCAGTTGTGATTGGACGCCTGTCCAATGACTCGTAGGCTAATTCACTTGACTTGATACATCACTTAATTTGTCTTTTATTGTGGTTTATTAATGTGTAATGTGATTTAATGCATTGTTAATGTAGAATATATTCTAACCAGATACTTTATTAACAGAAAGTCTTACTAGTGTTTGCATTGTGTTGTTAAGAGATATTTACAGACTGTAACAACGCATTTCCATGGTTATTAGCATTGTAAATCTACCAAAATTTATATGTATTTTTACATTTTGTATATATAACACTATCTAAAATATATAAAAGAAATTGGAGAAAAATGTGAATGCAAAGTCATATTTGCTGTAGTTCACCACTACATTACCACTATACCCCCAACAGTTATTTACGTTTATCCAACCAAAATCAAATTGGATCTGAGAACCTCAGAATGTAAAAAGTAAAAAATGTCCATTAAATAGTTGTAAATATAACAAGGGCTTTGAATAAAAGATAAATTAATTGTTTATATCAATAAGAAAGAGTTGTTGTGTAAGCTTTTTGTTTTCATCCTGTGTATTAGGCAAGGCAAGGCAAGGCAAGGCAAGTTTATTTATATAGCACATTTCATACACAATGGTAATTCAAAGTGCTTTACATAGAAGAAATTAAAATAATCAAAAGAAATCAGAATAATTAAAACAGTTTAGAATAAAAGATAAAATACAGAAATCAGAATAATTAAAACATAAAATAAAATACAGTGCAAACAGTCGGACGAACAGTGGCACAGTGCTCATTCAGTAAATGCACAGCTAAACAGATGTGTTTTGAGTCTGGATTTGAATGTGACTACTGTAGGAGCACATCTGATCTCTTCTGGAAGCTGGTTCCAGCTGCGGCTGGCATAGTAGCTAAAAGCAGACTCGCCATGCTTAGAGTGAACCCTTGGTATTTCTAGCCGATGTGATCCTAATGATCTGAGTGATCTGTTGGGTTTATATTCACTGAGCATATCTGCAATGTATTGAGGTCCTAGGCCATTGAATGATTTATATACCAGTAATAATACTTTAAAATCAATCCTAAATGTAACTGGCAGCCAGTGTAAAGACCTGAGGACTGGTGTGATGTGTTCATATTTTCTGGTTCTGCTCAGAATCCTAGCAGCAGCGTTCTGTATGAGCTGCAACTGTCTTATGGTCTTTTTGGGAAGGCCAGTGAGAAGTCCATTACAATAATCCACCCTGCTGGTGATGAAAGCATGCACAAGTTTTTCTAAGTCTTGACTGGAAACAAAGCATCTAATTCTTGCAATATTTTTCAGGTGATAATATGCTGATTTAGTTATTGCTTTGACATGACTACTGAAACTAAGGTCTGACTCCAGAGACACACCCAGATTCCTGACTTGATTTTTAGTTGTTTGACCCCTAGACTGAAGGTATGCGTTCACCTTGAGAACTTCATCTTTCATCTTCATTACTATTATGTCATTTTTGAGTGGTTTATTATATTTTCTATTAAATGTAAAAGGGGTTCTGGCAGCATGAATGCCTTTTATTTTTTTAAGATAGGCTATGTTATGTTCAGATGGGTTGTAATCATTTATGCTGTGTGCTTGCCTCATACTTTCTCTTATTAAGTTGTTCTCACAACACATGCAAATAAAACGGCACTGTTTTTGAAGATGTCTTTATCACATTTCTGTCTTTATCACATGCTTGAACCTTACTAACTGAACAAATGTTACTGCAGGAAGTGGAGGAAAAAAAGAATATTTTACACAAAACTCTTAGTGACTTGCATGCAGACACCCAACTTTACACATTCATTTGTAGATTTAACACTTAGTCCTGACCCTGGAGGATCATGTTCTGCAGAGTAAAGCTTGTTCTCATACACAGATATGGCCTATTTATGAATGAAATTCATGCATGTATTTGTCATTTAAACTGATGCAAACAGGGAAAGAGAGTAGAAAAGATGTATTAACCTGTCGCCCCCTCTAGTGGCCAGCATTAAGTATTACGGCCTTCATTGCTCAGATTACGCAAATCAATGGGATTTTTTGGGAAAGTAAGTCTGACCAGTTAGAAAAGATATAAGCGAGTCTAACCAGTCTGAAGGTCTGAGCCAAGTTTGGAGAAGCATTAAAGTTCTAGGCGGAGTCAATTTCTCACAATAATAATAATAAATACTAATAATGTTTAAATATATGCTGGCTTTCTCAAGCCAACATAGGCCTAATAAAGAAGACTCCCGAGACACATCGACCATTTCAGTATGTAATAAAATTTTTTTAGTTTTATAATAAAACTAATAACATTTTAAAGGTATGTCGTGCTCGCAAACTGACATGATTTTAATTAATCCCAAACCCTGCTAATTTCGTCAGTATATTAATCTACGTTCACTGATTCTAGCGTATCTCTTTTCTGTCTCTTTCTTTTCATGGTAATGAGGCAAATACAATGTAGCTTACAAAACGTTAGATGATTAAGATGACTATATAATGTTGTAATAGCTACTTTGCTGGATTTAAGCTGGGTTTAATAATTTGCTGGGTTTAATATTGTTCATCTGTATTCGGTCTATAATTAATGCTGTGTACTGTATCTTAACTTACAAAGCCAGAACCCCTTTTACATTTAATATAAAATATAATGAACCATTTATATTATGTAAAAATGCATAAGAATTTTGGTAGATTTACAATGCTAATAACCATGGAAATGCGTTGTTACAGTCTGTAAATATCTCTTAACAACACAATGCAATCACTAGTAAGACTTTCTGTTAATAAAGTATCTGGTAAGAATATATTCTACATTAACAATGTATTAAATCACATTACACATTAATAAACCACAATAAAAGACAAATTAAGTGATGTCTCAAATCAAGTGAATTACGAGTAATTGGACAGGCGTACAATCACAAATGACTTCCGGAAAATGGGAAGTAACCAATGACATTTGAGGTTATTAAAACAGGAAGTCCCACCCCTCGACTGTCAAAAATAAAATTGTTCGAGCGAGCAAAATCAGCAGGCGAGAGCAGATCAAGCGCGAGAGCGTGTGGAATGATCATGCGTGCGCGCGAGAGCGTGTGAACTGATCATGCGCGCGCGGGAGGGCTTGTATTGCGTACAAGGAGATGTCATGAGCGCGCGCAGAGTATGAATGAGCTCGCGAGTTCCCGTTTCATCGCGTGTAGATCTGTTATTCTCTCGCGAAAGTAATTTACCGCGCGCGCCAACATCAGTTTTGCGCTCGATTATTATTGGCATTGATTTGCCGCCATAGAGATGTGACAACCACACGAGAGTCTCTTCCGTTTCATCGTCAACAACAGAGCTTTGTTGGACATTTTCCAGTGTCAAGGTACGATCATATTTACTCTTTGGAATGATAATCCTTCACCATACGATTATCATGTGATAATAAAATACGTTGGGCAAGTATAAAATGTGACTTTTTGTAACGTGCGCGTGCTAAGGTTGTCTATTACGTAGCCTAATCTTGCATGTTAAGTGTTGGTTTTGCGTTTACAAAGAGTGATTTAATATAATATCCAATAGGTTACTGTCATTGAACCAAAACTGCTTTGCCTCAGGAGAGGAGCTTGCTTTAAGCACAGCACATTGACCATAAAGATGCAGATATTTGGTCAAATGGCTTACATACTTGGTCTATGTTTAATATTGGCCTACCAGCCTCAGTTTGCTCTCGTTAATAATTTCCATTAAACTATCATTACAGGATGGACGAGTTTATCTTTTTTCTGAGGGAGAGGAACATTCCAGAAACCACCATAAAAAGGCTGGAGGATGTCAAGGTAATATTGAACCAAGAAATTAACCCACTGAATAAATTAAAGAAATAGTTCACCCAAAAATGAAAATAGTCATTATTTAGAGGAAGTGACCATTTTAAACCCACCTACCATTTAGGCCTACTTACAGGTTTATTTCTTACTGAGATTGTTTAATGTTTATTTTATAAAATGTGTAGAATATTACATTAAAACAAACATGTGGGCTTATCTGGAACATATGTGGGCTCAAATGGTATATATATATTGAATATATTCCTTAAAGGATTAGTTCACTTTAAAAAAAAATGTTCCTGATAATTTACTCAGTCCAATGTCATCCAAGATAATCCATGTCTTTCTTTCTTCAGTCGAAAAGAAATTACGTTTTTTGAGGAAAACATTTCAGGTTTTTTCTCCATTTAATGGACTTCAATGGCACCCAAATATTCCAATGTTCAAAGAAGGTTCAAATGTCAGTCTCAATGCAGCTTCAAATGCTCGACACAATCCCAGTCCAGAAATAAGGGTCTTATCCAGCGAAACGGTCGGCTATTATCACACACAAAAAATCAATTATATACTTTTTAACCACAAATGCCCGTCATGTACCATCTCTGAGATGCGCCACGTATTACGTCATCGCGTTGGAAAGGTGTGTATATATATATATATATATATATATATATATATATATATATTATAGTGGATAGCATAAGTGAACACACCCATGCTAAAGTTGACTAAAAAGAGGATAAAAATAATAATCTTTTGGAAATTTATCTTAATGCCTTAATTTAAAAAATTAGGAGAAATCCAACCTTTATGGACACCAGTTTTCTTTGAGAATGAATAATGTATCGTAAATAAATAAATATTCTTCCTTAAAATACAGGGTGCATAAGTCAGTACACCCCTATGTTAAATTCCCATAGAGACAGCAGATTTTTATTTTTAAAGGCCAGTTATTTCATGGATCCAGGATAATATGCATCCGGATAAAGTTCCCTTGGCCTTTGGAATTAAAATATCCCACATCATCACACACCCTTCTCCATACCTAGAGATTGGTATGGGGTACTTTCCATAAGATCATCTCTCAATGCAAATCAAACCAGCTATTAGGCTAACTGAAATAACACCATTAAGATCAATTTCCAAAAGATGATTTTTTATTCCTCTTTTTAGTCAACTTTAGCATGGGTGTGTTCACTTATGCTATCCACTGTGTGTGTATATATATATATATATATATATAAATTTTTTATATATTTTTTTAGAAAATGACCGATCATTTTGCTAGATAAGACCCTTATTTCTTGACTGGGATCGTGTAGAGACTTTGAAACTGCATTGAGACTGACATTTGAACCTTCTTTGAACATTGGGATAGATGGGTGCCATTGAAGTCCATTCTGTGTAGAAAAATCCTGGAATGTTTTCCTCAAAAACCTTAATTTCTTTTCTTTCTTTTTTTCAAAAAACTGAAGAAAGAAAGGCATGGATATCTTGGATGACATCGGAGTGAGTAAATTATCAGCATTTTTTTTTTTGAAAGTGAAATAATTCTTTACATAAACCTAATCTGGAATGTAAAAAAGCTATTTATTTATTTTGTCAGTCAATGACAAAACATTAGTGTTTCAAATTAGAGATTAATATTTAATATTAAAGGGGTCATGAAATGGAAAATCAAAATGTTATTTATACCTAAGAGGTTACTATTCAATAAAAACATTCTGCAAGTTTCATACCAAGTTTCAAAGCTAACTTCTCACTTTAAAATATGAGTTTGTATTTTCCACACTTTTGAAGTGCTAGGATTTGAAAATGTCACAATTTTCCTTTATATGCCCCTTAAAGGGATAGTTCACCCAAAAATGTAAATTCTGTCAGTAATTACTCACCCTGTTGTTCCAACCCCGTAAGACTTTCGTTCATCTTCAGAACACAAATGAAGATATTTCTGATGAAATCTGAGAGCTGGATCACTCCTCCATAGGCTTCTAGGAGGTTGACACTTGTTCCACGAAAAGTTATTAAAGACATCGTTAAAATATTCCAAGTGACTACAGTGACTCAATCTTAAGTTTATCAAAAATTTTCATTTTTGGGTGAACTATCCCTTTAACATGCAAATCAAGGAAGTGTGTTGTTAACGTCCTTTAGGGGCATCACTGCACACTTGTTACTGGGGCAAGCCCAGGTGAAATACCGCTGTGGCCCAGTAAAATATTGTCCTGAGAATAATTTTCCCTGATAACATTTCATCAGTCATGTGTTTTTTTTCTTATTTATCGGCTGTTCAGATTAACAAAAGTGATGCCAGATGTGTGAATTAATCACTATTAATCTAATCGTTCAATATACTATTATACCTTGTAGGAAATAAAACTTTCAAATGTCTATCATTTGTTTGCGTTGAAGCAGCTCTTTATTAGCTTTTTTTTTTTACTACTTTATTAGCTTTTGAACGAAAATGACCCATTTAATGACCCCTTTAATACTTACTGTTTTAATGGATGACTGTTCAGACATCTGTAATATAACATGGAAAACCTAGATTTCGGCTTAATAGGGTTACTTCCACTGTTTCAAACCTGTACTGTTATTTTGTCAATAGAACACAAAAATGTAAGAATTGAAGGATCTTAAAATGATCTTTATATTTTTCACAATTACAGTAAGTGTATTGACCATTTCAGCACAAGTGCAGCCAGGAAGCATGCAAGCAGAGAAATGTCAAGTTAAGATTATTGAATAAGATGAGAGAGAACTCTTGTGAGGAACTATACACCTTATTTTGCAACATGGAAGTACGCTATTTTCTATGAATGTGTGAGACTTCAAATTCATTAGCCGCTACAGGGAATAACTAGAAGAATAACAAAGCTCAGTAAATGGTAAAACTACTTGTACTAGAAACCTGTTTGTTCATGATTATAATAATTAATTTAAATAATATGATTGTAAATACCAGTTTGCTATATCAAGCAGCATAACTTAATGTTTTTGTACAGCTAAAATAACTGGAAGTGGACAACACAACACATTAAAGTTACTAAAGGCAGAGCCGTTCTTACATTAAAAAATAATGTGGATACTACTGTGGGGAAGTTAATCTAATGTAAAAGCACTGATATTTAATGTAAAAATTCTAAAACAAAGCTATGATTTTTTTTCTATTGATACTAACAAGCCTATAGCATGTTCTGCTCAGAAAGGCTTGAATGCTCAATTGTGTGTGGCACAAATTACGAAGATAACCTTTGCCTTTTATAACTGATTTTTATTTTTTGGAAAACAACAGTTCAGACAAATTTTTTTTTTAGTAAATTATAAAATGTTCCCTTTGTGCGAACAATTCCTTGAATGCAGGTATATGATAAGTAGGATTAACAGAGAAGTAGGATAGCAACTTTTGGTTTATGTATTGCACAATACTGAAACATGTGTTTATTTACAGATTGATGTCAGCGTCCTACTGCTAATGACTGATGACCAGATGAGAAGCTATTTTCCTTCATATGGAGACAGACTGGCAGTTTTGGGATTTTGTAGGAGGCAAGAAACTGAGCCAACTTGCAGGAAGTCAAAGCTGTTTGAGCGCCTCAAATCAAAACTGAGCAAAAGACAAAAAATTAACAATTCACAAACTGAAAACCAAACAACTAGAACAAACATTTCTCAGCGAACTGCAAGAAAAGTTGAGATTGGGTGGATGCACTATGATGGACAGGGCTTTGTTCAAATGAGAGCAAAAAAAGGAGGGGGAACAAGGAAGTTGAGTGTGCCAAAAGACTGGAAAAGGAAAGAACTGATTGAGGAGGCAATTCGTTTGTTTTTCCCAAATGAAAAAAATTCTCATGACAGTGTTTCTGAGTTTGAATTGGATCTTAAAAATTATCAGGAAGTGTCACTAGATGATGAAACTACAGTGGGGGAAATGTATAATACATCCAAACTCACAATGATGAGGTTCTACCTCACAACAAAAAAGATCGAGAAGGAAGTGGAAACAGAAAGTGGAGTGGAAATATCAGATTCAGACACAATAGAGGACTTGCACAGAAATAACCAGGATCAAAGTCTTCCCACTTCTTCCATAAGAATGAATGACTTCTTTCAAGCTTCAGACATGGATGTAGTTTTTGTGGACAGTACAGCGAACAATGACGTGTCTCCCTTACATTCCACGGAGGATCAGAATGTTGCAGATGATCTGAATGTCCCTTTTCAAAGTTCATCAATGACCTCACTAGATTATTTGGGATGCAAGCGATGTAGTGACAGTTTTCACCGGAGACATCACTGGAATAGATGAACAAACCTTAGATGACACTTTGCCTCTGAGCCCAGAATCCATAGTTCCTCACAAAAGAATTCTTGTTGTTCATCGCGGACATATATTTTCTGAACTTATTGCACATTTCTGTGATGAAACCCTTGCACATACACAGAGTGATGTAGAAGTGAAGTTGCTCCTCCCAAATGGACAGTTTGAGATGGGCCATGACTTTGGTGGAGTGTTCAGGGATTGCCTATCAGAATTTTGGCAGGAATTTTATGATCAATGCACACTGGGGAACAATTTTAAAGTTCCATTTCTCCGGCATGATTTTGGGAAAGAAAAGTGGGAAAGTGTTGTAGGTAATGGACCAATCAGACACATACTATTTATTCATTATATACAAAGGTTTATGAAACTCCTCACACAGCCCAAATGAACAAACACAAGTGAAAGAAACAGTGTCATGTTACAGGGCATGATAAGGAGATTTTACGACCTCCGAGGAATGTGGCCACATACTCAAGAGAGAGACTATGAAACAGAAACCTCTTTAAAACAGACTTTGCTGCGTTAATCATAGACTAACTGATCTATAAATGAACATGCATAAAACTGTGAAAGAAACAGTGTAAATGGTTTACTGTCTCGTGTACTATTAGGTATATATTATGGTATGTATCCTGGTATACAACCAACTAACGATCAATGTAACCTCACCTGTATCATGCCTCCTACCTAAATAATCCTCATTTAATGACTCACACTTTGATGTACATCACCTTCTTCTAGAATGCAGTGTGGATGTGTTATAGCTATTTTAGCATTAATGAAGGTATAATCATATTATGGGACAAAGATCCGTAAATCAACTAAGAGCCACTTTCCCTCTCAGACATGTCCCCTTTCTGATTGGTCGAGTTCAACCCTTAGGGGAGGATCTTCTCCAGGCCTTATTAGAGACAGTCCACACGTGACCTCCCTCTCTTAGTTCTTTCATCCAGCCGGAACACTGTTCTGGTGTTACTGGGGAACCCCCTTCCCCCTCCACGGGGGCCCCAGGGCCCAGCAGGCCTCGATTCCAACCAGATATGGGCTCAGGCAGGAGAGAGAAGACTCTCTCACAAAGAACCAAGGACAATCTCAGGAGTTTGGAACAAAGACTCCAACCAACAACGACTCCAATCACCCATCCTTTTGACTTCCTCACTTCTCCTGGGTGCTCGGCGTGGCCTCAACAGGGCCCCAGGCCTTGACCAAACCCATCATGCGTTCCTGGAGAAAGAGAACGCTCAACCAACTTCCACTTGACGCTGCCGGAACCATCAACGACTTCAATTTTCAACAACTTCAAGAATTGTTCCCATTACAAATGCAAGTATTCAATTCAATGAAATGTGAAAATGAAATTCTGATGGTTCTCCTCATAGACCCTCTTCCGGTTTCCAATTTCATCCTATCACTAACCTATTTATGTATTCATGTGTGTATGTTGTTTAGTTTATTTATATTCATATAAATATCTATATTTAGTTAATAAAACTTGTACATAATATGTATTTGGTTCTGTTTTGTTTGCAATACAAGTCACTTTACGATCACGGTTTTTGCTACTGCCTCAAAGTGCTGTACAGGCGAAGAAATAATTATTCTTCTGTGGCCATGGAAGATACCCTTTTCTTAGAATAAATTAATAATCAAAATAGTTCTTTGGACGAACTGATTAATTGATTGTAATATTAATTCAGCCACATCAAGTTAATCCAATTAACTGACCCAAATATTTATAATTAATAATAAAAATATATTATTGATTATTAATGTTTCCAAAAAGCTGAGTTCCTTACATATATGGTGGAGAATTTTAAGGCATCGTATTAAACATTGTATGCAAGCAGACAGTAATCAATCATATGTTGTCCCATAAGTTTTATTAACATCTCATACATGCACGTACAAGTTTCTGAGTAAATCAGCAAAACTATAGCTTGAATATGCCTTCCTACGAATGGCAGAAAGTTCACAAATGCTATAATGCATATTTAAATCGTACGATAAGAAACTCCTGATATTAGCGAAGAAAGCCTAATTTCAGATATAAATTGAGCATAAGCCTTCTCTGACGAAGAAATCTCAGATTAGCCGCGCGCATAAATGGTACCAGAACTAATTAACCTGATATGGACGAAGAAATCTCCATTTTCAGCATTTTTGAATGTGATCTGAGCGATGTTCCTCAATCACTGATTAAGGCCTTATTATGCGTTACGTCATTGTATTCATATTAAACCGCTGAAGCGCTCATATGAAACAATCGTGTCGAATTAGTGGTATAAATTCTAGCATAGCTAACTAGTAATTTGCCATTGTCTGTGAAAGAATGGTGCTGTTTTGATTTGTTAAAAAGAGTCACTCACACGCAACGTCGTGTCTAAGCGAGAGACTCAGTGCAAACTGTCAGCACAGCTCGTCCGCTGCTCCGGCCGATCTGTGTTGTTGGTTGGCATTGCGTCCGGAACGCGAGCAGGCGTTCCTATCTAGTTTTTTCTGACAACAGCACCAATCTCACAGACCCTCGTGTAAACAAGCGACGGTTGTAGCCAATAGCTCCCTCAATCCTAACTTACACGCATGACTTACAAGTAAAACCCTCTACCTCGAGTGATAGTTTTAGCACCGCCTAAAAACTTAGACACGTTAGAGCGTAAAGCGTAACCTTAAACCAAAGACTATAGATTTTGCGTGATTTGAACTGAGTGATTTGAACACGAGTAATGAGAGTCAAAGCTCTTCGAGGCTTTGAATCAAAGGAGTCAACTGAGTCACAAATGATTCTTTGTTTGAAGCGCCCTCGCTGGCGACCCCTGCTGGTCAAAACAGTGGAAGTGTAGCGGAAACTCAAATCAACGGAACACCTTTTACAAACCAATCGCAAAGGTTTTATCAAAAGGTGTAATCAGGTAATGGCAATCCGCGAGCTACCTAATATCGTTTAATATGAGGTGTCTTTCAAGGCATAATATCTTAGTAAACCGTAGGGCTCGTTTTATGAAAGCTTGACTTGAAAGTCAATCAGACCCTTTATCAAATGCGTCATTAAATGTGTACGAATCTATAAAGTGATACGAGATCACATAGAGACCAGATACACAATGGTTCACGAACCGTTGAAATTTAAAACAATTTCGAAACAGCTATGACGCGTAACGAAGCCCAGTTTAATAAAATCACGTGACCTTAGCAGTGATACACTCCGAATGATTTGAGACGAATGATTCACCCAGGTGTCAGAGCTTCACGAAGCACGTCTCATAAGAGGGTTAAACCACCCTCTTCTCTCTCTCTTTCTCTCTCTCGACCCCTTCCTCTTGGTTTCACTTTCAGATTGAAACCCAGATACTTTGGGTTTTTATTTGTGTTTCTTTTATTTTTACATAAATCTACCCCTATTTTATTTTGTGTATTTACACCTGTTGAGCCTGAATAGTCCTATTCAGTTAAATTGAATTTAATTAAATTGGGAATTTAATTAAATCAATTTGCTTAGTCAAGTTCCCCTCTAGTTACCAGAGCTATGAGAACACACAATGTTTACATACATTTTTATTTTATTTTTTTTTTATTTCAATTTAGTTATTTACGTTTGTTTCAGCCTGAATTCTTATATTCAGCTAAAGAAAAAAAGAAGGGCTTAACTAAATTTGAAATTTAATTAAATTACTTGATACGCTTCCCTTTCCTTTTAGTTTTCTTAGAGCTATAAGGACGTTCTAACTTTACCTTTACCTTATTTTAGATCACTAGTCACTATCCTCATCTTCTCTCTCTCTATAGGATTACAATATCTAGCGACTGTTGTTTCCATAGCGAGTTACACAGGTCATTAATATCCTACTTCCTGTCTGTGTTTTACCCATCCTCACTCCTTAGCACCAAGCTAAGTACATGAAGTACGGCTAAACACAAACGCACAGTAGGCCCCAGACAGAACTGGAAACACTTCCCATTGTTTCTTCTTCTTTTTTTGGACCTTGAGATGTCTGATGTGTCCCTGGTAGCTTAGTCTAACAGCAGCATAACCCATAAGTGACTCCTGTTTACCTATGTCTCCTAGCTAAACCTAAATAGGTAAAACACTCCTTTCTTCCTCTTCTTTTCTGGTTTCATCCCATTGTTTTATTTTGGTTTTGCTCTATCTGTTACTCTCGTAGCACAACATGTGAGAAGAACCATCAGCATTTTTGAGTAATAGGTTATGACATGTAAGAGCCCAGTCATCAGTCGATGCTGCTTAAAGCACGTCAACTAAGATACTCAAAACTTTTTTTTTTTGTTGTGTGTGCTCACCAACACTAAATTTTAGCTGCTCCACATAGCCATTCTCCCACACAGATAGCTCACCACCTCTGTAGAAACTTGCATTTGCCTTTGCCATTTCTCTCTCGTGTTCCCACAAGTGTTCCAGTAGGCCTCAGACACCCAGCCCTGCCACCAGGACCACCTGAAGACCCGGCAGAGCAGTGTCATGGACATCCTTCAGCCTGAAGCAGGCAACGACCTGCCACGGCAGAGGAAGGAACTGTTAGGCAACAATGAAAGCAGACGTCTGACACCCAGCCTGAGCCACCAAGAGCTGACCAGCATTATCTTCTCCTTGGCCATGCTCCCGCAGGCCTCAAACAGGAGGTAAATGAACTAACGCTGCCAGCCACAGGACTCCACAGAGAACGAACCCTGCTCAACGGGAGAAGGCACAGGACAGATGCAAGGACCCTGACAGAGCAGAGCAACTGAAAGAGATCATCAGTTTTCAGGCGGACGACAGCTCTGAGCACCTGCAAACCGACGGGTAAAGAACTGTTTCACTCAAAGAACTTAAAGAAATGGTTGAACTCAAAGAGAGCTAAAGCCATCAATGTGCAGCGGAAGTCCGAACACTGACTTAGCGATGCTGTAACATTATTGACGCACTCCATGTGGTCTAAAGAGAGCTGCAACAGTCCAGCCCACTGCAAATGGACCACACAAGAAAGATGGACCCTGCTGACCTTCACATTAGCAGCGTAAGCTTCCCCAGCCCTGCACAAAGGGGGGGAGGAGCCAAAGCCCTTGGCTTAACACTTCACCAGACAGTGTCCTGAGAGCCCCTGCAGCTGCAGGAGGAAAAGGTAACTCAGACAATCCCTGAAATGGCACATGAAGTGACACTCAACAATCTCAAGTGAAAGGTCAGAGACATCCCTGCCAATCCACGAGACATTGATTTTCACCTGCAGTCTGCACCTGCAGCCGGTGTGGCACACCGAGACAGACTCCATCTGATCTAGACACATCCAGCCCAGCTGGGCCCTGCCCAAACACCAAGCAGGACAGACCTAGAAGGGCCTGTGCTACCACCACCGACTCCGAACGAGTTTTCTGTGGAACTTACAACGAACCTGTGACGGAGGAGGACACCAGCTTCAAGAAACTTTTCCTCCAAAACCAGTTAGTCACCATATTTTCACCTGCCCCCACGCAATGCCCACTCAACGATGCGTGACCTGATGCAGAAGGCCTCTAACACAGAAGGCCTCCCCAGAAAAGGTTCCTAAGACCCCATTGATTCTGAACTGCAAAGCCAGAAGGCACACAACATGAAAACAATGCAAGACTCTGCTAAAAAGTCCCTGGTCAACATAGGACATAAAACTTTTAAAGTAGATGAAAATGTGTGCTCAAAGAGCAGCAAGACTCTGCATTAGTAAAAGTAGAATTTTACTGATATAAAGAAAATCTTGAATGGACGTGTAAGCCTCACCTGCCAACAGACTATGCACGACTCTTTTGAAACAAACATTTGCTACATGCTGGTTGAATTGGCACTGCTACACATTAGTTTCCATGACAATGAAGGGTTACAGGAAACACTAGCTCCAAATAGGGCATACCTTGACGCCATAGTGTAGGAAAACCACCTGAGTTTTAAACTACTGTTAACCTACAGGCGTGCATTTGACCATTGCGGTCCAACTGGAACACAACATGCGATACGCATTTTGATCACTGGTTGCTGGCTTGTCTAAATGCAGATAAAACGATAGCGGGAATTGACATCTCTACTGTAAGTGAAAGAGTCTTAGATTTCCAACTGGTATCAGTAAGTTCAGCATTAAAGCGTAAGTCTGTTTGACAAAGGAATCTCATCTCAGCAGCTTGTAAACTGTACCGATATCTATCCTGTTTTGGTTAAAGAAATCCAAATTGCAGTATTGCTAAACCTGTTTCTGACAAAGAAAGCTCAGGACAGTGTTATATATACGTAGACCTGGGTGATGCTCCCCTTTCTACAATGTAAAGGCCTTACAAATTATTGTTAGATTGATGTAATTCACCTAAATTTTTAGCTGCATCCACAAGCAGAGAGCTACCTAGTGATCAAAACTGTTCACTCGCTGAAAAGTCAGCATTTATGCATGAGAGGGACGTAACTATATAGGCTTAGACAAGCTTTGACTTACAGCAAATCTATTTCCTTACTCTGTAAACAAATAGAATAAGTTGTGTAAAGTAAAGAGAAGAGTTCCATGAGTAAAATTAGCAAATGCCAAAACACATTAGCATTTTACTGAATGTAACATCAAGTTCTTGAAAGACTTAAAGTATAGGCGCCCCCTTTTAAACCGTTTAAACATTCATAACTCAGTAAAATGTGTAGACATTCTTCAGGTACTGTTGAATTGTTCTGACATGCACTGGTTCCCATGACAACGGCTTGTCACAGGAAGTGCTAACTTGTGACGTCATTTTGTAAACAAACCAGCCTAGGTGGCTAAGCTAACTTAACCTAGCGTCCATCCAGCTTAGGCTAAGCTAAGCTAACCTAGCATCAATCCAGCTTAGGCTAAGCTACATAATAACTTCTACAGTTAGCGGTTAGCATCATTTACTTGAAGCCTTAATTACAGCTTTTATGTATACAGCACAAAGTATTCTAAAATACTTTCTTTAACCCCATTTAGGGTTTCTAATTTTTCTCTTTCCTTACTTTCAATTCTTCTCAGCTGAATTTCACCTTCACTAGTTTAGGCATAGTCCTTGCTGAGCGCTGTAGGCTAAATTTGCAGATGCCCTGTCAATTAAACCCAAGTTTAATTACATGTAAGCTGTGTAGCTAGAGAAGAATTCTTATAGTTATGAGAATTTTCATCAGCATGTTGACTAAACCTTTGGAGGGACACACACGGTGTGGTCTTAAACACGCAACAGCTGTGACCCACTATGGAGTGTTGGTCCAGGCAAATCTAAAGGTTAGTCACTAGTGCTATTGATTACTCTCAATTTCAGATCATTCCGGCTGTTTTGATCACTTACTTAAGTCCTTTTTATTTTTATTTTACTTCGATAATAATAGCAGTCAGCTATTCACTTGTCTATGTCATGTATATGATTTATTTCCATTTCTTCTCTTGTTCAAATGTGGTTCCATTTCCCATAGGGCCCAGAAAGGAACCAGAGACACCTTTATTTGTGATTTTGTTTATTTTCAACAAGTGCACTAATTTTTATGACCCTGCAACACAAGTAACTTCAACGATTACTAGGGCATAACTATAGTCCTGAGGATTGATAATAAGCATAATTTGAATAGGAAAGCTGTCCTTTTTCCTCCTATTCTTCACTTCGTCAAGCCGTAGTGAACCACCAGTTAAGTCCAGAGAAATATTTTAGTCATAAGAACCATCTTAAGTCATTTATTTCATCTCGGCTATGCCCTTTCCAGGAAATACTCTCGGAACCACACAAGTCTTAGCCTCCTAACATTCACAGCTAAGATGATAAGGATACAATACACACATCACTAGCTAGCTACACATGAAATACCTAGCTTTATGCTACATATCTAGCGAACCCATTAAACCGTGGCTCTGAACTTTCTAGGGTCATGCATTAGTCCCTCACCACAGGTGTGCCAAAATGTTGCAGATCCTCTGCTTAACCTGACCTTAACCGGTTAGGAGAACGAAAAGACTGACAAGCCATCGCGAGGAACACTGTTCCACCCATGGCTGCTGACATCCGACCCATGACCCAAGCCAGAGTTACAGCCACACCGGGGTGATCAAGATTCTCATCTCCTTACCCCACCTTATGGGTATAAAACAGAAGGTAAACAACCTCACATAATAGATCACAGCGTCCCACAAGGAGCGGACCTGTGCCCAAAGCCTTACAGACCAGCTAGACACTGAGGTTCGAACCAGATTCAATGCAGCTGGACTGAGCATGCCCAGGACCAGCACAGAACTGTCACCATGGTAACAACCCAGGTACCAGCCAAGCCCCTTGGAGAAGCCATGGAGGACAGCACCCTCAACCTGCAAACACCACAGGAAGACCACGGCTGTCAACGACAGCATCCTCTTCCATACCCTTCACACAGGTGTCAATCTGAGGCTCCGCAAGGACAGCTGGACGCACCTGCCTCAGAGTTACTGGAGCCGCTGACACACGCAAAATAGCTCCCTGCACAGGACTCACCCGAGGAGTCCTGTAAGGTACAAGCTTCCGACTCCTTGCCCACCCCAGCTTAGGCAAGCTTGCGTCGGCACCACCATAAGGACAGAACAACACTTCAATCCTTCAGACCTCTTGTGACTGAGAGGCTAACAACCACCTTCTGACCTCCGGCCACCAGCACCATGTCAGCTTGAAAACCTCTCTATGCTACATAGAGGCCTAACCACTTCCTGCAACCACAAGGAAACACCTGCCCCAAAACTAATGAACTTCAGAATGTCCCAACACCTGCTGCCTCAACACCTGCTGCAAAGACCTGGACTTGGCTACTGTCCACATCACCAGCCGTGGAACGACCACCGCTCCAGAAGACACGAGCAACAAGAGGCCACCATGGCCTTCCAGCCTTCTATGACAAGTGTGTGTCCGATCTCTCTGCACTTCCAACTTCGCTCGTGGTTGTCCTTGAGGGGGGACAACAACGATCGAGAGGGGGGATCTGTAGGGTATGGACCAATCAGACACATACTATTTATTCATTATATACAAAGGTTTATGAAACTCCTCACACAGCCCAAATGAACAAACACAAGTGAAAGAAACAGTGTCATGTTACAGGGCATGATAAGGAGATTTTACGACCTCCGAGGAATGTGGCCACATACTCAAGAGAGAGACTATGAAACAGAAACCCTCTTTAAAACAGACTTTGCTGCGTTAATCATAGACTAACTGATCTATAAATGAACATGCATAAAACTGTGAAAGAAACAGTGTAAATGGTTTACTGTCTCGTGTACTATTAGGTATATATTATGGTATGTATCCTGGTATACAACCAACTAACGATCAATGTAACCTCACCTGTATAATGCCTCCTACCTAAATAATCCTCATTTAATGACTCACACTTTGATGTACATCACCTTCTTCTAGAATGCAGTGTGGATGTGTTATAGCTATTTTAGCATTAATGAAGGTATAATCATATTATGGGACAAAGATCCGTAAATCAACTAAGAGCCACTTTCCCTCTCAGACATGTCCCCTTTCTGATTGGTCGAGTTCAACCCTTAGGGGAGGATCTTCTCCAGGCCTTATTAGAGACAGTCCACATGTGACCTCCCTCTCTTAGTTCTTTCATCCAGCCGCAACACTGTTCTGGTGATTCTGGGGAACCCCCTTCCCCCTCCACGGGGGCCCCAGGGCCCAGCAGGCCTCGATTCCAACCAGATATGGGCTCAGGCAGGAGAGAGAAGACTCTCTCACAAAGAACCAAGGACAATCTCAGGAGTTTTGGAACAAAGACTCCAACCAACAACGACTCCAATCACCCATCCTTTTGACTTCCTCACTTCTCCTGGGTGCTCGGCGTGGCCTCAACAGAGTCCCAGGCCTTGACCAAACCCATCATGCGTTCCTGGAGAAAGAGAATGCTCAACCAACTTCCACTTGACGCTGCCGGAACCATCAACGACTTCAATTTTCAACAACTTCAAGAATTGTTCCCATTACAAATGCAAGTATTCAATTCAATGAAATGTGAAAATGAAATTCTGATGGTTCTCTTCATAGACCCTCTTCCGGTTTCCAATTTCATCCTATCACTAACCTATTTATGTATTCATGTGTGTATGTTGTTTAGTTTATTTATATTCATATAAATATCTATATTTAGTTAATAAAACTTGTACATAATATGTATTTTGTTCTGTTTTGTTTGCAATACAAGTCACTTTACGATCACGGTTTTTGCTACTGCCTCAAAGTGCTGTACAGGCGAAGAAATAATTATTCTTCGGTGGCCATGGAAGATACCCTTTTCTTAGAATAAATTAATAATCAAAATAGTTCTTTGGACGAACTAATTAATTGATTGTAATATTAATTCAGCCACATCAAGTTAATCCAATTAACTGACCCAAATATTTATAATTAATAATAAAAAGATATTATTGATTATTAATGTTTCCAAAAAGCTGAGTTCCTTACAGTGTTGCCCGAATAATTCTATTTGGCTGGTAGAAAGAGAAGTATCTCCCAATAAAACTTGCACCTGTCATCTTGGAGGAAGCAATACAAGGATCTGTCAAAAGTGATCTGATAGACAACTTTTTGAAGTATGTCTCAGAAAATGAACGTGCTGTGTTAGAAAGCTGCAGAACAGACTTCTATAGTGCAGACCAGGAGGAATTAATCGAGATCTTAGACAACTACAGTTGTCGAAGAATTCCAACAGAAGAAAACTTCATGCAAGTTTTGAAAGAACTGGCACACAAGACTCTCATTCAAGAGCCTGCTTATGTTCTTGAACAGTGGATGAGCATACTTGGACCTCTGAGTGAGGACCTTCAGGAAATTGAAAATGTGTATTGTGCATTACAACCAACAGTGAGGAAAATTGTGCGATCACTCAAATTCCCTGAAGCAATGAATGCACACCAAAAGGACATTTCAAAGCATTTGACAGCTTACTTGCGGGAGTGTGATGCAAAACGACTGTCTCTGTTTCTGAGATTCTGTACAGGATCAGATTTGTTTATAGACAAAACTATAACAGTTGATTTCACAGACCTTAAAGGGTTTGAGAGAAGACCAGTGGCACACACCTGTGGCTGTTTCCTGAGGCTTTCAGTACACTATGACAACTACCCAGATTTCTATGGAAGCTTGTTTCCGCCACTGAATAAAAAAAAAAATAATAATAATTGCGACTTTTTATCTCACAATTGCGAGATATGAAGTCAGAATTGTGAGAAAAAAAGTCAGAATTGTGAGATAAAAAGTCGCAACTGTGAGATATAAAGTCAGAATTGTGAGATATTAAGTCAGAATTGCGAGATATTAAGTCAGAATTGCGTGAAATAAAGTCGCAATTGCGTGTTATAAAGTCAGAATTGCGTGATATAAAGTCGCAATTGCGAGATATAAAGTCAGAATTCTGAGAAAAAAAGTCGCAATTCTGAGATATAAACTCGTAATTCTGACTTTGCTCGCATTTCCTATAGGCTATTGCCATCACCAGAGTGTCAAAGACGTGTCAATAGACGGTTGGAACTTGGATTGCATTCTATAGCATAGAATGGAAAAGATTATAGAGGATTATTTTCGGCTCGGTTTCACAAATAGAGAAATCTTGATTTTAATGGAGGAATCACACAACATTAAGCTTAGTCTCCGGACTCTTGAGAGAACGTTATGCAGGAATCAGTTGTGGCGGAGACGCAATAAAACTGACGAAGCTGAAGTGGCATATTTTATACACCAGCAGCTTCAGACATCGGGACGGCAACATGGCTATCGGTGGATGCACCAAAAATGTTGGATGTCCGGAATTATTACAGACAGAGAAACTGTCCGTCAGTTGATGAGACTGTTAGATGGACAAGGAGTTGATCTACGTGCTCATGGTCGTCTACGCCGACGCGTATATAACAGTCGCGGGCCAAATTATGTTTGGCAAATTGACGGGTATGATAAATTAAAACCTTACGGAATATGTATAAACGGATGCATTGATGGGTTTTCCAGAAAAATTATCTGGCTTGAGGCATACAAAACGAACAATGACCCACGAGTAATTGCAGGTTATTTTCTACTTGCTGTTGCTGAGAATAACGGATTTCCACAAAGAATTTGCATTGACCATGGAACTGAAAATACTCATATAGCAGAGATGCAAAAATTCTTCAGAGACACTGCAAGTGCTGATTGTGTCACTCTTGGTCCAAGCACTGGGAACCAGAGAATCGAACGATGGTGGTCCACTTTGAGAAGCCAGTGCATACAGTTTTGGATGGATCATTTTGAACAACTAAAAGAAGATGGACACTTTGTTGACAGTTTCATTGATAAATCTCTCATCCAGTTTTGCTTTCAACAATTTATACAGGTAACAAATTTTGTTCACTATCAGAGTGGTTATAGAGAGTATTGAATTTGGATAATAACTTTATATTATTTATTGATGTATGTATAATGTGCAATTTTGTTAATTCATTTGACAATACAATGTTTTACATATATAGCCTATTATATATTTCCTTTCTTTTATGAAGGAAGAGCTAGATGAAACGGTCAGTGCCTGGAATTGCCACAGGATACGGCCAACTCACAACCCTCGTGCTCCCAGTGGTCGACCTTCAATAATGTTTGCTGTTCCCAGCTTATATGGAGTGCAGAATTTCTTGCATCCAATTGAACAAACAAAAATGAATATTTGCCAAGAGGAGTGTTTATTTAAAGACTACCCTTGTGATGAGGATGTCTTTCAACTGTGTGTAGAACTCATGACTGAGCATAACCTTGTCATGTCAGATGATGTTTATGAAATTACAGACCTTTACCTCCAGCTTCGTGAATTGATCCTTCAAGGACTGGACATTGAGGACTAGATTCACCATACTAAATTAATAAACATCACTATAAGCTGTAAAGGTATTGTTTCAATTGTTTTAGTATTTCAGATGACCAAAATATTTTAATTGGTATACAACTTGTGAAATTTGAAATTGACATCTGTGTCTGTAGGTGTTGAATTGCAGCCTTTCACCAAGTTACTCTTCCTACCCCAGCAACCTTGGACCACTGGAGGGAACATCGCAGCGGCACATGCCCATCTGTTTGAAGTTCACTCTGAGGTAAGAAGAACAACATGCAAAGTTCTGCAAAGAACAGTATTTGCCTCAAACTGGCTGGCTGTGCTAATTAAAAGCAAGTCTTCATCATTATTGTCTTTGCCTTGTAGGGTAGACTGAGTACAGTTGAGACACTTTTTGCGTTTTGATTTTTCACATAAAAATAGATACTGAAAAGAAGTGAATTTCCACATGACTTGCCACATGACATTTCATTAGCTTGTAGACTAAGATATTAGAAATCAATAATACCCATAAGTAGTTTATATTTACCACAATTATCTCATAAAAATAAGGTGCTTTTTGTCTCAACTTTGTCTCAACTGTACCCATATGTGGTATAGCTGAGACACCCATTTTTAATGATGTAAAGGTAACTAAACGTTCATTGCAAATATAATAAATAAAGACAAATAAAGAAAATAACAATTGGGCAAAATGTTTATTTATTCATCCATTTAAATTCATTCATTTTATTTAAATTAGCACTGGTTAAAATTTATAAAACAGGAACAATATATTTAATATATTCATTAATAATACACAGTTTGAATATCACATTTTATTTTAATTTGTGTCCTATGCTGGCTAATTATGAAGTTTAACCTGTTATCATAACACTGAACAACTTAACAGTGTGTTTCCTAATAGAAGTCTATCGGGGGTACAGATACACGTGTGTCTCAACTTACCCCGCTGGCCACCTCGCACATTTCTCTAGATTTTGCAATGACCTTGCATGACACAATACCATGAAATATGCCAGTTTTTAGGGCACAGAATAACATTTGTGATGATACCAGTCTCGTTTAACAATCACATAAGGATAATAAGCTCTTCATTGTGGAGTGTGCATGGTGAAGTGAACGTGTTATCTTAGAAAAAAAACTTTTGCTGATATCTCCGGATCGGAGATGTGTCCGTTGTTCAAATTTCCCATGATCAAAGAGGACACTAATATACATGTGCACAGCAAAAATCACAACTTGTGCTTGCTGCGCACGCAAGTTATTTAAAAGGATAGTTCACCCAAAAATGAAAATTCTGTCAATAATTACTCTCCCTCATGTTGTTCAACCCCGTAAGACCTTAAGAATTAAGATATTTTTGATTAAATCTGAGAGCTGGATCACTCCTCCATAGGCTTCTAAGGGATTGACACTTGTTTCCCAAAAAGTTATTAAAGACATTATTAAAATAGTCCAAGTGACTACAGTGGCTCAATCTTAAGTTTATCAAGCGACGAGAATACTTTTTGTGCGCAAAAACAAACAAAAATAAATAGCTACGTCACACTTAGGCTCACTATTGGCCGACGCTGGTCATGTGTGTGATGCGTGTGACGTATAACAAGAGAAGCTTAATCTATTACACTAGTGAACTGACTAGAGGCCCACAGAGAAGGAAATGAATAGTTGAAATAAAGTCGTTATTTTAGTTTGTTTTTGCACACAAAAAGTATTCTCGTCGCTTGGTAAACTTAAGATTGAGCCACTGTAGTCACATGGACTATTTTAACGATGTCTCTGGGAACAAGTTTCAATCCCTTAGAAGCCTATGGAGCCTATGTTCTGAAGATGAACGAAGGTCTTACGGGGTTGAACAACATGAGGGAGAGTAAATACTGACAGAATTTTCATTTTTCGGTGAACTATCCCTTTAAGGTGTCTCAACTGTACTCATGTCTCAACTGTACACAGTCTACCTATTTTCTATAGGAAATCCCAATTTTTAAATCTACCATCTGCCCATAAACTTAAAAATTTCAATTAATCTTTCTCTTATAGCTTTGGCATTTGTCTTAAATTATTTTGTAACACTGTTTTGTTACATTTAAAGTTGTCCCTTAAATATTTAATGTAACTGTCCCCCCCCCCCATTTTATTACAGGTCACAACCATTCATGAGGCAACAGAGAGTATTGACGGCTTGAGTTGTGCTGCCAGCATGCTGTCAAATTGAGATCTTGTTATCTGCTTATTTTCTGAGTTATAACATGACAAAAGCACAACTATCAGAATAAGAGGCATCTATATGTAATTAAAACAGTTTTAAACAATTGTAAAAAGTTTGCCTTATTTTTAGATTTTTTACGTTTTTCCAACTACAGAAATGTTCATTCTTTGTATGATTTTGCACGTGTTTGCGATACATTATACTGTCAATTCTTCAAGGCCTAACTTGAAAACAAATGAAGCACAGCAAGCCTTTATAGATGTACAAGACAATGTTTTGAACCTCAAAACTAATGTATTTATGGCTTGAAACTGTTCAAAATTGATGGATTTCTCTTCTGTTTAACCTTGACTTTGAAGACTTTAAAAGGGCAGGTGATTGAAAATATGAACATAAATGGGTTTATAGGTAAATTGATGTTCCCTTTCGTTGTCACTCCGAGTTACGTCGGATGACGACGAATGGGGTTTCGCTTAGAACACCTATCGACTTCGAGTATTACAAAACGAGCCAATGGCAAAGAAATGCCATGGGTCTGCGGAATTTGCATAGCGTATCTCCGCCCTACCTCGTGGGTATAAAAGGAGGACGCCGGCAACAGGCAGATATGTTTTCGCTTCGGAGCCAAGAGTATTTCTTCACTCCACAGTCATCTCTGACTTCGCTCTACGAGACGAGCTTCTCTCTCCGGTGTTGGTGTGACGGCGATCTGCAGCGAGCTCACAGTGCCTGCTGATCTGTGCAGTAATCTGCCAGTGTGTGTGTGTCTCCCTGTGCGCTTCAACATCGCGGAGTTTTTTTCTCTCCTCTCATAAAAGAGCTCGCACGCGGCACGTCTTTTTAAAGACGGCTCGCCCGTGCATTTCTGGTTGCAGCGGACTGGTATCGGACTCTGATGGGCACGAGCGCTGTCTAGTGTGTTTGATCATGCTTGAACAGCGCTCGTGGGTGACTCATGTTCTCGCAAGGGAACGTGATCATCGCGTCATATATAGGTCGAGACTCGGTGAACTCGCAAGAGTGAGAGTCCCCTCATCCACCCCCCGATCTTCGGCTGGTGGCCAGGGTGACCTGAGGGTTACGGTCTGGAACAAGGCGCCGACTACGTGTCCGTGACCCCAGCCCCCCTCTTCAATGACGGTGCCCGCTAGTGAACTGCTGATTTCCGCGAGTCTACCCTCTGGTGGCCCGCGTGTTTCAGTTGAAGCTACAGAGGAAGATGCCATGTCTGTTGCAGCATCACTAGGTGGGCTTGAGTCTTCTGGAAGTGAGGGCTCGTCACAGCTGCCACCTTCCGGTGTGCATACGGCTGTGCCTGAGTCTGATCCGGAGATGACGGCCATGCTTTCCTGGGACGATTGGTTTTGGGTAAGGCCGCCGACCCTCGTCCGTGGCAAACCCCAATACCTCTCTTCCCGGACGTGCATGATGAGATCTCGAAGTCCTAGAAGACCCCCTTGTCTTCTCAGGACCGCTCGCTGATCTCATCCGCCTTTCCTCCCCTCGATGGGGCCGCTGCCCTTGGGTACACTGGGGTTCCCCCGGCTGAACGCTCTGTTGCGATGCTATGTGTCCTCAGAGTGCTCCTTCTCGGCGCAATCCTAAGCACCCGCCCGTGGCCTGTAGTTTTTCGTCTACGCTTGTGGCGAGATCCTATAGTGCCACGGGACTGGCAGCCGCCTCTCTGCATGCCGCTTAACCCGGCGTGTAGCGGGGGGCGGGGCTGGAGAGGACTGTTTTGGCGTCCGACCGCGGCCTCCAGAGCCGGCCTGGCTGACCCAGATGCTCATGGACCTGCACGAGGGCGGGACTGACCCAGGGCTCTTCACTGAGCTGCGCGCCGTCACTGACCTTGCTCTCCGAGCGACGAAAGTGGCCGTACGCTCCCTGGGTCAGGTGATGCTCACCATTCTGTGGCTGAACCTGTCTGATGTGCTGGATGTCGCACGGACCCGTCTGTCCGACATTCCCATATCCCAGGTCGGCCTCTCCGGCGGTGCGGTTGAGGGCTTGACCAACAGCTCTCAGCCGCTCATGAGCAGACTGACGTTGATTCTGTCCCGACGGCCCCGCCGTCCGCCCAGGTCCCTCGGTCTGCCCACCGCCGAAGGCACCCCCCCGCGGCTCCCACCCCGCCCGTTCACCCGGGCCGGCTCTGGAGGCCGCGGTCGGACGCCAAAACAGTCCTCTCCAGCCCCGCCCCCCGCTACACGCCGTGTTAAGCGGCGCTCTTGGGATGGGCTCCTCAGAGATGGGACTCAGTTCTTTCCAGGAGCTGGTAGCAGGACCACTCCTTTCTCCGGGTGAGGGCTGGGGAAGAATCCTTATTCTCCAAAGAACTGACTCTCCCGTCTCTGAGCACAGAGAGTTCGGACGACACAGAGCGCCGCCCACATGCCGTGCTCTCCTCGTCCCCCTCTGTCCCGGAGGTGGTTGACACGGCGTGCCGTCCTCGACCGCTTCGCCCCTGTCCCCCTCTGTCGCCAGACCCTTGACAGAGCAGGCCCCTGTGGAACGCTGGTCCTTCCCTGGCCTCCTCTGTCAGGGTGCGGTTTTGACCTTGCCCCCACACCGGGCCGCTATGCCGTCCACGTCTGGGCCGGTCATTCCGCTTCGCTGCACCACCGGAGGGACGTCTGTGGTTCTCGACGCCGCTGGCACAGTTGGGAGCCTGCCTAGAGCTTCCCTATCTGTTCCGCTGGGTCGCGCGAACCATCGGCTCGGCTATGCGATTCAGTTCGCACGGTCTCCTCCCCACTTCTGGGGAGTCCGCTCCACTTTGGTCGATGGCTATGCCCTATCATGAGAGCGGAGGTTGCTACCCTACTGGCGAAGGGTGCGATTGAGACTGTCCCTCCAGCCGTAAGGAGGTCCGGGTCTACAGCCCCTACCTCATTGTCCCGGGGAAGTCTGGTGGGTTACGGCCAATCCTGGTCCGAACCGCTCCCTTCACAGGCTGCCGTTCAAGATGCTCCTGGCCAAACGCATTTCTGGATGTGTGCGGCCACAGGATTGGTTTGCAGCGATCGACCTGAAGGACGCCTACTTTTATGTCTCCGTTCTCCCTCGACTCAGAACATACCTACGGTTTGCTGTCAGGACGCGCGCATATCAGTACGCTGTTTTCCCATTCGGGCTAGCCCTGTCTCTTCGCGCCTTCACAAGGTTGTTGAGGCTGCCTTTGTTCCTCCATGGGAACACGGGGTTCGCATCCTGAACTATCTCGCTGACTGGCTGTCTTAAGCTCACTCCTGAGACCAGGTTTGCGAATACAGGGACCCAGTGCTCCGGCACCTAGCTCGTCTGGGCCTTCGGGTCAACCGGGGAAGGAGTAAACTTTGCCCCGTGCAGAGGAGCTCCTTTCTCGGTATGGACTTGGTCGCCTTCTCCACTCAGCCATTGCTGACTTGCCTGAGACTATCAAGCGCAAGAGTGCGGTTCCACTGAAGTTTCTTCAGAGGCTCCTGGGGCATATGGCATCTGCAGCCGCGGTTCGCCGCTCAGATTGCTTCATATGAGACCGCTTCAGCTTTGGCTCCGCGACCGAGTCCCGAGGTGGGCATGGCAACACGGCACCCTCCGAGTACCAGTTACTCCGACCTGCCGTCAGACCTTCACCCCGTGTTCGAACCTCAGCTTTCTACGGGCCGAGTGCCCCTGGAACAAGCTTCGCGGCATGTTGTTGTAACGACAGATGCCTCCTCCACGGGCTGGGGTGCCATGTGCAATGGACGTGCTGCCGCGGGCTCCTGGACAGGACCCCGACGCCTCTGGCACGTCAATTGCCTCGAGTTGCTGGCCGTACGTCTTGCTTTGCGCCGCTTCCGGGCCGTGCTCAAGAACCAACACGTACTAGTCCGTTCAGACTATACCGCCTCTGTAGCGTACATCAACCATCAAGGTGGTCTACGCTCCCGCCGTATGTCGCAACTCGCCCGCCACCTCCTCATATGGAGTCAGAAGCATCTGAGGTCGCTTCATGCCATTTATATCCCCGGAGCCCTGAACTGTGCAGCCGACGAGCTCTCACGGCTTCAGCCCCTACCGGGAGATTGGCGACTCCATCCCCAGTCGGTTCAGCTGATTTGGGACCAGTTCGGGGACGCACAGATAGATCTGTTTGCCTCCCACGACTCGACCCATTGCGCCCAGTTTTATTCCCTGACCGAGGGCACGCTCGGCACGGATGCTCTGGCGCACAGCTGGCCGCAGGGCCGCATGTATGCGTTTTCCCCAGTGAGCCTTCTTGCGCAGACCTTGCGCAAGGTCAGGGAGGACGCGGAGCAGGTCATTCTGGTCGCGCCATACTGGCCCGCCCAGACCTGGTTCTCCGAACTAGTACTCCTCGCGACAGCACCTCCCTGGCCGATCCCTCTGAGGAAGAACCTTCATCCTCAGGGACGGGGCCACCTATGGCACCCTCGTCCCGATCTCTGGAACCTCCACGTGTGGCTCCTCGATGGGACGAGGCAGGTTTGAGTACCCTACCACCAGCGGTGGTGGCTACCATCACTTCCGCTAGGGCGTCGTCCACGTGACACGTCTATGCGTTGAAGTGGAACCTCTTCGTCAGCTGGTGCTCTTCTCACCGAGAAGACCCCCGGAGATGCTCGATCAGCGTTGTGCCTTCCTTCCTTCAACAGGGGCTGGAGCGAAGGCTGTCTCCCTCCACCCTGAAGGTCTACGTTGCCGCTATTGCCGCACACCATGACCTCATCGAAGGTAAGTCGGTGGGGAAGCACGACCTGGTTATCAGGTTCCTGAGAGGAGCGAGGAGACTAAATCCGCCCCCCTCCTCTCGTTCCCTCTTCGGACCTCTCAGTGGTTCTAACTGCCCTGAAGAGTGCTCCATCTGAGCCCCTGCAATCAGTCGAGCTTAAATTCCTGTCAAAAGTCATAATCATCAAAATGATAACAAAAAAAGGCTTGAAATATCTCACTTTGCATGTAATGAGTCTGTATAATATATTAGTTTCACCTTTTAAATTGAATTACTGAAATAAAAACTTTTGCACGATATTCTAATTTTTCGAGTTTCACCTGTATGTAAATGTATGAAGAATGAATCATTAACTAATTTTAACAGTTCAAAGCCATCTATCTGACTGACGAGCTGACATGAACAACAATTTAACGCAAACAGTAGGTTGCAAATAAATAATGAAAATTTTTCACTATTGAAAGTCATTAGCAAAATAAATCTTCAGAAAAAAAAGGTTGTTCAACATAACCTGAAATAACTAGGTGTAACCTGTAAAAAATAACATTCAAATTGAAGTAAATGTTTTACTCTATGCATACAGTACACGTGTAAAATAAGTGTATGAAGAATGACCCATGCAAAATTGGATATGAGCTGGCTATAAATAGTTTCTGCCAGTATCCAATTCATGTGCCAGTGCAACTAAATGAGGTCCATTACCCAGACATTGATTTCAAGAATTTTGTTCATTTCAGATCGGAAATCTGGGTAGTTGTTATAGTGTACTGAAAGCCTCAGGAAACAGCCACAGGTGTGTGCCACTGGTCTTCTCTCAAACCCTTTAATGTCTGTGAAATCAACTGTTATAGTTTTGTCTATAAACAAATCTGATCCTGTACAGAATCTCAGAAACAGAGACAGTCGTTTTGCATCACACTCCCGCAAGTAAGCTGTCAAATGCTTTGAAATGTCCTTTTGGTGTGCATTCATTGCTTCAGGGAATTTGAGAGATCGCACAATTTTCCTCACTGTTGGTTGTAATGCACAATACACATTTTCAATTTCCTGAAGGTCCTCACTCAGAGGTCCAAGTATGCTCATCCACTGTTCAAGAACATAAGCAGGCTCTTGAATGAGAGTCTTGTGTGCCAGTTCTTTCAAAACTTGCATGAAGTTTTCTTCTGTTGGAATTCTTCGACAACTGTAGTTGTCTAAGATCTCGATTAATTCCTCCTGGTCTGCACTATAGAAGTCTGTTCTGCAGCTTTCTAACACAGCACGTTCATTTTCTGAGACATACTTCAAAAGTTGTCAATCAGATCACTTTTGACAGATCCTTGTATTGCTTGCTCCAAGATGACAGGTGCAAGTTTTATTGGGAGATACTTCTCTTTCTCCCAGCCAAATAGAATTATTCGGGCAATACTTTCCCACTTTTCTTTCCCAAAATCATGCCGGAGAAAGGGAACTTTAAAATTCTTCCCCAGTGTGCATTGATCATAAAATTCCTGCCAAAATTCTGATAGGCAGTCCCTGAACACTCCACCAAAGTCATGGCCCATCTCAAACTGTCCATTTGGGAGGAGCAACTTCACTTCTACATCACTCTGTGTATGTGCAAGGGTTTCATCACAGAAATGTGCAATAAGTTCAGAAAATATATGTCCGCGATGAACAACAAGAATTCTTTTGTGAGGAACTATGGATTCTGGGCTCAGAGGCAAAGTGTCATCTAAGGTTTGTTCATCTATTCCAGTGATGTCTCCGGTGAAAACTGTCACTACATCGCTTGCATCCAAATAATCTAGTGAGGTCATTGATGAACTTTGAAAAGGGACATTCAGATCATCTGCAACATTCTGATCCTCCGTGGAATGTAAGGGAGACACGTCATTGTTCGCTGTACTGTCCACAAAAACTACATCCATGTCTGAAGCTTGAAAGAAGTCATTCATTCTTATGGAAGAAGTGGGAAGACTTTGATCCTGGTTATTTCTGTGCAAGTCCTCTATTGTGTCTGAATCTGATATTTCCACTCCACTTTCTGTTTCCACTTCCTTCTCGATCTTTTTTGTTGTGAGGTAGAACCTCATCATTGTGAGTTTGGATGTATTATACATTTCCCCCACTGTAGTTTCATCATCTAGTGACACTTCCTGATAATTTTTAAGATCCAATTCAAACTCAGAAACACTGTCATGAGAATTTTTTTCATTTGGGAAAAACAAACGAATTGCCTCCTCAATCAGTTCTTTCCTTTTCCAGTCTTTTGGCACACTCAACTTCCTTGTTCCCCCTCCTTTTTTTGCTCTCATTTGAACAAAGCCCTGTCCATCATAGTGCATCCACCCAATCTCAACTTTTCTTGCAGTTCGCTGAGAAATGTTTGTTCTAGTTGTTTGGTTTTCAGTTTGTGAATTGTTAATTTTTTGTCTTTTGCTCAGTTTTGATTTGAGGCGCTCAAACAGCTTTGACTTCCTGCAAGTTGGCTCAGTTTCTTGCCTCCTACAAAATCCCAAAACTGCCAGTCTGTCTCCATATGAAGGAAAATAGCTTCTCATCTGGTCATCAGTCATTAGCAGTAGGACGCTGACATCAATCTGTAAATAAACACATGTTTCAGTATTGTGCAATACATAAACCAAAAGTTGCTTATTTTCATACAATTCATACAAGTGTCTGGGTTAATCCTACTTATCATATACCTGCATTCAAGGAATTGTTCGCACAAAGGGAACATTTTATAATTTACTAAAAAAAAAATTTGTCTGAGCTGTTGTTTTCCAAAAAATAAAAATCAGTTATAAAAGGCAAAGGTTATCTTCGTAATTTGTGCCACACACAATTGAGCATTCAAGCCTTTCTGAGCAGAACATGCTATAGGCTTGTTAGTATCAGTAGAAAAAAAATCATAGCTTTGTTTTAGAATTTTTACATTAAATATCAGTGCTTTTACATTAGATTAACTTCCCCACAGTAGTATCCACATTATTTTTTAATGTAAGAACGGCTCTGCCTTTAGTAACTTTAATGTGTTGTGTTGTCCACTTCCAGTTATTTTAGCTGTACAAAAACATTAAGTTATGCTGCTTGATATAGCAAACTGGTATTTACAATCATATTATTTAAATTAATTATTATAATCATGAACAAACAGGTTTCTAGTACAAGTAGTTTTACCAATTACTGAGCTTTGTTATTCTTCTAGTTATTCCCTGTAGCGGCTAATGAATTTGAAGTCTCACACATTCATAGAAAATAGCGTACTTACATGTTGCAAAATAAGGTGTATAGTTCCTCACAAGAGTTCTCTCTCATCTTATTCAATAATCTTAACTTGACATTTCTCTGCTTGCATGCTTCCTGGCTGCACTTGTGCTGAAATGGTCAATACACTTACTGTAATTGTGAAAAATATAAAGAGCATTTTAAGATCCTTCAATTCTTACATTTTTGTGTTCTATTGACAAAATAACAGTACAGGTTTGAAACAGTGGAAGTAACCCTATTAAGCCGAAATCTAGGTTTTCCATGTTATATTACAGATGTCTGAACAGTCATCCATTAAAACAGTAAGTATTAAAGGGGTCATTAAATGGGTCATTTTCGTTCAAAAGCTAATAAAGTAGTAAAAAAAAAAAGCTAATAAAGAGCTGCTTCAACGCAAACAAATGATAGACATTTGAAAGTTTTATTTCCTACAAGGTATAATAGTATATTGAACGATTAGATTAATAGTGATTAATTCACACATCTGGCATCACTTTTGTTAATCTGAACAGCCGATAAATAAGAAAAAAAACACATGACTGATGAAATGTTATCAGGGAAAATTATTCTCAGGACAATATTTTACTGGGCCACAGCGGTATTTCACCTGGGCTTGCCCCAGTAACAAGTGTGCAGTGATGCCCCTAAAGGACGTTAACAACACACTTCCTTGATTTGCATGTTAAATGGATAGTTCACCCAAAAATGAAAATTTTTGATAAACTTAAGATTGAGTCACTGTAGTCACTTGGAATATTTTAACGATGTCTTTAATAACTTTTCGTGGAACAAGTGTCAACCTCCTAGAAGCCTATGGAGGAGTGATCCAGCTCTCAGATTTCATCAGAAATATCTTCATTTGTGTTCTGAAGATGAACGAAAGTCTTACGGGGTTGGAACAACAGGGTGAGTAATTACTGACAGAATTTACATTTTTGGGTGAACTATCCCTTTAAGGGGCATATAAAGGAAAATTGTGACATTTTCAAATCCTAGCACTTCAAAAGTGTGGAAAATACAAACTCATATTTTAAAGTGAGAAGTTAGCTTTGAAACTTGGTATGAAACTTGCAGAATGTTTTTATTGAATAGTAACCTCTTAGGTATAAATAACATTTTGATTTTCCATTTCATGACCCCTTTAATATTAAATATTAATCTCTAATTTGAAACACTAATGTTTTGTCATTGACTGACAAAATAAATAAATAGCTTTTTTACATTCCAGATTAGGTTTATTTAAAGAATTATTTCACTTTCAAAAAAAAAAAAATGCTGATAATTTACTCACTCCGATGTCATCCAAGATATCCATGCCTTTCTTTCTTCAGTTTTTTGAAAAAAAGAAAGAAAAGAAATTAAGGTTTTTGAGGAAAACATTCCAGGATTTTTCTACACAGAATGGACTTCAATGGCACCCATCTATCCCAATGTTCAAAGAAGGTTCAAATGTCAGTCTCAATGCAGTTTCAAAGTCTCTACACGATCCCAGTCAAGAAATAAGGGTCTTATCTAGCAAAATGATCGGTCATTTTCTAAAAAAATATATAAAAAATTATATATATATATATATATATATATATATATATATATATATATATATATATATATACACACAGTGGATAGCATAAGTGAACACACCCATGCTAAAGTTGACTAAAAAGAGGAATAAAAAATCATCTTTTGGAAATTGATCTTAATGGTATTATTTCAGTTAGCCTAATAGCTGGTTTGATTTGCATTGAGAGATGATCTTATGGAAAGTACCCCATACCAATCTCTAGGTATGGAGAAGGGTGTGTGATGATGTGGGATATTTTAATTCCAAAGGCCAAGGGAACTTTATCCGGATGCATATTATCCTGGATCCATGAAATAACTGGCCTTTAAAAATAAAAATCTGCTGTCTCTATGGGAATTTAACATAGGGGTGTACTGACTTATGCACCCTGTATTTTAAGGAAGAACATTTATTTATTTACGATACATTATTCATTCACAAAGAAAACTGGTGTCCATAAAGGTTGGATTTCTCCTAATTTTTTAAATTAAGGCATTAAGATAAATTTCCAAAAGATTATTATTTTTATTCCTCTTTTTAGTCAACTTTAGCATGGGTGTGTTCACTTATGCTATCCACTATAATATATATATATATATATATATATATATATATATATATACACACCTTTCCAACGCGATGACGTAATACGTGGCGCATCTCAGAGATGGTACATGACGGGCATTTGTGGTTAAAAAGTATATAATTGATTTTTTGTGTGTGATAATAGCCGACCGTTTCGCTGGATAAGACCCTTATTTCTGGACTGGGATTGTGTCGAGCATTTGAAGCTGCATTGAGACTGACATTTGAACCTTCTTTGAACATTGGAATATTTGGGTGCCATTGAAGTCCATTAAATGGAGAAAAAACCTGAAATGTTTTCCTCAAAAAACGTAATTTCTTTTCGACTGAAGAAAGAAAGACATGGATTATCTTGGATGACATTGGACTGAGTAAATTATCAGGAACATTTTTTTTTAAAGTGAACTAATCCTTTAAGGAATATATTCAATATATATATACCATTTGAGCCCACATATGTTCCAGATAAGCCCACATGTTTGTTTTAATGTAATATTCTACACATTTTATAAAATAAACATTAAACAATCTCAGTAAGAAATAAACCTGTAAGTAGGCCTAAATGGTAGGTGGGTTTAAAATGGTCACTTCCTCTAAATAATGACTATTTTCATTTTTGGGTGAACTATTTTTTTAATTTATTCAGTGGGTTAATTTCTTGGTTCAATATTACCTTGACATCCTCCAGCCTTTTTATGGTGGTTTCTGGAATGTTCCTCTCCCTCAGAAAAAAGATAAACTCGTCCATCCTGTAATGATAGTTTAATGGAAATTATTAACGAGAGCAAACTGAGGCTGGTAGGCCAATATTAAACATAGACCAAGTATGTAAGCCATTTGACCAAATATCTGCATCTTTATGGTCAATGTGCTGTGCTTAAAGCAAGCTCCTCTCCTGAGGCAAAGCAGTTTTGGTTCAATGACAGTAACCTATTGGATATTATATTAAATCACTCTTTGTAAACGCAAAACCAACACTTAACATGCAAGATTAGGCTACGTAATAGACAACCTTAGCACGCGCACGTTACATAAAGTCACATTTTATACTTGCCCAACGTATTTTATTATCACATGATAATCGTATGGTGAAGGATTATCATTCCAAAGAGTAAATATGATCGTACCTTGTCACTGGAAAATGTCCAACAAAGCTCTGTTGTTGACGATGAAACGGAAGAGACTCTCGTGTGGTTGTCACATCTCGTGGCTTCATATGGTGCGAGAAGGTCAAAGTTAATATCAATTGAGCCAAAAAAGTCAGAATCATGAGTTTAAATCTCGCAATTGCGACTTTTTTTCTCAGAATTGCGACTTTATATCTCGCAATTGCGACTTTTTTTCTCAGAATTGCGACTTTATATTTCGCAATTGCGACTTTATTTCTCAGAATTGCGACTTTATATTTCGCCATTGCGACTTTATTTCTCAGAATTGCGACTTTATATCTCGCAATTACGACTTTATTTCTCAGAATTGCGACTTTATATTTCGCAATTGCGACTTTATTTCTCAGAATTGCGACTTTATATCTCGCAATTACGACTTATTTCTCAGAATTGCGACTTTATATCTCACAATTGCGACTTTATTTCTCAGAATTGCGACTTTATATTTCACAATTGCGACTTTATTTCTCAGAATTGCGACTTTATATCTCGCAATTACGACTTTATTTCTCAGAATTGCGACTTTATATTTCGCAATTGCGACTTTATTTCTCAGAATTGCGACTTTATATCTCGCAATTACGACTTTATTTCTCAGAATTGCGACTTTATATCTCACAATTGCGACTTTATTTCTCAGAATTGCGACTTTATATTTCGCAATTGCGACTTTATTTCTCAGAATTGCGACTTTATATTTCACAATTGCGACTTTATTTCTCAGAATTGCGACTTTATATTTCGCCATTGCGACCTTATTTCTCAGATTTGCGACTTTATATCTCGCAATTACGACTTAATTCTCAGAATTGCGACTTTATATTTCGCAATTGCGACTTTATTTCTCAGAATTGCGACTTTATATCTCGCAATTACGACTTTATTTCTCAGAATTGCGACTTTATATCTCACAATTGCGACTTTATTTCTCAGAATTGCGACTTTATATCTCGCAATTGCGACTTTATTTCTCAGAATTGCGACTTTATATCTCGCAATTACGACTTTATTTCTCAGAATTGTGACTTTATTTCTCACAATTGCGACTTTTTATCTCACAATTGCGCCTTTGTATCTCACAATTGCGACTTTTTATCTCACAATTCTGACTTTTTTTCTCACAATTGCGAGATATGAAGTCAGAATTGTGAGAAAAAAAGTCAGAATTGTGAGATAAAAAGTCGCAATTATTATTCTTATTTTTTTATTCAGTGGCGGAAACAAGCTTCCATAGATTCCTGCATAACGTTCTCTCAAGAGTCCGGAGACTAAGCTTAATGTTGTGTGATTCCTCCAATAAAATCAAGATTTCTCTATTTGTGAAACCGAGCCGAAAATAATCCTCTATAACCTTTTCCATTCTATGCTATAGAATGCAATCCAAGTTCCAACCGTCTATTGACACGTCTTTGACACTCTGGTGATGGCAATAGCCTATAGGAAATGCGAGCAAAGTCAGAATTACGAGTTTATATCTCAGAATTGCGACTTTATTTCTCAGAATTCTGACTTTATATCTCGCAATTCTGACTTTATTTCTCACAATTGCGACTTTATATCACGCAATTCTGACTTTATATCTCGCAATTGTGAGATAAAAAGTCAGAATTGTGAGATAAAAAGTCGCAATTATTATTTATTTATTTTATTCAGTGGCGGAAACAAGCTTCCATAGTTCCTCACCTGATCAATGTGCACTACACTACATTTTCCAGCTCCAGTCCTTTCCTGACCTGTTACTGGAATCCAGGTAGGACCTGAACTGAAGTTCCTCGTAAACACACGATCACCTGCACTCAAATGCATCTCTTTAGCTGGTCGTTGTACCTTTTCTGCTTCACTTGCTTGTCCTGCGTTTGACGTCACGGTGAATGAAATCTAGGGACCTCAGTTTTCTGTCCACACAACAACGCTCTAGCTAGCCTGGCTTATGTAATGTGATCATCAAAATGAAACGGCATAGGCTATAAATCAAATCCGCCTAATGTTACTGGATGAAATGTCGACCCAGGACGAGCTACAGGACTGTGAAGCTTTGATGGTGTTGATAGACTCGATCTACTGCATCTGTGTTTAGATCATCTGGATGTAGTCTTTGACAAAAACATGATTTTCTCCGCTTTTTGCTCAGAATGTTGCTATTTTTATTAAACTTACCCACATTCAAGCGTTGAAAAAAAAAAGAATGCATGAAGCTGGAATAAAACCGATTTTCTTCTTTTTTTAAAGCAGTGGATCTGTTCTTTCTTTTTATATCTGTTTCTGTTTGTTTTATTTATATAGCACTGTTAAAACACAGCCCAGGTTGAACCAAAGTGCTTTACATACAGATTCCAATAAAGGATAAAAATAACGACATACCTCAACCCATTAATACATCACATATTAAATATCAGATCTACTCATTATAAGCTAACGGCATCAGATGTGATTTACACAAATGTTTATCGGTAGCGATTTTGCAGACCTGATAGGCAACGGCAGCTCATTCCATTGTCTCGGCCCTGTTACCGCAAATGCCTGATCACCCTTATGAAGGCGTTTTGTTCTCGGTACTATCAGTAGATCCTGATTCTCTGAGCGTAGTTTTTTGGAGGGGGTAGGCCTATACAAAGTTTAGAAATTCGCCAAATATGGTGGGGCCTGATTATTTAGCGATTTATATACAAACAGTAAAATTGTATATCTTATTCTGTACTGCACTGTACTGTAGCTACTTTCTTTTTATATGTTGCATGTTCAGATATTCATAAAAATAAGATTGGGAATGTTTCCTGATAACATGAAAAAGTTACACTTTAGGATTTAATAAAGGCCCTTTGAAAATATTTACTAACTGAGTATGCAATTAAGAAATGACAGAACAATCACTGCAGTGTGTAATTATCCCCATATTAATAATAATAATCCTCCTCATACTTTTGCCAATTATGAACTCCATATACACATTTGTACATAAAACCTCCATGAGTAACTTTTAGCTTTGTTGTTGATCAATTTAACCACTTGTAATTCAATTTTAAAAGGGGTCATTTTATGCTTTTTCACTTTTTCAACTTTAGTTAGTGTGTAATGTTTCTGTTTGAGCATAAAAAAGATCTGCACGTTTACAAAACTCAAAGTCCACTCCAAAGAGAGCCATTTTATTTAACAGAATCCACTTTCCAAGAACTACAACGGTTGGCTTGTTCGGACAACAAAGCATTTTTTCCAGGCTTCATGAAGTCATAATGTTACTCATTTAAATAATCTCCGCCCACAGAATACGCAAAAAAGGCATGAGGCCTGGATGAGCTGCATTAGAGAAAACAGTGTTGTTGCTACCAAAACTCATTTGTTTGGCCTTCCGAAGCCTGGCGAACTTAGAGAGGTTCAAATTTATTTTATAACGCCAACTTTTATCTGTGCGCTGCACATTTTACGGAGAACAGCTTCTGGAACTACAAAGCAGTTACACACAAAAGCTTCTCCTGAAACAGAGCCACTCACACTTTGTCGGGACAATCTGTTGTTTGTGGATCACAGCTTGTAAGTATGTCTTATAATTGGAACAAGTTTAAATTGGAACAACAATTTATAAATAGAAAACAACTACAAATAATAAGTTTTATGTTGTTGCAACAATGTAAACAAAGAGCAAAGCGGTTTGCCTCTGCATGCCAATTAGTGTTGAGGTAGTGTTTACTGATGCTTTTGTAAGAGTTCATCGCCCCATAGGAAAATAAACCATGTGTAACAAGTAGTGCTATGTAGTGTGGTAGCTATTACGTTTCTGTGTGTATCATCCGTATATCAGGATACACGTTATGGACCAGAACTCTAGGTTCGCCACAGAGAGCAAAAATGAGGTAAAACACATTAACACAAAAACCAGACAGACCAGGAAAACTTTTACTTTTACTGAGATGGTTTACCTTTACTTTTGCAGGAAAATTGAAATAATGTAAAATGAAATTAAATAACAATAAACAATAAAATTGTATAAAACAATGGAGTTGTCTCTTTCTCGTTCCCTTTAAGAAATGTAGGTTTTGAGCTCCTTTTGTGGTTACTTGATCTAATTAAATCTATTTGTATTATATTTATTTACTTTGGTATTTAAATCGTGCTTTTGTATATGTATTTGTTTTTAATAGACTTGAATTCAACTTTAGTTTTATGTCATTTCTCGTGTTCTAATTTATTATAGTTTTTTGGAGCTTTGTTTCTTATTAATTTGGCTGAATTAGAACCTCTAACCCAGACAAGAAAAATACAATTCAAGTAACAGATTACTTAAAGAAAAATAACAATTTAACTGAAAATAATACAAAACTTGACAGTAATTCACTGTAAATAAACAGTTCTCAGTCCATGGAACAATTGTGTGTTAGTATGCAAACACAATTAGTCCTTTGAATCCAGCGATGAAATCAACGTAGGTGAAACATAGGTCTCTTGGTATGGTGTAGTGAAAAATGTATGTAGTGCAACAAACAGTTCTGTAAGATACTCAGTGTTGAGGTAATTGCTGAGAAATACCACTAAGGATGATTTTATCAACAACAATATTATTTATTAACAATAATTTATCTCACGTTTGATCCACTTTGATTTCACTCGCGCGATCTGTGAAGCTCGTGCTCTCTCTGCAATTACGCGTCTCAGTTCAGTGACGTCATACACAGCGTGACGTCACGCCATTTGGAGCAGCCATTTTGACGGAATAGAAAATACTATACCGCCGTGATAATACAGCGTCGCGAAATATTTCTATCATGCCCGAGCGATGCTGTGCAATTGGATGCGATCAGATACGTGATCATACAAAAGGAATATCTTTATACCGTATCCCAAAAGAAACAAAACGGAGAAACAAGTGGTTGGCGGCATATAAACAGGCAAAACGCTGATGGCGGTGTTACTGTTTGGCTTCAGCTTTGCACTCTTCATTTTGGATCAGGTAAGTTGTCCCCTCGAAGGCTAATGAATGATTTCTCGGAGTTCGGGATCAAATGTTATAAATCCACTGTTGCCATAGAAATCCGCAATGTGTGTGTGCACACTACCATTCAGCATAACATAACAGGGCTCTCAAGTGTCACGCATTGAGCGTGACAGTCACTCATTTCGGTCTTTTGCCACGCTCTCCCGCCACACATTGTATTTCTCACGCTGAAAAACTATTTGTAATATATTTAATATGCCGCAGCGCCCAAAACTCTGGCCGCACCGCTCTCACTGTGGAACCGGTGTTCTGACGATTCATGCTACCCATCGAGATGTGCTACTTACTGGTTATGCGCATGTGCAGACTCATTTTTCTTCTGCTTACCACGCCCATAAATCTATGCATCCTTGCTGTGGAGACTTGTAGGAAACTTTGACAGGTCAAAGATGAATATTTGATGATAATTTTTACTTTTTAAAAATAAAAACAGTACAGTATACTGTACTCTTAACTTTGAATTTTATTATAATTGTATTTCATATAATAATGTCATTTTTACTTGTTATATCAAATGTGATAATTGCTAGTTCATTTAAAATATCAAAATATGCTCCCCATACACTTACCCTGATTTAAAGGAAATAACGATGTCATAATATTGTGAGATTTACACAATTATGGAAACAATAGAGAATGAATCAACATTCTCTGTGATCGATTCGCGCTTGGGTAGCATTTTTTTGCGAAGGCAGCACAAATCGACAGACTCTGTTATCGATTCACGTTACGGTAGCATTTTTCGACAAGGCTGCACAAATCGTCAGAACACCGGCAGGAATCAAGCGTCTCCTCTGGTGTTGTTCGTCGAGACACAATAGCCAATCAGAAAATAGCAATATTGTATCTGGGTAAGATTTAACAGAACAACCAATGAAAAAAATTTTACACGGTTCTAATGGTGTATGGGTTGACTACATTTTTCTATGTTTTTTTGTAGCAGTGAAAAAAAAAACTACCAACATTAGCTAGAAACAGTATTAAAGTAGTAGTAAAGAGTAGAGAAGAGAGCCGTGGAATTGCTCAGTTAACTTCAGAGTCAGTGACGTTAATGGTAAATGCATTTACCTAACACACTGTAGCCCAATGTCAAAACGTTTTTATGTAATTATATTATTAGTATAATAATATACTAATAATATATATTACCCATGGCAATGCCACTGAGTAGCTGACGGATGTATTCCGTCAAAATGGCTGACACGCGGCTAGGGGTCACGTGACTGGGAGATCCCTATACACAGATTTCTTGTATACAAACAATACCGGATGCGCGCGCATCCAGGGGGCAAAAAAAACGGCAAAAATCTGTTATGCCGCGTTCTGTAAAAGAACATTGTAATTAACGTAGATTTCGCATTGTTTGTAATTTCTTGTTGACTCAATAATAAACTGCAATTTCAGAGTTGGATCTGTTTGTTTGTGTTTCATATTAATATAACATTATGTAAAATGTCCAACTGTTTACTAATCAAAATCCGGACATAGGCTACTGTGATGCATGTATGAATTATCATGTTAGACTAAGTTAGTAATGTAATAGCCTCTGTAGAGCCCGAATTTGCTTCTATATAAGTTAACCTTGTTTACGTTACTTTACGACCTGCAACATATCATGACTGCACACATATAACGTTAGGCTACTTTACTGTAAATCAAAGATTTGACGATGGATTATGTGGGAAGTAGTACCTCCGACCGTGGCGATTATATTAAAAAAACTTACTCTCAGCAATGGTGAGATCTTGCCGGATCCCTACGCAATATCTGACGATCTTTGGATTGTGGATGACAAGAAGTGGCCAGCAATTGTATGATATATATATATATATATATATATATATATATATATATATATATATATATATTAGTGCTGTCAAACGATTAAAATATTTAATCGCGATTAATCGCATTAATGTCATAGTTAACTCGCGATTAATCGCATTTAATCGCATATTTTTATCTATTCTAAATGTCTCTTGATTTCTTTTTGTCCCATTATTTTTTCTCATTTTAATGCTCTTATTAACATGGAAAAGTGGATCGGCTTGCTTTGTGCAAATGTTTTTTATTGAAAACAACATTGGCATTTATTGTGTTCAATTTCACACTAAAACATTCTTACTTGGAGCAAATAATCTCTCACACAATGTAACACTGTCCATCAATAAAAGGGTGAAAGAAATACTGACGAGGTCCTGATATTGACGAGGGGGCGGAGAATTCGCATCAGCTGTGTGTGTGTGTGTGTGTGTGTGTGTGTGTGTGTGTGTGTGTGTTTGGCCATCATCAAGTGGTATTTCAGACTGGACGTGCTGCGATGATGATAGCTCAGTTCACAACGACAAAACACACAGATCACTTTGGTCTCGTCAATGGAACCATTTGGCAACTTTTTAAAAGTAAACGTTCCATTCAGAATCTTATTGGCATCCATTTCGTTGTCTCGCGCTCGTCATCTACTCAAAACGACTCGGTTACTAACGTAACCTCGGTTCCCTGAGAGGAGGGAACGAGTATTGCGTAAGTAGCTTACGCTATGGGAAAACTCCTTTTCTCGAGAATATTGAAGTCTTTATGTAAAACGCATTGCAGCTGCACAGCTGACAGCAATGAACGAAGGCAGCTCGGTCATTGGCTGTGCTGCGGCAACTTGCTCGAACCAATGACGGGGCGACTCTGAATGCGCGACCAATGAGCGCGCTTCGCGCCCGCGCGCGTCAGAGCCCGCCAAGATGGGCGTGGCCAAGAGCTATATATTGGGCGCCCCGTCATGAGAGTTCTTTAGGTTAAAACGACTGAAGCGAACTAACCAAGCACAAGCACGGCAGCTTACGCAATACTCGTTCCCTCCTCTCAGGGAACCGAGGTTACGTTAGTAACCGAGTCGTTCCCTTTCGAGAGGTCTCTCCTATTGCGTAAGTAGCTTACGCTATGGGAACACCATGCAAAACGCCGTGCGTGCTGAACTTCGCCTTATGATAGCCAGAGGCAGGTGCCTGAGCTAAAAAAGCAAAGTTATCATCCAACTAGCCGGCAGAGGCGAGCTTTATATGTGGGAAAGAATACAGAGCGGCTAGAAGGCGCTCAGTGTGACACAAGCACATACATAATCTAGATACGAACTCGTAGTTCAACTAGCATCATGCTGATAGTACATTGGAATGCAGTGTCGGGACCTGTAGGTTGTAGAACCTGATAAATGTGGACGGTGAGGCCCAGCCTGCCGCCGCACAAATATCCTCGATCGGTATCCCGCTCGACCATGCCCAGGAAGAAGCCACACTCCTGGTGGAGTGTGCTTTGACTCCCCAGGGGCATTGAAGTCCCTTAGCTTCATAAGCCAGCGCTATAGCTTCAACTATCCAGTGAGAGATTCTCTGCTTTGAAACGGCGGAACCTTTCGTACGGCCGCCAAAGCATACAAACAGTTGTTCTGTCTGTCTGAATAGGGCAGAACGCTCCAAATACACTCTGAGAGCCCTAACGGGGCAGAGTAGATTAGCGTCGTGTTCGTCTGCTGGGGACGATAGCGCAGTTAGGGAGATAACCTGTGCTCTGAAGGGAGTGGTGAGCACTTTAGGAATATACCCATGTTTCGGTCTAAGGACGACCCTGCAGTCGTTAGGTCCGAATTCTAGGCAGGCAGCGCTTGTCGAAAGCGCGTGCAGGTCGCCCACTCTCTTGACCGAGGCGAGTGCCAGCAAGAGCGCAGTCTTGAGCGAGAGCTGTTTAAGGTGCACGGTTCGGAGTGGTTCGAACGGAGGCCCTTTAAGAGCGTCTAGGACAGTAGCTAGGTCCCAGATCGGCACTGAGGGGGGGCGTGAAGGGTTCATCCTCCTAGCGCCCCTTAGGAAACGAATAATTAGGTCGTTTCTTCCCAATGGACGTTCCATTACAGGGTCGTGTGATGCTGTGATGGCCGCCACATATACTTTGAGCGTGGAGGGGGCGCGGCCCGCCTCCAGAAGCCCTTGTAGAAAAGCGAGTACGTTCGTAATCTCGCATGTTTCAGGGTTCAGGCCCTTGGCATTACACCAGACACTGAACACTTTCCATTTCTGGGCATATAAGCGTCTCGTGGAGGGCGCCCGCGCCTCAGCGATGGTTTTTAGTGCTCCGCTCGTGAGGTTCCTGGGAACCCGTTGAGGGGCCATGCATGAAGGGCCCACAGATCGGGGCGGGGATGAAATATCATCCCGTTGGCCTGACTGAGGAGGTCTGGCCTCAGTGGAATCGGCCGTGGTGCAGATTGCATTTGCATCAGATCTGGAAACCATGTTTGGTTCTTCCAGAGTGGGGCTATCAGCAGCACTGCGTCTTTCTCCTCTCTGACCCGACTGATGACCTGCGGTAGCATCGCGATCGGGGGAAAGGCATATAAGGGACGGCTCGGCCAGCTCTGGGCGAGCGCATCCATGCTTTTCGTGAAGAAAAGAGGGCAGTGCGCGTTCTCCTTGGAGGCGAAGAGGTCGATCTCCGCTTTGCCAAAGGTTTTCCATAACCAGTGAATCGTCAGCGGGTTGAGAGCCCATTCTCCTGGGAGAATTTTGTCTCTGGATAGCATGTCCGCCCCCTGGTTCAGGGCACCTGGCACATGCGCTGCTCTCAGCGAGCGCAAGTTGTGCTGGGACCATAAAATGAGTCTCCTGGCCATTGAATGCATGGAGCTCGACCTGAGTCCACCCTGGCGATTTATGTACGATACTACCGTCATGTTGTCCGTTCGGACCAAGACGTGTTCGTTTCTCAGCTGTGGGAGCAGGGCTCTGAGAGCCAAAGCGACCGCTTTCATTTCCAGACAGTTTATGTGTAGGCGCTTCTCCGGGTTTGACCAAAAGCCGGAGACAGGCCTGCCCTCGTAAAGGGCCCCCCAACCTATTTTGGAGGCATCTGTCGTTATCATCTTTCTCCTTGTGTTCACACCCAGACTCACGCCTGACTGGTACCAGTCGGCGGCTTTCCAGTGCGTCAGGGCTTTTATACAGCCGTGGTTCGCTCTGATTAAAAGGTGGCCCGAACGCCACGCGTGAGTAGGGACGCGGCTCTTGAGCCAGCGTTGGAGAGGGCGCATATGCAACAATCCTAGCTGGAGTACAGCCGATGCTGAGGCCATGAGACCGAGCATCCTCTGAAACCGCTTGACGGGGGCGAGCGCGCCCGCCCTGAATGATGTTGCAAGGCGCCGGATGGTGAGCGCGCGCTCTGATGAGAGACGCGCTGTCATTTGCATCGAGTCTAGAACTATTCCCAGGAAAGAAATCCTCTGGCTGGGAGATAGTATGCTTTTTGCAAAATTGATTCTTAGACCCAGGCATTCTAAATGGCTGATAATCCAAGATCTGTGTGTTATTAACTGACTCTCTGATTGTGCTAGAATCAGCCAATCGTCGAGATAATTCAGTATTCGCACTCCCCTTCGCCTTAGGGGGGAAAGTGCTGCATCCATACATTTCGTGAATGTACGGGGAGCCAGGGACAGGCCGAACGGAAGTACTGTGTACTGGTACGACTGTCCCTCGAAAGCGAATCTCAGAAACGGCCTGTGATGAGGCGCTATTGGAATGTGAAAGTAAGCATCTTTCAGATCCACTGAGAGAAACCAATCTCCTGGGCGTACTTGCGCGAGGATATGCTTGGTTGTTAACATTCTGAACGAGCGAATCATTAGTGCTTTGTTCAGGTGTCTGAGATCTAGGATGGGGCGGAGACCGCCATCCTTTTTCGGGACGAGAAAATAGCGGCTGTAAAAACCTGCCTCGCTCAGAGAGGGGGGAACAGTTTCCACAGCGCCCTTTTCTATTAGTTTGCGCACCTCGGTGCGTAGAACATGTGAGCACTCTTTTCTCACTTTCGTCTCGACCACAGTCGTAAAACGTGGTGGTCTGCGAGCGAACTGGAGCGAGTATCCGTGCTTTACTATATTCAATACCCATTTCGGCATATCTGGAATATTTTCCCATGCCGCTGCGTGTACAGATATGGGCTGAATACAGGCTAGGGGCGGGCCGCTGTGACGCAGGGACCCGGCCAGCGAATCGCCTGAGCTCATAGCTCTCAGAGGCGCGGGCGCGCGCTGAGCAGCTGAGTGAATGGGCGCGTGTGTGATTACAGCAGCGCGCGCTGTGTCTGTAAAACTCGCAGCCTGGGCTGGGGTTGTGTATGACACTGTAAGGACAGTGTTTATAAGTGGGGGTGCATAAACAGTGGTAGGCACACGCGTCACTTTTATAATGTTTCCCGCTTTTACTGGGGATGAATTTATAACTGTGTGAACAGTGCTTGTGTGTAGTGGTGCGTACATGACCGTGGGCACGTGATCTACATTCATGGGGTGCGCAGCTTGAGCTGGGAATGAATTTGGCACTGTTTTGACAGTATCTGGGAATGCACACCTTGTGGACATGTGAACCCTTAGTGACACAGGCAGAAAAAGACTCTTTTTGTGTTTTCTGTGCGTCGCCGTAAAAACGGCGTTTGTTTGCAGGTGAGCGAGCTCTGTGACTGGCCCATTGACTGCTGTATGAACATATCCAGCCGCCTGTAAGGGGACTGGGTAATGCTTGAGCTTTTGCAGAGAGAGTGGTCCGGCTTTTGCGAGACACGCACTCTCTCTTTTCATTCTTGTGGCTAGGACGGCTTTCGAGGCTCGGGGTTCAGCACAATCTTGGGCCGAGGACCCCGTCGGTCAGAAGGCGGCTTGCGGTTGTGAGAGCGCGAGCGGCGTCGAGCGTCAGCCTGAGGCGCGGGCTGAGAGGCGGTGGGGGCTGTTCTAGCCCGCTGCGGCTGCGGCGGCCTCTGTCTGCTCTGCGATGAGCTGGAGCGCTTGGGCAGGAAATGCCGCATAGCTTGTGAAGCATTCTGGGCCTCAGTGAAGCGTTCGGCGAAACCCTTAACCGCCGGTCCAAACAGCCCGCTGGTGGAGATAGGCGCGTCGAGAAATGGCGCCTTATCCGCGTCCTTCATCTCAGTCAGAGTCAACCACAGATGGCGCTCGAGAACAGTCAAATTAGCCATGGCACGGCCGATAGACTGGGCGGTGGCCTTCGTGGCTCGCAGGGCTATGTCAGTCGCGCTGCGTAGGTCCTTAAAGGCTTCGGGTTCGGGGCCAGACTCGTCCATAGAGCGGAGAAGCTTGGCTTGGAACACTTGAAGTACCGCCATAGAGTGAAGCGCTGATGCAGCTTGGCCGGCGGCGGCGTAGGCGCGACCGGCGAGAGCTGAAGTAGTGCGGCAGGGCTTCGAGGGGTGGGAAGCTTTGGCTTTCCATCCGGTGGTGGAGGGCGGGCAGAGATGATTGGCCACGGCCTCCTCGAGGGGCGGTGTTCCCTCGTAGCCTCTTTCCTTCGCGCCGTCCACAGAGGAGAGCGAGGAAGAAAAAGAAGGCTTTAGGCGCGCAGAGTGGGGGGCTTTCCACGACTTGGTGAGTTCGTCGTGAACTTCCGGGAAGAAGGGAGAAGGCCTTTGCCGAGGGGCCTGCTGGCGCCCCTGCAGAAACCACTCATCCAGTCGGCTCCGGGTTGGTTCTTCGGGAGAAGACCAATCGAGCCCGAGGTCTTCCACGGCCTTAGAGAGAACGCGGATAATCTCGCTATCCATGGTGGAGCCCCCGCTCGCGCTAGCTAGCGTCGACGGGGCGGGGTCGAGAGTGGAGCCCGGCCAGTCGTCCGATGCAGCGTCGATTGACAAGCTGTCATCCATTCCCCCGTCGTCCTCGGACGCGCCGAAAGTCACAAGGCCCACCGCTCTGCTAGAGGGGTGTGGGTCCGGCTGGGTGAACTGAACCGGCGGTGGGGAAGGCAAGAGCGGCGGTGAAGCACGCGGAGACTGGCTCGGCGTGACGTCACTGAGCTCAGGTTCAGGAAGCCTCTGTGAGCGGCGCTTTTTCTTAGTGCGCGGCTCGAACAGAGGGATGGCGGCGATGGGCTCGCTCACGGCGAAAGCGGCGAGGCGAGCCCGCAGTGCGGAGAGACCCAGGTCGTCACATTCGGGGCATCCGCCCTTGGTCAAAGCAGCTTCTGCGTGGTCCCGGCCCAGGCAGCGAGCGCAGATGATGTGACGATCCCCGTCCGGGAGAAGGTCTCTGCACGACGCGCAGGAAGGCATTTGAAACAACGCCTTGGAAAATTTGCTCTTTTACAAGTGTCGCAGAGCGAACAGATGTAAATACTTGCGTGAGCAGTACGCCGGATGGCTCAGTAGGATCGCGTTAGAAGGTGGCTGAAGGTGCCGACGTCCTCGTAGCAAATCCCGCTGGTATGCTTTTCGACGGCGAAGCTTCAATAATCCGGAGGATCCAGCGAAGAAGGTGTTCGCTGAAGGAGATTAAATCTAAAGAACTCTCATGACGGGGCGCCCAATATATAGCTCTTGGCCACGCCCATCTTGGCGGGCTCTGACGCGCGCGGGCGCGAAGCGCGCTCATTGGTCGCGCATTCAGAGTCGCCCCGTCATTGGTTCGAGCAAGTTGCCGCAGCACAGCCAATGACCGAGCTGCCTTCGTTCATTGCTGTCAGCTGTGCAGCTGCAATGCGTTTTACATAAAGACTTCAATATTCTCGAGAAAAGGAGTTTTCCCATAGCGTAAGCTACTTACGCAATAGGAGAGACCTCTCGAAAGGGAACTGGACGTTTTGAACGTTCCTATAACATTCAGAAATAACGTTTTTATAACTTAATGGGAACGTTATGAAAACGTTCTTATAACCTAAAATTGTTAGCTGGGGAAGAGGAGAGATTCGCGATTGCACTGAACACGTTTTAAGTGCAGGCACATATTGTCCTAGCGAGCCCAGAGAAAATTCTAACAAGAGCAGCGTGTATCTGAGAGCGCGCGACTCGAGCAGAGAGATTCGTGCTCGGCACATTATATTCCACGCGCGAGCAGAGAGATTCGCGCTCGCGCATCCGGCTCGCAAGCCCAAACAAGTGTGTGCGGCGTGCCTGTTGTTTTGTTTCCGGTCTAGCTAGATCCGCTTGCGCTTTCAAAACGTCCATGCCGCGTCCTATTGCAAAAGCATGTGAAAAAAAACTACAAAGTTTGCTAGGCCAAAAAGACCGTTAATCGCGCGATAAAAAAATTAACGCCGTTAAAATGGGTTTGCGTTAACGCCGTTAATAACGCGTTTAACTGACAGCCCTAATATATATATATATATATATATATTTGTCTAATTCAGACACCAAGTGTGTATACAAGAGAAATGATTAGAGCGTACAAATCCCTTGATGCATACAACTACGTGCTATGTGGTCATGTGCAGCTCCTCAAATACTTTGATGCTGCACCGGATTTTTGCACGTTGAGGTCAGATGTGCTCCCTAGTCAAAGGCAAGGCATTAAAGCCAAGCCTTATGATGCCTGGGTGTATGTCCATAAGGGCCTTGGTTACATCCTTACGGCTAACTGCAAATGCATGGCAGGGTACGTCTATGTATCTGCCATCAGAAACCCTTTACTCCGGTACGAAGACCATGGGTCTTTTGCCCCCAAAAGACACTGCGCAAGCAGTGATGACGTCGCCGAGAAATCCATGTATGACAAACGTCACGCTTTAATTATTATAGTTAATTTAATTCTTTTAATGTTCATGGCACATCAGAACGACTTTGGCCACATTATGTTACTTATTTCAGCATTTTGAGTGAGAATATAATTACAAATTATATATATTTTTTTTGATCAGCTCAATTTTGACCTGGGTTACACATGGTTGAGTGATCAATTACTGTTTGTATTACCATCGTTTTCCGTCAAATATCATGATTAAATGGTGCATAACATCATATCTAAAATGTATAAGAAAATTTTTAAAAAAACACGTCCCACTCTGAAACGTCCTGTGAAATCCATACTTTCGAAGTCCGTGCATGAATAATAACCTTTATTTTATTAACCACCTTTAAAAGCAGCTTCTCAAAGCGCTGTACACCTAATAGACAATAGTTAAAAGCAAACACGTCAACAGGTAAATGCAAGTGTAAAAAAGTATGTCTTAAGTTGACCTTTAAAAATGGCATAAGTCTGGGCTTCTCTAAGTCCAAGAGGAAGAGAATTCATTCCAAAGGACAGGTGCATAGAAGGAAAAAGCCCTGTCACCCATAGACTTTAAGCGAGTTTTAGGAACCACCAGCATTCTCGATTGTGAGGAGCGCAATCTGCGATTCGGAGTGTAGGGGTGTAACAGTTCAGATAGATAATTTGGAGCCAGACCGTGCAAAGACTTATATGTAAGCATCATAATCTTAAAATCGACTCAGAACCTAACTGGGAGCCAATGCCAGGATTCCAAAACCGGAGTGATATGGTTGCATATTCTGGACCCAGTTAAGATCCTAGCAGCAGAATTTTGTACACGTTGAAGCTTGTGTAGTGTAGATTTAGAAACACCGGCTAAAAGAGCGTTACAATAGTCAAGCCGAGAGACGACGAAGGAATTTATCAGCTTTTCAGCTACGGGAAAAGTAAACATTGGCCGCAATCTAGCGATGTTTCTAAGATTGAAAAATTATGTTTTAACAGTACTCTGAATGAAACAATCAAATGAAAGATTAACATCAAAAATAACTCCAAGGTTCCTCATTTTACTCTGGATATCCAAAACAGAGCCATCAAGAGTCAAAGACAGAGAACCAACTTTGGAAGTTTGATGACGAGAACCAATGAGCATAACTTCCGTTTTATCACTGTTCAAACACAGGAAATTATTACTCATCCAGGTTTTTATTTCAGTGATACAGCCAGAAAGAAAATCAACCAGAATGAAATCTGTTCTGCACAATCCTCTTGTTTGTTAAGTAAGTCAGAATCTGGCTTGAATTGGTTTGAAAAATGATGCCATCTTAAAGGGATGGTTCAGGATTTTGGACAGCGGACCTCATTTCCAAGTTATCATGGGTGTTATTTACCAGTGGAGACAGTTTTCAAAAATTTTCATCCAGTCCTTCCAGTTGCATAGTTCGCCGGTGCTAGGCTAGCGCGAGTCAACGGTATCTGCTAGCCTGCCATTAAAAACAGTTTTACCCATTCCACAGTTCACCAAAAGCAAGTAATTATAACGCCAGACTATCGATGTAAATGTCTGTTGAGAGAATAATGTTAGAAATCAAACTACTCTTGCATCTCAATGATCGCATTACATTTACAGGAACTAGTTTCTCAGCAGCGGCGGAAGTTTACTTTGCTCCGGTTAGTAGTACTGCGCCAAAAAGAAAACACAGAACAGAAGCGCACTACAGTCGGGACGTCTAGCTAGCTAGTAGTAGCCTTGAACAACCATATTGAAACATTGGATTGTAAACGAAGGAATTGGCACATGGTGATATACTCTGCTTCTGTAGTGATGATGTCAGCGGCAGGGAAATACACTCGCGTGATTATCATGTGGACCGGCTCTCTCGGTTGCTTAGGGAACTTATATCACTCCACCGCTGCTGTAGACTGTGCTAATAAATACAGGGAACAAAGTATAACTATTGCAATGCGATGAAAGTGTAGTTTGATTTCTAACATTATTCTCTCCACAGACATTTACAGCCATAGTCTGGAGTTATAATTTATTTGCTTTTGGTGTACTGTGGAGTGGGTAAAACTGTTTTTAATGGCAGGCTAGCAGATACCGTTGACTCGCGCTAGCCTAGCACCGGGGAACTATGCAACTGGAAGGACTGGATGAACATTTTTGAAAACTGTCTCCACTGATAAATAACACCCAGGCTAACTTGGAAATGAGGTCTGATTTCCAAAATCCTGAACCACCCCTTTAATATTTACATTTCCCGAACATCCGCCAATCACAACACAGCCAGCTAACCAATCACAGCACATTTCGTATTTTAGAAGGAGGGGCTTCATCAAAACAGGAACTAAACGGCATACTTGAGTCAGACTCATAGACAGTAAAAGAAATGGACACAGCGACCCCCCTTGATTTCAACGGAGAAAACTGAAGCCTGATTAGAGCACTCACTTCCTGATGGCTGAGCGACTGTGCCGGCTCAAACTGAGCTTGACGACAGTCTGACAGTTGTAAATCTTCTAGTAGCTGTGCCAAGACAAATCTGAATCACCTAATTCGGTCACCGGTGCAGGCCGGGGCGGACTCGTATGACCAACCGCCCCTGACTCCAGACACCACCGTGAGGAGCCAACACCACAGGTATGCAACGGAATGGACCAGACAGAGGCAAAGGTAAATTTCAAGGAATAACAATCTTTATTAAGCACTGTATTTATGGAAGTAAAGAAAAGGATGCTAACAGTCGCTGGGCCTTCTCCCCGAAACAGCTGGGCAGATCGAGGGCTCCTTCCCCGGGATGTTACACACTCCACGGCCCCGACGGTAGAGAGACAGGTAAACACTCTTCTTCCAGCGATAACTGCACACTTCGGAACTCAGGAGGTAAGTAGACAAGTAAGCACTCTTCTTCCAGCAATAGATGCACACTTCGGGGCTCAGAAGGTAAGTAACCAGGTAAGCACTCCTTTTCCAGCAATAGCTGCACACTTCGGGGCTCAGAAGGTAAGTACCCAGGTAAGCACTCCTTTTCCAGTGATAGCTGCACACTTCGGGGCTCAGAAGGTAAGTAGACAGGTAAGGATTCTTCACAATACAAAGTATTTTCGTCAGTGCACAGTAATGAGACAGTGATTTAAAAGCTTCTTTCACCAGCGATGCTGCATACTTCCAGACTCGGACAGTAAGTGGAACAGGTAAGGATTCTTCACAGTACAAAGTACTTTCGTCGGTTCACAGTAGTGAGACAGTGGTTTAAAAGCTTACTTCATCAGTGATGCTGCATACTTCCAGACTCGGACAGTAAGGATAACAGGTAAGGATCTTCACAATACAAAGTACTTTCTTCAGTTCACGATAGTGAGACAGTGGTTTAAAAGCTTACTTCGCCAGCGACAGGTAAGGATCTTCACAATACAAAGTATTTTCTTCGGTGCACAGTAATGAGACAGTTTTAAAAGCTTACTTCACCAGCAATGCTGCATACTTCCAGACTCAGACAGTAAGTAGAACGAGTAAGGATTCTTCACAGTACAAAGTACTCTCTTCGGTTCACAGTAGTGAGACAGTGGTTTAAAAGCTTACTTCATGGGTGATGCTGCATACTTCCAGACTCAGACAGGAAGGAGAACAGGTAAGGATCTTCACAATACAAAGTATTTTCGTCGGTGCACAGTAATGAGACAGTTTTAAAAGCTTACTTCACCAGCAATGCTGCATACTTCCAGACTCAGACAGTAAGTAGAACGAGTAAGGATTCTTCACAGTACAAAGTACTCTCTTCGGTTCACAGTAGTGAGACAGTGGTTTAAAAGCTTACTTCATGGGTGATGCTGCATACTTCCAGACTCAGACAGTAAGGAGAACAGGTAAGAATCTTCACAATACAAAGTATTTTTCTTCAGTTCATGATAGTGAGACAGTGGTTTAAAAGCTTACTTCACCAACAATGCTGCATACTTCCAGACTCAGACAGTAAAGAGAACAGGTAAGGATCTTCGCAGTACAGGCTGCTTTTCAGCTCAGCTGTATTCAGTGGTGGAAAGAGTACTGAAAAAACATACTCAAGTAAAAGTAGCATTACATTCCAAAAAATGTAGTGCGAGTAGAGTAAAAAGTACTTGTCCAAAAAACTACTTGAGTAAGAGTAAAAAAGTAGCTTATTTAAAAGTACTCATGAGTAGTGAGTAGTGAGTACTGAGCTGCGGATTCTACCACTTACAATAAACACTGTGCACTACAATTTATAAATTTAAAAACATTGTACATACTGTAATTCACATTATATTTTGTTCTTTGTTAGAAATATTGAAGAATATATCTATCATCCATCTTTTTAAAATGTATCAAATAGAGAGATTAAAAAATACCCAATTTCTCTCCAAAACGGTATCAATGTTAGTGTTTTGATAAATGAGAATCACTAATATTATCAGATTACCTCACCTAATGCACTGAAAAAGGCTAAGATAGTGAGCTAACACTAATTACACACTTTAATTCCATGATATTAAATATGTTACAATTTAAACGTAAATGCACATTGTTCTAGAAGGGTGGCATCATCCCTTACATTTTACACGGCTACATTTACTCACATTGTAATGCTGATAATATAATTTGTAAGGAAAATTGTGCATTAAATAGGGAAGATATATCCAGGAAACTTTTACAAAAGAAACAAACAAACACACAAATGAAGGTCTCTTTGTATCAGTGCACAGATCGTGACGCGCGTCTCTCTATAATGTGATTGTGAAGTAAATGGTAGCGGAAATCACCGCATTATGAACTCGTCACGCAATACCCCCAGCCTCAGACCAAATGTTAGGCCCTGTAGACAGGCCAGCCTATATAAATATCATATTAAGCAGAAATGTGAAATGTACCTTATAATGGTGCGTTCACACCGGACGCGAATAGCGCGTCAGGCGCGAGTGATTTCAATGTTAAGTCAATGCAAAGACGCGTTACGCGCGTAAAAAATTCCTGCGGCGCGAATGAGGCGTAGAGCGCGGCGCGGTAGACGCGAATTCGCCTCATTCGCGCGTCAAGTTGGCGCGAATGGCGCGAATTAAGCGTATGGGGCGTTAAGCGCGTTACGCGCGAATGATTTAGTTAGTGCTATTTGTGCATTCACGCGTTTGACGCGAATTCGCGTCTGCCGCCCGAGTTGAAAAATCTGAACTTCTGCGTCAATTCGCGCCGCGTTAACCAATCAGGAGCCTGCTTGCTTCACGTGGCATAAAGTGACATAGCATAACAAACTCCCGCTCGAAAGTCATTCATTCCAAATGGAGGAGAAACTTATTTTAGCTGTGAGTGGTCACCCGGAGTTATTTGACTCAAGTTCTTACTTTTATAGAGACAGGAACAAAAAGGACCTCGCTTGGAAGAAGATTAGTGAGGAGATTGTACAACCTGGTACGTTGTAAAATATACAAATTTCACTTTTGAGTCACGTTATTGAGCTAACGTTACTAATCAGTTAGCAAGCTGCCGTGCTGCTAGTTTACAACTATTTTCCCGCAAATATACAACTGCTTTTCAAGATAATGTGTTTATTCAGATGATGTCTGCCGTAAAAAGTGGAAAAGCCTCAGGGACACGTACCTGAAGGAGAAGGGGAAGGAGACGGAGAAGAGGAGTGGGTCAGCAGCAGGGTCTGGGAAGAGGTGGAAGTTTTCTCAGATCTTGGGATTCCTCGACCCCTTCGTCACTCCACGAGAAACGACAAGTAACATGGAGGGGGTCGAGGCCCGGATCGGAGAGGACAACCACCTCGAGGACCAGGGACACCCCGAACAATCAGGGGAGACAGTGACAGGTGTGTTTCTAATATAGACACATTACGAGGCATATATGTTGTCATGTTTACAGATGAAAAAAATTTAATCTCTCTGAGTATTGTTACCAATGTGTCGTATTAACATTTAATATTGTCTTGACAGAGCCATATCAGAGTGAGGATGGGCAAAGAACCCCATCTTCTGCTCCTGTCTCCCCAGTCCCTGGTCCCTCAGCCCCTGCTGCTGAACCTAGAGGTGTGTGAAGGCAATAGTACAAAATTATTTCAACATGTTACATGCACGTTTTTTGTGAATGCAGACACAAATCCATTGCAGTCTATGCAACCAATCATCTGCATACATTTTAACTACTGTTCATTTGAATGTTTATCTACGTATATGTCTGAAGTATAACTTTAATTACTTAATATGTTAAAGCAAGTTCAAAACAATATCACACTTGCATTTAAGCACTGTCTGTCACTCACAGGCACATATATTATTCTCACAATATCTAGACAATTTTGTCGTTTAAATGCAATTTTTTAAACCTTCACTGTGAGAATGAAAATCAGGTATCATCTTTCTGTCTTCACATTGCACCATGTGTTGTATTTTTTTATTTTCACAGGCCAACAGAGGAGGAGAGCTCGTCGGCGGCCCCGTGAGCGGTCACCGGATGGTCCGTCGGAGGTGGAGCAGCGACTTCTTGCGCTCCTGTCGCAACCTCCGACGCAACCTCCAACACCCCCCACACCGCCACCGCCACTGCCACTAACCACAGACGAGCACTTCCTCCTATCCCTTCTGCCTTTTGTACAGAGCATGCCGCCTCATCTTAAGGAACATTTTAAATATAAATTATATACTTATGCAATGGAAAATAGCTATATTGTGCTAAATTTGGAACAATTTGACCCCCCCCCCTCCAGAGTAGTAAAAAATAAAATGAGGCAGCAGGCTCTGCAGGAAACGCAGAAGGCCCTCCTTCCTCTTCTCCTACATGCTGTTCCCTGGGGCTTTTCCAGCTTCCAAGCGAGGTCCTTTTTATTCCTGTTTTTAATTTTTTTTTCCTGTACGTTTTATTTCTTTTATATAATTGCCCTTAATAAATAATTTTACAATCTGACTAAATGCCTGTTGTGGTTCTATGCACAACAAAGCAAATATTGTATCACATAACTTGTTTTTTAATATACAAGATGTTTTAATTTAGTATTTAATGTTATTTATTCCATATCTAAATATAGATTATATGAAACATCATTGTAATGTAAAGACAACCAACAACAAAAAAATAGAAAGGTTTGATACTTTTTGGAAGCTGGCTCCATTTATTTATTAAAAAATAAATAAATTTACCTTGTATACAAACATGGAAAACCTGTAATTTTGTAAAGGTTAGTCATAGTTTAAACTTAATACATGTGCATGTTGTGGACCTGACAGGCTGGAACTGAGGCTGACAACCTGGAAAAAAAAATACTAAATATTATAATGGAGGAAAACTGTTTTTAGAAAGACATGCTCTTTATAGGTTTGTGGGTGGCTCTTAAAAGAGCCGTTGTGGGGAAATCATGAGGAGGACTTCAAATGCTACTCCGTCGGCTGCCATGGTACTGCTCCCTCCGCCGAGAAGTGTTCCATGAAGACGTCCCTCACCTGGAGTGCCTCTCTGGAGGAGTTGTTGGCTGCAACTCGACCCAGACCTGTCAGTGGCTCCTCTCCAGCATGCCCTGTGCCCCTCACACCAGGTGCCTCCCTCCCTTCCGAATACCGCATGAAGTTGTGGAGAACACACGTCGCCTTCACACACTTCTCCGCAACTTCAGGGTGGACCTCGATGAGGCGGCGGTACATCCTCCACTGTGAGGAGAGGATGCCAAAGGCGTTCTCCACCACCAGCCTGGCTCTGGAGAGGCGGTAATTGAAGACACGCCTCTCTGGAGGAAGCGTGCGTCCAGGGAAGGGCCGCATGAGGTTCCTCCGCAGCGGGAACGCCTCATCAGCCACGAAGACATGAGGCTGGGGTCCTCTGTCTTCAGCACCAGGTAGAGGGTGGTCAGGAGGCAGATGAAGAGTGCCAGCCCGGAGAGCCTGTCCAAAGGCTGAGTTTGACAGAATCCCACCGTCACTGGTTCTGCCGTACCCCCCAACATCGATCACCCGGAAGCGATACTTCGCATCCACAACTGCAAGCAGAACGATGGAGAACGTTCCCTTGTAGTTGTGGAACTGGGATCCTGAGTTGGGGGGTGCCTTCAGCACCACATGCTTCCCATCCACCGCTCCAACGCACAGAGGGAAGTTCCACCGCTCCTGAAATCCCTCTGCGATGGACCTCCAGTCATCGGTGGTGGGCACAGCTATGTAGTCCTCCACAAGGCAGTCCCAGATGGCAGTCACTACCTGGGCGACGATCTGGCACACTGTGGAGACACCAACCCGGTAGCTGGATGCTATCGTCCTGAATGAGTCCCCAGTGGCAAGAAACCTAGAAAACATTGTTATAAATATTATTACAAGTACACTTGTAGTTACACATTAAACTATACAATCAACAGGTATACTATTAAATGGTTTATGGTATATTAAAATGGCAATAATCAAGCATGACATATAGACAATAATCAAGAACTACATATTGCTTACAGATAGAGATATTTAATTTCTAGGTTAATGTCTTGGTTATAGCAGTTAACTCAGTATCACTAGAAAGATTACTGTGTTTATACAGAGAAACATGACAGTATCACGTATGCCAAGAATATTTTAATGTCTAGGTTATAGCAGTTAACTCAGAATCTCTATAAAGATCACTGTGTTTATACAGAGAAACATGACAGTATCACGTCTGCCAAGAGAATATTTATGTCAGTTAACTGAGTATCACTAGAAAGAGCGCCAACCGTACCAGTTTAAAAAAAACATTGATAGCATATGTTAGCATATTGAATATTCTGTATTTAAAATATCATATACATTTACTAACCGAAGACAGATGGACAGGCGCTCCGCAGCCGGGATAGAGCGCCTGTAGTTGGTGTCCTGGAGGGTGATCCTCGCTCCGATGCGGGACAACAAGTCATCAAACTGGGCGCGGGACAGGCGGAAGTACCGCTGAAAGCGGCCGTCATCCAGGCGCAGCTCCTGGAGCAAATGGTGAAACTCGCCGAACTGGGTTCGCCTCCGAAGGGTCTGGTGGACCCAAATACGGCGATGATGATCCCTACGGCGCTGTTCTGTTCTCCAGAGCAAATACAGAGCGGTGACTCTCTCGATAAATGACCGATCAACAACAGACATCATGTAAAAAGATGGCCGCCAACGGGGTTCGAAACTTTTGCCTCTGACACGCGTGACGCGAGTAAATTTCGCTTCAAACTTTTGTTTTTTACGCGCGTCAGTTTCACTCTTGACACGCGAATTAACACAAAGTGGTCAAGCGTCAAACTAGACGCGGTAGACGAGAATGACGCGCTATTCGCGTGCGGTGTGAACGCACAGTTAGAGGATTGATATCTGGATTGACGCGTGAAGAATGCACTTCCACAGCAGTCACGAGTAACAGCAGGAATAGGCGGTTAAAGTTGTCTATGCTTAATTTGATTTGATGACAGTCACGAGACCGCTTACTCAATCCAATCACGTTGATGGTCCATGGATAAAAATAAAATACATTTAAAACAAGCATGTAACCAGTAACGACCACAAACAGAAGGAAAATAGCGGAGAAAAAGTACCGATACATCACTTAAAATGTACTCAAGTAAAAGTACAAAAATTTTAAACTACTCAAAAAAGTACAATTTCTGAAAAAAAATACTTAATTACAGTAACGTGAGTATTTGTAATTCGTTACTTCACACCCCTGGCTGTATTACTCTAGACTTCTGATGGAGAACAGATATAGTAACAACTTTCCACAAACGTGTACACATGGGTTGGAGCCACTTCTCAGCAAAAGCACACCACACTAGTGTTCACTTCAATTCCACAGCCATAAATCAATGTGTATCAATAAGGCAAAAGCACTGCAATTCACTCACACGATGAGTGTGTTCAGAGGCCTCAATCCGTTTGTTACACTCACGTGGGGGATATTAAATCTTCAGTTCCTCCTCAACACTCTGAAACACATAGCTTCTCCAACAATCAGATCCACACTCACTGCGTCCTCTTTAAGCTGTGCGAATATTTGTGAGATGAAATCAATTCACTTATCTTTCTCTGTCTCTTCCCAGTGCAGGTTCAATCGACAACCCAGTCCAGCAGATTTCCCACAGACGATCACTCTGATCCAGCAACTTCAATGGGTGGCTTCCACACCCAGACAATTTCCCAGAATAAGCTTGTGACCACCACTGCTCCGAGAAACCCAGAACAGCACGGGACCAACGACCCACGAACAACCACCACAGACGCTCTCCCAATAGCCCTTTTATCTATGGCTTATGAAGCAAACAGCCCGTGTAAACGCTGCTCCTCTCTCTCTCTCACCTGTAGTGCATTAGCGTTAATCAGGCCGGGCAGTGATTCTACCACACCCGGAACCGAAGTGGGATGTGTCACACACAAATCATTCCCTCGGGAAACTCGTGACTCATCAAGGGGGTTGTCCTCGGGTGTCCCGCTGAGATCATCGGGGTGGTAAGGGCGGAGCCACTCTGGCTTCAACTTCGGGGTCCCTCGGGACCACAGCCCACCCTACCATGGGTACCTCTGGGGCGGGTGGCGCACTTGGGTGGAAGAACGACTCAGGCCAGCCGACAGTTCGTCATCTCCTTGTCCAGAACAGCAGGGTGGAGGAACAAAGGCGTTGGCTTTCGAATAAGTAGACTTTCTCTTTTCACAGGCCAGCAATGGCAGGATGCAGCGGCAGACGACAGGGTCTCTGTTCATAGAGCAACAATAGTGAGCACAGAATCCAGCAGTTAATAACTGAGTCTTCTCTTCCATAGGACAGCAATAGCCGAATGCAGCGGCAGACGACAGGGTCTCTCTGTTCATAGAACAACAATAGTGAGTACAGAATCCAGCAGTTAATAACTGAGTCTTCTCTTCCATAGGACAGCAATAGCCGGATGCAGCAGCAGACGGCAGGGTCTCTCTGTTCATAGAACAACAATAGTGAGTACAGAATCCAGCAGTTAATAACTGAGTCTTCTCTTGCCACAGGACAGTACTAGCCGGATGCAGCGGCGGACGACAGGGTCTCTCTGTTGGTCCAGTTCCAATGCCAAGGCTTCTTGTCGTAAAGCCTCGAAGGTCATGGTGGGATCTCGTCGAAGCTGGAGCCGTACGGCTTGACGTACCGGGCCTTCGCGCAGTCCCAAGACAAATTGGTCTCGTAACAAGACATCTCCTTCGCCAAGCCCATGATCTTGTCGTCCTTTCAGCCGACTGAACTGTTCCCGCAACTTCAGGGAGTATGCCCGGAGGGTCTGCTGCGGTCCCTGCTGGGAGCTGAAGAATTGGGCACGGAGCGTGGCCACTGGGGTGGAATCTCCATACAAGCCGAACAGGAACTCGAAGATTACCTTGGTAGTAGCCCGGACGGTTTCTGGTGCAGCGAGGACTTCTCTCTTCGCTTCTCCCTCCAACAATCCCAACACGAACTGTACTCGCTGGGGTGCACTCAATCCTTGCAATCCGGCCAGATATTCCGTCTGTGCCTTCCACTCATGTAAACTCAACTCTGATCCTGGCCCTCCATAACGCTGTGCCCAGGGTGCCCCCATGAAGATCGGCATGACTGATGGGCGAGCTGCGGGTACCTCTTCATCCACCATCGCACACCTGTGGCCGCTACAACTCACGGAGGTAAATCCTGCCGACTACGCCACTTTGGTAAGTAGAACGAGTAAGGGTTCTTCACAGTACAAAGTACTCTCTTCGGTTCACAGTAGTGAGACCGTGGTTTAAAAGCTTACTTCATAGGTGATGCTGCATAGTTCCAGACTCAGACAGTAAGGAGAACAGGTAAGAATCTTCACAATACAAAGTATTTTCTTCAGTTCATGATAGTGAGACAGTGGTTTAAAAGCTTACTTCACCAACAATGCTGCATACTTCCAGACTCAGACAGTAAGGAGAACAGGTAAGGATCTTCGCAGAAGATCTTTTTCAGCTCAGCTGTATTACTCTAGCCTTCTGATGGAGAACAGATATAGTAACAACTTTCCACAAATGTGTACACATGGGTTGGGGCCACTTCTCAGCAAAAGCACACCACACTAGTGTTCACTTCAATTCCACAGCCATAAATCAATGTGTATCAATAAGGCAAAAGCACTGCAATTCACTCACACTATAGGGCTGTTCAGAGGCCTCAATCCGTTTGTTACACTCACGTGGGGGATATTAAATCTTCAGTTCCTCCTCAACACACTCTGAAACACATAGCTTCTCCAACAATCAGATCCACACCCACTGCGTCCTCTTTAAGCTGTGTGAATATTCGTGAGATGAAATCAATTCACTTATCTTTCTCTGTCTCTTCCCAGTGCAGGTTCTATCGACAACCCAGTCCAGCAGATTTCCCACAGACGATCACTCTGATCCAGCAACTTCAATGGGCGGCTTCCACACCCAGACAATTTCCCAGAATAAGCTTGTGACCACCACTGCTCCGAGAAACCCAGAACAGCACGGGACCAACAATGGACCAACGACGGACCAACGACCCACGAACAACCACCACAGACGCTCTCCCAATAGCCCTTTTATCTATGGCTTATGAAGCAAACAGCCCGTGTAAACGCCGCTCCTCTCTCTCTCCCACCTGTAGTGCATTAGCGTTAATCAGGCCGGGCAGTGATTCTACCACACCCGGAACCGGAGTGGGATGTGTCACACACAAATCATTCCCTCGGGAAACTCGTGACCCATCAAGGGGGTTCCGCTCGCTAAGCGATTTTGTCACCCGTGACCTCAAAAACGGTGTTGAAATATTTTGTCCTGTTGCTTTTTCAGACTCTCTATCTATGGGCTTCTCCTTGACTTTATGCCTCTATGTCCCCCCGATTGCCTTATAGAGAGTAAAAGATTGCCTGCGAGCTTCTCCTCCTATCTATTCGGTAATTTCTCTACTGTGCGCCAGAGAGTCGCTTTGTTATGACGCAATCTTTAGCCTATTTTTACAAAAATGGCTTCTACGGGGCCATAACGTAAGATACAAAGTAATGGAGTCTTTTATACCAGTGGCGGATCTACAGGGGGGCAAGGGGGGGCAGGTGCCCCCCCACTCTAGAGCCTTGCCCCCCCAGCTGCCCCCCTAACTTTGATAATCCAAAAACTGTACTTTAAAAAACACCTCTCAAGCTTTCTCAAAACAGAGAATGAAACGATACATTTACCAAAATTAAACAATTTAATTTGTATTAAAGCCCCTCCCCCCTACCCCTCAAATACTTAGTACGTCCCTGATTCAAACGTGCAGAGCGGCGTTCGCTCAGTCTGGCTCTCACACACACACACACACACACAGCGAGTCTGCTGCGGTGCGGTGGCCCTGCAACCCGACTGGAGAGACTGAGCTGCCCCAGAGCCTCTGAAGGTGAAGTGAGTTTCCCCAGGTGTAGTTAAACACACGTTTAACTTAGTTGCATTTTTAATGAATGCAGTGTATGCTAAAGACGATCCAGCATCAGAAAAAACAGCGAGTCTATTACGTTAGCCAAAATCAGCGGTCAGATCGCTCCCTCGTGATTTGTAAGAGCACTCTTCCCTTTGATTAGCCTATTTTTGATTTTTGTAAAGACATACAGCTTAATAAAAAATATAAATTATTTGTATCAATAACGTTTACTGATGGTCGCCGTTACGTTACAACACACAATACAGTGCCAGTTAGGAGATCGATCATTTGATTAGCTAAGCAAATCCAATTCCTCTCAGATATCACAGCAATGAAACCAGGTTACTACTGGGGAAATAACAAATACAATTAGGATTATTATATTAAGTAGTGTAAACATAACTGGTGTGTGTGCATGTAATAAATCTTTCTGGTTTTATATTTGTTATATAGGCTATTATTAGCTACATGGACTTACAGTGTAATGTAATACAAGGTAGGGGTGGAACGGTACATGTATTCAGGGCCGGCCCGAGGCATAAGCGAACTAAGCGGCTGCTTGGGGCCCCCTGGCCACCAGGGGGCCCCCAATCGAGTTTTTTTTTGTTTGTTTTTTACATATTAAATAACTTAAACAAGTGACATAAATGAATGAATGAATGAATAAGACAAGAAAATTCTGATTTCATGATCAATACCTGCCTACAACTGCTGCTTTGTCTGCCAGCATTTGAATCATGCGCATAAACTCACCTCGCGTGCATAGACGAGCGCGGCCCGCGCGCAAATGCACGCCGCGCATAGTTACGCCGTTACTGTCACACGCTAATGTCAGTAATGTTAAGCCATCATGTCACAAAAAAGGATGTATCCCTCTGGTGCCGAAAAGAGAAAGAAAAAAAGGACAGATGAGGAGAAAAAAGAGCAAGATAAAGGTATGTTTGCATGATTTTTACAGTATGTTTAATTGTGCTGTACAAATTGGACTCTCACTTAAGGTAGCAGCTAGTCATGACCTTATAAATCCCTAGCTAGCAAAATATAGCTAAATTCCTGCCATCGACAGTGAAATGTCTCCCATTAATATACATTTATCTAGGTGTAGATTAGATAACTCACTTCTGTGATGAAAATAGACTTCAATTATATTAATATGGTGGCGAGTTATGTAACGGTGCTCCCCTTATATTCAGGCAGCAGTAGATCACCATGTTAAGTGGTGACCAACCATACTGCAATTATGGCTCATTTGCCAAAAGAAAATGAATTGTTAGGTGTGGAATTGCTTGTTGATGAGTGTTAGTAATGATGGCAAAACTAATTATCCTCGAACAACTATGCACTTACTTATGCAATGTTTTTTTGTTTTTTTCAGGAACACTGTTGAAGTACTTTGGAGCTGGAGCACAACCAACTCTACCTGCCCCTGATGTTTCATCAAGTGTCAGTGCCTCCACAGCTGATGATACAGCAGGTGAGGTTTTTCTTGATGGAAAATGGTTACATAGCCTGTTAATATGACATGACACATTTAACATAGCTTTTTATTTATTTATTTATTTATTTATTTATTTATTTATTTATTTATTTATTTATTTATTTGTTTGTTTGTTTGTTTGTTTGATCATTGCAGGTTCATCCACTGCAGAGTTACAGGCGCCTGAAAGTGAGGAACAGTTAACATTACTTGTATGCGAGGAACAGTTACCAGCACTTACGTTCACTGATACATTGGTTTCAACCTCAGCCGGCATGATGGGTCAGTTAATCTAACAGTTTTTATTTTGGCTTTACTGTAAAATATCCTGTGTTATGTTATAATTCTATTTTTTTATCTAATGTCCCTACAGGTCCTTCTACATCTGCACCCACTGCTATAGATTTCCCATCGACTCCCTCAACAAGCTCCAGCTATCAAGATAGATCACCAGCTCCTCCAATTGACCCAGTTGAATGCTCAGCGTTCCTGTCTGACTCAGAAAGGACTGATCTGGTAAAAAGAGGCCCAGTGCCAATAAGTGACACCTTCACCTTCCCCAAAAAATCAGATGGACGAAGCTTTCACTACCACTATACAGACAATTAGTTAATGGAGAAAAAATCAAGCGAAGCTGGCTAATTTATTCAAAGAAAAATTATGCGGTTTACTGCTTCTGTTGCAAATTATTCTCGAGAAAGTCCACAAAACTTTCAACAGAGGGACAGTGTGATTGGGTAAATGTAGGTGCTTTGCTGAAACAACATGAGAATAGTCCAGATCATTGCAATAATATGGTAAAGTGGAAAGACTTTGCCATCCGTCTTTCTAAGCAGAAGACTATTGATGCAACAGAAATGGCCCTTTTGGGGGCAGAAAAAAATCGTTGGAGAGATGTTCTCATCCGTTTGATTAGTATCATTCAGTCTTTGGCAGAGAGGAATCTTGCACTCAGAGGGTCTGTCGATACTTTGCATAAGGTTAACAATGGGAACTTCCTTAAAGAGGTGGAACTGATGGCAAAATTTGACCCGGTGTTAAAAGACCACATCAGACGAATTGATAGTGGAATGCAGCACAACACATACCTGGGTAAGACTATCCAGAATGAGCTGATAGAGTGTGTCAGTAACAAAATAATGGAGGTAATGGTGGCAGAAATCAAGGACTGCAAATATTATTCAATTATTTTAGACTGTACACCTGATGTTAGTCACCATGAACAAATGTCTGTTGTGGTGCGCACAGTCACTCTGGGCAAAACACCAGAAATAAAAGAGCACTTTTTGGGATTTCTGATAGCTCCAGAATCCACTGGCCTGGGTTTGTCCAATCAAATCCTTAACAGGCTTGAAGAATTGAACATCCCTTTTCAGGATTGTCGGGGGCAATCCTATGACAATGGGGCTAATATGAAGGGAAAAAACAAAGGTCTGCAGGCTAGGCTATTGGTTAAAAATCCAAGATCAAAATCCTTTTTATGTGCCTTGCAGTGCTCATACCTAAATCTGAAAGTCTCAGATGCGGCTAAAGCATCAAAGGATGCTTCTTGTTTTTTTGGAAATGTGGAGAAGGTGTACAATTTGTTCGCTGGGTCCACTCAGAGGTGGGCCATCTTACGGAAGTTTGTTGATCTTACCTTCAAGTCCTGGAGTGAGACGCCCTGGGAAAGCCGGATTAAAAGCATTGAAGCTTTGCGCTACCAGGCAGAGAAGGTGAGGGAAGCCCTGCTAGAAGTTAGAAATAAAGCGACTGACCCTGTAGTGGCTGTTGAAGCCAACTCTCTTGCGGAAGAAATAGGTTCTTTTAGATTTCAGATTTGTTGTGTGGTCTGGTTTGACATTTTATCTAAAATTAGCATCACTAGCAAGATTCTACAGTCAAACAACATGCAGCTTGATGTAGCTGTTAAACTTGTACAAAAGAACAAAGGTGAACTCATCAGTTACCAAAAAACAGGTTTCTGTGATGCACAGACATCTGCAAAAGAAATTTGTGAGCAGATGAACACAGAAGCAGTGCTGAAAGAGAAGTGATTGCGTTCTACAAAAAGGCACTTTGCCTATGAGGCTGCAGATGAACCGATAGTGGATGCTATGAAGAGACTAGAAGTGTCCTTTTTTAATGCTGTAGTGGACTGTAGCATACAGTCGTTGGAAGATAGATTTCAGTCTCTAAGTGAGGTTAAAGAAAACTTTGGAGTGCTGCTCAATTTTAGGGAGCTAGATCGAAAGGTCCGGAGGGAACAATGTGAGCTTCTTGGACAAAAACTCTCTTGTGGAGAGGAGGCTGATATTGATGGTAGCGCACTGGCTGTAGAGATTGAGAGTCTTCCTGAACTTTCCCAAACTATGATGACCGCCCTTGAGCTTCTCACATACCTCTCACAAAATGAGATGTGTGAGCTTTACCCAAATCTTTGGGTAGCTCTCAGAATAGCCTGCACTCTGCCTGTAACAGTTGCCTCAGCAGAGAGGAGCTTTTCCAAGCTCAAATTGATTAAAACATATCTGAGATCATCAATGGCCCAGGAAAGACTAAGTGGACTTGCTATTATTAGTATTAATTACAAAGTTGGCCAATGTATACCGTACAATGATGTCATCAGTGACTTTGCCTTCAGAAAAGCTAGGAAGGAAAGATTTTGAGGACAGTTACACTGTATTGAGTAAATTAAAAGTTACTCGGTTTAAAAATAAAAGTGAAATACTGATGCACTTTAATCATTTAAGTATCTATTTTTTTGTAACATTTTATTTTTTATTATATTAATGTTTGTCTATTTTGTATTTGAAGGTTGCACATTTAATGCACATTTGCATTTGTAATTTTTTTTTTAATAAATAAACAATTTATTTAATATGTGTTGTGAGTTTGTTTTCAGAAGTTTCAAAGAGTTAGTAAAAGAGTAAAGTAAAAGTTAAAACTTTATTAAAGTATTTATTTTTTATTAAGTATTCATTTTGTATTAATACATAACTTCACTGTATTCATTTATAATGTAACATTATAGCATGACATTTGTGTCAATAATAGCAAGCACAGCTGACTCCGCGTGGTGGGAGGGGGCCCCCAAATCAAATTCTGCTTAGGGCCCCCAAAAGGCTCGGGCCGGCTCTGCATGTATTCGTATTGAACCGAATCGGTACGGGCGTCACGGTTCGGTGCACGAATTTACACGTAGAATACACGGTATAAAAATAAATAAAACTCTAAATAGCGATAAAATTCGCTCAATTCGCGTTTGGTCTGAACGCAGCATATTGAACAGACTGCGATGTCAATATTGCAATGCTGAACTGTGTGTACGCGCTCGAGAGAGGGAGAGGCGCGGGCGCGATCGAACTGTGTGTGTGTGTGTATGTGAGAGAGAGGGGTGCGGGCGCGATCGAACTGTGTGTGTGTTCTGGCTCTCTATGCCCTGTGGTATTGCATTAGTTTGCCGCTGTATTTATTTATCCTACCCTCTAGGGGTCAGTATCTTCTTTAGCGGGTTTGGGTTTTTCTTCTATGTTTTTTCGCGTGCGCAAGTTCAACGCGCGTTAGTGATGAGCGGAAGCAACAGGCAGAAAAGTTTGTCTCACGAGGTGTTAGGAAAATGTTCCTGAGGCGTTTACATTTCTACTCTCCTCTCGAACCCCCGTATAATCTGTAAGTAGCCTAATTCAGAGGTGGGAGTAAGTCACACATGTTCAAGTCACAAGTAAGTCTCAAGTCCCATACCATCAAGTCTCAAGCAAGTCACGCAACCAAGTCAAGTCAAGTCAAGTCAATGGTTCACTTCAAGCAAGTCAAGTCGAGTCCTGCTAAGCTTCAAGTCAAGTCCAAGTCAAGTTACAATACCAAACAGAAAAAAAGTTTATATTGGCCTCAACCTTATTAATTTTTGATTACCTTGATTACCTTTCTTATACATTTATATCGTAATATTAATAACATTCGTATAATTTATTACAGCATGTATTTATGATTATCGAAATTTGGAATTATTATGATTATAATAACAATTATATGAAAAATGTTGAAGACAAAACATTTGAAGGCAAATTCACAAGTGTGATGCATTTAATTATATTGGTTTTATAGTAAATGTCATATGTTTAACTTTGCTTATATATTTTTTTATGCAATATCACCCAGACATTAACTTTCCCATTAATAGCCCATATTTGACCCCTTAAATTAATTTCCAGGGGCATTTTTTTCTAACTATGTTCTAACCACTTTTTTTCTATCCATGCATTTACACTGCAATTACAACACCACAAATAATGTTATGAGATTAATTATTTAAATATAATCATTTTAATATAGAACAAAATAGATGCTAAAAAATAATTCTATTTTTTTTAATTATGAAATTAAAACCGCCAATAGGTGGCGCCAAATCAACGTCTTAATGTACCAGTCATAGAAGCATTCATTCAACTGATTCGTTCAAAGCCTCAGATTCAATCTGGAACTAAGCAACTAGGTCACTCAGTCACAAAAACCCCGGATTTACTCTTTTTCTGTGGCTTGTTTGAAACTACGGTCATTGGAGAAATAGAGCAAAAACAGAGAATATTTACAATATTACGTCTAAAATGTCACACCACAATACTCTTTGTGGACTGTTGTAGCCTATAAAATCATTAGCACATTTGCAATCGCGCCAATATTCTGGAAATATTTTTTAATATCATATGTTATAAATATAAAAATAACTCATATAGGGACATTTTTTCCACATCTTGAATTTTGGGTGCATATTAATTCTGCTCACATTGCCCCCCAACCCCCTGATAACATATGACGCTGCTTCAAGAGAGACATAAAACAGGACAAAACATCATTAACAGTTTTCTATACTGTTTTTCGTCATTGGAAAGAGCGACATATTGGCTTTAAAGCGTGATTTGAAAGAAACTGTGGCAAATGTCTGCGTGAATTTATGCACGTTATACAAAACATGCCACCATTAATTATCATTTGAATCTATTGACAGCCTTAAGCTATATTTGAAAACATAATATTGTATAGAGGCATGCTGTTTTAACCACTATTCTTTCTAGATTTAACGTTAGTCAAATTAACTAACAAACAGGTTAAATAAGCTTACTTTTAGACTTGGTGAATGAAGTTTGAGGTTGTGATGGTCGTGTCCGATATCCCTTGCCAGTTAAATATTCTTGTATGAATATGGTCAATTTCTAGTGTTTAAATATCCAAAAAGAAACGATGCTGGAGATGTTTTTGTATTTAGCGCGCTCACTGAGGTGTATGTTTTTTCTGTGCTCTGTGCGTCACGTATTCGCGCAGAATCTGATGACTGGCGTCAATGGTTCCGTTGCTTTCATTTTGTTCATCAATATATGTTGCGATGATTTATATAAAAATGTATATAAAGTCATTTTCGAGTCATAGAGTTCAAGTCAAGTCAAGTCTCGAGTCATTGGATCTCAAGTCAAAGTCAAGTCAAGTCATTTTCTTAATTTAGTCCCAACAACAAGGGCCAGGCCCTCAGTCGTTTAATGTCGCTCCGCAAAACGCTGAAAAGGAAACCTGAAATTAGGGAGCATTACGTTGAGTTTTTGGATAAAATTTTCAGTAAGGGCCACGCCGAACCAGCTCATGCTCTTTCTCCAGACCAAGAATGCTGGTACCTCCCTAGTTTTGGAGTTTACCACCATCAAAAGCCAGGGAAAATTAGGGTAGTCTTTGACTCGAGTGCTCAATACGACAATGTTTCTCTCAATGACGTGCTACTAAAAGGGCCAGATCTCAATAACACTCTTGTGGGAGTTCTGATGCGTTTCAGATTTGACCCATACGCAGTCATGGCAGACGTGGAGCAAATGTTTCACAACTTTCTAGTCAGAGAGGACCATCGTAACTACCTTCGCTTCTTGTGGTTCAAAAACCACGATCTGGATGGAGAAGTGCAGGAATTCAGGATGAGAGTGCACGTATTTGGGAACTGCCCCTCCCCATCAGTGGCCATCTATGGACTGAAACGGTCAGCGATGGAGGGGGAAAGGGAATACGGCAGTGATGCAAGAGAGTTCATTGAACGTCACTTTTATGTAGATGATGGACTAAAATCATTCTCTTCCACAGATGAGGCCATTGACATTCTCTGTAGAGCCTGGAAAATGCTGGCTCAGTGTAACATATGCCTGCAAAAAATCTCATCTAACTGTCCTATCATCACAAGTGCCTTTCCAAGTGAGGACCTTGCAACGGACATGCAGGGCCTTGACCTCGGGCAGACTACCCCTCCCATCCAGCGCAGCTTAGGCTTGGGCTGGGACCTGTCCACAGACCTGTTCAAGTTTCAGGTAACAGTCAATGAAAAACCCTTGACTAAACGGGGAGTGCTGTCAGTTATTAATAGTGTGTTCGACCCAATTGGCTTTGCCGTCCCAGTCATTGTAGAAGGTAGGGCCATATTGAGAGACATTTCCACTGACATTTGTGAATGGGAAACCGAACTGCCTAAAGGAAAATTACAACAGTGGCAACAATGGAAGGACTCCCTCAAATATCTACGACAACTTGAAATCCCCAGAATGTACACCTCAATACCACTATCTGCAGCACTAACTAAGGAGATCCATGTCTTTTGTGATGCCTCCACTAAGGCAGTGGGCGCTGTTGCTTACCTCAAACTCACAGATAGAGATGGACACAGTGAAGAGGGTTTTCTTCTCGGCAAAGTATGGCTTTCCCCAAAACCAGACATTACCATACCCAGACTTGAACTTTGCGCAGCAGTCCTGGCTGTTGAGGCGGCCGAGTTAGTCCAGGAGGAGCTAGACGTGAGCTTCTACACAGACTCCAAAGTAGTGCTCGGTTACATCTTTAACAAAAAGGGACGCTTTCATGTTTATGTGCACAACAGAGTAGAACGCATCAGGCGCTTCACAAAAACCCACCAGTGGCATTACGTGCCCACTCATTTAAATCCCGCTGATCATGCCACACGAGCACTGCCTGCTGAGCAGCTTTCTAACTCCACATGGATTAGTGGACCCGTTTTCCTTTCCAATTCAGGAAAAAGTCAAGTACAGGCAGAGTTGTTTGATCTTGTAGACCCAGAGACTGACGATGAACTGAGACCTGAGGTCACTACATGTGCCACCACTATCTCAAAGGATGGACTCAGTCGCGTCAGATTTGAAAGGTTTTCGAGTTGGAATGTACTACTCAGAGCTATATCCAAACTCCAACACATTGCCCAGTCATTTAAGCTGAACCCAAAGAGCTCATGTCACAGGCTGGCACAGCTGTAACGAACACTCATCCGAAAAACAACTCAACCAAGCCAAGAAAATGATCATTCACACTGTTCAAAAGGAGGTTTACTCCGAAGAAATGAGACAAGTTGAAAAAGGAGTACCCCTTCAGAACTCAAGCCCACTCAGCAAACTGAGCCCGTTTGTCGACTCGAATGGAATCCTCAGAGTAGGTGGGAGGCTGAAGCGTGCACAGTTGACATCGGTTGAAACAAATCCCATCCTCATCCCTGGAAAGCACCACCTTTCTCAGCTCATTATAAAACACTTCCATGGTAAAGTATGCCATCAGGGACGGCATTTTACGGAAGGGGTAGTTAGGACTGCAGGTTTTTGGATTGTGGGAGGTAAAAGAGCAATAAGCAGAGTGATATTCAGATGCGTCACATGCCGCAAACTAAGGGGGAGACAACAGGAACAGAGCATGGCTGAGCTACCAGAGGACAGGCTGTCCACGGACCCTCCTTTCACACATGTAGGTCTTGATGTGTTCGGCCCCTGGCCTGTCATGATCAGAAAAACACGTGCTGGGCAATCGGATGCTAAGCGATGGGCAGTCATATTTACGTGTATGAGCACACGTGCCATCCACATTGAAACTATAGAATCGATGGACACGTCATCGTTCATAAATGCCCTGCGTCGTTTCTTTGCCATCAGGGGAGCAGTCAAACTTCTTAGATCCGATTGTGGCACAAATTTTGTGGGTGCCTGCAAGGAACTGCAAATAGACAAACAGGGCTGTCACAACAGCAAACTTCACAACTTCCTCAAAGACTCCGGCTGTAAATGGCATTTCAACCCCCCACATGCATCTCATATGGGTGGCTCCTGGGAGCGCATGATTGGGGTCACACGTAAAATCCTCGATGCAATGCTCCTGGAACACAGACATGTAAGGCTCACTCATGAGATATTAGTGACATTAATGGCTGAAATCACTGCGATAGTAAATGCTCGTCCGCTCACAGCAGTTTCTACAGATCCAGAAAACCCAGCCATTCTTACCCCTGCCATGCTACTCACACAAAAGGTTGCGACTCCACCTATCCCACCAGGTCAGTTTGAAAGCAGGGATCTTTACAGAGCGCAATGGAGGCGCGTGCAATACCTTGCCGATGTTTTCTGGAGCCGATGGCAAAGGGAATACCTCTCAGGACTTCAGAACCGCCGCAAATGGAAAACAGTAAAACCAAATCTACAAACAGGAGACGTTGTTCTGCTAAAGGAGGCACTTGAACATAGGAATAACTGGCCACTTGGACTCATCACCAAAATCTTCCCAAGCGGGGATGGATTTGTTAGGAAAGTAGTGGTGAAGATTTTCCACAAGGGTGAACTCAGAGCATACATAAGACCTATAAGTGAGGTTGTGTTGTTGGTGTCCAAGGACAATATTTATTTATCCTACCCTCTAGGGGTCAGTATCTTCTTTAGCGGGTTTGGGTTTTTCTTCTATGTTTTTTCGCGTGCGCAAGTTCAACGCGCGTTAGTTGATGAGCGGAAGCAACAGGCAGAAAAGTTTGTCTCACGAGGTGTTAGGAAAATGTTCCTGAGGCGTTTACATTTCTACTCTCCTCTCGAACCCCCGTATATCTTCGAGAAGCGTTGATATGACATAATCTGTAAGTAGCCTAATTTATTGCCCATATTGTTTTTCTAAATAATCTGTTATTTGAGAGGTTATGTTAACTCTTCCTAGCGAACGTTACTAGCTTCGTGTTTAGTATCGTGCAATATACTATAAGTCGATCCTATATATAACTCTGTTGTTTTTTTTTTGTCATCCCGGTCGTCAGATTGTATTTATAGGTTGTTAAAGATTGAACGAATAGTCTCGGTGATTCCTGTATAGCTTTGATGAAGACTGGCTGAATTCGCGTTCGACTAAATGTAATGAAAAGAGAAAATCCTGTTATGCTTTTACAAAATAATGTAAAAGAACAAATTTATAGCTTTATTATTCAGTAGCGGGAATTTATGTCGGGATCTCAGACACGTTGATCAATATTCTGAACCGATTGTGAATTTGTGTACAATTATCTGCAGTATATTCAGCAGCCTGCATGATAGCGTCTTGATGCAAGTTGTATTGTTTTATCACTGTAATCTGGTGATTCTTATGTTTTGTATTCTAATTATTTCCAATATGTAAAGGCACAACAATGTGTTTTTGATTTGTTAAATGTATCTTTGATAGTATTTTTTTGTATGTTCACAGTTTTACAGTAAAAAGACAAGAAGGAAAGAGAGAGAGAGAGAGAGAGAGAGAGAGAGAGGCGCGGGCGCGATCGAACAGTGGAAACAAAAACATACTCCGTAAACATATAATTCAAACTGCAAAGTGTTTACCTATATTTGTGTACACTCGCAATAAAACACAACATTGTGCCTTTTTCACACTCTCTTGTCAAACTGTAAAAAGAAATCGCACGCACGCACGCACGCACACATACACACACAAACACACACACACACAGTTTTACTTTTAAATTACACATTCTACATTGATTAAAAAAAGAAAATCAAATGTGGTTTTTAATGGTAGCCTATTATTATTTTATACAGAAATCAATTATTTATAATTCAGATGAGAATAAAGTTAGGGTTAATTAAAATTAAGAAAAACAAATATATTGATCTGAAATATGGCAAATTAATTTTAAATTCATTCAAACATACCAAACATATTGCAAGGTCTTTGTCTTTTTATTAATTTAATTAATAAACTAATTAAATTATATAAAACTATTGTCAGTACAAATAAACTGGTTCTATGCCTTTATTAATAACACTTATTTTAAAAATACAAGGCTTAAGACATTTATAAAAATGCCTTCTGTATTTTTGTTTTGCTTTTCACTCCATTGTACCGAAATCGTACCGAACCGTGATGTCTGAACCGAGGTATGAACCGAACCGTGACTTCTGTGTACCGTTCCACCCGTAATACAAGGATAACCAGAGGTTTTCACATATTGACTTTTGCAGGCAAGAGTAGTTGAAGAAAGTAGCTGGAGCCTAACCATTAAGGCTAAAAGTCCTTGGACACAATTATTGTACTTTGTTTTAATATTTTCATTTTGCTTGTTATAATTTTACTTTTTAAAAGATGCACGGTTTTGTTTTGTTTGAACACTGCACTGGGCTTATTCCTGTTGTAAATTAAAAACCTTTTTAGTGTGTAAGGGCATGATTAAACAATAATACTTTGTTTTTGTGTTTGTTTTGTTAAAGCAATTCACATATAGGGATTCCCACCGTCTGCCCCTGCCACCCTGCCAAGACCTCTTGCCACCCCTTTGCCCCCCCATGTAAAATTTTCTAGATCCGCCACTGTTTTATACATTGTCGTGTTTCTTTAGAAATAAATAATGGACAAATTAAGTCTTTGGACGCCTCAGATGTAAAGTTATTCACTGTCAAAGTGACGCCAAAATGAATGGGAGTCAATGTAATGCTAACGGCTGGTGATGGTCTGCTACAATGGCGGCTCCGGGAGGCTTCAGTTTCCGGCTGATGGATTACCCACTTGGTCAGACTGGGGAGAGAGGCGCTGTAATAATGTAAAATATGTGAAAAACAATGTTTTTTGAACAATCAAGCATGAAAGCATATTCTAGACAAAATCAAGACTTCATAAAAGGGGATAATAGGACCCCTTTAACATTTTAATTGTTGTGGTAAGCTTGTAGAATTGAACAAACCTTGGTGAAATTAGCAACCCTGCAGCAGTTTCACATCTCACTATGTTTTTAATCATAGAGCATTGTGTGTTTTGAGGAAAAAGATGAAGAATGTTCAAACATTTATCTTGTGTTTTAATATGTCTGGTTGAAGTTGCAGGCTATCAACTGATAAAGCAATAGAGAATGACAAAATAATCACAACTGAGCCCTGCTTTCACAGACAGCGCTTAGATTAATCCAGGATTAGACTTTACTTCAATTAGGACAAAAGTAGCTTTTATAAATGTGTTTTAGAAAAAAAAAAAAAAATAGATATTTTAAAGGGGACCTATTATGCCCCTTTTCACAAGATGTAAAATGAGTCTCTGATGTCCCCAGAGTGTGTATGTGAAGTTTTAGCTCAAAATTCCCAACAGATCATTTTCTACAGCATGTTTAAATTGTCACTTTTTGAGGCTCAGAAAAACTCACCGTTTTAATGTGTATCCCTTTAAATGCAAATGAGCTGTTGCTGCCGGCCCAGAGGGCGGAGCCTAACGAGCTCGCAGGACGTGTCAGGTAGGGGTGGGCGATACTGCAAAATTCGGTATCGATCCGATACCAGGTAAATACAGGGCCAGTATCGCCGATATCCATACCAATACTTTTTAATTTTAAAAGCATGCACTTGAACTTACATGCACTTTCCTGTGCTAGAGCAGTGTGTCATGATTTATGAGGTGAATGCATCATCATTAATATGCTAAATCTGAATACGTTTTCATGACCACTAAATATTTTGTGATTTGTGCTCTCAACTCGCCTGTAATTAGTCAGTGACTTTTACCAAACTACCCTAATTATAGTAATGCACTATTGTACACTAGCCTACTGTTCAAAAGTTTGGGGGCTGTAAGATTTTTAATTCTCTTCTGCATTTATTTGATCAAAAATACAGTAAAAACTGTAATATTATTACAATTTAACATGGGCTATTCTTTCATTTATTCCTGTGATCAAAGCTGAATTTTCAGCATCATTACTCCAGTCTTCATGATCCTTCATGATGAGAATTCATTTTATGCTGATTTGCTGCTCAAGAAACATTTCTTATTATTATCAATGTTGAAAACAGTTTCATGTTTTTGTGGAAACCAAATAATTTTGCATAAATTGTATCATGATGAACAAAGTTGAAAGAACAGTATTTATATGAAATAGTTTTTTTTAAATAAAAAAACCCTTGACTGTCACTTTCGATCATTTTAATGCATCGATCCTATGTTGAATAAAAATATCAATTTCATTAAACAAATGTTACTGACGTCAACAATTTTAACCGTTATGTAAACTTTTAATTTGTTTATTGCGAAATAACTCCCGATTGTTTCTCTGTCATCTAAGCAAGGCTTCGTTTCGCAAACGCACTGAGACAGAAGCACCCATAGATATACAGAGACTAGAGCTGCGTCCGAAATCGCGTACAATGTTAGTAGGTACTACATTTAAATTAGAACGTACTTCTCGACCGTTAAAAAAGTACGTTCTATATAGTATGAATAGGGGTAGTATGAATGGAGTCCGGACGTAGGCTACTACATTCGCCATGTTTGTATTATCACGTGACGTGCACTATCACATCAGCGCGAAAATTTAAAGAGCCCATTCCACTGACTGCACCAACTTCGAGCAGTGTGTTTAGTTCTGCTTTCACCGTTTTAACATCGTTCGAGCTTACAATTCAGAGGAGTCGTAGGTCAGCTGCTCGCAGATGACGCCTTCGTCGAGAGCTTTTGTGTAATTTCTCAAATAACGTAAGAATCATCATTTATTTAGCTAATACATGATTTTACCTCCAGGGAAAAAACACACACATATCTGTGAACACAGATGTTGATTTTTGGTAATTTGCTTGTGATGTTAATATCTTTCATGATGGTAATATCACAAGCAGTGTGTGTGTGTGTGTGTATGCATTCAGACACACACACACACACACACACACACACACACACACACACACACACACACACACACACACACACACACACACACACACACACACACACACTCACACTCACTGAGGGTCACCATGGTGGACAGTAGGATAACACACTGCGATCAGATACAATACACATAGCCTACATGTGTGAAGACGTTAGATCTAAAAGCCTCTGTGCCATCATAAATCTTCTAAAATCAGCATTTTTATCAAGATTGTGTATTTAGGTTCAGTAATTTCACTTTAATAGCAATTAATAGGTCATTTTCATTGACATTAAATTGAAATAACTGAACACAGACATACAAGCTTGATAAAAAAAGGTTATCATTCTAGAAGAAAAGTTCAGGTGGCACTTAGAGGCTTTGGATCTTTAGTCTTCATTCATTTATATATATGCACAGATAAATACACAAATACATCATACATAAGAAATTCATCATATACATACATATTTATAAATAAGCCAACACAGGAAACAAGTGTCTTGTCGATTCAAATTGTATTGTAAAATTAACTATATACATGTTTACAGATTGTGAGCCCTACAACATATACTGCCACCTCAATTCTGCTGTGCCAATTCTTCATCTATATTTTGAAGATGGAGCTGACCTCCAGCACTCCTTCCTCCAACTCTTAAGCCAGTCCCTGATTGCTGCAGTGAACCTGATTGTTAATCCAGTTAAACTGGTGCTTGTGTTCTAGCTACATATCACATATTTAAGCTTAATTTTTTTTTTTTTTTTTTTTTTTACAAATTATTTACTTTACATACAAGTCCTCATCTCGTACACATACTTTGAAAGAAACAGATTTTGAATTATTGTAAAGTGATGCCCTACAAATGAGATTGCTAGTATAAAAGTCCCTTTAGTTATTTTAGAAACGTGTGAAAGTTTCCTTACTGAAGCTGATGAAGTTCATTTTCTTCTCTCAAGATGATACTATAATACAAAAAACTTTTCCTTGTTTTAAAACTTTTCCTTTTGGTGGTGCTTTATACTACTTTGTGCCAAAGTTTTGTGATTTTGTTTTAAGCTTTGTATTCCGTATCCATTTAAAAGTTAAATAATACACACAAAAAAAAGCAAATACATTTTAAAGGTGTCGGGAGCGTGTGTGTATTTCTCTACAGTGCAGCACTCATTCAGACAACATTTTTCAGATACACCTGCAATTTGCTTGTTCAAAAAAACATCTGGAATCTGCCACAAAATAAGTGCACACACAACACACTTTAAAAATATTAATTACTCAATGCCACCTATTAAACACTTTACAACTGACAATCTAGCTACTGTAAATCCCTGGGAATTAAGTGTTTTGTAATAAATCATGTTTACTTACTAACAAATAAATGGAAAAGTGTGTGTAACATTTGTTTTCTTTATTAATAATTTTTTAGCAATCATTTCTAAAAGCTGAAGGGATCTTTCCTCTCTCTCGTTTGTCTCCCTTTCTCTCTCTTTTTCTCTGGCCTCATGCTCTCGTCGCCCTCATTCTTTCCTCTCCTTTCTTTCATTAGCCAGTCTCCAGTCTATAAGAACACAGGCGTGTTCATCAGCCCCCTGCAAAATCAACCCAGAATTTTACATTAGTGATTATATAAACCATGAACATTCTATATTATTAATATTACAATATTAATGGACAAGTTGAGGTAACACTTGTTAACAGTAGCTTGCTATGTAGCCAACAAATATGATTAATATTACAATATTAATGGACAAGTTGAGGTAAGACTTGTTAACAGTAGCTTGCTATGTAGCCAACAAACATTTCATAATATCAACACTGGTAAAGGAGAAATACAATCTTTGTAAAATAAAAAAAAAATTATGTTTTGTAACTATCTCATTAAACTGCGAAACAACGAACGTCGTTGTTTAAAGAAAATAGTGTTAGCTATGCTGTTATGCCAGTGACAGGCATTAGCTTGTTCTGTTCGGTAATAATAATAATGATAAAATTGTTATTTTGCAGCCAATTCACAAAATTGTACAATTTACATTATTTAAACTTTTAACAAGTCAATCGTTTACCTATATGATGTTAAACAAATACAATTGTTTACAAACTGTGCATCCTCACTCATGACTCCTCTGAAAGCCTCCTCAATAGTGCAGCAGATTAATGGCATATTTCAAGAGAATCGTTCAAATTGGTATAGAAGCATGAAATTTGGCACAGATACTCTCCAAGGGTCATTTTTTGGGAAAAAGGCGTTGGCCACCCAAAAATTCAAGATGGCCGCTATTTCTGTCAAATGCTCATAGTCAATTGTCCAAACATTGATATCATGTAGGCATAACATTTTGTGAAAATACTCTCTTCAGAATGTTGTTTTGGAAAACAGTGCTTGTCCCTCAAAAATTCAAGATGGCAACCATTTTTCGAGATGGCTGCCATTTTTCTTGAATACTTATTTTTTTTCAAATGGTGATGCTATCATGACATTTGGTACAAATATTCTTCAAGGAACATTATCATGGAAAAAGGTGTGTGCCACTCAAAAATTCAAGATGGCGACCATTTTCAAGATGCCCATAGAATGTACATTTCCAGAAGAAAATGTGAGTGGGTGCTTGCAGTGGCAAAACTCGCCACTCGGTTGCTAGGGTGTGGTACATGATTGCATACAAGCCAACAAACATGTCTGTACAATGTTCTGGTGCCGAGATATGGCTTATTCATGTGTTCATGTGTTTGCTAGGCGGTTGCTAGAGTGTTCTGGGTCGTTGCTATGGTGTTGGTAGGCGGTTGCTAGGGTATTCTGGGTGGTTGCTATGGTGTTGGTAGGTGGTTAGTAGTTGTCACAGATGGTCACTATTGGAGTTCTTAGCATTTTCTTGGCATGATTTAGCACTTACTTAATCGCTATTAGCATGTAGCTGTTCACAGTTGGAACTCCTGTTTGCTAGCATGAGTCAAAAGATATGCAATTTCTGTAAAGCTGCTTTGAGACAATGTGTATTGTGAAAAGCGGTCACTATTGGAGTTCTTAGCATTTTCTTGGCATGATTTAGCACTTACTTAATCGCTATTAGCATGTAGCTGTTCACAGTTGGAACTCCTGTTTGCTAGCATGAGTCAAAAGATATTGCAATTTCTGTAAAGCTGCTTTGAGACAATGTGTATTGTGAAAAGCGCTATACAAATAAATTTGAATTGAATTGAATTGAATTGAAAAGAGCCAACCCCCATCTCCATACGATGTTCTGATGCAGAGATATGCTGCCGTGCAAACGCAAAAGACCGTAACTTCGTTTTTGGTTGAAAATGAGTTATTGATATTTTTGGCAAATTTTTGGCCTGTGTACTTACAGCTGCCATCAGTCCCTGTAACTTCTGATGTCCCCAGAGCCTTGTCCTGCACTAATACGGTCAGATAGTATGCTCTTAGCCCGCTCCATCGACAAACGTGTGATATCGATCGCGAAGGATATATCCAGAGTTGACAGAAAAGTGTTACACATGCCATAGCAGGTGAATACAACAAAGAACTAAAGCCCCGCCTCACCCAGTTCGGTTACCGGATCTGGTTGAAACATTAATGCATCTAGCTGGCAGAGAGCCAAAACTTCGCCGGCACTTTCAGCACCGCCCTGAACACGGTCGAGCCGACGCAGGACAAATACATCACAGGGAGTGATAATAATGAAGCAACAAGGGTATATTGGTGCATACAACATAATGAAGCAAGTGCTGGTGCATACAACATCAGACCAGCTCAGCTGTTACAAGCAGGTTATACAATCACAGCGTCCGGAATAAATCCGCGGGACGAGCGAAGTGCACAAGCACAATAATAGGGCAGACAGGCAGCTGAAACCACCGCATACTGAAAAGACGCAGAACACAGAAGGTTGTGCTATAAATGCATTAGTTGTCTAGGTAGTCCAGAATGCGCTCCCTACTGAGTCTCAAGGGGGAAAGCACTGCATAGGCTACTTTTCGTGAACGGACGAGGAGTGTGACACCTTGAACACGAATCTCGGTAAGCGTCTGTGAAAGTATGCGTCTTTCAGATCCATTGCTATAATCCAGTCTCCGGGTCGAATGTGCGCGAGAATCTGTTTTATCGTGATCATTTTGAACGCGTGTTTAGAAAGTCTTATGCCACTCAGTACCACTTGAAGATAGCCTATACTCTTTACCGCTACGGAAGTATTTTGTCATGTCTAAAGAATTAATAGGGCCACCAGAATGCAACCAAAGCACAATAAGTAGATGGCTATAAGTAATTGTAAATCATTCAAAATAAATGCCATGATCACTATATTTTATACAGGTGTTACTATAATGATTTTGGTAATGCTGATCAGCAACCAAATATTGATAATGTGGAAGTCACTGTCTTTTGCCTTGGCATGACTTCTCACTTTTTGCTGACAATACAAAGGCAGAGTACAGTAACTTTAAAATAGTGGTCAAAAGTCAAGTTTGAGCTCAAGATTTTTTTATGTAGATAATGTTTATTACTTAAACATCTAATTGCCAAATTTCCAGTGTCCTACCTATAATTAATTTGGCGGGACTACTAAAAATCTTTAAAGTCATTTTTCTTAGTTCCACACTCTAGCGAGTTAAGGTCTTTTGCCTTTGTAGGGCAGTATACGTCTTGCAAAATGTTAGCTAGGGTACTCTCTTTGGTTGCTAGGGAGTGGCTTGGCAGCAGCTGCCAATCATGAAACTCTAAAGGCTGAGTGTCACTATGAATGATATAAACCAACTCCCATGTCTCTATGACATTCAGAATAGAAGATATACCTCTTTGGATTTTGGTTGCTAAGGTGCTCAACAATGGTTGCTAGGGAGGGGCTAGAAGTGTTCAGGTAATTCATGATTGAATGTTTGCTGCCCCGGGTAAAACGAGACCACACTCATGTTTCTATGATACTTCTATCCCTTTTATCTCTTTCAATGGAATGGAACTTGTTGCTAAGGTGCTGTAAATGGTTGCTAGGGCGTGGCTTAATAGCTTCACAATGATTCTGAGAGACTGATTGGTCGTCTGATTAAAATGAGCCCGTCCCCTTGTCCTTATGACACTGTGATCCAGAGCTATGTTCAATTACAAAATCCCTATGTAATGTGTATGACTACCCATTTCTGTCAGGGTTCTGTCACTTCTGTCTGGTCTTATCTTAGTTGGTGACAGAGGTCTGACATTCCTGGTTTGTCATGTTCTTGTGTTCTAGTTCTGTTTATTGTGAGCACATGGCTTATTATGTGTTTCCTTTGTGCCATGTGCTCTCCTGTCTTTTGTCAGCCCCTCCCATCTCGTTACCTGTTAATTGTATTATCTCCCTCTCCTGTCTTGCTTGTTACCTTCTGTCATTTGTTCCCTATTTAGTCTTCTTGTGTTTGCAGTCCTGTGTTGGTTCATTATTATCTGTTTCCCTTGTGTTTCCTGTGTCTGCCTGATAGCTCTCTGGTTTTCGGTGGTCAGCACCACCGCGACCTCGCAAACGGTGGAGGAGGAAGACTATTCCGGAGCCTACCATTCCAATCATCAGTCCTGCCATGGCCAAGAAAGCGGTCTTTTCGTTCTATGCATTGGCGGTGTTGCATGGATGGAAAAAGCACATGGTGTCTGCCGATCCAGAGACTGCTCACGTCACGTCTGCCGATCCAGGGACCGCTCGCGTCATGTCTGCCGATCCAGGGACCGCTCCCGTCACGTCTGCCGATCCAGGGACCTCTCCCGTCACATCTGCCGATCCAGGGACCGCTCGCGTCATGTCTGCCGATCCAGGGACCGCTCCCGTCACGTCTGCCGATCCAGGGACCTCTTGCGTCACGTCTGCCGATCCAGGGACCGCTCGCGTCACGTCTGCCGATCCAGGGACCGCTCGCGTCACGTCTGCCGATCCAGGGACCGCTCGTGTCACGTCTGCCGATCCAGGGACCGCTCGCGTCAAGTCTGCCAATCCAGGGACCGCTCGCATCACGTCTGCCGATCCAGGAACCGCTCGCATCACGGGACCGCTCGCGTCACGTCTGCCGATCCAGGGACCGCTTGCGTCACGTCTGCCGATCCAGGGACCGCTCGCGTCACGTCTGCCGATCCAGGGACCGCTCTCGTCACGTCTGCCGATCCAGGGACCGCTTGCGTCACGTCTGCCAATCCAGGGACCGCTCGCGTCACGTCTGCCAATCCAGTGCCTCCGGACAAGATGGCCGCCACCGAGCCTGTGTCTGTTCCTGTGCCGGTGTCTGTTCCTGAGCCGGTGTCTGTGTCTGTTCCTGTGCCTGAGCTGGTGTCTGTTCCTGAGCTTGAGCCAGGGTCTGTTCCTGTTCCTCCGCCATGGCCGCCCGATGGACTGTCGTCTCCGCCCTGGCCGCCCGATGGACTGTCGTCTCCGCCCTGGCCGCCCGATGGGTCGTCTGCTTCGCCCTGGCCGCCTGATGGGTAGTCTGCTTTGCCCTGGCCACCCAATGGACTATCTGCTTCGCCATGGCCGCCCGAAGGGCCTGCTCCGCCCTGGTAACCTACACAGCCTGCACCACCCTGGACCTCAGCCAGGACTCCTGATAGGCCTGAACCTCCCTGGCTCAACCCTCCCGTCCCTCCACCCTCCCGTCCCTCCCTGGTCAATGCTTGGGACTTGATTGACTTTCATATTTGGTTCTGTTTTGGCTCCCCTTTTCCCCCTTCTTGGTCTCTGTTTTTGGTGTATCTGACTTGTCTGCTGTGGTCTTGGGTTGTGTATGTTTTTGTTCCCGTCTCGGTTTTATGTCTATCTTTAGGGACGCCACGTGGCGTCCCTTTAGAGGGGGGTAATGTCAGGATTCTGTCACTTCTGTCTGGTCTTATCTTAGTTGGTGACAGAGGTCTGACATTCCCGGTTTGTCATGTTCTTGTGTTCTAGTTCTGTTTATTGTGAGCACATGGCTTGTCATGTGTTTCCTTTGTGCCATGTGCTCTCCCGTCTATTGTCAGCCCCTCCCATCTCGTTACCTGTTAATAGTATTATCTCCCTCACCTGTCTTGCTTGTTACCTTCTGTCATTTGTTCCCTATTTAGTCTCCTTGTGTTTGCAGTCCTGTTTTGGTTCGTTATTATCTGTTTCCCTTGTGTTTTCTGTGTCTCAGTTTTGGTTTTCGGTTTTCATGTTGTTTTGTAGTCATTTAATTAAACTTACCCTCCTGCACTTGAATCCTCGTCTTCCTTATTTTCTTCATCACGTGACAATTTCATGGGCCGTCCTACACCATATTAAGTCAATGGGGCAACTTTGGGCAGCTCCTGCCCCCCAGGGGTGCAACTTTTATCCCATTGTGAGGTATGTTCTTACAGAGCCTGCCAGCCTCTTCAAATGTGGTAAACCGCACGTTTCTGCGAAATCCTCGCTCGGAGCTATGAATCGTCAAAGTTTGTCGCAATGTTAAGTCTATGGGATTTTTTCCGGTCGCTTTTTCGCCCCTGGGGCGAACATCGTACCCTTGATCACTTATAAAAGTCATAGCACACCATTTCTGAATAATCCGCATGATTTGATGCCTCATTCGTGGGTCTGTGTCAAAAGCTGCGGGAGGAGATGCGGGTTGGGGACAAAAGTTGGGGCTTTGCCTTTGGCAATGGCGGCCATCTTGAAAGTTGGCCGCCACATTGAATTTATGAGTGGCCAACGACTTTTTCCAAAATAGTGGCCCTTAGAGAGTATCTGTGCCAAATTTCATGCTTCTATACCAAAGTGAACGATTTTTTTACTAATCTGCTGCACTACAATCCTCGACTCCTCGCGGTGCAATTAGAGAATTGAGATGTCCTTCAAGATGGCTGTGCTTGATTGGTTTCCGGGTCATAGGATGGAGGACAGAGGAGCGAGGAGACGAGGAGGGATATTGAGAAGCACCCAGAATCTCGCCAGAAGTAGTAGGTCATCCGGGTACTTTTCGCCTACTGTTTTTCGAATTCTATGATTTCGGACATACTACTCTGCTCGCGTACTGTTTTTCGCTTACTATATAGTAGGGAAGTATTCGATTTCGGACGCAGCATAGGTCGTCAAGCTCAGTTTGAGCCTGCGCAGTCGCTCAGCCATCAGGAAGTGAGTGCTTCTAATGGGCTTCAGTCTTCTCCGTTGAAATCAAGGGGGTCGCTGTGTCTGTCTATGGTAACTTCCGGTAAGCTGTAAACAATTAGTGAAAGACTAGCTCTATGGACGCAACAATATATATTTAAACTGTGTACAATGACATTACATTATTCTACTTACCCTTCAACCATTGAACATTAAAAGGACATTTAAAAGTGTAAAAGAATCAACAAGGTACTTTCAACAGATCACGAAAAACCCCAAAAGCGCAAATCTTTCCACAGCAAAATCTGACGGTTCAATATCACTGTGGTAAACTGTATTATGTAACTTAATAAAAATATTAACTGCGTGATACTATTTCAAAGAGATTTCAGTCATTTTGACAGATATTAAATTGTATGTAGGCCTACCTGAAAACAGACCTGGAAAGAGACGTGAGGATTTGGGGAGAAAAAAAGAGAGATTCTTCGTGCATTCGTTAATTATTAATGACATATATCGCAAATTGAATCGGAAGAACAGACCACAAATGTGCAGTATATGTTGACCTTTTTCATTATTACAGCGGAATGCAAAAGGAAAAAAGAAAATAATCATGAGGAAAAGAATGCAATGACTGAAAGAGCTCTTAGCCTATTCTTGTTATAACATGTCACGTTAAAATACCAAGTGTTACATTATTCTGAAAGAAAACTGATAGGTCATTGAGTAAAACTGACGGATCAGCTTTATTTGTAGGGCAATCTTCTGATTTGAAATTATTCGTTTCAGTCTTTTTGAATGGAAGTTCCCCAAACCACCCATAATTCAAAACACAGTAAGATTGTCAGGAATAAGGTGGTTGTCACTGTTACATTTTAATTGTAAAAATGTTATTCACATCATCAGATTACATTTATTAATAATATATTCATTATTATTAATGTGTTAAATGTATAAAATTTGGTACTCTTGGACAGCCACTTGACCAGAAAGACCATTTTCACTATAGCTCCATGTTGTGGAGCAAATTCTTGCTGGTTTATGCTGGATCTGTCTATCCATCTAAACTGTAGTTTCCGAAAGTATGTTTATTAGTGATAGAGCGGATCTTCTTTATTATTGTATTCCCACGTCAAGAAACCATATATCACGGTGATCATTAAGTAAAGTAGGGTACCGTTTAACGGAGCAAAAGGTGCACCAGGGTAAAAGGCACATTTGACTTTATTTTTTATTTGGGGTAAAAGCAAAAACATACTTTTTTTTCTGAAATCATACACTATGGGAGCAGTAAAAAGCATTTTTTTGCCTTTAGCCCTTTAACCCTTCCATGGGACTCATCTGATACATTACATTTCCTAATCCATCCCATAAAAGCACAACATTATTTTTGTAAGTGTTTATATTATCTTAGTAAAAGCATCTCTTATTTTTCTCTCTTGAGCTCACAATGAACTACTAGGCCACTGAAACAGGTGAAGCAAGTTTATCCACTGACACTCTGGCACAGGCGGTTGTAAAATAAGTTGAAACAGGATCCAATCGCACTAGTTTTCAGGCTTTGTTAAACAAATGTCAGGATACTGAACCGAACACCCACGTACACACAACCATAACGGAAACCGAACTGAACCAAACACAGGGCAAAGGAGCTAAATGGGATTAATCAATGAACGCACTGTGAAACTAGAACATACACGTGACACACTCCTAGTAAAGTTAACCCATTACTGTTGAGGTATCAATATGACCCCAAAACACAATAATATACAGACAAAAAATACACATCTTAAATGCCTTATAATAATTTTCAACAATGTAAGTCAACATAAAATTATAATACAATGTTTAACACTCAATTAATTTTTTAAACTTCATTTAAGCTGAAAAAAAAATTCTACAGCTTAAACAACTGCTAAGCGAACAAACCGTCACATCTGATGAATCGTGTATTAGATTGTGTATAAATTCTTTTAATAACCAATAAATTACCTGCTCTCTGGCGGTCCCTCTGTGAGTTCTGAGGAAATGGTAAAAAACATATCCAGCTTATTGGTTTATGTACTTACACACACCTACCAGGGGTGGAGCCAGACATTGTAAACATTCAGGATTTAGGCCAAATGTAGTTTGTCCATGGACGGACTTAAAAGGAACCCCCGCCCCATAAGAAAATGTTGTACATTTTTAAGGTTAAATGCATCAATCTGGTGCACTTTGAGCCTCAAAATTAAGAGTTTCAATGTACAGTGTGCAAACTGAACAAATAAAAAGCATTGACTTGTACCCAGACATTAGAGAGGGCTCAAACATCTTTTTAGTTGTGATATATAGTCTCAGTCTACATTAGCTTACGTTGACACTGGTGTTTTAGGATGCCAAACAATTATTACAATAATATAATAATGATTTATATAATTATTCCTATGACAGTAATACGCAAACAGCCTTATGTAAAACAAATGTAATGTAAAATAAATTAAAATGAATTAAGTATATTTTACTTTAAACTACAGTATATGGAAATCACAATAGTTTTGTCCTATTTTCTTCTTGCAACGAAACTGGGGAATCCAGGAAGGCAGGCAGAGATGAGGATCCAAGTGCATTGGAGTTTAATGAAACAAACAAACAATAATGAACATAAAGCTGGAACAAACTAATACTGGTAAACAAGGACCACGAGGAACAGCAAACATCTACATCTAACAATGACTGACAAAGTAACAAGGGAAACACAAGGGGCTATATACACACACTAGAGAAACAATGTTAACAAGATAATAAGAGGGTGTGGCTAATAGGAAACACCTGGGGGAAACTAATTTGGTTGTGGTTGAGGAGACTCCCCTTACAAGTAAAGAAGGGGAGTACTTTGAGTAAAAGCTTTGAGTACCCACAAAAAGGCTATTTAAATGTAACAAATTATTATTAATCAACAAGAAAAACTACAAATGACTACAAAACAGGAAATAAAAAGTCCACATTAGACAGGAATCATGACATGAGCCTTTAAGGGCGGAGCATTCCGTGTGGGTGGCCAGGGCGTAGCAGGTAGAGCGGGTGGCCAGGGCGGAGCAGGCAGAGCGGGTGGCCAGGGCAGAGCAGTTAGAGCGGGTGGCCAGGGCGGAGCAGGTGGGCGGAGCGGGTGGCCAGGGTGGAATGGGTACAGCGGGTGGCCAGGGTGGAGTGGGTACAGCGGGTGGCCAGGGCGGAGCAGGTAGAGCGGGTGGCCGGGGCGAATCAGGTACAGCGGGTTGCCAGGGCGGAGCAGGTACAGCGGGTGGCCAGTGCGAATCGGGTAGAGCGGGTGTTCAGGGCGAAGCCGGTACAGCGGGAGGCCAGGGTGAATCAGGTAGAGCGAGTGGCCAGGGCAGAGCAGGAACAGCGGGTGGCCAGGGCGAATCGGGTAGAGCGGGTGGCCAGGGCGAAGCAGGTACAGCGGGTGGCCAGGGCGAATCAGGAAGAGCGAGTGGCCAGGGCGGAGCAGGTACAGCGGGTGGCCAGGGCGAATCAGGAAGAGCGGGTGGCCAGGGCGGAGCAGGCAGAGCGGGTGGCCAGGGCGGAGCAGTTAGAGCGGGTGACCTGGGCGGAGCAGGTCCAGCGGGTGGCCAGGGCGAATCAGGTCCAGCGGATGGCCAGGGCGGAGCAGGTAGAGCAGGTGGCCAAGGCGGAGCAGGTACAGCAGGTGGCCGGGGCGGAGCAGGTACAGCGGGTGGCCAGGGCAGAGCAGGTAGAGCGGGTGGCCAGGGCGCAGCAGGTACAGCGGGTGGCCAGGGCGGAGCAGGTACAGTGGGTGGCCAGGGCAATAAAAACAATAAGCGCACAGGCTGGCAGGTTGGATATATATGCAATGTCTAGAAAATCTCTAGTGTGGTCCTCGAAGGGGCCATTACCCTGATGCTGGCGGACTAATCTTGCTGCTGGATCCATTGCTGGGGAATCAAGGAAGGCAGGCGGAGATGAGGATCCAAGTGCAGTGGAGTTTAATGATACAAACAAACAATAATGAACATAAAGCTGGCACCAAATAAATGAAATGAATGTTTAAGCTGATAAATGTGCTTATAAAAATTATATTATAAATCATAACAAAAACCCTTCAACCAGACAGACTGTGTGCGTGAACTCTGTCGGAAATAAATGAGAGTAAGCGCTGCCGATGTCATGACAAATGGGGCCCTCACTCTGACCACATCACATCGATTTCGTAACTGCTCCACCTATTAGTTGAAAGTGATAAACCATTAAATCATCTTATAAGTTACTGTATGATTTTTAAGCCATTTTCCCCAAATCCTCTTAAAATGTCTTTAATTGCTCCTTCCTTCTGTCTGTCTGACACTCCCAGCCATGTTGGAATGTCTTGTCGTCTGCTTTTTATGTCTCTATTAGTTAGTTAGTATCCCTGGCCCCCTGTACTGCCAGCTTCGCCCTGGCTCATTGCACTGCCGGCTCCGCCCTGGCCCATTGCACTACTGGCTCTGTCCTGGCTCATTGCACTGCCGGCTGTACCTGCTCCGCCCTGGCCCCCCGCTCTTCCTGATTCGCCCTGGCCACCCGATCCCTGAAGGCAAGTTTGTAGAGAACCAAGTGCAGTTTATTTACAGAACGTGATCAAACATAAAACAAAAGGGCCCGTACAGGGGAACAGGGCTAGAACCGTGGCATGGCCGAGCATGGACGGACCTGGCAGTGCAGGAAGCCAGGGCGGAGCCGGCAGTGCAATGGGCCAGGGCGGAGCCGGCAGAGCAATGGGCCAGCGTGGAGCCGGCAGAGCAATGGGCCAGGGAGGAGCCAGCAGTGCAATGGGCCAGGGCGGAGCCGGCAGTGCAATGGGCCAGGGCGGAGCCGGCAGTGCAATGAGCCAGGGCGGAGCTGGCAGTGCAATGAGCCAGGGCGGAGCCGGTACAGCGGGTGGCCAGGGCGGAGTGGGTACAGCGGGTGGCCAGGGCGGAGCGGGTATAGCGGGTGGCCAGGGCGGAGCGGGAACAGCGGGTAGCCAGGGCCGAGCGGGTACAGCGGGTGGCCAGGGCGGAGCAGGTAGAGTGGGTGGCCAGGGCGGAGCAGGTACAGCGGGTGGCCAGGGCGGAGCAGGTACAGCGGATGGCCAGGGCGGGGCAGGTACAACGGGTGGCCAGGGCGAAGCAGGTACAGCGGGTGGCCAGGGCGAATCAGGAAGATTGAGTGGCCAGGGCAGAGCAGGTAGAGCGGGTGGCCAGGGCGAATCAGGTACATCGGGTGGTCAGGGCGGAGCAGGTACAGCGGGTGGCCAGGGCGAAGCAGGTAGAGCGGGTGGCCAGGGCGAATAAGGTACAGCGGGTGGCCAGGGCGTCGCAGGAACAGCGGGTGGCCAGGGTGAAGCAGGTAGAGCGGGTGGCCAGGGCGGAGCAGGTACAGTGGGTGGCCAGGGCGAATCAGGAAGAGCGAGTGGCCAGGGCAGAGCAGATAGAGCGGGTGGCCAGGGCGAATCAGGTACAGTGGGTGGCCAGGGTGAAGCAGGTAGAGCGGGTGGCCAGGGCGGAGCATGTACAGCGGGTGGCCAGGGCGAATCAGGAAGAGCGAGTGGCCAGGGCGGAGCAGGTAGAGCGGGTGGCCAGGGCGAATCAGGAAGAGCGGGTGGCCAGGGCGAATCAGGTACAGCGGGTGGCCAGGGCGGAGCAGGTACAGCGGGTGGCCAGGGCGAAGCAGGTAGAGCGGGTGGCCAGGGCGGAGCAGGTACAGTGGGTGGCCAGGGCGAATCAGGTAGAGCAGGTGGCCAGGGCGGAGCAGGTACAGCGGGTGGCCAGGGCGAATCAGGAAGAGTGAGTGGCCAGGGCGAATCAGGAAGAACGGGTGGCCAGGGCGAATCAGGAAGAGCGGGGGGCCAGGGCGGAGCAGGTACAGCCGGCAGTGCAATGAGCCAGGACAGAGCCAGAAGTGCAATGGGCCAGGGCGGAGCCGGCAGTGCAATGAGCTAGGGCGAAGCTGGCAGTACAGGGGGCCAGGGATACTAACTAACTAATACAGACATAAAAAGCAGACGGCAAGACATTTCAACATGGCTGGGAGTGTCAGACAGACAGAAGCAAGGAGCAATTAAAGACATTTTAAGAGGATTTGGGGAAAATGGCTTAAAAATCATACAGTAACTTATAAGATGATTTAATGGTTAATCACTTTCAACTAATAGGTGGAGCAGTTACGAAATCGATCTGATGTGGTCAGAGTGAGGTGACAATGACACATACAAAGTTTGGTGTCAAAAGGTCAAGGCAATGCAGAGATAAAGCCTTAATAGTCATTTTGGCAGCATGCCTCAAGTTTGATGCTGTGGTATACGAAAACGGTTTTGTCTATCGTCACGAAATCCATACGTTTTACGGCACGGTCTGGAGATGATACGATTCGATTTTGGTGAAAATCAGTCAACCACACCCAGAGTTAAAAGCATTTTAAAATTTTATTTTACCACTAGGAGGCGCTGGTTCAAAATTTCTCAGGCTCCTTCAGGGCATCATACTGATGACCCATACAGAGTTTCATAACGATACGTTCAGAAAATATAGCATTTTGGTACACGGCTAAATTAGTCAATATGAAAAAATTGGATATCAGTCAACTCCTTTTTTTTGGACAAATCGTTCATAAGTTATAAGCAAAAATAGCCATTTTTCGTATCTTCGGACCAGTAGGTGGCGCTGCGCCGAAACGCAGCATGTATCTTTAGGTCATGCTTGTGATGACATGTACCAAGTTTGGTCAATACGATTAAGAGTTGCAGAGATACAGCGTTATGTCTGTTTTCGCAAGTGCTATGTAAAATTTGTTCGTGCGTAGCAGGTACAGCGGATGGGCGGAGCAGGTACAGCGGATGGCCAGGGCGGAGCAGGTACAACGGGTGGCCAGGGCGAAGCAGGTACAGCGGGTGGCCAGGGCGAATCAGGAAGATTGAGTGGCCAGGGCAGAGCAGGTAGAGCGGGTGGCCAGGGCGAATCAGGTACATCGGGTGGTCAGGGCGGAGCAGGTACAGCGGGTGGCCAGGGCGAAGCAGGTAGAGCGGGTGGCCAGGGCGAATAAGGTACAGCGGGTGGCCAGGGCGTCGCAGGAACAGCGGGTGGCCAGGGTGAAGCAGGTAGAGCGGGTGGCCAGGGCGGAGCAGGTACAGTGGGTGGCCAGGGCGAATCAGGAAGAGCGAGTGGCCAGGGCAGAGCAGATAGAGCGGGTGGCCAGGGCGAATCAGGTACAGTGGGTGGCCAGGGTGAAGCAGGTAGAGCGGGTGGCCAGGGCGGAGCATGTACAGCGGGTGGCCAGGGCGAATCAGGAAGAGCGAGTGGCCAGGGCGGAGCAGGTAGAGCGGGTGGCCAGGGCGAATCAGGAAGAGCGGGTGGCCAGGGCGAATCAGGTACAGCGGGTGGCCAGGGCGGAGCAGGTACAGCGGGTGGCCAGGGCGAAGCAGGTAGAGCGGGTGGCCAGGGCGGAGCAGGTACAGTGGTTGGCCAGGGCGAATCAGGTAGAGCAGGTGGCCAGGGCGGAGCAGGTACAGCGGGTGGCCAGGGAGAATCAGGAAGAGTGAGTGGCCAGGGCGAATCAGGAAGAGCGGGTGGCCAGGGCGAATCAGGAAGAGCGGGGGGCCAGGGCGGAGCAGGTACAGCCGGCAGTGCAATGAGCCAGGACAGAGCCAGCAGTGCAATGGGCCAGGGCGGAGCCGGCAGTGCAATGAGCTAGGGCGAAGCTGGCAGTACAGGGGGCCAGGGATACTAACTAACTAATACAGACATAAAAAGCAGACGGCAAGACATTCCAACATGGCTGGGAGTGTCAGACAGACAGAAGCAAGGAGCAATTAAAGACATTTTAAGAGGATTTGGGGAAAATGGCTTAAAAAATCATACAGTAACTTATAAGATGATTTAATGGTTAATCACTTTCAACTAATAGGTGGAGCAGTTACGAAATCGATCTGATGTGGTCAGAGTGAGGTGACAATGACACATACAAAGTTTGGTGTCAAAAGGTCAAGGCAATGCAGAGATAAAGCCTTAATAGTCATTTTGGCAGCATGCCTCAAGTTTGATGCTGTGGTATACGAAAACGGTTTTGTCTATCGTCACGAAATCCATACGTTTTACGGCACGGTCTGGGGATGATACGATTCGATTTTGGTGAAAATCAGTCAACCACACCCAGAGTTAAAAGCATTTTAAAATTTTATTTTACCACTAGGAGGCGCTGGTTCAAAATTTCTCAGGCTCCTTCAGGGCATCATACTGATGACCCATACAGAGTTTCATAACGATACGTTCAGAAAATATAGCATTTTGGTACACGGCTAAATTAGTCAATATGAAAAAATTGGATATCAGTCGACTCCTTTTTTTTGGACAAATCGTTCATAAGTTATAAGCAAAAATAGCCATTTTTCGTATCTTCGGACCAGTAGGTGGCGCTGCGCCGAAACGCAGCATGTATATTTAGGTCATGCTTGTGATGACATGTACCAAGTTTGGTCAATACGATTAAGAGTTGCGGAGATACAGCGTTATGTCTGTTTTCGCAAGTGCTATGTAAAATTTGTTCGTGTGTTTATCAAAAACGGTTCAACGAATTGACTTGTCAGCACTGCCTGAAGATGATCTGGTTAAATTTTCGTGCAAATCGGACAAACTGTCTAGGACGAGTTCGAAAAAGTAGGTTTGCTGGACAATTCAAAATGGCGGACATATTTTTATGACGAAAAATGACATAATAGGGTGCAATTGAATCGTCATGAGCTCAGGAATCAGCGGGAAAAATAAATTTGTTTCTACCCATTATGGATCAAATGTTATTAGACTAAATATGAGTGAAACTTTGGACAGGTGGTGGCGCTAGAAGAATTGGGTTCGAGATGCCAAATTTGCTATGGTGAAAGTTTGGACTGACCTTTATCAGTGCCAAATTTCACAAATTTCCCACCAGCGGTTCTATGGGCTGCCATAGACGTTCAGTCGGAAGAAAAAGAAGAAGAACGAAGAATAATAATAAGAACTGGAACAGATACAATAGGTGCCTCCGCACCTTCGGTGCTTGGCCCCTAATAATAATAGGAACACCAACAGATACTGTACAATAGGAGCCTATGCACATTCTATAGGCTATAGACAGCTGAAACAGGTAAAGCAAGTTTGACCTCTGACCTCTCCCTGTAAAGTCAAGCCATCTCTGTTGAAGTATCAATATGGCCCAAAAACACAATAGTATACAGACAATCTTAAATGCCTTATAATAGGCAAGGCAAGGCAAGGCAAGGCAAGTTTATTTATATAGCACATTTCATACACAATGGTAATTCAAAGTGCTTTACATAGAAGAAATTAAAATAATCAAAAGAAATCAGAATAATTAAAACAGTTTAGAATAAAAGATAAAATACAGAAATCAGAATAATTAAAACATAAAATAAAATACAGTGCAAACAGTCGGACGAACAGTGGCACAGTGCTCATTCAGTAAATGCACAGTTAAACAGATGTGTTTTGAGTCTGGATTTGAATGTGACTACTGTAGGAGCACATCTGATCTCTCCTGGAAGCTGGTTCCAGCAGCGGCTGGCATAGTAGCTAAAAGCAGACTCGCCATGCTTAGAGTGAACCCTTGGTATTTCTAGCCGATGTGATCCTAATGATCTGAGGGATAATAATTTTCATCAATGAATTTCTGATGAGACCATAATTTATGAAATTACATCTGATGAATCGTGTATTAGAATGTGTATTAATTCTCTTAATTACTAATACATTACTTGCTCTGTGAGTTATGAGGAAATGGCAAATAACTTTTCCAGCTTATTGGTTTATGTTACACATACACCTACATTTAGGGACGGTGTTCTGAAATATTCATTGTCTGATATTTTCGGTTACACTGGGTGGAGCTTACATGAATACTGTAATAAACCTCATGAACAGCCCTACGGTGATCAAAAACTCTCAACAGCCAGTCAGTTGAATCAGAAAGGGTTTACACTTTATTTCAAATAGATAAGACTCTTGATCGCGGATACCAGTAGAGAGACGAATGAGAGAACAGACAGACAAAAAGACCCGCAAGGCACAAGTCATCTACACACAGTAAGTTTCACGCTTAACATGTCCCACAGTGCTTTAAACTCAACAGGACACCCCAATCCATAGGCACACGGTGAACACAGTATAGGGCAGAACTCTCCGGTCTCAGTTCCCCGACCCCCCTCCCTGGCCCGCTATTCGTTACACACTCACAACCGTTCATTCATACAGGAATAAATTAAAAGCATTTCTCTCCCTCAGGGTGAAGAAGACCCATCCATATAGGGTAGTTAGTGCAGGCAACCTCCGTGTCACAGCCGCCACCAAACTGCACGCCGGGCGGTGTTTACAGCTCAAGTTCCTTCGAGTCCGTTTGATGTTCGCGTCATAGCAGGCTACTTTTCTGAGTCTCAGTGGAATGTGGGTGACAGTCAAGTAATCTTCCGAGGTAATTGGTGACACTCTAATAATTCCCCCCCCCTCTAACTATCCTCTCTCGCCCCCAAGGCAGCTAACTACCTAACTATCTTCATCTCCGGAGGACCTATTGTCCCCGAGAGACAGCCAAGACGATCTCCATAGGTCACCACCCCAGTGAGTCTCTCACTTGCCCCACACCTCTCTTTTAAAGTCCCCTTTGTGTCCTTACACAGGTGAATGCCATCACAGCAGTCATGTGATCGCCCAATGACGACACACTACTCTCCTGTTAAATTTAAAAACTGGTGGAACAAGACCATTTAAGATCCAAGAAACAAGTAGGCCTACTAAATCAACAAATTTAATCAAATGTTCCCAACTCAAAAAATAAAACTGTTAAAACACTACAATGATGAAAACTATTTGGCATTTTATCTAAGATCTTAAGTTAGTTTTAAAACACTAAATTCAATTTCACAACTTTCTTCACATGTTTTTTTTTTTAAAGAAAGCTGAGAATCTATTATTATTCCTAAATATTTAAATTCATGACCAACCTCAAGTTTCTGTCCCTAGATAAACACTTCTGCTTTTATATTGTAATTTGCTCTTTTAGTAAAAAACAACATACAGACTGTTTTATCAACATTAAGATGTAAACATGATGTGTTTACCTTTTTGTAAGCCTCTTTGAATCCTGATTCATCGTAGAAGTTAATTTCTTATTAACACCCACTAAGCGACAAATGCAAGAGAAAAAATCACTTTGGAGAGCCCCAGGGCCCGAGCGTGTCTGAATGAACAAGACTAAATGGCTAAGACCATTGAGATATACAGTACCTATAGTCTTTGGGTAAACTGTAAACTACAAATGGGTAATTACAAGCTTTTCAATCCACACAGCACCACCCTATAAAAATTTACCATGCACTAACACTGTAGAAATGTTGCATTATGGTATTTTATTAATCTTACAATTAGCTTTAATGAAACATTAGGTAATATGAAGGCAATATAAGTCACTTTTAGATGTTGTTTTTTTTCCCACGTGTTTAAGTTTTTTCATTACAAATACTATAGTTTAGGTCTATTCTTAATATTACTTTAATGTTTTTGTTATTATAGAAACCATAAAACTCCCAGATAGTGGGCAAATAATGAATTTAGTTTTCTTTCGCGTCATCCTGTACTTGAAAGGACAAATATACCTACAATTACGTCAAGTTATCCTCGTAAACACAGTATAGGTTTTTAAGTCAATGTTGAGAACAGTTGAGAAAGAAAATGCGTGTGTTACAGTACCAGGGCTGGATTTACCTCATATTGTGACAGTCTTAAAGTGACAGCAGCTAATAATCCTGCTGCAATCTGTGTCATTAATGTTAACCAAAGAACAAAAGAAACGGAAAATTACTCACTTTACCTTATTGGATTCGAAACTGGGAATCAGTAAGAATTAGAATTGCTAAAATTCTAATGATACAAACCCTATTCTCTAAATGGCTATAAATTAATAACAAAAACAAAGAAAATGAAACGACACAAAAGAGTGGTCGCTACAAATTTAAAATAATTTTTTTATGTATTTTAGAGTGTCTTGCTTTTTCTTTATTTATATTTGTAAATCTAACTTTACTTGATGACTTGGATTTGAAAGTGAAAGTCTCTTTTTCCCACAAGAATAACTTGTAATGCTGCTGGGAATGAAATGAAAACTGATTTTCTAGACATGTGTGAATTTAGGAACCTTAAAATATTCAAAAAATTATGTATATAAAAAAGACATTAAACAATATTATTTAAAATGTGAGTGTATTATAGTCATTCACAGTACAAATCATTAGAGAAAACCAGAACATACCCTGATTGACAGATTAGTAAAAAAATAAATAAAAAAAAACAGAAGAAATCATTGTTCCCTTTCGTTGTCACTCCGAGTTACGTCGGATGATGACGAATGGGGTTTCGCTTAGAACACCTATCGACTTCGAGTATTACAAAACGAGCCAATGGCAAAGAAATGCCATGGGTCTGCGGAATTTGCATGGCGTAACTCCGCCCCACCTCGTGGGTATAAAAGGAGGAAGCCGGCAACAAGCAGATATGTTTACGCTTCGAAGCCAAAAGTATTTCTTCACTCCACAGTCATCTCTGACTTCGCTCTACGAGACGAGCTTCTCTCTCCGGTGTTGGTGTGACGGCGATCTGCAGCGAGCTCACAGTGCCTGCTGATCTGTGCAGTAATCTGCCAGTGTGTGTGTGTCTCCCTGTGCGCTTCAACATCGCGGAGTTTTTTCTCTCCTCTCATAAAAGAGCTCGCACGCGGCACGTCTTTTTAAAGAAGGCTCGCACGTGCATTTCTGGTTGCAGCGGACTGGTATCGGACTCTGATGGGCACGAGCGCTGTCTAGTGTGTTTGATCATGCTTGAACAGCGCTCGTGGGTGACTCATGTTCTCGCAAGGGAACGTGATCATCGCGTCATATATAGGTCGAGACTCGGTGAACTCGCAAGAGTGAGAGTCCCCTCATCCACCCCCCGATCTTCGGCTGGTGGCCAGGGTGACATGAGGGTTACGGTCTGCAACAAGGCGCCGACTATGTGTCCGTGACCCCAGCCCCCCTCTTCAATGACGGTGCCCGCTAGTGAACTGCTGATTCCCGCGAGTCTACCCTCTGGTGGCCCGCGTGTTTCAGTTGAAGCTACAGAGGAAGATACCATGTCTGTTGCAGCATCACTAGGTGGGCTTGAGTCTCCTGGAAGTGAGGGCTCGTCACAGCTGCCACCTTCCGGTGTGCATACGGCTGTGCCTGAGTCTGATCCGGAGATGACGGCCATGCTTTCCTGGGACGATTGGTTTTGGGTAAGGCCGCCGACCCTCGTCCGCGGCAAACCCCAATACCTCTCTTCCTGGACGTGCATGATGAGATCTCGAAGTCCTAGAAGACCCCCTTGTCTTCTCAGGACCGTTCGCTGATCTCATCCGCCTTTCCTCCCCTCGATGGGGCCGCTGCCCTTGGGTACACTGGGGTTCCCTTGGCTGAACGCTCTGTTGCGATGCTATGTGTCCTCAGAGTGCTTCTTCTCGGCGCAATCCTAAGCACCCGCCCGTGGCCTGTAGTTTTTCGTCTACGCTTGTGGCGAGATCCTATAGTGCCACGGGACTGGCAGCCGCCTCACTGCATGCCATGGTCATTCTGCTGGTCCACCTGACCCAGATGCTCATGGACCTGCACGAGGGCGGGACTGACCCAGGGCTCTTCACTGAGCTGCGCGCCGTCACTGACCTTGCTCTCCGAGCGACGAAAGTGGCCGTACGCTCCCTGGGTCAGGTGATGCTCACCATTCTGTGGCTGAACCTGTCTGATGTGCTGGATGTCGCGCGGACCCGTCTGTCCGACATTCCCATATCCCAGGTCGGCCTCTCCGGCGGTGCGGTTGAGGGCTTGACCAACAGCTCTCAGCCGCTCATGAGCAGACTGACGTTGATTCTGTCCCGACGGCCCCGCCGTCCGCCCAGATCCCTCGGTCTGCCCACCGCCGAAGGCGCCCTCCCACGGCTCCCACCCCGCCCGTTCACCCGGGCCGGCTCTGGGGGCCGCGGGCGGACGCCACGTCCCCTCTCCAGCTCCGCCCCCCGCTACACGCCGGGTTAAGCGGCGCTCCTGAGACGGGCTCCTCGGGGATGGAGTAGACTGAGGTTGACTCTGTCCCGACGGCCCCGCCGTCCGCTCAGATCCCTCTGTCTGCCCACCGCCGAGGGCGCCCCCCCGCGGCTCCCACCCCGCCCGCTCAGCCGGGCCGGCTCTGGAGGCCGCGGTCGGAAGCCAAAACAGTCCTCTCCAGCCCCGCCCCCCGCTACACGCCGGGTTAAGCGGCGCTCTTGGGATGGGCTACTCAGAGATGGGACTCAGTTCTTTCCAGGAGCTGGTAGCAGGACCACTCCTTTCCCCGGGTGAGGGCCGGGGAAGAATCCTTATTCTCCAAAGAACTGACTCTCCCGTCTCTGCACACAGAGAGTTCGGACGTCACAGAGCGCCGCCCACATGCCGTGCTCTCCTCGTCCTCCTCTGTCCCGGAGGTGGTTGACACGGCGTGCCGTCCACGACCGCTTCGCCCCTGTCCCCCTCTGTCGCCAGACCCTTGACAGAGCAGGCCCCCGTGGAACGCTGGTCCTTCCCTGGCCTCCTCTGTCAGGGTGCGGTTTTGACCTTGCCCCCACACCGGGCCGCTATGCCGTCCACGTCTGGGCCGGTCATTCCGCTTCGCTGCCCAACCGGGGGGACGTCTGTGGTTCTCGACGCCGCTGGCACAGTTGGGAGCCTGCCTAGAGCTTCCCTATCTGTTCCGCTGAGTCGTGCGAACCATCGGCTCGGCTATGCGATTCAGTTCGCACGGTCTCCTCCCCACTTCAGGGTAGTCCGCTCCACTTTGGTCGATGGCTATGCCCTATCATGAAAGCGGAGGTTGCTACCCTACTGGCGAAGGGTGCGATTGAGACTGTCCCTCCAGCCGAAAGGAGGTCCGGGTGTACAGCCCCTACCTCATTGTCCCGGAGAAGTCTGGTGGGTTACGGCCAATCCTGGTCCGAACCGCTCCCTTAAAAGGCTGCCGTTCAAGATGCTCCTGGCCAAACGCATTTCTGGATGTGTGCGGCCACAGGATTGGTTTGCAGCGATCGACCTGAAGGACGCCTACTTTTATGTCTCCGTTCTCCTTCGACTCAGACCATACCTACGGTTTGCTCTCAGGGCGCGCGCATATCAGTACGCTGTTTTCCCATTCGGGCTAGCCCTGTCTCTTCGCGCCTTCACAAGGTTGTTGAGGCTGCCTTTGTTCCTCCATGGGAACACGGGGTTCGCATCCTGAACTATCTCGGTGACTGGCTGTCTTAAGCTCACTCCTGAGACCAGGTTTGCGAATACAGGGACCCAGTGCTCCGGCACCTAGCTCGTCTGGGCCTTCGGGTCAACCGGGGAAGGAGTAAACTTTGCCCCGTGCAGAGGAGCTCTTTTCTCGGTTTGGACTTGGTCGCCTTCTCCACTCAGCCATTGCTGACTTGCCTGAGACTATCAAGCGCAAGAGTGCAGTTCCACTGTAGTTTCTTCAGAGGCTCCTGGGGCATATGGCATCTGCAGCCGCGGTTCGCCACTCAGATTGCTTCATATGAGACCGCTTCAGCTTTGGCTCCGTGACCGAGTCCCGAGGTGGGCATGGCAACACGGCACCCTCCGAGTACCAGTTACTCCGACCTGCCGTCAGACCTTCACCCCGTGGTCGTACCTCAGTTTTCCACGGGACGGAGTGCCCCTGGAACGAGCTTCGCGGCATGTTGTTGTAACGACAGATGCCTCCTCCACGGGCTGGGGTGCCATATGCAATGGACGTGCTGCCGCGGGCTCCTAGACAGGACCCCGACGCCTCTGGCACGTCAATTGCCTCGAGTTGCTGGCCGTACGTCTTGCTTTGCGCCGCTTCCGGGCCGTGCTCAAGAACCAACACGTACTAGTCCGTTCAGACAATACCGCCACTGTAGCGTACATGAACCATCAAGGTGGTCTACGCTCCCGCCGTATGTCGCAACTCGCCCGCCGCCTCCTCATATGGAGTCAGAAGCATCTGAGGTCGCTTCATGCCATTTATATCCCCGGAGCCCTGAACTGTGCAGCCGACGAGCTCTCACGGCTTCAGCCCCTCCCGGGAGATTGGCGACTCCATCCCCAGTCGGTTCAGCTAATTTGGGACTAGTTCGGGGACACACAGTTAGATCTGTTTACCTCTCACGACTCGACCCATTGCGACCTGTATTATTCCCTGACCGAGGGCACGCTCGGCACGGATGCACTGGCGCACAGCTGGCCGCGGGGCCGCAAATATGCGTTTCCCCCAGTGAGCCTTCTTGAGCAGACCCTGCGCAAGGTCAGGGAGGACGAGGAGCAGGTCATTCTGGTTGCGCCATACTGGCCCGCCCGGACCTGGTTCTCCGAACTAGAACTCCTCGAAAAAGCACCTCCTTGGCCGATTCCCCTGAGGAAGGACCTCCTTTCTCAGGGACGGGGCACCCTATGGCACCCTCGTCCCGATCTCTGGAACCTCCACGTGTGGCTCCTGGACGGGACGAGGCAGGGTTGAGTACCCTACCACCAGCGGTGGCGGCTACCATCACTTCCGCTACAGCGTCGTCCACGAGACACGTCTATGCGTTCAAGTGGAACCTCTTCGTCAACTGGTGCTCTTCTCACCGAGAAGACCCCCGGAAATTTTCGATTAGTGTCGTGCTTTCCTTCCTTCAAGATAGGCTGGAGCGAAGGCTGTCTCCCTCCACCCTGAAAGTCTATGTTGCCGCTATTGCCGCACACCATGACCCGGTCGAAGGTAAGTCTGTTGGAAGGCACGACCTGATCATCAGGTTCCTGAGAGGAGCGAGGAGACTGAATCCTCCTCACCCTCCTCTCGTTCCCTCTTGGGACCTCTCAGTGGTTCTAACTGCCCTGCGGAGTGCTCCCTTTGAGCCGTTGCAATCAGTGGAGCTTAAGTTCCTGTCTATGAAGACAGCGCTCCTGGTTGCATTGGCCTCCATCAAGAGGGTGGGGGACCTGCACGCATTCTCCGTTGACGAAGCGTGCCTGGAATTGGGGCCGGCTTACTCTCACGTGATCCTGAGACCCCGGCCTGGATATGTGCCCAAGGTTCCTACCACTCCCTTCCGGGACCAGGTGGTGAACCTGCAAGCGCTGCCCCCGGAGGAGGCAGACCCAGCCTTGGCACTGCTCTGTCCAGTACGCGCCCCCCGCGCCTATGTAGACAGGACGCAGTGTTTCAGGACCTCTGACCAGCTCTTTGTCTGTTATGGTAGGAAGCTGAAGGGAAAGGCTCTCTCCAAGCAAAGGTTGTCTCACTGGATAGTGGACGCCATTGCTTTGGCATACCAGCAGCAAGGTCGACCGTGCCCCCTTGGTGTGACTGCCCACTCCACCCGGAGTGTGGCATCCTTTTGGGCTCTAGCGCATGGCGCCTCGCTAACAGACATCTGCAGAACTGCAGGCTGGGCGACACCTAACACATTCGCCAGATTCTACAATCTCCGAGTGGAGCCAGTGTCCTCTCATGTACTCGCTTCAACCAGCTAGTACTGGACCCGCTCAGGTGTCTTCGCTTGCTCGCCATTCCACTCCACGGACTGGATACGTGCGATATTCTCCTCAGGTGAGCTTCCCCGAAAGCCCTGAGTTCCTCCAGCACTCCTGACGTTGGCGCCAGTGTCTATTGCCTGTGCGTCGGCTAGGTGCCTCCCGTGTGCATGGTCCCTCCCCTGAGCGACCCCCACATGTGTATTTCCGCTGTAAGCGTCTTGAGCATGTGTCTTTCCCTTGGCAAGCCACCTTGCCACCCCTGGGGTTGAAATATTCCACCTGCGACTGGACACCCCAGTGTTCTCCATGTCTCCTTCGGGTCACATGTGTATTCTCTAAGTCCCCCCCTCTGGGTTGGCAATAATTGCATATTTCCTCTAAGCTATGGGATATGCTCCCCAGTGTACCTTGGTCTTCCTGTGCTAAATAGGAGTCCTTCTTCCGTGCCAGTCTCACGACAAGGATCTCAGATTTACGCAGGGCACTGGAAGACAGCTGAGAAGGTGGCGTGATTAGACTGGTAACCCCATTCGTCGTCATCCGACGTAACTCGGAGTGACAACGAAAGGGAACATCTCGGTTACGTATGTAACCCTCGTTCACTGAGTAGGGAACGGAGACGTTACGTCTGCCTGCCACTTTCCGCTGTACCGCGGGGATCGCCTGAGCTCAGTCTTGGCTCCTCAGCGAAGAAACATATCTGCTTGTTGCCGGCTTCCTCCTTTTATACCCACGAGGTGGGGCGGAGTTACGCCATGCAAATTCCGCAGACCCATGGCATTTCTTTGCCATTGGCTCGTTTTGTAATACTCGAAGTCGATTGGTGTTCTAAGCGAAATCCCATTCGTCGTCATCCGACGTAACGTCTCCGTTCCCTACTCAGGGAACGAGGGTTACATACGTAACCGAGACGGTTTCCAGCATTAAGATGCTCCCCCCACCGCCAATGAGATGTGAAGACCTTCATTTACGGGCAATGTCATAATTGTCCGCTAACCAATCGCACGTCTCCTTGACAGCTGTAAAAGGAAAGCACTTATAAAGGTTCTTGTTTTGGTCTCCACTTTTTACTACTATTGAAAAAACATTTAGTAATTGCTGAAGCTAGAAGTGAGGATTGATCACCTGATTTGAACGGTGTGAACTTGAAGTCTGGCAGGTATTTGCGTAGTTTGGCGTTACTGGCGGTTTTCTTGATCTGGCCGTCTGATTTACTAGTGTCATACTGAGAGCGCTTAGTTAAGGGTTAAAGGGTTTCTGTCATTCAGGTGGTGCTTTTTTTAAACTCAACAGCTCAAGAACAGTCGAGACATTCTACAAAATATCTTATCTTGAGTTCCACAGAACAATGATTGCAGTTCTGTCAGCTGTAAAAAAATAATAATAACTGCAGACAATGTATATATTCGAAAGGATACAATCACTTCACCTTTAAACCCAAACCCTTCAACCACAGCGTCCACAGCATCCTTTATGGTCAACTCATCCTCCTCTCCGACTAGAGAGAAAGAAATAAAGGCAAAGAAAATCAAGAGAGACATGATCTTGATATTTGATCAGCCATTGAGCTCTGATGAAACCGATCCAAAATGTTTGATGTCAAACACTCATCGAGTACCTGACGCAATGATGGGCTCCACCTCTTCATACTCCCTCAAAACTCTCACAAACAGACGAGCCAGATCCACAGAATAGATGAACTGACGCAGGGCTCGACCTGAACCCCAGACCTCCAGAGGTTTACCTTCCTCTACAAAACACACAAACACACGCAAATTTACCAACATGTGGGACGCTCTGAATGTGACTGTGGCTTCAGATCGTTCCAGAAAGTTAAACATGTCTCACTCTTTGCCAGGTACGTCTTGTGTACCAACCCCGGCATCACGTGGCAGTCCTCAATGTTGAAGTTGTCATGTGGTCCAAATATGTTGGTAGGGATGACGGCTGTGTATCGCAGACCATACTGCTGAAAACACGCCCTAATGGACAAACACACACACACACTTAAAACACTGTATTTGGAAACATTTCAGGTACATATCAGTTTTCTTAGGGAAATTTTTTTTATTATCAATTAATTAGCACATGTAAAACTCCAGTCCTGCAGAGTTTAGCTCCGACCAGCTCCAAAACACCTGCCTGGACGTTTCTAGTAATCATGAAGAACTTGATTAGTTGGATCACATGTTTAATTAGGGTTGAAGCTAAACACTGCCGGGCTGTGTGGCCCTCCAGGAACTTAGTAAACTACACGAGACCCTCTCTCTTGGGTAGGCCTACTGTACATTATATAATGTTAAAATTAACAGTAGAACCAAAACTATTCAAATCAACTTCTATATTTTCATGATATAATAACCCACACTCAAATAACTTTGTTGTATACAATCGTTTAAATTGCGCATAAGCAATATTTTTTTATATAAACCTTCTAATGATATTTAGTTATTGTTCAACCCCCATTGCAAATCAGGTTTATTGGCAAGATTTATAGACTATCAGCTGTTTGCAATGAAAAAAAATCAAACAAAAGTATTTGAACACAACAAATGTTTCAAGTGGGGGGGGGGGGGGGGGGGGGGGGGGGGGGGGGGGAGTAGGCACAGGCTCGTGGGTACACCCGGCCTGTGAGGGGCGATGGGGGTATGTGGCGAACAGGACGGCCGGGGGACGTGAGAGAACGGCGCGAGGCCGGTGGTGCGATTGCTAATGAGCAGCACCTGTGAAGCACACCGGTCTCGCATCTCTCACGGAGGAGCGGAAGCATAAAGGAGGAGCGACGACGTTGATGATCGAGAGAGGAACAGGCCTGTATTTTAGTTGTGTTTTGTTTTTGTATTTGTATTTTATTTTAGCCAGCAGTCGTCCGCGAGGGGCTGCTGGCAGTATTTTGGTTTGTTTGTTTTATTTTAAATAAAGTATATTTTGATTGTTCGCCAGTTCCCGCCTCCTTCTTCCCTGAACATTGCTACAATGACAAAAAAATAAAAAATTGGATGTCTAGTAATTTCCTACTTTTCCCCCAATTCCAAATGCGGAACAGTTAGTTCATGCGTTCATGACCTCAAGGCTATATTATTGTAATGTTCTACTGGGTTATTGACCTGCACGCTTAATAAACAAACTCCAGCTGGTCCAAAACTTAGCAGCTAGAGTTCTTACTAGAACCAAGAAGCATGACCATATTAGCCCAGTTCTGTTAACACTGCATTGGCTCCCTATTAAGCATTGTATACATTTTAAAATCTCGCTGATTACTTACAAATCACTAAATGGTTTAACTCCCTAGTACTTGAGTGAGCTCTTAACGCATTATAGTCCTTCACGTCTATTGCAAATTCTGGCCAGTTGATAATAATACTTAGAATATCAATATCAACTGCAGGTGTAGATCCTTTTCCTATTAAGCAAACAATATCAGAAAGCCAGCAACTATGGTGCTACACGGAACAGAGAGCTATATGCTGAACCGAGCAACCAGACAAGAGGGTCAAAGCTCAACCGTGGCTAGAAGGAAAAGCAAAGCAAAACCCTACAGTCCATATTGCGAGGGAACGGAGCACTTCCTAAATAAGTGTCCCATTATTCAGAAACTCACCAGAGAGGAGGTCATAGAGTGGATTAGAGTTAATACGAGACATGGAGATGCGGGAGAGCACATCAAGCAGTGCAATGTGATCAAGAGGCTCTGTGATGTGTGTCGAGGGAAGCATCTGAGAGTCCTGCATGATGCCAACGCATGCCCCAACACTGAGCAGTCCAAGGCTGAAAGTTGTCTAGTGAGCACCAGTATGAAAGTTCTCCACCTGGACAGACCATCTGCCCACTCTCATGTTCTGCTGCCATAAGAGTTCTCCTGTGCAAAACATACAGGACACTAGACACTTACGCAGTTCTGGATGATGGGTCAGAGTGCACAATGCTCATCCCTGAGGCGGTTGACAAACTGGGCCTGGGCCCGATCTAATTACCCCTATCGAGCCAGAGAGAATGACTCCTCCTAGAAGTCGGGCAGCCATTCATACGAGACTGGGATGGACACTTCAAGGACCCGCACAGGCGCACACCTTAAAAAGGCAAAAGAGCGCATGCCCGTTTTCTTAAAAAACCAACAGACTGATGTAAATGCGGGACATTTTCTCGTTTTGCGACGTAAGGGACAATGGGTGAAAATGCTGTGCGGTAAAACGCAAAGTTGGACGGGTGGTCACCCTAGATGGTCCACGTATCTTCAGTCGCACTGCACTGAACTCACAATCCTTCAAAAAGTATTGCTGTCTTAAATGAAGTTTGCGCTGAGTGGATGGTGCCCACAATAGAAAGCATGCAAGAATGATGAAGCATTGTGAGACCCATTCTGTTGCATGCTCCTTTCAGTTTACGGCACTTCTCATTCATTTCTATGGTATCTGTAAACAGTGGTTGACTGTCGTACAACTCTGAAGGAAATTCAATGACGATAAGGTTATAATATGATTGATTATCACATGATTGGTTAGGCACACGTGATCCAAGTTAGCCATTACGGTTTCTCCAATGGTAGAGCCACGGATTCTTGTATCTCCCAATAATAAGACCATGGCTGCATCCGCAATCGCATACTTCCCAAATATATAGTAGATGAAAAACAGAATGTGACTAAAGTAGTATGTCTGAATACACAGTACTCATAAAAGAGTAGGCAATAAGTACCCGGATGACCTAAATATATTTCTCTGTTTTTGGAAAGACGTGGAAATGCTATCATTAATTTTTCTTTAGGTATTGAAGCAAGTTGGAATCCCAAATCTTTTTTTTTTTGCTGAACATTCTTTTTTCTTTCTTTCTTGATAGTACTAATATATTTTGGAATTCCAAAGCTGACACAATAATACATAAATTAATATACAAAGAAATGTAAAAAAAACAACAACAACAAATAAATACATAAAATAAATATACAAAGAAATGTGAAAAAAGAAGAGTATATATGTCTTTTTTTGGGTATTTAAACAATCCTCTGAATGACTGAATAAACTCAGTCAATCATTAAAACAGTGACTTGTTGCCATCTACTGGCTGTTTTAGTTTCATATTTAAAAGTATAATTTCATTGTTTCCATCGTTTCATATTTCTACATTTAAAATATATATTTTATATATTTATATTTCTAACATTAATTTCATTACATTATTTATGCACTTGTAATTGCAGTGTAAATGCATTCCTGCCTCCTCTGCATTAAACAGTCTGTGTAAATATACCTAATGCACTTCAGTCAGCTTCTGTAGCCTACGTCCCACATCTACAGTGCAAAGATGGCTTTTGTTGATACTGATTTTATTTTACAGGTAACAGCCCTATAGTGCATTATCATCCTTCTAATTGAATTTATTGATTTAAATTTAAAGGCCCCCTGTAGTCAATAATTTTATCCCTTAAAACTAATCTTTGATCACCAAAATTATACATGTAAATTTTTCCTTGAAAAAACTTTCTTCATGCTTGAAAAAAACTTGAACGTAACTCTACACCCTTGCCTAATTTTTACTACAGGTGTTGTAGCCATTAAATAAGTGCATTTAGTTTCATATTTGTTAAAATATTATAATGTTATTTTTTCCCATCTATGTTGTTAATGAAAAGTGAACAGCATAAGATAGGATGCACAATAGACATGGAGTGGGTCAGACATGATTTTGACCACTTCTTTAAGTTTTGTTATGTAGAAAGTGTTTTTTGTTATGTAAAATGTTTCTTTAAAGTGAATTTCGTTTTGTATAAATTGTATCTTAATTTTAACCAATTATTCATTTTATATTATATTTTATATACAATTATACACACTCTCTGATTGTGTAATCCATTATGTGCATTTCTCTCTATAGGTGCGTTCACTATGGAGATGGCGATCGTCAACTTCATCTTTGCATCTGACACTGACACAGAAAACACTAGTTTATTAATAAAAATCAATGCAAGCGTGTCACCGGACGTACAAATGCACATCTTGCTTGTTGCACGCACACATATTATGTTGAAATAAGGAGATATTATGTTGAAATAACATTATTAATAATAACAAATCTTTAAGAATATTTGATTGAATGCTGAATGTTCAATTTAATATGTTCAATATATAATTGGGCAGCTCCCCCTGTCAATGATCTAGCACCCCCTCAGCACCTGCCTTAAAAATTATCTGGCGCCGTCCCTGACGCGGTTCTATGAATATGCAATGAAATTCTTTTAAAGGCATAGTTCACCTAAAAATGAAAATTCTGTCAGTATTTACTCACCCTCATGTTGTTCAACCCCGTAAGACCTTCGTTCATCTTCGGAACACGAATTAAGATATTTTTGATTAAATCTGAGAGCTGGATCACTCCTCTATAGGCTTCTTAAGGGATTGAAACTTGCCAGCCCCGAAAAGTTATTAAAGACATCGTTAAAATAGTCCAAGTGACTACAGTGGCTCAATCTTAATTTTATCAAGCAACGAGAATACTTTTTGTGCGCAACAACAAAACAAACAAAACAAACAAAAATAACGACTTTATTTCAACTATTCATTTCCTTCTCTATGGGCCTCTAGTCAGTTAACGTAGTGTGATTGCGTAGAGCTACGTCACACGTAGGCTCACTATTGGCCGACGCTGGTGTGGGTGATGCGTGTGACGTACAACAACAGAAGCTTACGCTATTACACTAAGTTAACTGACTCGAGGCCCAGAAAGAAGGAAATTAATCACTTTGCTCATCTTGTTCTGTTGCTTGTATTTTCTTGGTGGAGACTTGCGTTCAGCACATTTTCGCAAAGTGGTTTATTTTGTTGCATGCTTTGCAAGTTTTGACCATAAGCTGGGCACTTTTTGCATTCATGTTGGTAAACATCTTGAACATTTCACGTTTGCTTTGTGGTGACTTTTCATTGCATGCTATTTACTTTTCTGCACTGTTTTGCCTCCCCTTTTCTTTGTGTTTCATCTGATTTGACATTGACTCGTTAACTCCAGGTGTTGATTGCTTTTATCCAACGGGAGGTCTGCCTCACGCAACAATCTTGCACGCACTAACGTCTTTTATCCAGCATACGATAATATCCCTGATAAGTGAATCGTCTCGGTTACGTATGTAACCCTCGTTCCCTGAGTAGGGAACGGAGACGTTACGTCGGATGACGACGAATGGGGTTTCGCTTAGAACACCTATCGACTTCGAGTATTACAAAACGAGCCAATGGCAAAGAAATGCCATGGGTCTGCGGAATTTGCATAGCATATCTCCACCTTACCTCGTGGGTATAAAAGGAGGACGCCGGCAACATGCAGATATGTTTCTTCGCTGAGGAGCCGAGACTGAACTCAGGTGATCCCCGCGGCACAGCGGAAAGTGGCAGGAAGACGTAACGTCTCCGTTCCCTACTCAGGGAACGAGGGTTACATACGCAACCGAGACGTTCCCTTTCGTTGTCACTCCGAGTTACGTCAGATGACGACGAATGGGGTTACCAGTCTAATCACGCCACCTTCACAGCTGTCTTCCAGTGCCCTGCGTAAATCTGAGATCCCTGTCGTAAGACTAGCAAGGACCCCTATTTAACACAGGAATACCAAGGTACACTGGGGAGCATATCCCATAGTTTAGAGGAAATATGCAAATATTGCCAGCCCAAATGGATGGACCCGAAGGATGCATATGGAGAACAATGGGGTGTCCAGCTGCAGGTGGAATATTTCAACCCCAGGGGTGGCAAGGTGGCTTGCCAAGGGAAAGACACATGCTCAGAGAGGCTTACAGTGCAAATACACATGTGGGGGTCGCTCAGAGGAGGGACCATGCACACGGGAGGCACCTAGCCGACGCGCAGGCAATAGACACTGGCGCCGACGCCAGGAGTGCTGGAGGGACTCAGGGCTTTCAGAGAAGCTCACCTGAGGAGAATATCGCACGTATTCAGTCCGTGGAGTGGAATGGCGAGCAAGCGAAGACACCTGAGCGGGTCCAGTACTAGCTGGTTGAAGCGAGTACATGAGAGGACACTGGCTCCACTCGGAGATTGTAGAATCTGGCGAATGTGTTAGCTGTCGCCCAGCCTGTAGCTCTGCAGATGTCTGTTAGCGAGGCGCCATGCGCTAGAGCCCAAGAGGACGCCACACTCCGGGTGGAGTGGGCAGTCACACCAAGGAGGCACGGTCGACCTTGCTGCTGGTATGCCAAAGCAATGGCGTCCACTATCCAGTGAGACAACCTTTGCTTGGAGAGAGCCTTTCCCTTCAGCTTCCCACCATAACAGACAAGAGCTGGTCTGAGGTCCTAAAACACTGCGTCCCCCTACATAGGTGCGGAGAGCACAAACTGGACAGAGCAGTGCAAGGCTGGGTCTGCCTCCTCCGAGGGCAGCGCTTGCAGGTTCACCACCTGGTCCCGGAAGGGAGTGGTAGGAACCTTGGGCACATATCCAGGCCGGGGTCTCAGGATCACGTGAGAGTAAGCCGGCCCGAACTCCAGGCACGCATCGTCAACGGAGAATGCGTGCAGGTCTCCTACCCTCTTGATAGAGGCCAGTGCAACCAGGAGCGCTGTCTTCATCGACAGGAGCTTAAGCTCCACTGATTGCAAAGGCTCAAAGGGAGCACTCTGCAGGGCAGTTAGAACCACCGCGAGGTCCCAAGACGGAACGAGAGGAGGGCGAGGAGAATTCAGTCTCCTCGCTCCTCTCAGGAACCTGATGATCAGGTCGTGCTTCCCCAAGGACTTACCTTCTACCAAGTCATGGAGTGCGGCAATAGCGGCAACATAGACTTTGAGGGTGGAGGGAGACAGCCTTTGCTCCAACCCTTCTTGAAGGAAGGAAAGCACGACACCGACCGAGCATCTTCGGGGGGCTTCTCGGCGAGAAGAGCACCAGCTGACGAAGAAGTTCCACTTCAACGCGTAGACGTGTCTCGAGGACGACGCTCTAGCGGAAGTGATGGTAGCCACCACCGCAGGTGGTAGGGTACTCAAACCTGCCTGGTCCCGCCCAGGAGCCACACGTGGAGGCTCCAAAGATCGGGACGAGGGTGCCACAGGGTGCCCCGTCCCTGAGAAAGAAGGTCCTTCCTCAGAGGAATGGGCCAAGGAGGTGCTGTCGCGAGGAGTATGAGTTCGGAGAACCAGGTCTGGGTGGGCCAGTAGGGCGCTACCAGAAGGACCTGCTCCTCGACCTCCTTGACTTTGCGCAAAACCTGCGCAAGAAGGCTCACTGGGGGAACGCATATTTGCGGCCCCGCGGCCAGCTGTGCGCCAGTGCATCCGTGCCGAGCGTGCCCTCGGTCAGGGAATAATACAGGTCGCAATGGGTCGAGTTGTGAGAGGCAAACAGATCTATCTGTGCGTCCCCGAACTGGTCCCAAATCAGCTGAACCGACTGGGGATGGAGTCGCCAATCTCCAGGGAGGGGCTGAAGCCGTGAGAGCTTGTCGGCTGCACAGTTCAGGACTCCGGGAATGAAAATGGCTCGAAGCGACCTCAGATGCTTCTGACTCCATAAGAGGAGGTGGCGGGCGAGTTGCGACATACGGCACGAGCGTAGCCACCTTGACGGTTGATGTACGATACTGTGGCGGTATTGTCTGATCGGACTAGTACGTGTTGACCCCTGAGCAACGCCCGGAAGCGGTGCAGGGCAAGGCGTACTGCCAGCAACTCGAGGCAATAGACATGCCATACTGCTCAACACTACATGCGAGAATCACTGAGCTTCAGGAGCAACCTTGCTCAACACCTAAGTGTGAAGAAATTCACTGAACTTCAGGAGCATTTCTGCTCAACACCTGGGTGTGATAAATCTCACTGAATTTTTCAGGAGTATTTCTGCTCAACATGAGAGTGAGACAGCATGTCCATTGCGCATGGCGCCCCAGCCCGTGGAGAAATCTGTTGAGACAACAACATGCCGGGAAGCTCGTTCCAGGGGCACTCGGACCCATAGAAAACTGAGGTTCGACCACGGGGTGAGTACTGACGGCAGGTCGGAGTAACTGGTACTCGGAGGGTGCCGTGTTGCCATGCCCACCTCGGGACTCGGTCGCAAAGCCAAAGCTGAAGCGGTCTCATATGAAGCAATCTGAGCAGCGTACCGCAGCTGCAGATGCCATATGCCCCAGGAGCCTCTGAAAAAACTTCAGTGGAACCGCACTCTTGCGCTTGATAGTCTCAGGCAAGTCAGCAATGACTGAGTGGAGAAGGCGACCAAGTCCATACCGAGAAAAGAGCTCCTCTGCACGGGGCAAAGTTTACTCCTTTCCCAGTTGACCCGAAGGCCCAGACGAGCTAGGTGCCGGAGCACTGGGTCCCTGTATTCGCAAACCTGGTCTCAGGAGTGAGCTTCAGACAGCCAGTCACCGAGATAGTTCAGGATGCGAACCCCGTGTTCCCATGGAGGAACAAGGGCTGCCTCAACAACCTTGTGAAGGCGCGAGGAGACAGGGCTAACCCGAATGGGAGAACAGCGTACTGATATGCGCGTGCCCTGACAGCAAACCATAGGTATGGTCTGAGTCGAAGGAGAACGGATACATAAAAGTAGGCGTCCTTCAGGTCGATCGCTGCAAACCAATCCTGTGGCCGCATACATCCAGAAATGCGTTTGGCCAGGAGAATCTTGAACGGCAGCCTGTGAAGGGAGCGGTTCAGATGCGTAGGTCCAGGATTGGCCGTAACCCACCAGACTTCTCCGGGACAATTAGGTAGGGGCTGTAAACCCGGACCTCATTTCGGCTGGAGGGACAGTCTCAATCGCACCCTTCGCCAGTAGGGTAGCAACCTCCGCTCTCATGATAGGGGCATAGCCATCGACCAAAGTGGAGCGACTCCCCTGAAGCGGGGAGGAGACCGTGCGAACTAAACCGCATAGCCGAGCCGATGGTTCGCGCAGAGCATATAGGGAAGCTGTAGGCAGGCTCCCAACTGTGCCAGCGGCGTCAAGAACCACAGACGTCCCCCCGGTGGTGCAGCGAAGCGGAATGACCGGCCCAGACGTGGACGGCATAGCGGACCGGTGTGGGGGCAAGGTCATAACCGCACCCTGACAGAGGAGGCCAGGGAAGGACCAGCGTTCCACGGGGGCCTGCTCTGTCAGGGGTCTGGCGACAGAGGGGGACAGGGGTGAAGCGGTTCGTGGACGGCACGCCGTGTCAACCGCCTCTGGGACAGAGGGGGACGAGGAGAGCACGGCTTGTGGGCGGTGCTCTGTGTCGTCCGAGAACTCTGTATGCTCAGAGACGAGAGAGTCAGCTCTTTCTGAATAAGGATTCTTCCCCAGCCCTCTACCGGGGAAAGGAGTGGCCCTGCTACCAACTCCTGGAAAGAACTGAGTCTCATCTCAGAGCAGCCCATCTCAAAAGTGCCCCTTAACCCGGCGTTTAGCGGGGGCAGGGCTGGAGAGGGCTGTGGCATCCCCCCTACGGTCTTCCAGAGCCAGGCCCGGGTGAACGGGCGGGGTTGGAACCGTGGGAGGGCGCCTTCAGCGGTGGGCAGACTGAGGGATCTGAGCGGACGGTGGGGCCGTCGGGCAGAATAACCTCAATTTGCTCACGGGCGGTTGAGAACTTTTGGGCAGAAGCACTCAACTGCAGCGCCGAAGAGGCCGACCTGGGAGATGGGGGTGTCGAGCAGACGGGTCCGCCCGACATCGTGCACATCAGACCGGTCAGCCCCAGACTGGTGAACATCACCTGACTCCGAGAGCGTACGGCCACTTTCATCGCTCGGAGAGCAAGGTCAGTGGCGGCGCGCAGCTCAATGAAGAGCCTCGGGTCAGTCCCGCCCTCCTGCATGTCCATGAGCATCTGGGTCAGGTAGACCAGCAGAACGGTCATAGGATGCAGTGAGGCGGCTGCCTGTCCTATGGCACTATAGGATTTCGCCACAGATTAGTGTAGACGAAAAGAACTACAGGCTTTGGACGGGTGCTTAGGATAGCGCCGGGAACAACAGAGCGTTCAACCGGGAGGACCCCAGTGTACCCATGGGTAGCGGCCCCTGAGGGGAGGAAAGGCGGATGAGACCAACGAGAGGACCCGTGATCTCATCATGAACGTCCGGGAGGAAAGATATTGGGGTTTGCCGTGGACGCGGGTCAGTGGCCTCACCCAAAAACCAATCGTCCCGGGAAAGCATGGCCGTCATCTCCGGATCAGACTCTGGCACAGCCATATGCACACCAGAAGGTGGCAGCTGTGACGAGTCATCATTTCCAAAAGAATCAAGCCCACCTAGTGATGCTGCTACAGACACAGCATCATCCTCTGTAGCTTCAAATGAAAACACACGGGCCACCCGAGGGTAGACTCGTGGAATCATCAGTTCGCTAGCGGGCACCGTCATTAAAGAGGGGGGGCTGGGGTGTGGACACAGAGTCGGCGCCTTGTTCCAGACCAACACCCTCAGGTCACCCTGGCCACCAGCCGAAGATCGGGTGGTGGATGAGGGGACTCTCACTCTTGCGAGTTCACCGAGTCTCGACCAATATATGACGCGATGATCACGTTCCCAGAGAAAACATGAGTCATCCACGAGCGCTGTTCAAGCATGATCAAAGCCCAAACATACTAGACAGCGCTCGTGCCCATCAGAGTCCGATACCAGTCCGCTGCAACCAGAAATGCACTTTAAAAAGACGTGCCGCGTGCGAGCTCTTTTATGAGAGGAGAAAAAAACTCCGCGATGTTGAAGCGCACAGGGAGACACACACACACTGGCAGATCACTGCACAGATCAGCAGGCACTGTGAGCTCGCTGCCGATCGCCGTCACACCAACACCGGAGAGAGAAGCTCGTCTCGTAGAGCGAAGTCAGAGATGACTGTGGAGTGAAGAAATACTCTTGGCTCCGAAGCGAAAACATATCTGCATGTTGCCGGCGTCCTCCTTTTATACCCACGAGGTAAGGCGGAGATACGCTATGCAAATTCTGCAGACCCATGGCATTTCTTTGCCATTGGCTCGTTTTGTAATACTCAAAGTCGATAGGTGTTCTAAGCGAAACCCCATTCGTCGTCATCCGACGTAACTCGGAGTGACAACGAAAGGGAACGGTCAGATCGCCAAATTCAAATTCAGTCTTTTGGCTTGCAAAAATCTGTGACGTATGCATCAATTGTTTCTTGAGCTTTGTGCTCTCGTAAAACAACACATGGCGATTTTTCTGACCTCACAATATTCTTTAAATTTCTTTTTAGGTTAATTAATTTTGTTCACTTCTCACTCTATGAACTGAAATGTGTTGTACACTTTAATGGCTTCTTCAGAATCTGCTAAACGCAGCAAATAACGGCGCGCTTGTTCATTTGCATTGAAGAAATAGCGAAGATTAAAAAGCATTTGGTTAACAGAAAAGACATTGTTATTTTCCAACATTTCCAACAGAAGGATAAGGATGAAAGAGGAAGGGAGGAGATGCTGGATGACAGGATTTTGTTTGAATAAGAAAACAAATTTATGAAATCCAAATTTTATTAGATTTTTAGAAATGTTGGCCAACTGAAAAGTATGAACATGAAAAGTATGAGCATGTACAGCACTCAATACTTAGTTGGGGCTCCCTTTGCCTGAATTACTGCAGCAATGCGGCGTGGCATGGAGTAACTGAAAAAATCAACTTTTTGATGATATTCTAATTATATGACCAGCACCTGTGTATGTATATATATATATATATATATATATATATATATATATATATATATATATATAAAGAATTAAACCAGATTAACTGTCACAGCTTATATTTATCATATATATATGCAGTGGGGCTAAAAAGTATTTAGTCAGCCACTGATTGTGCAAGTTCTCCTACTTAGAATGATGAGAGAGGTCTGTAATTTTCATCATAGGTACACTACAACGAGACAAAATTATTATTATTTTTTTAAAATCCAGGAAATCACATTGTTGGATTTTTAAAGAATTTATTTGTAAATTATGGTGGAAAATAAGTATTTGGTCAATAACAAAAGTTCAACTCAATACTTTGTAACATAAGCTTTGTTGGCAATGACAGAGGTCAAATGTTTCCTGTAAGACTTCACCAGGTTTGCACACACTGTAGGTTGGATTTGGCCAGGCTCTCACTATAAACAGGAGAGTCCTCTCAAAACATCAAGATAATGCGTTCTTTCTCTCAAGGATAGCTAAACTTTAGTCTAACTGGAAAGAAAGGCTTTAAAAAAGAAATGGCCCCTTAAACTATTGGCTTCAATGACCCCTATATGTTTTAACACATTGAAGACCTTTCTCAAACACAAAACAAGTCCCTATTTCATTTCTGGAAGCTGGGTTAAATAAGCAAGCACTGCATTCAGATATCAAATACAGACATTAAAGAATACATGAAAAGAACATTTCAGTAATCACACTGGTAACTTATATAAATAAAGTAAAATCTCCAGAGAAGTCATTCAACTCATTTGATGTTTAGAAGGAAAAATATTGATTAATACCTTAATTATAATCAATCATTACATATACATTGAAGCAGCAGTGGATTCCAATCCACCCCCTTCAGTATGATGAAAATTACAGACCTCTCTCATCATTCTAAGTAGGAGAACTTGCACAATCAGTGGCTGACTAAATACTTTTTGGCCCCACTGTATATATATGATAAATATAAGATGTGACATAGTTAATCTGGTTTAATTCTTTTTTCTTTTTTTTTGGCTAGCAGAAGTTCTGAATGGCCACTAACTTCAAAATGTAGAAGCCCTTAATTGGCCAGTGAGTGAAAAAGTTAATTTCAAACCCTTTTTGCAGGTGAAGAATGAGACATGGACCGTAGATGACTGCAACTGCCGGGTCTTGCTTTTACTGACCCCCCAATAAAAATTTCATAATAGACATGATCTGAGATACACCCATTCATGAACCAATTAACCAATTAGGGATCAAATCTCACCTGTTGTGGACATCAATCATGCGTTTGGCGTAGGCATAACCGTAATTAGACTCATGTGGCGGACCGTTGTGCATCTGACAGAACAGAAAGAGAGAAACATGTCTGTAGAAGTTACAGAAACACAATTAATGCAAACAGACTCATGAAACCAATCAGATACTGGCTTAAATCACTCACAATCATGCTTTACATGGCTGGCTAGCTTTAAACTTAACGTAGATAAATGTGTGCTATTATTGGGCGCATATAACGTGTGTGTGTGGAGTGTGGAAGGAACAACCCCCTGGTTCAACCCCTAGTTACAAGTGAGTTAAAGTGTGTGTGTGTGTGTGTGTGTGTGTGTGTGTGTGTGTATGTGTAGGCTATGTGTGTGTGTGTGTGTGTGTGTGTGTGTACGTGTACATATACGTGTGCGTGTGTGTGTGTGTGTGTGAATTTACCATGGTCTCATCTATCGGATAGGTGGTTTTATCTGGAAAAACACACGTAGACAGACAAGAAACGACCTTCACCACCCCAAACTCCTGAGACATGCACAGCACATTGTCATTGATGTGCACATTATCTCTCTGAAACAACAAAACAATACAGTCAACATACAGTTCAATGATCCAACAGTGATATTTCCAACCTTAATGTTAATAATTACCCAGAAGTCCAGATTCTGTCTCATATTTCTGTAGAGTCCGCCCACCATGGCGGCCAAATGAATGACGTGTGTCGGACGATGTTTCTGGAAAACTGATCTCGTCTCTTCAGCGCTCCTGAAACAGCACTTCATTTAATATGTGCTGTTAAATATGCACGACAAAATACAGTTATCGTGCATTTGACAAAAATAAAGTACATGATAAATGTGATGATTTGATATTGCATTGATTATTGGTGATACAGTCGGTTGGTCTGGGAACGCCCCCGGGAACGCCCCGTCACATGATGTGAATTTAGTCCGTGGGGGAAAACATTGCCTTGGGGCTCATTGAAATACACGTGACAATCATGCCGAAGAGGTGCTGTGTCGTTTTCTGTACCCCCAATAATCAAACAAATTATGAATTGTAGTTTAAACACACAGAACCGGAAAGGAGGACAGAATGGCTACAAGCAATAAATAGTAGTGTAATACTTCTGTTATGTTCTGTAATATGCCTACCTCTATACAGTAGTAACGTTACTTCTATAGTATGTCCCAAAAATACTATAGTATTCCTATGGGATTACTATAATATTTTGTCCTAAAAACTACAAGATCCCTATAGTTGTTTTTCATAAGGGATGTCTCATCAAAACGGAACGGGGATTCCGTTCCCTTTCGAGAGGTCTCTCCTATTGCGTAAGTAGCTTACGCTATGGGAAAACTCCTTTTCTCGAGAATATTTAAGTCTTTATGTAAAACGCATTGCAGCTGCACAGCTGACAGCAATGAACGAAGGAAGCTCGGTCATTGGCTGTGCTGCGGCAACTTGCTCGAACCAATGACGGGGCGACTCTGAATGCGCGACCAATGAGCGCGCTTCGCGCCCGCACGCGTCAGAGCCCGCCAAGATGGGCGTGGCCAAGAGCTATTTATTGGGCGCCCCGTCATGAGAGTTCTTTAGATTTAATCTCCTTCAGCGAACACCTTCTTCGCTGGATCCTCTGGATTATTGAAGCCTTCGCCGCCGTCGAAAAGCATACCAGCGGGATTGCTACGAGGACGTCGGCACCTTCAGCCGCCTTCGAACGCCATCCTACTGAGCCATCCGGCGTGCCACACACGCAAGTATCTTTACATCTGTTCGCCCCGCGACACTTGTAAAAGAGCAATTTTCTGAGGCGTTGTTTCAAATGCCTTCCTGCGCGTCGTGCAGAGACCTTCTCCCGGACGGGGATCGTCACATCATCTGCGCTCGCTGCCTGGGCCGGGACCACGCAGAAGCTGCTTTGTCCAAGGGCGGATGCCCGGAATGTGATGACCTGGGTCTCTCCGCACTGCGGGCTCGCCTCGCCGTTTTCGCCGTGAGCGAGCCCATCGCCGCCACCCCTCTGTTTGAGCCGCGCACTAAGAAAAAGCGCCGCTCACAGAGGCTTCCTGAACCGGAGCTCAGTGACGTCACGCCGAGCCAGTCTCCGCGTGCTTCACCGCCGCTCTTACCTTCCCTACCGCCGGTTCAGTTCACCCAGCCGGACCCACACCCCTCTAGCAGAGCGGTGGGCCTTGTGACTTTCGGCGCGTCCGAGGACGATGGGGGAATGGATGACAGCTTGTCCATCGACGCTGCATCGGACGACTGGCCGGGCTCCACTTTCGACCCCGCCCCGTCGACGCTAGCTAGCACGAGCGGGGGCTCCACCATGGATACGGAGATTATCCGCGTCCTCTCGAAGGCCGTAGAGGACCTCGGGCTCGATTGGTCTTCTCCCGAAGAACCAACCCGAAGCCGACTGGATGAGTGGTTTCTGCAGGGGCGCCAGCAGGCCCCTCGGCAAAGGCCTTCTCCCTTCTTCCCGGAGGTTCATGACGAACTCACCAAGTCATGGAAAGCCCCCCACTCTGCGCGTCTGAAGCCTTCTTTTTCTTCGTCGCTCTCCTCTGTGGACGGCGCGAAGGAAAGAGGCTACGAGGGAACGCCGCCCCTCGAGGAGGCCGTGGCCAATCATCTCTGCCCGCCCTCTACCACCGGATGGAAAGCCAACGCTTCCCACCCCTCGAAGCCCCGCCGCACTACTTCTCCTCTCGCCGGTCGCGCCTACGCCGCCTCCGGCCAAGATGCATCAGCGCTTCACTCAATGGCGGTACTTCAAGTGTTCCAAGCTAAGCTTCTCCGCTCTATGGACGAGTCTGGCCCCGAAGCCTTTAAGGACCTACGCAGCGCAACTGATATAGCTCTGCGAGCCACGAAGGCCACCGCCCAGTCTATTGGCCGTGCCATGGCTAATTTGACTGTTCTCGAGCGCCATCTGTGGCTGACTCTGACGGAGATGAAGGACGCGGATAAGGCGCCGTTTCTCGACGCGCCTATCTCCACCAGCGGGCTGTTTGGACCGGCGGTTAAAGGTTTCGCCGAAGGCTTCACTGAGGCCCAGAACGCTTCACAAGCTATGCGCCATTTCCTGCCCAAGCGCTCCAGCTCATCGCAGAGCAGACAGAGACCGCCACAGCCGCAGCGGGCTAGAACAGCTCCCACCGCCTCTCAGCCCGCGCCTCATGCTGACGCTCGACGCCGCTCGCGCTCCCACAACCGCAAGCCGCCTCCTGAGCGACGGGGTCCTCGGCCCAAGATTGTGCTGAACCCTGAGCCTCGAAAGCCGTCCTAGCCACAGGAATGAGAAGAGAGAGTGCGTGTCTCGCAAAAGCCGGACCACTCTTTCTGCAAAAGCTCAAACATTACCCAGTCCCCTTACAGGCGGCTGGAAATGTCCATACAGCAGTCAATGGGCCAGTCACAGAGCTCGCTCACCTGCAAACAAACGCCGTTTTTACGGCGACGCACAGAAAACACAAAAAGAGTATTTTTCTGCCTGTGTCACTAAGGGTTCACATGTCCACAAACTGTGCATTCCCAGATACTGTCAAAACAGTGCCAAATTCATTCCCAGCTCAGGCTGCGCGCCCCATGAATGTAGATCACGTGCCTACGGTCATGTACGCACCACTACACACAAGCACTGTTCACACAGTTATGAATTCATCCCCAGTAAAAGCGGGAAACATTATAAAAGTGACGCGTGTGCCTACCACTGTTTATGCACCCCCACTTATAAACACTGTCCTTACAGTGTCAAACACAACCCCAGCTCAGGCTGCGAGTTTTACAGACATAGTGCGCACTGTTGTAAGCACACACGCGCCCATTCACTCAGCTGCTCAGCGCGCGCCCACGCCTCTGAGAGCTACGAGCTCAGGCGATTCGCTGGCCGGGTCCCTACGTCACAGCGGCCCGCCCCTAGCCTGTATTCAGCCCATATCTGTACACGCAGCGGCATGGGAAAACATTCCAGATATGCCGAAATGGGTATTGAATATAGTAAAGCACGGATACTCGCTCCAGTTCGCTCGCAGACCACCACGTTTTACGACTGTGGTCGAGACGAAAGTGAGAAAGGAGTGTTCACAGGTTCTACGCACCGAGGTGCGCAAACTAATAGAAAAGGGCGCTGTGGAATCTGTTCCCCCCTCTATGAGCGAGGCAGGTTTTTACAGCCGCTATTTTCTCGTCCCGAAAAAGGATGGTGGTCTCCGCCCCATCCTAGATCTCAGACACCTGAACAAAGCACTAATGATTCGCTCGTTCAGAATGTTAACAACCAAGCATATCCTCGCGCAAGTACGCCCAGGAGATTGGTTTCTCTCAGTGGATCTGAAAGATGCTTACTTTCACATTCCAATAGCGCCTCATCACAGGCCGTTTCTGAGATTCGCTTTCGAGGGATAGTCTTACCAGTACTTCCGTTCGGCCTGTCCCTGGCTCCCCGTACATTCACGAAATGTATGGACGCAGCACTTTCCCCCTTGAGACGAAGGGGAGTGCGAATACTGAATTATCTCGACGATTGGCTGGTCCTAGCACAATCAGAGAGTCAGTTAATAACACACAGATCTTGGATTATCAGCCTTTTAGAATGCCTGGGTCTAAGAATCAATTTTGCAAAAAGCATACTATCTCCCAACCAGAGGATTTCTTTCCTGGGAATAGTTCTAGACTCGATGCAAATGACAGCGCGTCTCTCATCAGAGCGCGCGCTCACCATTCGGCGCCTTGCAACATCATTCAGGGCGGGCGCGCGCGCCCCCGTCAAGTGGTTTCAGAGGATGCTCGGTCTCATGGCCTCAGCATCGGCTGTACTCCAGCTAGGATTGTTGCATATGCGCCCTCTCCAACGCTGGCTCAAGAGCTGCGTCCCTACTCACGCGTGGCGTTCGGGCCACTTTTTAATCAGAGCGAACCACGGCTGTATAAAAGCCCTGATGCACTGGAAAGCCGCCGACTGGTACCAGTCAGGCGTGAGTCTGGGTGTGAACACAAGGAGAAAGATGATAACGACAGATGCCTCCAAAATAGGTTGGGGGGCCCTTTACGAGGGCAGGCCTGTCTCCGGCTTTTGGTCAAACCCGGAGAAGCGCCTACACATAAACTGTCTGGAGATGAAAGCGGTCGCTTTGGCTCTCAGAGCCCTGCTTCCACATCTAAAAAACGAACACGTCCTGGTCCGAACGGACAACATGACGGTAGTGTCGTACATAAATCGCCAGGGTGGAGTCAGGTCGAGCTCCATGCATTCAATGGCCAGGAGACTCATTTTATGGTCCCAGCACAACTTGCGCTCGCTGAGAGCAGCGCATGTGCCATGCGCCCTGAACCAGGGGGCAGACATGCTATCCAGAGACAAGATTCTCCCAGGAGAATGGGCTCTCAACCCGCTGACGATTCAGTGGTTGGGAAAAACTTTGGCAAAAAGGAGATCGACCTCTTCGCCTCCAAGGAGAACGCGCACTGCTCTCTTTTCTTCATGAAGAGCACGGACGCGCTCGCCCAGAGCTGGCCGAGCCGCCCCTTATATGCCTTTCCCCCGATCGCGATGCTGCCACAGGTCATCAGTCGGGTCAGGGAGGAGAAAAACGCAGTGCTTCTGATAGCCCCACTCTGGAAGAACCAAACATGGTTTCCAGATCTGATGCAAATGCAATCTGCACCACGGCCGATTCCACTGAGGCCAGACCTCCTCAGTCAGGCCAGCGGGATGATATTTCATCCCCGCCCCGATCTGTGGGCCCTTCACGCATGGCCCCTCAACGGGTTCCCAGGAACCTCAAGAGCGGGGCGCTAAAAACCATCGCTGAGGCGCGGGCGCCCTCCACGAGACGCTTATATGCCCAGAAATGGAAAGTGTTCAGTGACTGGTGTAATGCCAAGGGCCTGAACCCTGAGACATGCGAGATTACGAACGTACTCGCTTTTCTACAAGGGCTTCTGGAGGCGGGCCGCACCCCCTCCACGCTCAAAGTATGTGGCGGCCATCACAGCGTCACACAACCCTGTTATGGAACGTCCATTGGGAAGAAACGACCTAATTATTCGTTTCCTGAGGGGCGCTAGGAGGATGAACCCTTCACGCCCCCCCTCAGTGCCGATCTGGGACCTAGCTACTGTCCTAGACGCTCTTAAAGGGCCCCCGTTCGAACCACTCCGAACCGTGCACCTTAAACAGCTCTCGCTCAAGACTGCGCTCTTGCTGGCACTCGCCTCGGTCAAGAGAGTGGGCGACCTGCACGCGCTTTCGACAAGCGCTGCCTGCCTAGAATTCGGACCTAACGACTGCAGGGTCGTCCGTAGACCGAAACATGGGTATATTCCTAAAGTGCTCACCACTCCCTTCAGAGCACAGGTTATCTCCCTAACTGCGCTATCGTCTTCAGCAGACGAACACGACGCTAATCTACTCTGCCCCGTTAGGGCTCTCAGAGTGTATTTGGAGCGTTCTGCCCTATTCAGACAGACAGAACAACTGTTTGTATGCTTTGGCGGCCGTACGAAAGGTTCCGCCGCTTCAAAGCAGAGAATCTCTCACTGGATAGTTGAGGCTATAGCGCTGGCTTATGAAGCTAAGGGACTTCAATGCCCCTGGGGAGTCAAAGCACACTCCACCAGGAGTGTGGCTTCTTCCTGGGCATGGTCGAGCGGGATACCGATCGAGGATATTTGTGCGGCGGCAGGCTGGGCCTCACCGTCCACATTTATCAGGTTCTACAACCTACAGGTCCCGACATTGCATTCCAATGTACTATCAGCATGATACTAGTTGAACTACGAGTTCGTATCTAGATTATGTATGTGCTTGTGTCACACTGAGCGCCTTCTAGCCGCTCTGTATTTTTCCCACATATAAAGCTCGCCTCTGCCGGCTAGTTGGATGATAACTTTGCTTTTCAGCTCAGGCACCTGCCTCTGGCTATCATAAGGTGAAGTTCAGCACGCACGGCGTTTTGCATGGTGTTCCCATAGCGTAAGCTACTTACGCAATAGGAGAGACCTCTCGAAAGGGAACGACTCGGTTACTAACGTAACCTCGGTTCCCTGAGAGGAGGGAACGAGTATTGCGTAAGCTGCCGTGCTTGTGCTTGGTTAGTTCGCTTCTGTCGTTTTAACCTAAAGAACTCACATGACGGGGCGCCCAATAAATAGCTCTTGGCCACGCCCATCTTGGCGGGCTCTGACGCCCGCGGGCGCGAAGCGCGCTCATTGGTCGCGCATTCAGAGTCGCCCCGTCATTGGTTCGAGCAAGTTGCCGCAGCACAGCCAATGACCGAGCTTCCTTCGTTCATTGCTGTCAGCTGTGCAGCTGCAATGCGTTTTACATAAAGACTTCAATATTCTCGAGAAAAGGAGTTTTCCCATAGCGTAAGCTACTTACGCAATACTCGTTCCCTTCTCTCAGGGAACCGAGGTTACGTTAGTAACCGAGTCGTTTTCTTGACCGGTGGAGGAGGGTTCCGTTTTAGTGGTGTAGTGGTGTAGTGTTGACGTGCGGGCCAGGCGACACCGTGTGGTGCCTGTGTGTGTGTGATACGTGCTTGCGTGCAGGCAGGTGAGCCTGCGAAATGATTCTGGGTCAAAGAGAGAGGCGGTAGGATGTGTGTTCGGACGAACGACTGAAAACTCTGAAATGATCGTACATTATGGGATTTTTTTATTATTGATCGTACAGAGGTCAAAATTATCGTACAAATACGATAATTATCGTACATCTGGCAACACTGTTCGCGGTGTTTTCCCCCACGCCGACCACGCCCCCCAACTATGACGCGTTGCCGACTGTATGTATGCGAAATCTTTCTTATTTGAATCTATTTAATTTTATTATTTTTATTGATTTCTTTTATCATTTTTTTCCTTATTAATCTTTTCCTTAAGAATTCTGTTACATGATTTTTCCTGTACATGTTATTGATTTCTCTGGGTGTATTTTCCTTAAGAATTGATTGCATGATGTGCCTTGGTATCAAAGTGCATCTGTTTTCATCTCTGCAGACATGAGATACTGCAAGATCTGCTATATTCTCCAAAAACCATAATTTCTCCAATAGGGTCTAGCGGCAGACTTGCACTTTCACTCTTGACGTCACTTGCAATCTCCACCTGTTTTCAGACCACCAGCCCATGGGTGCATAAATTGGCGCAAATGCATTTGCTATTTAAACAATGTGGTGCACGACGTGAAAATGAAAACTGCGTAAGGCTGAAACTAGCAAAAAACACTTGCGTCGTGATAGGCGCTGTACTGTGCCGGGTGTAGGCTATGATGGGGCCCAGGGACATTCAGGTCTGCCCTGCTTGGTGTCTGGGGACGCGCTCAGTCCATTTTCAGATTCTGGAGTCTGAGAATTATAGGAATTTTTCAGGAATCCACCAGGGAAAGTCTGTCATGAGAAGCATGAGTTCTGGGAACCAGATCCGTGTGGGCCAGTAAGGCGCAAGCATCAAGACCTGCTCCCCGTCCTCCCTGACTTTGCACAGTGTCTATGTGAGCAGGTTTACTGGGGAAAACGCATACTTGCAACGGTTGTATGAAAGTCTTTCATTACTGTGAGAAAATAACTCCTTTTTCGAGAAAGTTTCTCATTATTACGAAAGAATACTAAGAATAACATACCAAGTCATTATTATGAGAAATGTTCTCAATATAATGAGATACTAAGTCATAATTGAGAATGTTTATCCTTATTATGACTTAAACAATTCTATTTTTTAGTCAACTGTGGCAGAAACAGGCTTCCATAATAGAACTATTTGACACAGATTTTACACTTTGAAACCTAGAAGGATTTGTTACCCTGTGGCTTCCTCTGGTGGACAACATTAGTATTACAGCCTTTATCTCTCATTCTGTAGCCGTTATGAATGCTGCATTTATTATATTCCCGCGATAAAGACATAAGCAGCAACAAAAATATTTACAATACTAAAGTAATAATAATTAAACCATTCCATCTTCTTGGCCCCGTTGTCAATACTTCTTAGATTTATTTTGTGTCAAGTGTAAGTGACGTCGTAGGCAGCAGAGAATGCAAGTGGCAATTCCAATTGCCAGTCTGAGAATACAAGTGCAAGTCTGCAGCAAGACCCTTCTCATTCGTGTCTTACATGAACATGATGACCTAATAAGACCTGCTAGGGTACATTTTGTCTTGAATACATCCTTAATAGTAGAGTAGGCAATTTCAGAGAGGCTAGCAATAGAGCAAGCTAGCTTTGAAAGCATTAGATCCCACCCTCCCTTCAGAGTGTCTCTAAAGCCCCGCCTCCTTAAGTTCAAAACTCAGGAACACATAAATCTGAGTCTGAGGACATGAACATCTCTGAGTATGTCACATCTAGAACGTCAGGGCTTGCCATTACTGAATGCAATGATTGGAAGAAAATGTTTTGGTCCTGAGACTTCCACAGAAGATATATGTACATTTGTTCTGTACATACTTTCCCTTCTTTACTTTCCCTAGTTCCTTAATGTTACATATGCACAGCATGTTTAGTTTTAACTCTAAAAAAAGGCTTCTTCTATTTTTCCTCTCCTTGCATTCTGCAGATTTCTTACTTTTTTGGGCCTTTCTTTCTCTACACTTGATCCTCACAAACTTCATATGTTAGATACACTACTTTGAATTTTATTATAATCTATTGCTCTATAAGAGTTATTTTAACAATTACAATTTAATATTGACTTGATTTATTTGTTGTCTTTATAATTTGACATTTTATTTAATAAAATTTGTTATTCCTTATTCAAAATTTGATCTCTGACATAATCATTGCTCATCTGCCTGGATTATGTTGTGATGTCTGATAAGGGTTTTCTTACACAAGATTGGCATCTTTGGATGAGAGGAATATCCACTCTTCTCCTTCTCTCCTTTCGCCCTCTTTCACCACTCGCTCTATCGCTCGTCCCACCAGCCCACTGCCACCCGTCACCAACACACGCATCGGCCCGTCCATCTGAAAGAGAGAGAGATGAGGTTTGATGAACACTTCAGGGGTAACAAATGTGTAAATACATCAGATATCCACTGATGTACTATAGTAGTACAGTCTTTGTATATGGGTTTATATGATCTCAGTACCATCACATCTTTTTTCTCTTCCTCTTCAGCTCACAATGAACTACATGCAGAGAAAACGCCCTTGGTTGCTTATGTCTGAGCACATGTAAACATGCCAATCTATTGGCAGACGGCAGGGCATGACGATACCTGTGCACATAAAAAGGCCAAGTTGCAAGTTGCCAAGTTGCCTGTGCACACCTGTTTGAGCATAACTACAGTAAGTGACTCTACTAGACAGAGTCTAAAAGCATGTCAACACCTAAAGCACATCCTACAGTATGTGATTTACAGTGTCCCAAGAAGGACATATTCTAGCCTGAGAGGCTCATTGGGAGCAGCAACTTCTCTTGACTTCTGTAGTTAGTGAGAAGGACAGGCTACGACCTTCAGAAATACTACCACCCAAAGGAAAGCATGAGTGTAAACATGCTCAGATACTGGTCACTTCAAGCAACACCAAGTAATTTTTTTAGCCAGAAGAGCATTGCAATTTTCCAGCCTAAAAATGACAAGGATCTGGAACCGAAGTTGTGCTTCATGCTCAGTTATGAAGGGCCTGATCTTCCCGATGTTGTGAAATGCAAACCTGCATGACTGTCACTGTCATCAAAGATTTCCCCAAGATATCTGGATGAACTTGATGTGATTATTATTAATTAAATATAGCCAATGAGACCATCATTCATGAAAAAAAAAATCCCTGTACAAACAGCTTTATCAAGAATATAGCGTCTAAAACTGGCAAACATTGGATGAATTATTGCATATTAGTTCTGTTCAAATTAGTATGAAACCCCTAATGCTGTCAAGTGAGGTCTATGCAGAATGCAAGACGTTTTCTGATATGGATAAAAAAAGTACACAAACTAGAAAAATGACAGGGGTTGGAAAGTAGTGGCTATTTTCAATTATACATAAAACAGTTTTAGTCAGAGGTGGACAGAAACGAAGTACATTTTCTTGAGTACTGTACTTAAGTACACTTTTTTTAGTATCTGTACTTTACTTGAGTATAATTTTTTCTGGAAACTTTAACTTCACTACATTTGAAAGACAAATATCGTACGCACTTTTTACTCCACTACATTTATGTCAAGATCCTTGAGTAGAAAGTTGTAATGTCAGTCAGTGGATGATATTGGTTGCAGGGGTTGCATTTTGGTTGGTAATTAAAGTCGGGTTGACGTCAGAACCTTTTTACTTTTGATACTTAAGTACTTTTAAAAACGACTTCTGTACTTTTACTTTAGTAACTATCAGCTACTATCAGTTAACACAATGTAATAGTTTCTGTTCAAAATCTGAATCCAGGGTGTGAGATGTGACGTTCAATTCTTTCACACAGGCAGCACCTATAATCTTTGACCTATAATTTTTTAATTATCTGTATCGGCCAAGAAGTACATAATATATTTTTCTGTTTGGCCGATGTTTTGAAACTTTTATTTTGACGGCACTGATAACGTCAGCGCCTGAGCAAACAAGGCTTCTATTCTCTGTCTACATTAGCTAAGGTCTCTGTTTAAAAGTTTTGATATGTCACTAGACCTGTTAAACTAAAGAAAAAGATTTACTGTAAGTCAAATGTACTGTACTAAATATTTTTCTTTTATATAAAATATATATTTCATAAAATATTTTTACTCTAAAATTACTTTAAAAACAAAGTCATATCTCTAACCAAATTGTGTTCAAAATTTGAAGTTGATATCACAAAAAAGTTCCCATGAGATTTTGTTTAGACTGCCAAAAATGCCAAAAATAGCCGCCGGTTGCCACATATTCCATTGATTCTTTTTTTTATGAATTCTGCTGTAGACATTAATAAATATCTATCCAAATTCCACTTCTATCACAAAATATGAAATCTTGAAACTCAGACCTTTCCGACAATGTGTTTTGTAAAGATTATAAATTATGAAACATGACATTGCCATACTATGGAAGCATATGAGTAGCAATATTCAATTTGAAATGTAATATGCAAAATGACAAGGCAATATGTAAAATGGCAATGAATTTCTGTATTTGAATTTGCATTTTCCATTATTTGTGCAAGGTTGGTGCAAAATGAAAATGAAAAATCAATTATATGATTTACATTTGCCATTTCATACACTAGTTTTAATATGTAAATTGAATACATATTTTAATGCTTTATAAGTTGCAAAATTAAAATTAAAATGTATTTCTGAAATTATTAGATATTTTAACATGTTCAAGCAAAAACTGTAGCAATATTATCATTTCAATGTTATTTTTCTTAATTGCATTTGCACTCACAGTTAAGACAGATTTCATTTTCATTAAATGTCCCGCAATGAATGTAGGAAAATTCAATGTGCAAATTGAAAATGCATTCGGAGCCGATAATGTCCCCGCCCCGACCCGTCAATCACTGCATCAAGGCGGGGCTCGGCAAAAGGTAAACATAGGCTATATATGTTACATATTTAGAGGTGTTGGAAGGAAACATGGCGGCGGCAGAGCTGATACGAGCGTTAAATTTACTGGCAGATGAGGGGGAGAGTGAACAGAGAAATTGTAGTGTTTCCGAAGATTACTACGCGTCTGTAGGTGAAAGAACAAGTGCGTTGTTGGACCGTCTGGATAATTTTCTGCTTTCTCAGGCGTCGACACCCGTTTGGTGTGAACATTATACTGCGCTGTTGTTGTCTGATGCTGGACTGTGTTAATGATGGTTTCGTTTTGTATTAAATATTCTCATTGTCTGATACTGTTATGTATAAAGCGTTGTTACTTTAAGGCATAAGTAACGAGTGAAGTCATGTGATGATGACGTAGTGACGTGCGGCAGAGTATATACAAGTGAATGTGAGCATTAAAAGAGATGCAAGTTCTTTCGTTCCTGAATTGATGTTTCTGACTCTTCTTTAGTGTCCTCTGTCTTTATAGAAAGGGAAAGACACGACAAAGTGGCGACGAGGATGTTTGAAAGAACCTCTGCGTGTTTGAATTGCCGAATACAAGTGTAGTGAAGTGCAGAAAACAGCTGAACGTGACACGAGCTTGGTGCCTGTAAATTGATACGAAAAGACATTATGGCTGGCGTCATAGGACATATCGGACAATTCGTCGAAAATGTTGAACAATGGAGCTCATACACGGAGCAATTTGAATATTTCCTGCAGGCAAACGCCATTGAGGGTGAAAAGATTGTGCCTACGTTCCTCAGTGTGATGGGTGCAAAGACTTTCACTTTGCTACGCAGTCTCGTACAGCCTATGAAACCAGGTGAGAAAACTTATGCTGAGATTGTGGCAGTGTTGAGTGCACATTTTTCACCTAAACCGCTGGTGATAGCAGAACGATTTCGGTTTCATAAGAGAAATCAAGAAGAGGGAGAAACTGTTACTATGTTTGTGGCTGCACTGAAGAAACTTTCAGAACACTGTGAATTCGGCGATGTTTTGAATGATACCATCTGGGACAGGCTCGTTTGTGGATTAAGAAGAGAAGCCATTCAAAAAAGGCTGTTAAGTGAAAGTAACCTCACATTGCAGAAAGCCACTGAAATAAGTGTAAGCATGGAACTTGCTGCTAAAGAAGCACAGCATTTCAGTAGCTCAGATAAAGTCCATAAATTGTCTGCTGACATGAGCACATTCCAGAATTCCCCTGGCAAAACACCTACAAATGCAACATGTTTTAGATGTGGCAAAGTCGGACATCTTGCATCTGAGTGTTGGAGTAAAGAGTTGATGTGTCGTAGTTGTGGAAAAAAAGGCCACAGAACCTGCCTGCAGAGGAAAACAAAAGGCTGAAAAACAAAAATTCAGAAAAATGACTGGCACATCAAAGAACAAGAAGAATGTGTATACAATGCAGTCAAATTGCAAGTACACAGATGACACTGATTCCTCCTCAGAGGAAGTTCCTTTGAATATTCTAGCCATGGAAGGAGACTCCAAAGGCTATTGGGTGACACCTGTCATTGAGGGAGAGCCGGTGTGTATGGAGATAGACACTGGCGCTGCTGTTTCAATCGTGTCAGATGCTGTGTACCACAAAACCCTAAAACATGTCTACTTAAAGCCATCCAAGATAGTGTTGAAAACATATATGGGGGAGCCTGTGACTATAAGAGGGGTAATGGATGTGGAAGTGGAATTAAATGGTCAATCAGCAACGCTGCCACTGTATGTGGTAAAAGGGGAATACCCAGCATTACTTGGACGAGAATAGCTGGAAACAATTAAACTGGACTGGCTGACGGTGCGGATGGTGTCAAAGGGAAACACGGAGCTCAGGGATGTTCTAGAAAAACATACTGATGTTTTCAAGGATGAACTGGGCACGATGAAAGACATTACAGCCAAGCTCGACATTAAGCCTGATAGTAAGACCAAGTGTTGCAAAGCCCGTTCTGTGCCATATGCTATCAGATCAAAAGTTGAGACCGCTCTGGGAGATCTGGTAACCAGTGGAGTCATCGTACCAGTGAGTAACAGTGAGTGGGCAACGCCTATTGTACCCATGCTTAAAAAGGATGGTTCCATTCGAATTTGTGGTGATTTTAAAGTCAGAGTTAAGCCTATACTGTCTCCTGACCAGTATCCACTTCCCCTCATTGATGATCTGTTTGCTGGCTTGGCAGGGGGGAAGCGGTTCAGCAAACTTGATTTGAGTCAAGCCTACCTACAAATGAAAGTAGATGAGAACTCTAAGGAGTTACTGACAATTGTCGCACACAAGGGGCTTTTCAGATACCAGCGTCTTCCTTTTGGTATCACATCCGCCCCTTCGCTTTTCCAGAGGGCCATGGACCAGGTGTTAAGTGGCCTGTCAGGGGTGTAGTGCTACTTAGATGACATCTTGGTAACAGGAAAAACCGAAGCGGAGCATCTGAATAATCTGGATGGTACACTCCAGCGCCTAAAGGAATATGGTTTAAGAGTGAGAAAAGACAAATGTGAGTTTTTCAAGCAGTCAGTTGAATATCTTGGTCACGTGATCGATGCTGATGGACTGCACACGGCACCTTCAAAAGTAAAAGCCATATTAGAGGCTCCAGCACCACAGAACACCAGCCAACTCGGCTCGTTCATAGGTCTTCTAAATTATTATGGACGATTCATCAGTGGATTAGCCACACTGTTGAAACCTTTACACCAACTTCTGTGTAGTAACCAGTCATGGGAATGGACACAGCAATGTGAGACCACTTTTCAAGAAGCTAAGAAAGCTCTGGTGAAGTCCGGTGTGCTAACCCATTTTAACCCAAAGCTTCCCCTGCAGTTAGCCTGTGATGCGTCACCTTATGGGGTGGGAGCTGTGATTTCCCACATCATGCCTTCAGGAGAAGAAAGGCCAATAGCATTTGCCTCACGCACACTGAACAAAGCAGAGAGCAAGTATGCGCAAATTGAGGGAGAAGCTTTGGGAATCATTTTCGGTGTTCGAAAATTTCACCAGTATCTGTATGGCAGGCAGTTTATACTGCTAACTGATCACCGCCCTTTAACCACCATTCTGGGGCCACACACAGGTATTCCCTCTCTGGCAGCTAGCCGAATGCAGAGATGGGCTCTGTTGTTATCAGCGCACCCATATGAAATAAGATACAGGAATGCAGAGCTACACGGAAAGGCAGATGGTTTATCAAGACTACCATTACCCGTGACATGTCCCGAGAGCAAGCAGAAAGATATTTTCTACCTTGAGCAAGTCACAGCGGCTCCAGTGACCTCCACACAGGTGAGAAGATGCACACGGAACGATTCAATTCTGTCTGCAGTCATGGAGATGGTAAAAGATGGACACGTGCCTAAGGACACCACCAACTTGAAACCATACCTGTCTAGAAAGAATGAACTGTCATTTCATTCAGGATGTCTTCTCTGGGGACAGAGGGTCATCATTCCTCCATCGTTGAGAAAACCGGTCCTCCAGAAGCTCCATGTGGGCCATTGTGGTATTGTGCGAATGAAGGAAATAGCTCGGAGTTATTTTTGGTGGCCAGGTCTGGAGGGGGACATTGAAGGAAAAGCAAAGTCATGTCCGTCCTGCTAGCAAGTGAGAAATGAACCTCAATTGGCCCCGTTACACCCGTGGGACTGGCCAGAAATCCCTTGGCAGCGTGTACATGTGGATTTTGCTGGTCCAATCGAAGGGAAAATGTTGTTAATAATGGTGGATGCCCACAGTAAGTGGCCTGAAGTTGTTGTTATGCACTCTACGACTGCTGAGAAAACAGTAGTGAAACTGGGAGAAATGTTTAGCCGCTTTGGCTACCCTGAACAGCTCGTCAGTGACAATGGGCCACAGTTTACATCACAAGAATTTGCTGTGTTTTTACAACGATGTGGTGTACAACACATTAAATCAGCTCCGTGCCACCCAGCCACGAATGGTCTCGCAGAGAGAATGGTTCAAACCATCAAACACACCTTAAAGACATCCCAAAGACAAGGGAGCCTTCAGCGGTGCCTGAATGATTTCCTGTTGTCATACCGAAACACCAGCCATGGGACAACAAAGGTTTCTCCAGCTTCTCTGATGTTGAAGCGTCCGCTGCGCTCTGGATTTGACTTACTGAGACCTTCTACTGTCAAAGAGGTGGTAACTCGTCAGCAACAGAAACAAGTTCACAGAAGAAACATGAAGGCTAAAAGCAGACTGTTCCATCCTGGACAAAATGTTCTGGCACGCAACTATACTTCAGGACCAAAGTGGGTACCAGCGACAGTGATAGCTCAAACCGGCCCAGTGTCATACACTGTACTAACATCTGACAAGCTTACCTGGAAAAGACACTTGGATCAGCTGTTGCTGGGATCTGCTACTGAGGTGGAGTCTGCTGTTGTCACACCTACTGTTTGTTTGGACTATCCAATGGTTCCAGAAGTGACTGTGGACACACCGCGTACACCAGAAAAAGGACCTGTGTCACCCGAGACCAGGGCCGGCGCCACGGGGGGGGCGTGAGGGGGCGACGCATAGACATAATAAATACATAGACGCCCTATTGGCAGCTGGAGCGTACGTCAACGGCGCCGCCATATTGCGGAGGGCAACTTTATAATACTTCTCATTACGAGAATTGAGAAAAATGCCTGTTTCGTGCGCTGCTTCGGGCTGTACAAATCGCCACACATTTGAAAACAGGTCTCGAGGAATTATCTTTCACAAGCAAGACTGAATATTTGTTTCTGGTTGTTTTTGGTCATGATATAATTAGTAATAGTAATGTTCAGGGGAGAAAAGCCGCGAAATTTAAAAATACTACTGTTATTGTCTGACGAAATGTAGTTTTAATAGTTTTTCAGTCGACAATGTAGTTGTTTAAAGCTCAAATCTGTGGTTTATTTATAAAGATAGCGCCTATTTAAAAATTTGATTTGTTGTGAGATCCAGGGGATCACCGGGCGCTCAGCGCTCATGTACCCCGCCTGGAACAGCCTTACCTCGGCTAGTGCTTCTGGCGTGTGCCGCTGGCTCTGATGTCTCTAGTCTAGTGGTTGAACATGAGATATAATTCGTCTTGTGTATATCTAACGGGCGATCTTTGGTCTCACAAAAAGAGACAGGGTTGTGACATTTTATTTTATATAGGCTATGTAGGAATATTTTAAGATATAATTATTTAGATAGGCTACATTCTCTTCACTATATGTAGGCCTATAATAAAATTACACACATATTTTTGTTAAATGTCAGTTTAATGATCAATATTATAATGTTTCATATTTGTTCATATTGTCTATATTATTCTGCAATTGATATTACATTGTATTTGCTGTTCTTATTATTATTTTAATAATATTATACCACTTGCAATTATCAATCTATGCTGTTAAATGATTGTACTATTCATAGTCACTATTTAACTTATTATTTTTTATTGTCTATATACTTTAATTGATATTTCTTATTCCATTGCTATTATTATAGTATTATACATAAACTATATGCTATTATCAATATGTGTATTATTATATTATGTAGCTACTTATGCTATTATATAATTATACTATTCATTAGCTGTATACTGCTTGTTTATTTTATTGACTAAACTATTTACTATTACTTCATACTTTATCTTATATTTACTATTTGCATTGCACTGTAGTTGTACCATATCATATGTATTACCATAAAGGATCCATCAGTTATCTTTGTTATTGCTAAAATCGGGTCAATCACAGAAAATGCTTTTTCCACAATAAGAAAACTTTATTTTATTAATATAAAAATTAAATTATCTTCACAATTCTTAACCAATAATAAAAAGCCAGATAGCCTACATGACAAGCCTGAGCTTTGACAATTCCTTATTTTAAAAAAAATGTTTTATAAGAAGTATCGAGATTTTAAATAACTAGAGATGGAACTTTTTGTACAGCACGTACAAACCACTGAAATCAGTTGATAAATGTTGTTTTGTTTGTATCCAGAAAAACCGCAGCTCACCGTTTACTTGCATTTGATTACAGTGCAGTCGTGCCCTCCGCAAAATGGCGGACGCGTTGACGTATCGCAGCAACGTTACAAAGCGGCCAATAGGGCGTCTATGTATTTATTATGTCTATGGGGCGACGCCCCCTCAACGGGACTCTCCCGCCCCCTCAGATCACCATGAATGTAAACGGGATTTTACTGATAAAATATGGTATTTAAAAATCACATTTGACAATTACATTTTCTTGTTTTTGTTAATATTAAGCTGAATTAATAATATTTTAATTAAGGAAAGTCTGTTAGACAAAGTCGAATTTTGATTGGTCGTTTGATTTTGCGTGCTCGCTCACCCTAGCATTACGTTAAATTTCTCATACGGGAAAGATCACACGACGGCTACGGACTGTAGAACGGATATTCCATAATTTCAAGGTTGAATAATGCATATCGGGGGCAATCGGGAGAGTCGGCATAGGCGGAGGGTGAACCAACTCCAGGGTAAGGCTAAGATGTGCGCTTCCCCTGCATTTAAATAGATTTCATAACCATGTAGTTTTAACCAACGTCGCCTAGCAACAACTTAAGCGTCCCAGTATAAACGCTCCCGTTAACTCACTTGTTATTAGCGCAACTATACGTTTACAAACTGTTAATTTGAGCAAAAAAAAAAACAAGCACTGAATGCCTGGCAGCCAATATAAATAAACATTGCCTTACCTAATGCAGCAAAATCCTGTGTTTAGACATGGCATCATGCGTTGATGATGCCCTCGTTGTTTAGTTTTGTGGTTATGTCACTCTCAATTAGCGCTTAGATACTCTGCCCAAGCCCGAACTTGACCCGAACCGACGATATTTCCCGTCACTATCCTTGGGCCGGGCCGGGCCTTTGATCTAGAGACGTGCACTCAACGCAATAGTGTGCGGCGCGGGACTAGATTTGATGGCCGAGCGCGGGCGCGGGCGGTAATGCACATCACTCTTTGTGTGCGGGTTGCGGGAGAATAAAACGATTCGCGAATCACGGGACTCCCTCAAACTAGAAATATTTATGAATAAAACATATAAAAAGTAATACATTTTTATTCTTCTGTTGCAGAAAAGCAACAAGAACAACTATATGTGTGCTTTAACAAGCTTTAAAGTTAATGCTTTAGTAACAAATTTATCAGGAGCATTTATGCTGCTGTCTGATGTGTATGATGGCGACACGTAGTATTTGTATTTTGGAGGTACAGAAAAAAAGTCTATTTGTGGGCAGGAGCGGGATAAAACATTAATGTTGCGGGCGGGGGAAAGTAACTTAGAAAGTAGTTGAAAACGTCAGTAAATTTAGATGAAATGTTGCTGATTTTTTAAACAAAATAGCTGACGTCTTTGTCTTGCCAAGGCTAATTTCATAGCTAGCAATTTTTATCCCTAAACAGGCTCGGGCTCATAATTACAGTTAATTTGTCGGGCCGGGCCGGACTCGGACACAACGTGCAAATGAATGAGTAGGCTATTTAAAGTGATAACAATTTAATAAAAACATTGCAATTTATAAATTATATTGCTTTCATTTATTTAAAAATTGTTTATCGAAAAAAATGCATAAATCCTGCAATTTATAAATTATATTGCTTTCATTTATTTAAAAATTGTTTATCGAAAAAAATGCATAAATCCTGCAATTTATAAATTATATTGCTTTCATTTATTTAAGAGCCGCAGGGATCCCTGGTGATCCCGAATTTTACATTCAAAAAAATTGTGCATTGTTTTTGAGCTGCTTTATCTCTCTATTAGTAATTGCTAGAGCAATTCTGAGTTTTTCACAGTAAACTGTCAAGTGTTAGCTTTTAAATGATACCTTGGTTTTGTGTATAGTCAGAAGGACTCCTTAGCAACAACCATTTTATTATGGGTATGTCATTTTGCACTCGATTGCCAAAAAGGGGGGCGACTGGTAAGGGGTTAAAAATTGTTTATCGAAAAAATGCATAAATCCTGCATAAAATGAATTATCACGCGCATGAATTATCTCTGCGCGTGCGCACGCATGCAGTTTACGTCGTTTTCCACAGACCACAGCTGAGCCAGCCCAGTCGCGCTTATCATTTGGTTATGGAGTGGAGGAAACTGATCCTAGACCAGCAATTATGTGCAGCATTTCTTTATGAAAGCAACTGGTAGAAGCAGTCAGGCTGCCTTTGAGGGAGAAAATTTCACTCGAATTGTATATTGCTAGTCTCAAGTCCGTTGCCAGGGGAAGGCTAAGTCTTTTTAGCAAAAAGTTTTTTTTTCTCTCTCATCAAAACGTCTTATCAATCGTCTATAACAGTCTATATCAAGCAGGGACACGTTTGTGTGCATTTTATTTTGTGATTTCATTGTAATGAATAGAGTCTCCCGCAACAGCGATAGATTGAAACGCGCGTCAGTGTGAAAACTGCGCGAGCCACAAGACAACACTGTATCCGCTTCACTGATCGCAGCGGCAACGAGCACTTTGATCACTTGATTTAAAAAAGCAACACATTTCAGCGCTAGAACAACTCTAATTTGACAAACGAACAAAATGAATCCTCTGCTAGTTAACTGGAGATGTTTTATTAATTTGTATTGGTACATCCGTGCCGCGAAGATGTTTTAAAAAGTGGTGGGGAGAAGATCGACCCTGGCAAAAAGTGGTGACGTGCGTTAATGTGAACGCCCCCTCTCGGTATTTCAGACGCCCCCTCATCAGCGCTCGGCTGGCGCCGGCTCTGCCCGAGACTGAAAACATTCCGCAGATATAAAACTTGGAAAAACAACCAGACTCAGGATCCAACATATCTGTTTCAGAGCCCATGTCAAACGCAGAACGCCGTTATTCCACAAGAGAAAGACGCCCACCTAAAAGACTTGATTTATAGTGAAAAAAAAGGAAAAAAAATATAATGAGTGACTCCGTAATCTCATAGTTTAAGCTCTTTATTTAAGTTCAGTAATTGACTGAAGATGTTTTTGTGTTGACATTTTGTTCCTGAAAAAAAAAAAAAAGAGGACATTCTGTTTGGGGGGGGGGGGGGGGGGAGTGTTATGTATAAAGCGTTGTTACTTTAAGACATAAGTAACGAGTGAAGTCATGTGATGATGACGTAGTGACGTGCGGCAGAGTATATACAAGTGAATGTGAGCATTAAAAGAGATGCAAGTTCTTTCGTTCCTGAATTGATGTTTCTGACTCTTCTTTAGTGTCCTCTGTCTTTATAGAAAGGGAAAGACACGACAGATACATATGCTTATCTTTATTCGTATTACTGTTAACTGTAATTACCCAATAATGTTGGAGATCCTACAGTTTTTCCTTACAAATGCATAGGCCTATTACTCTGAGATCACAGAATCTGACGGGTCAAATTCATAGCTACCGAAAAATGTGACCGCTCTTTATTTCTTCATAACTGTAATGTTCAATAAAGTGACTCATGTGATGTACAGTATGACCATCTCCCATTTATATTTTATGAAGCATATTGATTAGATATTGATAAATATATAGCTACAGTATAGGGTCACGGAATCTGACGGGTCAAATTCATACCGAAAAATAAGATCGCCGTTTATTTCACCATATCTGAATGTAGGCTAATCTTCAATAAAGTGACTCATTTGATGTTTAACCATCTCTCCTTTCTATTTTATAAAACATATTGATCAGATATTAATAAATATATAGGCTAAGGTCACGGAATCTGACGGGTCAAATTCGAAGACTAGCCTTTTTTGGGTGAATTATGGAGCAGGGCGGGGGCTGGTGACATCATCGTCTATAATTCAGTGTCTAATATTTTAAAAACCGAAGCAGCAAAACAGCCCAAGGAAGCACAAACAAACGAGACTATTTTGCGTGGATTTCGACAGTGCTTGAAGTGGGGGGAAACGGAACTCCTCCAAGTTTGCAAGTCCAAAAATACATTTATGGTGAGATTACTACATTTTATTTAATTAAATGCATTTATGGTAAGATTATTATATTTTCATGTCAATCTGTTCATTCTGACCACGAACCATGCGCTGTAACTTTAATTCAGCGCGTGCAGCGCAGCACAGCAGAAATTCGTGACAGTCCCGGCCCTGATTGTCCCAAAAATTAAACTAAAGCAAAATCTTTAGCAGCCTAGTTATTGTCTGAGAAAACAGTAAAAACTGCCCGTGGAGGTTGATTCGTGAAGAGAGCGCAAGTTGCAGCAGCCGCGAGCTCAGTGAATGAATGTGCAGGAGCCAGTCGTAAAGGAGTGATTGATTTGTCGCACACTGTATCAAAAAATACTTCGGCAATGAACAATGACTACATATTAGACTACTAGTTAATGCATCGACAAAAGAGAAACTCACCAAAAAGGTTAGTATATTATTTATATTTTATGTAAAACAAACATTTTCAAATGTTTTCAGATAGCTAGTGTTAACAGCAAACTATCAATTTTTTTCTGACTGTCAGCCGGTCGCTGTCGTAACGGTGATAATATGAATTGGTGTAGCCTAAGTTAAGTTTACCTATAGGCTATTAGCCAAATTATAAACTCTTTGTTTAACGTTTGTGTGTTCCGCTGCCTCTTTAACGTAAGTTTCTCATCAGGCGGAGTCGTATGTAACTTAACATTAATCGTGGCGAACTAACGTGAAATACTGTGGTAATGTGAGATACACGAAACCCTTGTTAAAGTGCGGGTTTTAAACAATATTTTGAAATTCATGCTTTGATTTATATTGAGGTTTGTGATCTGGATAATGACATCTGCAGTCTGCAACGTTGGAGGTGTGTGTTGGAGACTTTTCCTTGCCGTCATAACGGTGATAACATCAAATGGTAGGTTAACTTGACCTAAATTAGCCGAAGTAAACTTAGCCTACTAAACAGAGAAGCATAATAGCATTTGTATGTTCCGTCCCCTTTTTATCAAAACTTAGCTATAGGCAGATGTAACAACATTAACAGTGAGATAATGTGAAAAATACCGAGGAAAACTTAAGTTAAAGGGATAGTACACCTTAAAACAATAGGGAATGCGGAGTTACATCACGCCGTGTTGCATTATGGGACGTGGGCGCCATCTTTACAGGCACGGTCTCTCTGTTTACCTTTTCGCCGGCCGTTCCTATGGCATTTAAAAGTGGGTGTGTTTGGGTGAGACAACGTAAAATTGAAGAAGAACGGAATAAATGGAGAAGTTGAAACAAAAAGAGAAGGGACCCTACCGGGAAAAATTGAATGCTGCTGCTAAAAAACGTTATTTGGACAAACTTTCCACCATAAACAACGTCGATCCATATGATTTGGCAGCCCAAGACTGGATTACGGATCCAGACGCACTACCTCCTCTCACATATCCGGACATCGTCAATTACCTTGTTTTTGGATTGAGTGCGTATACTTTGCAGGAGTTTAAGAGCTATAAATCCATTGAAGCTCATGCACAGTTTTGCAGCGGCTGGGTATGTTGCAGGGATGTTGTGAAAAGTGTAGTTTTTCCTCCTGAGTGCGGCAACCCATGCGATCCGGTGTCTTCTCGTTAGCTCCTCGACCTGCTTCCCTTGTTGTTTCTTCCAAGAAGGAACGCTGAAAAAACGTACCCCGTTGACCAGTTTCCTCCCTGAACGGTCGTGTGACCTGCTATGGCAATCCCTTATCGAGCAGAACTGACCAACCATATCTAAAATAGTGATAGAAAATCCAAAAGCAGCCTCCAACACATGAATTTCACTACAGCGGAATGAGCGGAATAGGGCGCGATCCTGTAAATATGGCCGCGGACCCATAATGCAACACGGCGTGACGTCATCTCCGCATTCTCTATATTATGAAGCTGCAGACTCGGAGCCATAGACAGTAAAAGAAATGGACACAGCGACCCCGTTGATTTCAACGGAGAGAGTTGAAGCCGAACATGGGCACTCACTTCCTGATAGCCAAGCGTTCTGCGCAGGCTCAAACTGAGCTTGATGACGTAGATGTCACGTGAGCAACCTGACTGACAGTTTTAAATCTTCTAGTAGCTGTGCCAAGACAAATCTGAATCACCCATAGACAGTCACCCAACGTTAATCGTGCACAGAGACGGTGAAGCACGACCTGCAGCAACTTTTGGTAAGTATTCTGATTAATTATTTTGTCATTTTGCTTAATATTTATTTATTTAAAATTTAACGTCAGTACGCCATATTAAGTTAATGCTTTATATTAATAAGTTATGTAAAATGATATTCAAGAACTTATTAATTTATACCCAATATGTATATGTAAGGAGATACTAGGCAAAGGCTAATTATTGCTAACTAAATGATAGTTAAGATTAGTAATTTAACTTAAACAGCTAATCTAAGTCGAATGTAAGTCAAATGAGTCATATTTATTTAACCGCCCAAGAAGCGAATGTTTTAAATATAATTTGCACGGTGAAATTAGGCATTGGTAAAGATAGCATGCTTGCTGGGCATATAATTAACATGATTTAGTATTGTAAAAACATAATATAATGTTTATTAATATACTACAATACTATTAATAATTATAATAATTAATTTAATATAACATATTACGCTATATAATTACAATATGACATGATAAAAGAAGTGACTAAAATCGACTTTAAAATAGCCTACTTTAGGATTGTAATCGTTTGAGTAGCCTATCTGCAGTTCTAGTAATTTTAGTTAGTTTAGTTTATTTTGAACATGTTTATGTATATATCCATTAGATTTAAATATTTGGCTAGTACACACACACACACATAATACAATCAAAAATAACAGATAAATAAATGCATGTAGGCTACAGCACAATCTTCCAAAATTATTAAAAATGATTGTATTGATGGCGATATTTTTTTTCACAGGATGGTAGGGGAAGACCATGAATATTCATTAGGAAACTCATGCCTGATTGGTCTTAACCCCAGTGACTGGTAGGTTTGGGGAGGGGTTAGGGGTAGGTCATCAGACCCCCAGTGACGGGTAGGTTTAGGGGCGGGGTTAGGGGGTAGCTCATCAGACCAATCAGGCATGAGTTCCCTAATGAATATTCATGAGTTTTCCCCTACCATCCTGTGAAAAAAAATATCGCCCCCCGGAGGCAGCTTCAACTTCCGCCTAATGGATTACCCCCTTGCTCGGAGCCTGCAGTTACAGTCCCCCACCCAGAGTCCCGCATCCTCAGACCCCCCGTTTTTTGAGACAGCACCTCCTGCTGTTCGGAAGATTGTATAACACCCTTATCCAAATGCCATTGAAAACAATAGGATGCAATATTACGGTCTCGTTATTAAGTCTTAAGTTAACCAAATAAATATTTGCGTCCCCTGCTTAATGCATGTGCCAAAAAAACTCATTGTGTTCTCTGACTAACAAATTACCCAGTAGTTATTTTTTGAGCGTGGGTGTAATTGAAAGAAAATTACTGATGGAAGGGATACAATTACAGATTGAACTATCTTCTGAAAAATATTATGTGATATTATATTGCTAGAATGTTTTTTTTTTATTCAAATTCTAATTTTTCTTTCAGTTCAACCTATAATGGTCTAATTAACATTATACCATGCTAACATTACAGAACCTGTTTTTTGATATTTTGAATGCGAAGTAAAACTCAAATAAGAATATTCAAACACCAATAATAAACAATTCTGTACTTTATTTAACGATCCCCTAAACATCATCTTGCTGTAAACAGGACAAAGCAAAGAAAAAAGGAAGAAAGAATTGTGAGTATCTTTACTTTTCGTCTTCAATTGCATAAAAAAAAATCCTCATTTATAAGTCGCTTTGGATAAAAGCGTCTGATAAATGAATAAATGTAAAATGTAATGTAAATGCATAAGGTAAAATAATTACTTTCTGGTAGGCGAATATTCCTTCTTTTTTCAATCTTTTTGCAATCACTCTGTCAAATTCCTTGACTTCACTGAATGCCATTGTCAAAAATATTGTGTAATAATAAATAATATTTTTTTTCTTTGTAAATGCAAATTACAAGCATACCTATGACACATTCTAGCTCACATGTTAATACCATAGACTGGTTAATACATAGTGAAGGCATAGTAAATTTGATTATTAGGCAATTGTATGAGTTGTAAATGCCTGGTAACAACTTCATATCACAGTTAAATTAATATTGATTCATTTTAATACTTACGTTTTATAAGTTTTAGGAGAAAATGTCCGGTAATTAAAAAAAGGTCAAACGGTAAATCTGATTAAATAATTAATGATGACATTCTTTGATATTAACACCTTAAATTATATGTTTATCTCTGTAAAGCTGCTTTGAAACAATCTACATTGTTAAAAGCGTTAAATAAATGAGGATGACTTGACTTGACTTGACTTAATGTATTTAATTGGTCTACTTTAATGTCAACTAATTTTAATCAAATTTTTACAATGGCTTGTCTACAAAAAGTCACAGGTTAAAGGCTAACGTTAGCTATCAAAATATTTTCGGGGAAAAAGGCGAAAAAACACAATAACGGCTCAAATTTGTTGGTGTATCAATGAGCTATAAAGTAGTTTGATTAAAAAAGAAATCGAATGAGTATGATTTGCTAAATAAAATTGACGATACTCACGTTTTGGCCTGAGTTCTTCACATTTTTATCCGATCGAATTTGATATGAGGCACTGTCTCGAAAAACGAGGGGTCTGAGAATGCGGGACTCTGGGTGGGGGACTGTAACTGCAGGCTGCGAGACTGCAGCTTCATACTACTCCCTTGAAAAGGTGATATTTTGTCATCATTTACTCAAGTTGTTGTTCTAAACCTGCATGAAGTTCTTTCTTCTAAACATAAAATAAGATATTATGAAGAATGTTGGTAATGAAACAGTTGCTGGTCCCCATTGACTTCCATAATAGAGAGGGGGAAAAAAAACTATGGAAGTCAATGGGGACCAGAACCTGTTTGGTTACTCATGTTTTTAAAAAAAACTTTTTTGTATACAGCACAAGAAATAAATTAATAAAGGTTCTGAACAAGCTGAGGGTGAGTAATTGGTGACAGAATTTTCATTTTTGTGTGAACTAACCCTTTAACCCTCTGGGGTCTGTAGGATTACAAATTTTATTTAAATGTTTAATTTAGATTTCCAATACAATAGTATTTTATATTGAGAAAGTTTATAAATGATGAGACCAGGAAATCTCTGCAAATGGTAGGGGTTACCAGCAGGATATTCCTGACTGTCCCATCTCATTACGAGAAGGCTAGGCTTTTCCTGTTCTCATTGTTTTACCGGGTGAAGAGTGATGCTGAGCAAGTTTGAACAGCTGCTATTTTATTACTGAAACCATTTGTCTAGGAGTTGTCATCTCAGTACGAGAAGTCTATGTCTTTCCTGTTCTCGTGTCTCATTCTGAGCAGGTTCCACAATCTGTATACCTTATTTACATTTGCTTTGTTTTCAGAGAAGTCTCCACCTATATGCAATCCCTCCCCCTTGAAATGTATATAAACTACAATGTAAAGTTCCCTTAGTTAGACTTGATTGAGATGACTACAGCGACGAAATAAAGAACTTACACCCTCAACAATCTCCTGGTCTGCAACTCTATCTTTTCTACACTTGAGAAGATAAAAGGTTTTCAACAGGTCCTTCATTTCAGAATCACACTCAGGACCTTCGGGTCCAAATGGGCCGGAAGGGTGGGATTCATATTTATTAAAAGAAAATCATCATTTTTTTTTTACTTTTCTTTTTTGGTGTTTTGAGAATTTTATGATTTATAATTAATATTTATGCAATAAATATGACCCATTTCCCCCCAGTTTTCCCCCCATTGAATATAATAGAAAATTATATAAAAAAAATATATATATTTTTTTTATTTTTTTTAAAGCTGTATTTCATTTTAGAGTCAAGCCTAGTTCCCCTTCAGGGACTACCGCTGCGTGAAATCGCAGTGGGAACGCCCTCAGCGTGACGCGTCTGAAGCATGAATGAAATCAGTCAATGGAGAGAATGAGCGTACGGCGAGTGACGTCATCGACCAGGAAGCTATAAATATCCCCTGAGTACACAACACGCCAGCTTTTAGTTACTTCAGCAGCTCTGTGTCTGAATCTGTCGATTGTGTTTGTCTGTTTTGTCAGGAGTTTTCACTATATATATTTTATATAAAAAAAACAATATGAGCGAGCAGTATAAGAAGTGTGTTCCCCCCTGTACTCGGTAAAAAATAAGACATCACGGGTGGGGATTCACACAAGCTAAGTGTGGCTTGTTTGGGAGTACAGCAATGCCCAGTCGGCTCTCGAGGGAGTCGATTGTCAGCATTGCGAGCGTTTTCCCTTGAGAACTCTGCGCTCGCAGCCATCGCTCTTCGAGGAGAGTGATTTGCTGCGAGCTCCCCGAGGCTCGGGTCCCGCTTCTGTTGAGGCAGAGCGGCGGCGCTTGTCTTGGGGCTCGCAGATGGATCTCGCTGGCGACGTTGAGACGGGCTCCGCCCTATCTCAGCTATCTCCGACGAGATCTAGTGCCTCTCACCCGGCTCTGGAAGCACGCGCGGCGGCGGTTACTTCTGCCCGGGTGGAGGCACATGATGATGTTGAATTGAGATTTTCCAGTTCTGAGGAGCTGGATGTCGAAAGTTTTGCATCAGAGAAAACTAGTTTATCACATTATACTGCAAATGAAGAAGGTTTGATGGATGTATTATCTCGGGCTGTTGAAAAGCTAAAAAAAAAAAAAATTACAGTATCGAGTGGCCAGCTGATAGACAGGTTTCTAGAATTAAAAGCAATCTAGATGATAGATTTCTGTCTGCACGACCTCAACCTTCTAGCCGGTGCTTACCGTTCTTCCCAGATCTTCATGCTGAGGTTTCAAAGACCTGGGTAGACCGGTTTCAAGCAGAATTTACACAAATCAGTCCAATGCTTATGGTTACATTGTTGGTGCTAAATCTGCTGGTTATGTGACGATACTGTAGGCGGAGGAGACGCTCGCGAGCTATCTCTCTCCTGCTTCATCGTCTTCACTTAAAGCACCGGCTCTTCCACCAAAAAATAAATAAATAAATAAATAAATATATATACCTCTGTGCTGGTGGGGAAGGCTTACTCGGTGGCTCGGCAGGCGGCTGCATGTTTGCATACGATGACTTTTATGCAGGCTTTTCAGGCCGACCTGCTCAAAGGAAATCTGAGGGGGGTCCCCGCCGAGAGAGACTTGCGTTCACCTCCCTTAAGGGTGCCCTGTCTCTCCCGGCGCCCTCAGGGGCCCGTCCTACTAACCCTGCCGAAACAGGGCGTAGAAGGGTCTAGCGAGTGCTTTTACCGAGGGACGCTCGCCGCCTCTAAGGAGGGTTCTAGTGTGTTCAGACCAGTCGTTCCCTGCCGGTGCGCCGTTACAGGGCACTGTGTCTGTCACGCAGAATGTTCAACCAGAGCAAAGTCTTTCGTCGAGTTCGTCTTCAAAAAGAGCACAGCAGAAGCGGAGTGTCACGTCTCGTGCCCCCCTGCAGAGAAACTGGAGGGACGAGGCGGGGTGCTCTCCGGCGCGGCCTTCTCGGGGCAGGACTGATCTGAGGACAGTCATTGTCGCCAGAAAGGCCGCGTCGAAAAAGTCCTGACGAGCTGAACGTCAGGACTCTGAGGGTGGTCCCCATCGGGAAAAACTTGAGTTCACCGCACAAAAACACGGTGCCCTGTCTTTCTCGATGCCCTCAGGGGTCTGTTCTACTAACCCTGCCTATACAGGGCGTAGAGAGACTCGGCGAGCGATTTCCCGAGGGACGCTCGCCCCCTCCAAGGAGGGTTGTGGAGTGCTCAGACCAGCTGTTTCCTGCCAGTATGTTACAGGGCGCTGTGTCTGTCACTCGGGATGTTCATCCGGAGGCCAGCCTCGAGAGGCTGGTTCCCTTAGTAGAGTTCCTGGCGGAATGGGTCCCCCACCCAGCAGGGAGTTAGGATACTACTTCATCGAAAAAAAAAAAAAATCCTGACGTGCTGAACGTCAGGGTTCTGAGGGTGGTCCCTATCGTGAAAGACCTGAGTTCACTGCACAAGAACACGGTGCCCTGTCTTTTCCGATGCCCTCAGTGGTCTGCTCTACTAACCCTGCCTTCACAGGGCGTAGAGAGACTCGGCGAGCGATTTCCCGAGGGACGCTCGCCCCCTCCGAGGAGGGTTGTGGAGTGCCCTGACCAGCTGTTCCCTGCCAGTACGTTACAGGGCGCTGTGTCTGTCACTGGGGATGTTCAAATCAGATCCGAGGACTGGTTTGTCACGATAGATCTAAAGGACGTTTACTTCCATGTATCTATCCTCCCTCAACACAGGAAGTTCCTGAGGTTCGCTTTCGGGGGCGAAGCGTACCAATATCGGGTTCTTCCGTTCGGCCTAGCACTGTCACCCCGAACATTCACGAAGTGTACGGATGCTGCTATAGCCCCGCTGAGGTTACAGGGCATCCGCTTTCTGTACTATATAGACGATTGCTTGATTCTAGCTCAATCGGAACAACAGGCGGTTCGGCACCGAGATGTCGTTCTTGCTCATATCAAGTGACTGGGGCTGAGGCTCAATGCCAAAAAGAGTGTTCTTTCTCCATTACAGAGAACCACTTTTCTAGGTGTAGTGTGGGATTCAACGACGATGCAGGCACGATTGTCACCTGCTCGTATTGCTTTGATTCTCGCTGCAGTAGATCAGGTCAAGCTAGGCCAGTCATCCACTGTAAAACAGTTCCAGAGACTGCTAGGTCGCATGGCAGCTGCGTCCAACGTGATACCTCTTGGCCTCTTGCACATGAGACTGTTACAGTGGTGGCTCAGGACCAAGGGATTCTCCCCGAGGGGAAATCCGCTTCGCATGATCGTGAGTTTGCGACGGTGTCATCACGCCCTGATCATGTGGAAAGATCCTTGGTTTCTGTCCCAAGGCCCTGTGTTAGGAGCTCCTTGTCGTCGCGTTATGCTAATGACAGATGCCTCTCTCACGGGTTGGGGGGCGATCATGGATGGTCGCCCGGCTCAGGGTCTGTGGGAGGACCATCATCGTCTGTGGCACTTAAACTGCCTAGAGATGTTGGCGGTGTTTCAGGCTCTGAAACACTTCCTCCCAGACCTAAGGGGCCACCATGTTCTTGTCCAGACAGACAACACATCGGTGGTTTCTTATATCAACCATCAGGGGGGTTTGCGTTCTCGCCCGCTTTACAAACTGGCACGTCAGATCCTTCTATGGTCCCAGGGGAAAATTCTTTCTCTGAGAGCTTTTATCTCCCGGGGTATTTAAATCAGGGGGCAGACATCCTGTTAAGACAGGGGCCGAGGCCCGGGGAATGGAGTCTTCACCCTGAGGTGGTGGAACTCCTATGGAAACATTTCGGTCTTGCCGAGGTAGACCTATTTGCTTCTCGAGAAACATCACACTGCCCGCTGTGGTTCTCTCTCAGCCATCCAGCCCCGCTGGGGTTGGATGCGATGGTACATCCGTGGCCGAGGTCACGCTTGTACGCTTTTCCCCCGATCGCTCTGCTCCCAGGAGTTCTGGAGAGGGTTCGCCGGGACGGGCTCAGTCTCCTGCTAATAGCCCCGTTCTGGTCGGCCCGGGTATGGTTTGCGGACTTAGTGTCTCTCCTCAACGGCTCTCCCCTAGAGATACCGATCAGGAGAGATCTGCTCTCTCAGGCGAGTGGGTCGATCCTTCACCCCCGTCTAGAGCTATGGAGGCTGTGGGCTTGGCCTCTGAGGGGGCCCAGCTCATAGATTCTGGTCTCTCGGCTGAGGTCGTTGAGACCATCCTCCGATCCAGAGCTCCCTCCATGAGGAAGTTATATGCCGCGAGGTGGAAACTTTTCACCTCTTGGTGTGGAGAGCGCCAGCAGGACCCAGTTAACTGCCCGGTTGGTACAGTCCTGGATTTCCTGCAGGACCGTCTCTCCACAGGGTTATCCCACTCCACACTGAAGGTGTATGTGGCGGCCTTAGCTGCTTACCACACCCCTTCAAGTGGAGGTTCCCTCGGGAAACACCCGCTTATGTCTCGCTTCCTTCGTGTCACCTTGAGGCTGAGGCCTGCAGTTCGCACAAGGGTACCAGCTTGGGATCTGGCCATCATCTTAGAAGGTCTCTCCCTTGCTCCTTTCGAGCCCATCGAGGAAGTTTCGGAAAAGTTTCTTACTCTAAAGACTATCCTTCTTCTCGTTATCTCATCTCTAAAAAGAATTGGAGATATTCAAGCACTTTCGGTGGCTCCCTCGTGCCTGGAATTTGCTCCTGGTTGGTTAAGGCCTTTTCTTTCCGAGACCAGGTTATGTTCCTAAGGTTCCAACTGTTTCAGTTAGACCTATAGTTCTGCAGGTTTTCTGTCCTCCGCCTTTTCTGACGTCAGACCAGGAGAAAATTAATTTGCTATGCCCAGTTTGGGTTTTGATGCTTACGTCCACAGAGCTGCCCTGTGGAGGAGATCGGAACAACTGTTCGTCTGTTTGGGTCACCTAAGAAAGGGTGTCCTGCATCTAGAAAAAGGATGAGCAAGTGGGTGGTCGAGGCCATCCCACTTGCTTATGGTTCGGCCCATCAGCCTTCACCTTTGGCTGTAAGGGCTCATTCCACCCGGAGTATGGCTGCTTCTACAGCTCTTCTTTCAGGAGCTTCTCTTCAGGACGTTTGTGATGCGGCAGGCTGATCCTCACCGCACACTTTCGTTAGATTTTATTCCCTCGATCTTAGCTCCACTCCCGGGGCTCAGGTTCTCTCGTCGGTTTGTGTCTCCTAATGACACACGACGGGGATTTGGTCGTATGGGGATGTGGGTATTGCGTTCCCACTGTGATTTCACGCAGCGGTAGTCCCTGAAGGGGAACGTCCCGGGTTACGAATGTAACCCTAGTTCCCCGAAGGGACGGACACTGCGTGTCCTGCCATACTCTCGGCATCCCCTTGGGTCGCTGCTTCAGTAACTTTTAAGCTGGCATATTGTGTACTCAGGGGATATTTATAGCTTCCTGGTCGATGACGTCACTCGCCGTACGCTCATTCTCTCCATTGACTGATTTCATTCATGCTTCAGACGCGTCACGCTGAGGGCGTTCCCACTGCGATTTCACGCAGCGTCCGTCCCTTCGGGGAACTAGGGTTACATACGTAACCCGGGACGACTTCATGAAAGCAATTTTTGAAAAGAGATGGATTCCATCTGGTGGACAAACTGAGCATTTTAAAAATGCAAAACACATATGTAATCTGAATTTATTAGTTTGTTTATGTATAAAAGTGTGTGTGTGTGTGTGTGTGTGTGTGTGTGTGTGTGTGTGTGTGTGTGTGTGTGTGTGTGTGTGTGTGGATGTGTCTGTTTTGCACTCTTGATGTTTTATAGATTTACCCCTTCACTGTTGTGTGCTTTTTTCTGGATCGTGGCTGATTTGTAGATTGTACGCACAAAAAAACTCGGTATTTTCACATTTTTGCCAATTTGCCATTCATTTCCTATGCGGGTCCATTTGGACCCGAAGGTCCTGAGTGTGACAATTTTTTTTACAACCACTTAGATTATTCAAATCATGTCCCCAATTTTTTGGGGTGTTCATATACCAAGTACCAAAAAAGTCACCAAATTTCAGACCATTCCAATGAAGCTATGATTTAAAAAAATATATATTTAAATGCGTCGGGTCCATTTGGGCCGAAGGACCCCAGGCAACACCATTGATCATTATTTTGTTTTATTTTAAAGTTTGTTGTCTGAATCATGTCGTCTGCAATGTCGGAGGTGTCTTTTGGAGTCTTTTCTTGTGATTGCCGTCGTAATGGTGATAACATCTACAGGTGAGTAAGATGACATCAACTAAATTAGCTGAAGTATGTGTTAAGCAGGCAAACATAATGTAATGTAACCAGGGGCATAGCAAGCTTTTTAAAAGTGCGGGGGATGGATGTGGTCAGGGCCCTGTTTAAGAATTCAGAGGGCACAATGTCTTGTTGGCCCCTCCTTAGGCAGGACAAATGTAGTTTGTCCAAGGACATTTAAATTTGGCATTAACATTATGCTGGGGCAAAGTTTATAAATGATCGTTCTTTCCCATTGGATTTTGTAATACTATGTTGTGTGGACCTCTGTCCCTCTAGGGGGGTTTGGGGGCATGCTCCCCCGAAAGAAAATTTTGTACATTTTAAGGTTAAATGCATCAATCTGGGGCACTCTGAGAGCTCAAAATTAAGAGCTTCAACTGGCTTCGACCCATGAACTGTGCACATTGAACAAAGGAAAAGCATTGCCTTGTACCTAAAGAGGGCTCAAACTTATTTTTAGTTATGATATAGGGCCTAGAGTCTCAGTCTACATTACATTATCACTGGTGTTTTAGAATGCCAAACATTTATTATAATAATATAATAATGATTTATATAATTATTCCTATGACTGAAAATCCATATAAATGTATGCTAGCCTACAAAAGAAAATGAATATTTCAAAAGTAAATTTTATATAACGCTATAGAATAGGAAAATTATAATACTTTTGTCCTAATTTCTTCACTTGCAAGAAAAACCCTTGAGTTTTTATTTTGGAGATAACACCAAATCACCATGCTGAATGATCGCGTGAGCAAAGTGCGCACTTTTCTTTAAATCACGCAACACAAACAGAATGCCTACTTAAATAAAGTATTGTGCTGTTAAGTCTAAAAAACTAAATATAATACCGAAAACACTCGACATGTCAACAAAACATAAACATAACATCTTCCCAATCATAAACACATATTAAGCTTATTTAATAACCTCGAAAGCATAAACACTCATTCAAAGTAGGGAGACCGGGGGCAATTGTAACAGGGGGCGATTGTAACACACTCAATTCCTCCAATCAGAAACAAGCTAGAGTGATGACACTTAATCTGTACATGCCCAGTAGGATTCTCTCTCTATCTGTGGAAAAGAAGCGAGAAATTTTCAACTTTAGCAGAAGTTGTTAACGACAAACTGATTTTGAGGTATGAAAGTTATTTTTTGGGTATTTTTCTTCTGCTGTCTAAAGTTTAGATGTCTGTGAATTTTTTACTTATATACATTTTATCCCTCGTTTATTGATTAAAAATGAACATGAACAACCTATGCTAATTGGGTTGGGCTAGCTAGCACATAAGATTTTGTCATGGCTGCAGTATCGGGGGCAATTGTAACACTGTGTTACAATTGCCTCCGAGCCACAAGGCCCATTGTAATAAGCTTGTTTGTGTGTGTTGACATACTTTTCTGTTAAAAAATGAACATATTTCACTAAATTCTATTGTAAAACTTCATTTTAAAAGGGTGTATTAAAATAAATGTTTGTTCCAGTATTAACAAATCTTCAATTAACATAATTTTTTTTATATAATGCGTGTGATGCCTGACATCTAAAAAAAATTGAACCATATACAAAAAAAAACGTACTCGGTTACTTACGTAACCTCGGTTCTCTCTAGAGAGGGAACGAGTACTGCGTAATATCTTACGCTATGGTGGAAAACCTCTTTTCCACGAGATATTGAACCCAAAAATTATCCTTTAATTTTGATTTAATGTAAAACGCTGTGCAGCAGCATGCAGACATAGGCTAGACGGCTCACGCGCCTATTGGCTGCCCTGCGGCAAAAGCAGCAACCTATCGAGAGAGGCCCTGCGGGACGTGATACCCAATGGGGGCGCTTCGCGCCCATTTCTTCACGTCCCGCCAGAATAGGCGTGGCCTTGGCCTATGAATACACTCGACAGGCTGATACAAACTGGTTTTCATCGCTGAAGCGCACCAGCGCTGTTGTATGCACGGCAAGATACGCAGTACTCGTTCCCTCTCTAGAGAGAACCGAGGTTACGTTAGTAACCGAGTACGTTCTCTTACGAGAGTATCTCTCGTACTGCGTAATATCTTACGCTATGGGGAACACAATGCAACACGCCGTGCATACTGGGATCCGACACCAAAGTCCCAAGGGCAGTAGCCCGGGGCTCATATAGTGCATAATCACCGTTGACTCACAGAGAGTCGGAGAAGAGAGGCTACAAGCATCATTCCCCATGAAATAGTATCCCACGGGAGCTAGTTATGTTAACAGTTTTTCACGCAGACAGGGTGAATGTGTTCAGCCTGAACTGGGTATAAGTACGGGTCATTCAACACCCATGGAACTGTTCTATCAATCAGTGAGCGATGCCCAAGCAAAACTCACCATTCTGCGCCGGCGCAGCGGGGCAGATAGTACTGAATTCTAGACCGACAACAGCTTGGCCTGTAAGGCGAGAACCTCTAGGTTATAAAACCTTATAAATGTAGATGGCGAGGCCCAGCCTGCCGCCATACAGATATCTTGCAAGGGAATCCCGCTAGTCCACGCCCACAATGAGGCCACGCCTCTCGTGGAGTGCGCTCTGACACCCAAAGGACACTGCAGGCCCTTAGAAGTGTAAGCCAGCGCTATGGCATCAACTATCCATCTGGATAGGCTCTGTTTTGATGCGGCCAGTCCCTTGGAGCGCCCGCCAAACAAAACAAAGAGCTGTTCAGTCTGTCTGAAGACAGACGAGCGGGATACATAAGCTCTCAGCGCCCTGACGGGGCAGAGGAGATTAGCATCCTCCTCCTCATTATTCACCAGGAGGGCGCAGAGGGAAATAACCTGAACGGTGTGTTGAGGGATTTGGGGACGTACCCGTGCCTTGGTTTGAGTATGACTTTAGAGTCATTAGGCCCTAACTCCATACATGACGCGCTTACTGAAAGCGCTTGTAAGTCCCCTAAGCGCTTCACTGAAGCAAGAGCCACAAGAAATACAGTTTTGAAAGACAGGTGTTTCATGTCTGACAAATGGATCGGCTCGAATGGGGCACCTTTCATGGCTTCCAGAACCGTAGAAAGGTCCCACACAGGGACTGAGGGGGGTCTGGGAGGATTCAGCCTCCGAGCTCCCCTGAGGAATTGTACGACCAGGTAGTTTTTCCCCAGTGACTGGCCAGACGTTGGTTTTGCAAACGCTGCTATGGCCGCCACGTAGAGCCGTCTAGTAGACGGGGCTTTAGCCTGCGTGATCGTGTTTTGCACTCCCTCCGGGAGGTTATCGGGTACCCGTTGATGGCCCATGTGTGTAGGGACCATAAATCCGGGCGAGGATGCCAAATCGAGCCCTTTGCCTGAGAGAGGAGGTCTCTCCTCACCGGTATAGGCCATGGAGCAGTGCTGGTCAGCTGCATCAGGACTGGGAACCAAATCTGGTTCGTCCAGAGCGGAGCCACGAGCAGCACTGGGCTGTTTTCCTGTGACGCCAACAGGTCCACCTGTGCTCTGCCGAATGTCTCCCACAGCAGTTGGATCGTCTGCGAGTGCAGCGACCATTCCCCTGCTGGGACATTGTCTCTGGACAGTCTGTCTGGTCCCAGATTCAGGTGACCAGGCACATGCGCTGCCTTCAGTGAAAGCAGGTTGTGCTGAGCCCAGACCAGGAGGCGTTCCATCAGCCTGTAAAGGTTTCGGGACCTGACGCCACCCTGGCGATTTATGTATGCCACCACTGACATGTTGTCCGACCGGACCAGGACGTGGTGGCCTTTTATCTGGGGACAAAACGCCGTAGCGCGTTGTCGACTGCCAGCATTTCCAGACAGTTTATGTGTAGAAGGTATTTCTCTTTCCGACCACTGGCCAAAAAACGGTCTGCCCTCGAGCAGCGCTCCCCATCCCGAGGTGGAGGCGTACGTAGACACCACCGTCACACTCGAGGGAGTCCCCAGACTCACGCCTGACTGATACCAGTTGGCTATTTTCCACGGTTCCAGAGCCGAAACGCATTTCATGTCGACCCTGAGGTGAAACAGACCAGGGGTCCACGCCCGGGCTGGAACTCGTGCTTTCAGCCATAACTGCAGTGGGCGCATGCGAAGCAGGCCCAGCTGAAGTACCGAAGATGCTGAGGCCATGAGACCCAGCATTTTCTGAAACCTTTTGAGCGGGACTATAGAGCCGCGACGGAAGGATTCCGCGGCGCGCTGAATGTCCAGTCCGCGCTCCGGCGACAGACGTGCTGTCATAGACAGCGAGTCCAGCACTGTTCCCAGAAAAGAAATTTTCTGGCTGGGAAACAGCGAACTCTTCGCCCAATTGACTGTAAGACCCAGCCTCTCGAGATGCTAGAGTAATGTGGTCCTGTGTTTTATGAGCTCTGAGTGTGATCGAGCTAGAATCAGCCAATCGTCCAAGTAGTTCAAAACTCGCATGCCCTGAAGTCTCAGGGGCGCGAGAGCCGCGTACATGCACTTCGTAAATATACGGGGTGCTAGGGACAGGCCGAACGGTAGGACTGTGTATTGATATGCCTGGCCCTCGAAGGCAAATCTCAAGAATCTTTTGACATGAACCAGTCTCCCTGGTGAGCTTGCGCAAGGATTTTCCTGGTTGTCAGCATTTTGAACTGGTGCTTCAAAAGTGCTTTGTTCAATTGCCGCAGATCTAGAATGGTTCCGAGACCCCCGTCTTTTTTGGGTACCAGAAAATATCTGCTGTATAGCCCCCCTTCGCTCTGAGCCTGAGATAAAGGTTCTATGGCCCCTTTGCTCAGCAGTTTCGCTATTTCGGCTCGAAGTAGATGAGATACTTCTTTGTTTACCATGGTTTCGACACGCGCCGTGTAACGGCGGGGACGTTGAGCGAACTGTAGCGAATAGCCTCTCTTTATAGTGTTCAACACCCATTCCGATACCCCGGGAAGCTTTGCCCACGCATTTGCGTGAATAGCTAGAGGTAAAATGCGATCCGAGCTCTGGCCGCGGCACAGCGGCGGCTGCAGAGCTTCGGTGTGCTGAGACATAAACACTGTGTTTAAAGTGTGCGAGGCGGGGGGCGCGCCGATCACGGCGGGCAGCCTGGTCGCGCTCGGTTTCTCTATGACAGATTGTGGAGAGAGAGCGAGCGGGACAAAACCCGTGGGTTTTAGCGTGTCTGTGAGAGAATGTGGGCGCGGGACAGCAGGCACATTTACTGCACTGAAAACACCGTCGGCTTGCGCTGACTGAATGTGTGTTGGTTTCGTTTTTACAGAAACCGTGGGACACGCAATGTGTAGTGTTTGTGGGCACTGTGTCGTAGGCACATTCACGACGTTTGCACAATCGACATGAGTCGATTTTATTTGTGCTAGCCCTGAACTGTGGCGGGCTGTGTCTGTGTGTGGGAATGGGCACTGAGACGTGGGCATTCTTACAACACTCATAACACCATCGGCTTTGGCCGGAACACCAGAAAATACACTCTTTATTGGATTTATCTGGGTAGCCGTGAAAACGGCTTTTGTGTGCAGGCAAGCGGGCAAATGAACCGGCTTGTTGACTGCTAAATAAGCTGGAACAGTCACATTGCATGGAACTGGACGAGCGAAATGTTTCGGTGAAAATCCGGCCGCAGCGAGATTTGAACACCGTCGCTTTCCTAGGATGGCTAGGAAGGCTTTGAGACCTCGGGCTTGATCTTGATCCTCGGCCGGGGCCCGCGCTGAGGGGGGCGGCGTCCAGCAGAGCGAGAGCGCGGTCTCTGTTCTCGGGCCTGGCGGCGCTGAGAAGCGGCGGCGGGTGGTGCGGGCTGTGGCTGTGAGTTCCGGGCAGACGGCTGTTTCGAGCGACCTGCTGCGGAGCTAGAGCGCTTCGGGAGGAAGTGCTTCATAGCCTGCGATTGTCTTTTGAACCTCCTGGAACTCTGTCCGTGAAATCTTTGACGGCAGATCCGAAGAGGCCTGCTGACGAAATGGGCGCGTCGAGAAACACAAAGCGCTCCGAGTCCGTCATCTCAGACAGCGTTAACCACAAATGTCTCTCAGCCACGGTGAGAGAGGCCATGTTCCGCCCAACGGCCTGTGCAGCAGATTTAGCGGCGCGTAGAGCCAGGTCTGTAGCGCTCCTTAAATGCGCAACGCTGATCTATCCCGCGCCTTCCTTGTCCATTTTTCGGAGAAGGTCGGCCTGGAAGATCTGCAGGATGGCCATTGTGTGTAGCGCCGACACAGCTTGCCCGGCGGCGGTGTAAGCGCAACCGTGCATGGCTGACGTCACTCGGCAGGCTTTAGATGGCAACACCGTCTGTGCTCGCCGTCCAGCAGAGGGCGGGCAGAGATGTGTTGCTACCGCTGCTTCCACAGGAGGAAGAGAAAGGTACCCTCTATCTTTCGCACCGTCCACAGTGGAGAATGCAGCAGAGACAGAGGTACGCATCCTGGCCGAGAAGGGGGCATTCCAGGACCTTGCGACTTCTTCGGGAAGCTCAGGAAGAAAAGGCGCGGGTCTGGACTGTGATGGGGCGTGGTCCTTCTTGAGGAAGCATCCATCCAGTCGGTTGTGCGGGGGCTGCGCGGGCGCCTCCCAGTCGAGGCCGAGGTTTTCGACGGCTTGAGAGAGCAGACGCATCAACTCAGACTCAATGCCAGCCCTTCGTCCAGAAGGCTCGCAAACAGCGGGATGGAGGTCCACAGAGCTCGCCCAATCCTCGCTGTCCGACGCCAGGATAGAACAGGCCTCGGCTGTTTCGTCGATCTCAATGGCGGAAACGGTGGCAGACGGAGGCCGCTGTCCGTCGGTGAGCGACTCGAGCGATGCCGGCGAAGCTGGCGGGCGAACCGGCGAGCTTTGGCGGGCAGGAGAAGGCTCGGGTGCGCGCTGAACACGACGCTTTTTACGGCGCGTCGTAACAGCGGACTGAAGTGCAGGCTCTGAGAAGGATGCCAGGCGAGTCCTCAGAGCAGGGGCGGACTGGCCATCTGGAGCACCGGGACTTTTCCCGGTGGGCCGGCCCGGTACACATATAAAAAAAATATAGCCTACCTATATATAAAAAATGACGGAAATCATAATATTACATTTATTTTCTAAATGGATGAGGGAATCGATCGCGCGGGCGCGGCCAACAAGGAGTGTGTTTCGTGTGCATGCATGTGAGTGTATTGCCCTCCCTCCCTGTTAAGTTTGGTCTACTCCATTGCGTATCTTGAAACACGCCCTCTTTCACGTCCTGGAAACACAGCAAGCCAACGCCGATGAACTAGCGCAGATGAAAGCCGACTGTGTCGCCTCGCATCGCCTGTGTCGCGGGAAAAAAGCCGCACTTGAACACACTGAGAGAACTACAGCCTACTGTTAGCTAGAATGCGCGTTCTGCGCCTGGGTGTAAATGAGACAACTGTCTATTTCTGCAGATAAATTCGTCTATATTCGTCATTCAAAAAGAGAAACCGACGCCGCCGGCTGGCGGCTGCAGATACACACCGTAAACAAAGCAGTGCGTGCTTACCATTCTGAATATCAATCCTGCTAAATATTTTCTTTATTCCACTCCTCTCATGTTAATATTTAAATATTCGCCAAGGAACACTCAGGTAATATGACGTAACATTAGAACAGCCTTCTATCTGTGCTGTTTTGACTTCTTTGCTCGCTGTTTTGTTATTATTCTCGTGCAGTGCACTGACTCGTTCACTATGCTGAACAGCCAATCAGAGTTCCCTCTTTCACCGACATGTCGAATCGGCCGAAAAAAAGCTGACGAGGACCAATTTCAGGCGACGGTTAAAAAAAGCATTAGAGGTAGATGCTGTGAAATGCTTCAAATTAACAGATTATACATTTGGCGCGAAGAGTAGCAGTTCAACAGGCTCTGATGGCTCTAGCTCCCCCTGACTAGCTGATATGCTGTCTTGATAGTTTTATATTAATAATGTTGTGTGTCTTAATGTTCTTCTGTTTGTTTCCCTTTGGTTATGCAAATATGACCTAATATATGTTGTGTTACTTAAAATAAATGTTTAAATAGCATTTATTTTTGTATTGTGTTATATTTTTATGCTATAAGTGGTGTTAAAAAATATTCTGCACATTAATGGGCCAATGTGTTATGATTTGGGATGTGGTGGGCTGCTGTGGGCCAGAAAGTCCAGGGCCACTTTTTGGTCCCAGTCCGCCCCTGCCTCAGAGTCACCATAGGCAGCAGCTCACAGTGGGGGCATCCGCGGTTGACGAGAGCGAGAGCTGCATGATCCTCACCCAGGCAGGAAACGCAGATGACATGGCAGTCCCCGTCGCTGAGTGCGGCTTGGCACGAGCCGCAGGATTTATGCATCTTTAAAAAGACGCTAGCTCTTTTAGAACAATAGAGTGTGAGTTGCAGCGGCGAACACATACTAGCAGTGAAAAAGGATATCAACGCCAGAAAGCGTAGCAGGTACGGCGGCTGAAGGCGGCGAGGTGAAGGCCCGCGGCTTCAGACTCGAAGGCATGTCCCGCTGTAGGCTTGCACTCAGACGACGCGGCTTCTCACTCCGGATCCAGCGATGCAGTAGTGCTTCGCTGAAGAGATGAAAATCAGTTTGTATCAGCCTGTCGGGTGTATTTATAGGCCAAGGCCACGCCTATTCTGGTGGGACGTGACGAAATGGGCGCGAAGCGCCCCCATTGGGTATCACGTCCCGCAGGGCCTCTCTCGATAGGCTGCTGCTGTTGCCGCAGGGCAGCCAATAGGCGCGCGAGCCGTCTTGCCTATGTCTGCATGCTGCTGCACAGCGTTTTACATTAAATCAAAATTAAGGATAAATTTTGGCTTCAATATCTCGTGGAAAAGAGGTTTTCCCCCATAGCGTAAGATATTACGCAGTACGAGAGATACTCTCGTAAGAGAACTCTTGAGTAACATTATTAAATACAACAGCAATAAAGTGATTACTTTGAGGTAGGCTTTTATTTGAGATAAAGTGGGTTAATAGGAGTTATTTCTCAGTGTTACAATTGCCCCCACACACTGTTACAATTGCCCCCTTGGCAGGGGCAATTGTAACACTCTGACTTCTTGCATTTAATTAAATATTTTAGTCTTGTTCTTATAAGTGAAAATATATACATTTTATTATTAATTAGTGCACATATATATGTTTCTTGTATCAAAAGATGACTAGTCTATCTCAAGTAGTTTGTGAGTTATTAAGGAAAATGTAAAATATGTTACAACTGCCCCCGGTCTCCCCCCTGGAAAAGGGAGATGTAAATAACCATAACCATAAGTTCCCGCCTCCTCAGCACGAGTTGACTGAAAAATCTAACACACCAAAAGAGGCGGGACTTAAGGCAGAACAGCCAATCATCAGCCGGTCACACTCAGAGCCGGTGTCATGTTTGAGAGGGAGGGGGAGAGGAGGAGCCGCAGCGAGCGCAGACACAGAGCGGCCAGAGAAACGGAGGATCGACTGAGTGAGGCGTTTGTGCAAAACTGCGGAAAAACTGCAGAAAAAGAGCGGGTGTTGAACCCTCTCACCGAGAAAAGTGTGGGTGTAACTGCCGATGAAACCAACGGAAGGGGAAAAAGACGTATTATTAAATGTATTAAAAATGTAGTTGAGTATATTTTTAGTAGGCAATACAAATATAGTATAGCCTAATAGTGTTGTCACGATACTAGAATTTCTAACTTCGATACGATACCTTGAAAAATATCGATATTCGATACCATTTTCGATACCACAGAGAAAAAAACTGCCACAATATTAAGGGGGTCTTTTTTTTATTTAAAGCTAAATATTACAAGTCTAGAACATGACAATGAGGTATATTTTACATGAACAAAAATGTCCTGAGTTCTATCTGTTAATATTTTTTCATTGGACCAGAGCTAACATGATCCGTTGTGTTTTTATTACCTACTGTTATCAAAGATTAAAATATACTGTAACAAATGCATTGGTCATCGGTCATAAATGCTGGTTAATACATTAACTTAATTTGATGAACAGATTTAAACGCAAACGTGTGTGCATCACACACGGAAACAATGCTCACTGGATCAGCATCTAGTCAAGTTACCTTTATTTATATATTGCTTTTAATAATACAGATTGTGTCGAAGCACTTAACTGTATCAAATTGGAAGATAGAGTGTCAGTAATGTATAATAATAAGGTTACACATTCAATTTTCAGTTAAAGGCATTTCATTATTGAATTCAGAGATGCCATTGTCTAGCTCAGTTTAGTTTAATTAGTATATGTGTAATCAAATTGATGATAATCGCTAATGAAGGCAAATTGCAGAATTAAATAATAATTTTTGAATAAAGTTAAACAGACACACAAGTTAATTTACATCTGACCACAGTTACAATATTTACTTGTCTACGATTCCTCAGTCAGATTATGTTAACTTTAAGAATTACAGTGAAAAAACGAAACACAGACTCATATCAACAACAATACTAGGCCATCTTGGTTAATGTTTCAGAAAAGTTAAAATGAGAAGAGTTACAGTGTTTTAGGATGTTTTTAGCAGTGGTGCAGGTCTGTCCAAAAAACAAACACCCCTGATGCTGAGCATATGCTTGCTAAATGGTACCCCTGGAGCCAATTCCTTAAATGTTTTCTATAAACATTCTATAAAATAATTTTACAAAATGAGTGATGAGAGGGATATTGATAGTCAAACAATCTTTTGGGTGCCCGCAGCCCGCTCGCAGTGTGAAGCGCGTGTCCGCGCTATTCTCCGACATGCCCGCTCGCGGTGTGTAGCGCGTGTCCTGTCCACGCCATTCTCCGACATGCCCGCTCGCGGTGTTCTTTATCAATCAACCAAAGCCGGTCGCGGGGACGCCGCACTCGCCATCTTTCCATTCACTTTTGCTATTTAACCAGAGCGAATGAGACGAGTGCGTCACGTGTGGTGTTTGTCAACGCGCCTTTGGAGAGAAGTGAAAGTGACTGCTCGGCTAGTATTGGTGTATCGATACTTCGGGAAATTAGTATTGGTACCGTTCAGATATTTCAGTATCGATATTTATCGAAATATCGATATTTTTGACAACACTATAGCCTAATGCATTTTTAATACATTTAACAGTACGTCTTTTTCAGCGGGAAGTTTACCAGACAGCTGAGTTAAAGTGCTTTTAAACAATCATCCATCAGTCAGTGTCTGTTCTTTGAATTTGCAGCAGCCGTTCACTCCGTAGGCTACTGTAGGCTACATCACTGCTGACGCTCGAGGAGGAAGAGGAGGAAATGGTTAGCAATATACCATAATCAATATAGCTAAGTTTTGCTAACTAATATTATAAATGTTGTTTAATTTATTAAAAACTACAAACTCCATACAACATATGTCATATGTCAAATCTTAAATGAAAGTCAAGAGTAAATGAGAAAATGAAATGTAAGATCGTGGGACAGCAGCAAATTCTGTCTATCAGTAAAGTTAACCAAAGAACAAAGGGGAACAGAGCAAATTACTCACTGATCTTGTCTAAAGAATGTTTGTAGCTTTAATAAGGATTTTTCTATATTTAATTTATAATTAATGCAGTAATGACTATTTGATAACCTTATTCAATTTCTGTATATTCCGTACCTGTTAGACAGGAAGGGCACAGGTAAATTTAACATTTATTATGGGTTCATGTGAGGATTGTTTAAAGTTAATTTAAATTAAAAGTTGTTATATTTTTGAAGCCTAATGTATCAAATTTGGAGGGAACAATCCTTTTTTGTGTCCCCCCCCACTTTTCAAACCAAAGTTACATCCTTGTGCACAAAACCCCATGTTCCTCACCAAATTAATGAGATGTGTTTTAATCTAAATAAAGGGCAAGTAGGATTGTAAAATGAGTCGATGTGATTTATTATTTATTAAATTACTTATTTAATAATCAAATATAACATGCATTCAGAATCAGATGTAGTGCTTCTATTAAAGTAAATGCAGCATCAAGTTTGAGAGTTAGGGCAAATTCTGTCAACACCAGTCTGAAAAATAATGCATCCCCCCCTTGGGATTCTGAGAATCAACCCTGATGGTACCAAACACCAAAGGCACAGATCAGATGGAAATCTGGAAAGGTCCAAAGAAAAGCATCAGCCTGAACCCCTCAGTGTTTCTCATCAGAGAGCTGTCAACTTTGACTGGCAAAATTACTAAAATGTAACAACACAAACTGACTTTTACTGTATTTTATTTTTTAAGGCCTGTTTTGCTTTTCAGTGTGTGTGCGCGTTTTTGGCATGCTACAGATACAAACGTTCCCCAGACGATTAATTCTTTTTTTCTTCTTCAGCTACTGGCTTCTAGAGGTCAAGATTTGTAATTTGTACTTCTAAAAAGAAAATGTTCAACGATTAAAAAGATTATTATAAGGACAAATGAAAATACAGTAATAATACTGTAAACATTTTACAGTAAATTACTGGCATCCAGCTGCCATTAAGTTACTGTAAAATTTACAGCAATGTCTTTACATTTCAGTTTTGTCTGTTACATTTAAAAAAAATTGTGTTCATCTACTTTAAAATGCTGGCGGACAATCAAACAACCTCTCTACTTCAACAGTGTCTCTGAACTCAACTGAAAAGTATATTTGTATATCATCAGCAAAAAATAATAATTTATGTCATATTTCTGAATGATTGCATTACCTGCTCTCTGACTCGTTGGCTGTCGCTCTGAGTTCTGAGGAAATGATACAAAAAATTCCAGTTTACTGGTTTATGTTACACACACCCACATTTAAGGACAGTGATCTGAAATATTCAGTGTCTGATATTTTCGGTTACACTGGGCGGAGCTTACATGAATATTCTCCTGTTTTGTTTAAAAAAACTGGCCGAGATAGACCATTTAAAACAAGTAAGCCTACTAAGTAAATTGAATCAATTATTCCCACCTCAAAAAAGAAATTAAACCAACTATGACAGAATCAGTATGTAAAGTAAATCTATACAACTAATGTTATTTATCGTGCCATTTATACGCCAAAAATAGTTTTTGCTGCATATGCTACGCACTGAAAACCCCTTGGTTAGGATTAGGGCTGGGGAGTGCGTGTGTATTTCATGCCATAAAGTGCGTATCATATGCACGCAAAAAAAAAATTGGGCGTAGGCCTATATCATCAGCAAAAAGTAATAATTTATGTCATATTTCTGAATGATTGCATTACTTGCCCTCTGGCTCGTTGGCTGTCGCTCTGTGAGTTATGTGGAAATTATTCAACAACAACAAAAAAACAGTTTACTGGTTTATGTTACACCTACATTTAAAGTCCCTGTCAAAATTAAGTCATCTTTATCAAAATTATAAAGTCAAAATTAAGTATGTGCTCTGAGTTTGTCACACCACAGAAAAATGTGTTAATAGCCACCCAGCCAAATTTGAATGATTAAAAAAGCCGGCAAGTAGGCAACATAAAATAAGCTATCAAAATCTTGAAAAAATGAGCAGTAGCCTCTAGCTGTGTCCCAATGTGAAGGCTGCATCCTTCAAGGCCGCGGACTTCGAAGGATGCAGCCTATTCGTCCATACCATGTAGCCTTCGAATAGGATTTCCTAATTGTGCAACCAGGTGTTCCCGATTACCTCTCCTGGCGCCTAGCAACGGTGCGAGAGTACAGCTGCCATCCTGATAATTCATTTGTTATAATTGAGTAAACAGCTATGGAACCAGAATTGGCTATTGTCATTTTTATGTTTTATATTTTACTTGAGGACATGGCGAGGATATTTCACCCCCGGCACCGCCGGTCATGTATTTTCGGCTTAGCCAAGACCATGGCCAGAGCTGGTGCTGCGTCCCGATTCAGAGGCTGCGTCCTGACTCCTGAATTGCCGGATTACACTTTAAACTGTTCAAGTATTGGGCGTTAATTTATGTAAATAATGTAATGAAATATGAAAAGAAAAGAAAACATACATCTGATATTTTCCGTTACACTGGGCAGAGCTTAGATGAATACTCTCCTGTTTTGTTTGAAATACTGGTCGAGCAAGACCATTTAAGATCTAAGAAACAAGTAGGCCTACTAAGTAAATTGAATAAATTATCACCACCTCAAAAAAGAAATTAAACCAACTATGAGAGAATCAGTATGTAAAGTAAAAACAGTGCGTGTCTATACAACGAATGTTATTTCTCGTGCCATTTATACGCCAAAAATAGTGTTGTGAGTTATGTAGAAATGATTCAACAACAACAAAAAAACAGTTTACTTGTTTATGTTACTGTTACGACTGACTCAAGGCCATAACAATCAATAGGAGACCATGCCACGAGCAAACAGTGCAAAACATACATTTAATGTGTATGTAACACAAATATAAACAACGTAACCAACCACGGGATGTAGGGTAAGTGCTGGGATGTGTTGTGTGTGTGGGTGCAGATGTTGGATGTAAAAATAAAAGACATAAACTCAGATAAACTTAAATGTGCATCTCTGTGAAGTCCCGACGTGTCGAGAGAAGCAGAACCTAAACATCTGGGTAGGAGAGGATCCCTCTTGTCCTTTGTGTTCATCACCTGCCACATTAAGGCACATTTTGACAGGATGTAAGGTGGCTCTTAGCCAAGGTCGGTTTAAGTTGGCGCCATGACCAAGTATTGCGATGTTTGGCTTTAGCATTGGAAGGCAAGCGTAGTATGACCAATAAGTTGCCGCCTGTTCTAGCATAACATTACATGCAGAAGACAATATTCCTCCGCCCTGTTGGTTTATTTGTATAGGTTGTATAGTATTTACAGTCATTACGTTCCTGTGTATATTGCGTGAATGACGGGTGGTTGGGCAGATATTGTGTTTTGCGGTAGGTGGTATGCCATACGGAAAAGTTGCCACTGAAACTGCATATTAACGCACCAGTGGGGCTCGACAGCCTTAGTCAAACGGGTTGGCGCGTGTGGTTGGGTTGCGGAGAGATTGTGAGATTGTGGTTAGGTCTCAGCAGCAGGAGGGATGTAGAGGTCAGTAAGCTGGGCTAAGTTGAGTGGGGGACGGAGGGGGGTGACTCTGGGACGCCAGAGTCACTGTCGAGCCCTCTTGAGGTGTCGTGGGCTAGTCGACGAAACACTGAGGACGGAAGGTGCCCACTTGAAGACCCTAGAGATGTCCCCTACTCAGCTCAATCCAGACGGTTGTCATGGGGGGACCGCACTGGTTGCAGCCGTTGTGTGTGCTGACACGTGTTAACACTAGACAGAAGGAGATTTACATCACCATATGGAAAGAAGCGTAAATGGATGGAGAAGCATAGGTTACTGTAAAGCTATGTCTTAGTTGGTGCTTATCTTGGCGAAAGCCGAGTACAAATCAGCATGAAGTTTTAACATCTACTCTCGTGTAATGAAAATCATAATACAATATCTTTAAAAAAATATTCATAAACGTGTGGTGCACGTAAAACAAGGTTTGAATTATAAACACAGACATCCTGCGATGACGACAACAACTTTAGACGCATTTGTTGTTGAATTGGCTGACATCGACTGAAATGACTATTTGCTCAAAAATCATCAAATACACTTACTTCTACTGGAGGTGACGTTGGATCGCGAACAGTAGGCAACGATCCACACTTGAGGATTAACTTTGAATTGACCCTCGTTCACAAAACAGTCAGTCAGAAAATGATTTGCGCAAACAAACGTATTTTGAAAGTTTAAGTGGCGCCTTTCCTTCGTAAATAAAATCCATCCACTGAAAACGTTTCAGTGGCTCTGATGTCAGAAGTAAGTGAAAACTACTATGTACATTATTACATCCCACAACAGAACACTTATGTTTCTTAGGAGGCATTTTCGACAAGGCAGCACAAATCGTCAGAATTTGGAGGAAAATGGAGGATGGTGTACAGATCACCGAGGGCGGGGTCTATGCCAAAACCACAGTGTCAATCAAACCACGTCGGTGGGGCTTGCTCAATCCTACGTCACATTGAGACGAATCTTAGAACAGCTCGTTCTGAGACAGTGCTTATGATTTATTGAGATTGTAAAAAAAAACACTGGGTGGATTTTTATAATTCTTGGGTGGTTTTGCTCACAGACTGCCAACACACATTTATGTTCAAACACCATGTAAAAGTGAATTTTGCATAATAGGTGCCCTTTAAGTCATCTTTATCATAATTATAAAGTCAAAATTAAGTATGTGCTCTGAGTTTGTCACACCACAGAAAAATGTGTTAATAGCCACCCAGCCAAATTTGAATGATTAAAAAAGCTGGCAAGTAGGCTACATAAAATAAGCTATCAAAATCTTGAAAAAATGAGCAGTAGTCTCTAGCTGTGTCCCAATGTGAAGGCTGCATCCTTCAAGGCCGCGGACTTCGAATTATGCAGCCTATTCGTCCATACCATGTAGCCTTTGTATAGGATTTCCTAATTGTGCAACCAGGTGTTCCCGATTACCGCTCCTGGCGCCTAGCAACGGTGCGAGAGTACAGCTGCCATCCTGATAATTCATTTGTTATAATTGAGTAAACTGCTATGGAACCAGAATTGGCTATTGTCATTTTTATGTTTTATATTTTACTGGAGGACATGGCGAGGATGTTTCACCCCCGGCACCGCCGGTCATGTATTTTCGGCTTAGCCAAGACCATGACCAGAGCTGGTGCTGCGTCCTGATTCAAAGGCTGCGTCCTGACTCCTGAATTGCCGGATTACACTTTAAACTGTTCAAGTATTGGGCGTTAATTTACGTAAATAATGTAATGAAATATGAAAAGAAAAGAAAACATACATCTGATATTTTCCGTTACACTGGGCAGAGCTTACATGAATACTCTCCTGTTTTGTTTGAAAAACTGTCCGAGCAAGACCATTTAAGATCTAAGAAACAAGTAGGCCTACTAAGTAAATTGAATAAATTATTACCACCATAAACCAACTATGAGAGAATCAGTATGTAAAGTAAAAACAGTGCGTATCTATACAACGAATGTTATTTCTCGTGCCATGTATACGCCAAAAATAGTTTTTGCGTGCATATGCTACTGTAGTGTTACAAATTATTAAATGTTTTATTTAGGTTCAACAGTATTTTTCACTGAGAAAGTGCACACAATGTTTTCCATTTTGAGGCAATCAAGATTTCGGACATTGACCTCTTGTCACATCTCAAAGGTCAGCTGGGCCTTTTGTTGATCTAATCAGGCTGATTGGATTAGCATCTCAAGGCTCTGAGTTACACTGTTACCTGATGAAATCAGGCAACCAGCTGAATCATGTACTTTCATTTACATGTTTTGTTCAAGAGTCCCCTCCTCTATGTAATTAATCCATCCCCCTTGAAAGGTATAAATTCTGTGTTTTTTTAGCTATTTGAGTTAGACTTGGTGACTACAGCATCGCAACAGCAAAGTCTTCAATAAAGAGTAACTTCTGCATTGAAAGATATCCCAATGTCTCCTGGTCTTTCGCTTCTAAATCTTCTACACTTAAAAAGAACAAGGTTTACAACAGATGGTGCCGTGACCCGGATAGAATTAACTTCACCAGAATCCAGAACTTGTACTCAACAAAGATCTGACTTTCCAGTTCCAGCCTGAATCTTGAAACTTCAAGCTCAACATTTCCAGTTCCAGACTGAATCTTGAAACTTCAAGCTCAGCAAAGATCTCAAAGCTGACTGAGTTTCCAGACGGAATCTTTCCGCACAACCAATGATTTGGTGAGATTCCACTCTATTCAAAGAACCACTGAAGACCAGTACAAATTTGTCATTCCTCTGCGCCGCCAGAGAAGGTTTAACAGACAGCTGTAGAGTTTGGTAAACTGGTGTTATCCTCTAAAATTTTCTTTTAGAGATGAAAGTTGATCCTCTGTTGTCAGGCAGGGCAGATTTTAGCATTACGTGCTAGTTATTTGTTTTGTTTTTTTGTTCATCCTCTGTTCACAGAGAAGGTTAGCATTACTTGCTAATATTTTGTTTTATCCTCTGTTTGAGGCAGGGAAGATTAGCGTAAAGTGCTAGTAATATTGTGTTATCCTTTGCTCTGCCAAAGAAGGTTAACAATAGTTGATCTGTGTTAACAAGTGTACCCTCTGTTGATCGGAGAAGTTTTATTGTTTTTTTGATTGTGTGATGACAAAGAAACATCACAAAATGGTTAGAAGGAATGCTAGGCTGGTTCCAACAACTGAAAAAGGTGGTCTTGCTACCCCTTTGTGGTCAGATAGTGTTAGGAGAACAAATGAACCTAATAGTCACAGAAAAAGTTAGACAAGAACTAACACATAAATATGAGATTCACCCAGACAAGATTTGGTCGGTAGATCCGCAAATCCCAACTCTTCTGTTGTCCAAATCCAAACTGTTGCCAAAGCACTCGGACCTAGAGACATAGAGAAATTATCCCAGAGCTTGCCATCAGCACATACACAGTTTTCTGAATTTAGAAGAACATTAATCAGCAAAATGCGTCTATATGACATGTCGTTAACAGAGGTCACACAGTTAATGTCACAAATTTTAACTGAAACTGAATTCAATAGTTTTCAATCTGCCGTGACTTCTGAACTACAACATGCCAGTAGAAGTGATATGAGAGAAGGTGTTTTGAAAATCCTAAAGAATATCTTAGGGCCCAAAATAGATTGGTCTAGAATTACTAGCTGTGTACAAAAGAAAGATGAAAATGTGTGCGAATATACTGAGAGGTTTTGTCAGTCAGCCGTAACTTACAGTGGAATAGTGGATGATTCTGAAAGAGTGCTCGATGACAAAGGACCACTGATTCGTATCTGGTCAGATGACCTTGTGGCCGAATACAGAAGAGCTTTGCCATTTCTAGATATAGCTTGGTCTAACAGAACTCTCAGAAGTAACTTAGACAGTTTGGCGGCATGGGAAAGAGATGCTGATGTTAAAGCCAAAGTGAGAGTAGCAGCAGTTACATTTAGCACAGCAAAACAAGAAAGCCGGTGGTCTAAAAAAGAAGGCACATGCCACTATTGTGGAAAATTAGGACATTGGGAGAAAGAGTGTAGGAAGAAGTTGCAAGATACAAAAAAAATGCTATGCATAATTCTGCTCCTTCTCAGCCTGCATACAACCCTGAAGTAGTTCCGCAAGTGTCCACTGAAACTTTAGGACAGCTCGTTCAGGCTCTTCTAAGAGCACAAAAAAACCAGGAAAAAAACTAATTGTTGGAGCTGTGAGTAGCTACCTTTCACCTGTAATCCATCATAATGACACAAGAATTTTTGTGAAAGGTAGCATACAAGAGAAAGAGATTGACTTTTTGCTTGGTACAGGTGCAGAAATTACAATAATTCCTACAAAATTGGCTAAAGGTTTAGACATTCCGTACAAGAAAATCAAACTTTCTTTAACTGGCGTAGTAGGTGAAGATTCTGTTTGTATGAAACCTCGCCCGTAGATGTTCAATTTGGCCCGAAAATCTGACTACAAAACTGCTATGTGCTCCATTAAATACAGGTGCAATTTTAGGCATGGATCTCCTGAGACAAGTACATCTAAAGTTAGACATGTCCTCAGAATTTGCTAGCATTAAAATTTCCTCAGCACAAGTTTCTACCAATAATGTAATCCCTCCAGAGTATGCTTTCTTACAGAATCATCCAATTTGGGCTAAAGACAAGGATGATTGTGGTTTGTTGACAGGTGTAGAACCAATAAAATTGACGGGGAGTCCACCTCCGTTCACCAAACAATATCCGATCAACAAGGAAGCTATACAGGGGATCAAGCCTATTGTAGAAAAATTGCTGACGCAAAGACTGCTAGTTAAAACCAACAGTCCATGTAATTCACCCATATGGCCCATCAAGAAATCCAAAGGGACATGGAGACTCACCATAGACTACAGAGTAGCCAATAAACATATTGATAAAATCACCCCCCTAGTGGCAGATCCGTCCACAATTTGTAATGGCTTACCATTAGAGTGTCAGATTTTTTCAGTAATTGATATGTTTAATGGATTATTTTCTGTACCATTGCACTCTGACAGCCAGCCATGGTTAGCTTTCACAGTTGACTATGAACAATACCAGTGGACACATTTGCCACAGGGATTTCAAAACTCCCCAACCATATACCATCAGGCTGTCAGACGTGATTTGTATGACCCAGAATGTCCGGTAAAACAGTCCACAATGATCCAATATGTTGATGATATTTTGATTGCCTCAACAGATCACGAGGTACATCAAACTGAATTGGCATCATTGTTGGACTATTTGCATAAAAAAGGACACAAATGCAGCTTTCACAAAGCTCAAATTGCTAAAAAGCAAGTCCCATTTCTGGGTCAAACAATTGGTGCAGGAAATAGATCCATTACACAGGATCGAGCAGCTTCAGTCAAAACCATACCTCCGCCTACTACCATTAAAACACTCCGCTCATTTTTAGGAACAGCAGGTTACTGTAGACCGTGGATTGAAGAATATGCCTCGATTGCACAGCCTCTCTATGACTTGTTGAAAGGCCATGGTAAAGATTCAGATACTGTGTGTATGGAAGAATTTCACCTCAAAGCATTCAATGATTTGAAGAGAGCACTATGTCAAGCACCAGCATTAGGAATTGCCCAATCTGATAGACCCTTTGTGCTTTATGTCCATGAACACTTAGGCTTTATGACTGCATGTCTAATGCAAGATCAAGGGGGCAGTTTATGCCCAATTCATTACTATTCTGGTAAACTTGACATAGTCGCTCAAGGTATGGGCCCATGTCTTAGAGCAGTGCAGGCAGTTCATCTAGCTCTTCAGGCTTCAACAGTAATGGTGTTAGGTCAGACTGTAAATGTAAAATGCCCTCATGCAGTGTCCGCATTAATGAATCAATCAAATGTCACTTCTGTAACCTCCTCCCGTTGGAGAAATTGGTTAGCAACTCAGCAGCTCCGAACATTGTTTTACAGTATGCACCAGTCACAAACCCATCCTCATGTATGATGTCTGCAATGACTGAGAATTTGTTAGAGGATGAAGGAGAAATGACTCACGATTGTGTTACGCTTACATATACACCTCTGAGTGAAGTAAAAGAAACTCCAATAGAGAATTCAGAATTTGAGTTGTTGGTTGACGGTTCAGCTCAAGTAATTGAAGGTAACAGACGAGCAGGTTATGCAGTAACGTCCACCACTGAAGTGTTAGCTTCAGGAAGTCTTCCAGATCATTTTTCACCTCAAGCTGCAGAACTAGTAGCCCTAACAAGAGCATGCATGCTAGCTTCAGGATCAGTTGCTAATATCTACACAGATTCCAGATATGCTTTTGGGGTAATTCATGATTTTGGTGTCATTTGGCAAACCAGACAGTTTCTAACTTCTGCTGGATCCCCCATTAAGCATGCTGAATTAGTGAAAGATCTAATGTTTTCCATGAAACTTCCAAAGAAATTAGCAGTGATCAAAGTGAAAGCACATCTCGCAACTAAAACTACGGAAGCTAAAGGTAATGCTCTTGCTGATATAGCAGCTAAACAGGCTTGTTTCTATGCAACTGTACAAGTGTGTTCAGGTAGTGCAGCACAGGAAACAATTATGCCTCCTGAATCAATAATTGATCTGTACAAAGCAGTGTTGTTTTTGGCAGCCCTTTTAGTTTTAGTCTTAGTCTTAGTCTTTTGGACGAAAATGCTTTTAAGTTTTAGTCACATTTTAGTCACTTATAAAATTAATAGTTTTAGTTAATTTTAGTCGACGAAAACAAAAGGGGTTTTAGTCAAGTTTTAGTCGACGAAAACAAAAAGGTTTTAGTCAAGTTTTAGTCAATTTTAGTTTAAAAAAAGTAGTCTTTAACAAATTAATTTAGGTTAAAATTAATATTATTATTAATAATTATTAATTGAAAATAATTAATGGTATTGAAAATGGGCTTAGGTTTGAAAGGTTGTATAGCAAGTGTTGCAATTCATAAAACAACAGCTAACCTTAAAACCTTTGCATAATAAACTAGACTTTCTCATTGATGGAGATGCAGTGCTACCATTGCCAAGCTGTACTTCATTGTCACATTGAGCAGAAACCTTTTATCCCCATATTTCAAGTTATAGTTTTTCCATAAATATGAAATGCTATCTTCACCAGTAATCACATTAATAAAGGAATGGTTTAAAGTTTAAACAGCAAAAAACTTTGAGCTACTACAACATTACACACAGATAAAGTGGTAACAGTGGAATCACTGTTTTACTCCAAAAAAGCCAGGAATAAAAACATTCTTACTTTGGCAATTGTGGCTTTATTTGTGAACTTGCTAACGTGCAATGAACAACGTGCCCAAAATATTAGCTATTGAGGAACACATAAGATCTACAACAACTTCTTCAACTGCTTCAACTTGTCTGCCAGTGCAACAACAAGATGCATATTATTTGTAAACACAAACATCATACAACCCTGTCTATCTTTAACTTGAGCAAACTGCAAAGTTGCAAACATTCTGAAACAAAATAATAAAATAAATAATAATGAGGTGCATTTAACATAGGTTTTTAGGAATGCATACTTGAATATAAAGTATGACAAACATGACACTTGAAGTGTGTTGAACATAAAAATGAATAAGACAATCCCTGAATAATGTAAACACTGTATTTGGTCTCTGCTTAAAAAAAAAAGAAGCAAACTATCTTACTAAATAAATAAAAACAACATTGGTTTAACAATGAATTAGAGGAGGGTTCTACCTCTAGTGCAGTCTCACAGCAAGCCCAAACAGAATATCACATAAAACAACATATCTGTAAAAAATAAAATAAACATTAAATGCTCGTTAAATTAGCCTACTGATCTCGATTCAGTTTCAGGAAAGCACTTCTTTCTAAAATGACTCTTGCTCTATTACGACGGCCACGACTGAGGTCACCTGTAATGCTAAAGACTCTCTCAGCAAATGCTTGAGATGCTGGCATGGCCAGCAGGTCTAAGGCAATAGGTTTTAAGCACAGATAAACAGAATCTCCCTGTGCAGCCCAAAATTCTAGGGCAGTCTCTTGGCTTGTATGCTGTGACAACTGCTCCTTGAATTTCTTGATTTCCTCCTTGACACACGGCTTTGAGAGGGTAGACTTGTTGGAAGGCCGGCTTGGTTTGGACAAAAATCTGAATCTGGGCCGCTTGTTATGAGGCTGCTCTCCTTTGGATTCTTCTCCCTCCTCTGGCTCCTCATCTTCAGCCTCCTCCTCCCGTACAACTGGTGGCACCAATTGAGCAATATAATATTCTGATCTTCTCAGAAGTGCCTCTATTTGCTCGTCATCGTTTTCAATGAGTGCTTCAGATGCAACTGTTGGGTCAAGGAAGCATGCAGCAGCAGCGAGAGGTGAAAACTTGGAGTCAGTGTGATCAAGAAAGCAGCTGAACCTCTTGTCCATGTTTGCCTTCATCTTAATTGCCAGGGAAGCGAGGTGCTTAAAGCTAGATCCCTGGGCATGGGGGAACTCAGACAGGTGACCCTGCAGGTCCAGAAGGGCAGGCACCACAAGGAATAATGACTGCGTGTCACTCTGGAGCAACTGGGTATGCTCAGCGAAGGGGATGAGTAAATCTCTGAAAGCGGACAGCTTATGCCACCTACTTTACAGTAAATTGTCCCAGCTCATCCCATCCGCAACCTGAACTACTGAGTCTTTGATTTGGAGAAGCCGTGATATCATCTGATATGTGCTGGACCATCTAGTAGGGCAGTCTTTGACCAGGGTTAGTTGACACAGCTGCAGCAGTCGCTCAGTTGCCACCGATGACTTGCGGAAGAGCTTAACAAGACCTCTAACTTTTCTCAGCAGTCGGTTGACACATGTGTCTTTCTGGATCATGTTCACCACAAGTTGTAGTGTGTGTACAACGCAGGGGGTCCTACTCATATCTATGGCTCCAAACCTAGAATAGACAAAAATACAGGGAAAAACAAATAGTTAAGGACATTCAATGAAATTGCCATGAACAATTGCTAAAAAAAAAGTGACTATAACCTACAAGCATAACTCAAGAGTGACTGACATACAGAAAATTAACACCAAACTGAAGTAATTTACCTCTGGTGTTCTCTAACAGCCACCTCAGAATCTTCAGGGTCACTCGTCTCGATGGATTCATCCTCGGAGTCGGAGCTAGGGGGCTCATCCGGTTCATTTGACTTGAATGCAGCAATCATGTTGCTTCCGTTGTCAGTTATGACTGTTAGAATTTTGTGTTGGGGTATTCCCCAGTCCTCTATGCATCAGTCAACACAACGTTTAATACACTCTGCCGTGTGTGGGTGTGCAATCTGATCAAGTCTCAACAATATGTGCTGTGCTTTGTTTACCACAGTACAAAAAAAAAACATGCAGTAATTGCCAGATATGAAGCGGTGAGTCCTTTTTTGGTCCATATGTCCAGCCCAATTGTTATTTTACGTGCTCTGGCAAGCCGCTCTTTGTACTTTAGTTTTTCGTCATCATAAATCTTGTCAACCAAGTTGTTTATTTTTGTTCTTTTGGGTATAGTCAGCCTTTTATCAAAGGTCTCTATCATGTGGATGAAATCTTCATCTTCAACTGTGGAAGCAGGTAGACCAGTGCGTCCAATCCAAAGAGCGAGAGCTTGTTCTTTGACATGTTGTTCCACAGAGTTTGACTTGTATTTGGATCCTGCGGCGAAGGCTGTTTCGATAGATGTCTGTGCCCTGTCGTTATTTGGACAACCAGATTTCTGTATAGGAGTTCTGGTCACTGGGATCTGGATGAGGAGAAAACAAAGACAATTACTCTATATACAAAGTACATCTGTAAAAGTCATGTCATGTGAATACAAAACAACAAATGTGTATGTGTGTATACTGTATATTATAGTAGTAATAGTAATAATAGTATATATATTATGCAGATTATCATGTTACAACACATTATGTTTAGAAAACAAAAATGTCTTTAATATCAAACATGTAAGACAAATTACTAAAAGCAAATAGACTATGGCAACATAGAACATAACTCTAGCTGCAAACTGATTGTGACTTTTTCTGTTGCGTTGTCGCCACAGATGTGTCAAATCTATTGTATTTTCATCCTCGTTTCATCGCTGTTTTGACGATTTGTTCAAGAAGCTTTTCGATTTGGGAAACTGGAGAAAATGTGCTCGGTTCAGGTGGGGGTTAAACACATGGGAAATAGCAACTGGTCTGAAATACTAATTTTCCCTCCACATTTCAGACTGTCACTGAAATCGTGACCCTGGACCACGGGTAGATTTGTGGCAATAGCCAATTAAACACCGTATGGGTCAAAATTAGCAATTTTTCTTTCATGCCAAAATCATTAGGATATTAAGTAAAGATCATGATCCATTAAGACATTTAGTAAATGTCCTATCTTAAATAGATTTTAAAAATATTTTTGTAAGTGGATGCAGCACAATTGCCAACAGAAATGGAAACCTTTAAAGGCGATTTTCTCAAAAAAATTTTTTTTTTTTTTTTTTTGCACCCTCAGATTCCTGATTTAAAATAGGTTTAAAATATCTCGGCCAAATATTGTCCTATCCTAACAAACCATTCTTCACCTGAAAGCTGTATCAATAAGCGTTATATTTCATAAAACAACAGCTAACCTTAAAACCTTTGCATAATAAACTAGACTTTCTCATTGATGGAGATGCAGTGCTACCATTGCCAAGCTGTACTTCATTGTCACATTGAGCAGAAACCTTTTATCCCCATATTTCAAGTTATAGTTTTTCCATAAATATGAAATGCTATCTTCACCAGTAATCACATTAATAAAGGAATGGTTTAAAGTTTAAACAGCAAAAAACTTTGAGCTACTACAACATTACACACAGATAAAGTGGTAACAGTGGAATCACTGTTTTACTCCAAAAAAGCCAGGAATAAAAACATTCTTACTTTGGCAATTGTGGCTTTATTTGTGAACTTGCTAACGTGCAATGAACAACGTGCCCAAAATATTAGCTATTGAGGAACACATAAGATCTACAACAACTTCTTCAACTGCTTCAACTTGTCTGCCAGTGCAACAACAAGATGCATATTATTTGTAAACACAAACATCATACAACCCTGTCTATCTTTAACTTGAGCAAACTGCAAAGTTGCAAACATTCTGAAACAAAATAATAAAATAAATAATAATGAGGTGCATTTAACATAGGTTTTTAGGAATGCATACTTGAATATAAAGTATGACAAACATGACACTTGAAGTGTGTTGAACATAAAAATGAATAAGACAATCCCTGAATAATGTAAACACTGTATTTGGTCTCTGCTTAAAAAAAGAAGAAGCAAACTATCTTACTAAATAAATAAAAACAACATTGGTTTAACAATGAATTAGAGGAGGGTTCTACCTCTAGTGCAGTCTCACAGCAAGCCCAAACAGAATATCACATAAAACAACATATCTGTAAAAAATAAAATAAACATTAAATGCTCGTTAAATTAGCCTACTGATCTCGATTCAGTTTCAGGAAAGCACTTCTTTCTAAAATGACTCTTGCTCTATTACGACGGCCACGACTGAGGTCACCTGTAATGCTAAAGACTCTCTCAGCAAATGCTTGAGATGCTGGCATGGCCAGCAGGTCTAAGGCAATAGGTTTTAAGCACAGATAAACAGAATCTCCCTGTGCAGCCCAAAATTCTAGGGCAGTCTCTTGGCTTGTATGCTGTGACAACTGCTCCTTGAATTTCTTGATTTCCTCCTTGACACACGGCTTTGAGAGGGTAGACTTGTTGGAAGGCCGGCTTGGTTTGGACAAAAATCTGAATCTGGGCCGCTTGTTATGAGGCTGCTCTCCTTTGGATTCTTCTCCTTCCTCTGGCTCCTCATCTTCAGCCTCCTCCTCCCGTACAACTGGTGGCACCAATTGAGCAATATAATATTCTGATCTTCTCAGAAGTGCCTCTATTTGCTCGTCATCGTTTTCAATGAGTGCTTCAGATGCAACTGTTGGGTCAAGGAAGCATGCAGCAGCAGCGAGAGGTGAAAACTTGGAGTCAGTGTGATCAAGAAAGCAGCTGAACCTCTTGTCCATGTTTGCCTTCATCTTAATTGCCAGGGAAGCGAGGTGCTTAAAGCTAGATCCCTGGGCATGGGGGAACTCAGACAGGTGACCCTGCAGGTCCAGAAGGGCAGGCACCACAAGGAATAATGACTGCGTGTCACTCTGGAGCAACTGGGTATGCTCAGCGAAGGGGATGAGTAAATCTCTGAAAGCGGACAGCTTATGCCACCTACTTTACAGTAAATTGTCCCAGCTCATCCCATCCGCAACCTGAACTACTGAGTCTTTGATTTGGAGAAGCCGTGATATCATCTGATATGTGCTGGACCATCTAGTAGGGCAGTCTTTGACCAGGGTTAGTTGACACAGCTGCAGCAGTCGCTCAGTTGCCACCGATGACTTGCGGAAGAGCTTAACAAGACCTCTAACTTTTCTCAGCAGTCGGTTGACACATGTGTCTTTCTGGATCATGTTCACCACAAGTTGTAGTGTGTGTACAACGCAGGGGGTCCTACTCATATCTATGGCTCCAAACCTAGAATAGACAAAAATACAGGGAAAAACAAATAGTTAAGGACATTCAATGAAATTGCCATGAACAATTGCTAAAAAAAAGTGACTATAACCTACAAGCATAACTCAAGAGTGACTGACATACAGAAAATTAACACCAAACTGAAGTAATTTACCTCTGGTGTTCTCTAACAGCCACCTCAGAATCTTCAGGGTCACTCGTCTCGATGGATTCATCCTCGGAGTCGGAGCTAGAGGGCTCATCCGGTTCATTTGACTTGAATGCAGCAATCATGTTGCTTCCGTTGTCAGTTATGACTGTTAGAATTTTGTGTTGGGGTATTCCCCAGTCCTCTATGCATCAGTCAACACAACGTTTAATACACTCTGCCGTGTGTGGGTGTGCAATCTGATCAAGTCTCAACAATATGTGCTGTGCTTTGTTTACCACAGTACAAAAAAAAACATGCAGTAATTGCCAGATATGAAGCGGTGAGTCCTTTTTTGGTCCATATGTCCAGCCCAATTGTTATTTTACGTGCTCTGGCAAGCCGCTCTTTGTACTTTAGTTTTTCGTCATCATAAATCTTGTCAACCAAGTTGTTTATTTTTGTTCTTTTGGGTATAGTCAGCCTTTTATCAAAGGTCTCTATCATGTGGATGAAATCTTCATCTTCAACTGTGGAAGCAGGTAGACCAGTGCGTCCAATCCAAAGAGCGAGAGCTTGTTCTTTGACATGTTGTTCCACAGAGTTTGACTTGTATTTGGATCCTGCGGCGAAGGCTGTTTCGATAGATGTCTGTGCCCTGTCGTTATTTGGACAACCAGATTTCTGTATAGGAGTTCTGGTCACTGGGATCTGGATGAGGAGAAAACAAAGACAATTACTCTATATACAAAGTACATCTGTAAAAGTCATGTCATGTGAATACAAAACAACAAATGTGTATGTGTGTATACTGTATATTATAGTAGTAATAGTAATAATAGTATATATATTATGCAGATTATCATGTTACAACACATTATGTTTAGAAAACAAAAATGTCTTTAATATCAAACATGTAAGACAAATTACTAAAAGCAAATAGACTATGGCAACATAGAACATAACTCTAGCTGCAAACTGATTGTGACTTTTTCTGTTGCGTTGTCGCCACAGATGTGTCAAATCTATTGTATTTTCATCCTCGTTTCATCGCTGTTTTGACGATTTGTTCAAGAAGCTTTTCGATTTGGGAAACTGGAGAAAATGTGCTCGGTTCAGGTGGGGGTTAAACACATGGGAAATAGCAACTGGTCTGAAATACTAATTTTCCCTCCACATTTCAGACTGTCACTGAAATCGTGAACCCTGGACCACGGGTAGATTTGTGGCAATAGCCAATTAAACACCGTATGGGTCAAAATTAGCAATTTTTCTTTCATGCCAAAATCATTAGGATATTAAGTAAAGATCATGATCCATTAAGACATTTAGTAAATGTCCTATCTTAAATAGATTTTAAAAATATTTTTGTAAGTGGATGCAGCACAATTGCCAACAGAAATGGAAACCTTTAAAGGCGATTTTCTTTTTTTTTTTTTTGCACCCTCAGATTCCTGATTTAAAATAGGTTTAAAATATCTCGGCCAAATATTGTCCTACCCTAACAAACCATTCTTCACCTGAAAGCTGTATCAATAAGCGTTAGCTTTCCATTGATGTATAAATCTCAATTTAAAAAAATGGATACATAAGACTATTGTGGTCCAGGGTCACAATATGGTTTAACATAATGAGGATCTACACTTCCTACCCGGCCAAAATCCCTGCATGTTCAACAAATAAAAGTGAGCGTTAGCGTAACCAAGCTAATATTAGCCTGAAGTTAGCAGCAAATTTGCGCTAGGAGATTTTATGTAACTTAAAACCTTAAGCTTGACATGAAATGTGTCACAAGCCGATTGTCGAGTAAAATTTAATATATATGATGTTAACAGCCAGCGTGATTTGTAAGTTAACTTACCTTCGAAAAAATATCAGCGTGATGAGCCTTCAGGTGCCGCTTGAGGTTTGTGGTATTCTTTCCACCTAGTTTGTGGCCACATGATTTACCGTCGTCTCCCAATACTAAGCATTCCGTTTTTCTTTCTGATGGACTATACTGAAACTATGTCCATAAATTATCTCATCGTTTCCGACCACCAAGCCCGCTTGGTTTTGACGCCGCCATGATCCTTGGAAGATGTGTGGCCACTGGCAATTAGTCGCAGCAGCAGGTGTTGTTGTTGTTATGTGAAGTCTGGAGCGCGTGCGCCAGCCGGGTGGTGGGCGTACCCAAAACAAGGATAGGAAACGGCACGGCAACTGATACTTTTTTTTTTATCTCAATACAGACAGATTTCACGCAAAACAGACAGAAATTACATGCATTGTGAACGTCCGACTTTTCATGCATTGTGAACTAATCATTTTCGTTCCGTCTCGTCTCGTCAACGAAAACTCGAAAACGTATCGTCATGTTTTAGTCACCTTAGAGCCATTTTTAGCTAGTCATCGTCACGTTATCGTCATAAAAAAAAGTGCGTCAACGAAATCATTACGTTATCGTCATCACTGACGATAACATCACTGGTACAAAGACGTTCCTCTGTATGAAGCGTGGACATGGTTAGACAAAGGAGCCACAGTGGATTCATCCGGTTGCTGGACCAAAGGGGGAAAGTATGTAGCTCCCGAATCACTGTTGCCATATTTGGCTCAACAAATACACACTTTGGGTCACAGTGGTCCAGCAACGATGAATCACAGGTTCTCAAATCAGTGGTGGAATCCAAAATTCAGAAATGTAGCCACAGAAACAGCCAAGAGGTGTGTTACATGTCAGAAAAATAATGATGTACCAGCAGCCACTACACCAGCATCACATACCCCAGCTCCACCAGGACCATTTCGTCACCTGCAAGTTGATTACATATCATTGCCACGTTGCAAGGGAAAAACTGATGTTTTGGTAGTAATAGATAAGTTCTCAAGATGGGTAGAAGCTTATCCAACAGGGCGTGCTACAGCTGCACATACTGCTAAATGTCTTGTCACTGATTTCATTCCCAGATGGGTATTACCAGATTGCATTGACTCAGATCAAGGTACACACTTCACAGGACAGGAAGTCAAGGAAGTGTCTAGAATTTTGAAGATTAAGTGGAATCTTCACTGCCCATACAGGCCACAAGCATCAGGACAGGTTGAACAATCGAACAGAACGATCAAAACCAGACTAAGCAAAATGCATCAGGAAGGGGTATCATGGGTCGAAGCACTGCCAGCAGTACTGTGTAGAATGAGAGCATCACCTAACAGAACAGTAGGACTGAGCCCTCATGAGATTATTACTGGACGCCCCATGCAGATGCCAGGTGTGATTGATCTTAGAAATGCTGATGTACACATTGCCTCAGATGCCCTGATTGCTTACTGTGAAAACCTAACAAAGGCGGTACAGAGTGCCAGAGAGAGAGTTGAGTCATGTTGGCAGACTCCACCAGAAGGTGGACACACAATCCCAGGTCAATGGGTCATGATAAAGTCATTCAGAAATAAGCCATTAGAACCTAAGTGGCATGGGCCACATCAAGTGATGTTGATTACAGCAGCTGCAGTATTGTGTCAGGGAAGGAAAACCTGGATTCATTGTACACACTGTAAAGTTGTTCCCCCACCTACAGGGATAGGTTAGGACACGGAACCAGTGAGGAGCCCAGAGAGGAACCGAAAGCAATATGCTTCGGGGGTCAAACTCTGCGGTGAAGACTTCCCTCATAGGCCTTCACTATCCTAGTCCATCCTTACCTCACTGTTTCCTTAGGTGTCAAAGGGTTTAAGAAATAGGGAAAGAGGGAACAACAATAGCAGACTCAGAAAAGTTTACAAACCTTATTGTTTGAACAAATACTACTCTACTGTCTAGCAGACTCAGAAAAGGTTCCAAATTTTAGTGTTTGAACAGATACTGCTCTACTGTCTTTAGTTTTTTCTTTCTTCCTCTGAGCAGACACCACTTGATGACTGTCCCGAGACTCATACGCACCGAACTCGTCATCTGTGCATGAAGCCACAACCTCAAGAAAACGACTAGACCCACTGCCGAACCAACTATCACGAAAGAAAAAATACACAACGCAGAGACACGCATATGAAACCTTCAGTCATCCATCAACATGATCAAGATTGTCGTACTACTAAGCATCATGGACATCGCACAAAGTGTGGACTCCAGAAACAACATATTCTTAGAGCTGATGAATATGTCAAGAAATGCCTTGTTTCCTGGAAAGGACGTTTGCATGCCACATGCACCTTCAGTAAGAGCAGGAATCCCCTGGGTGGCACACCCTATTTCCAAATGTGACACGTGTACCTTATTCAATCATCATACCAGTGGATTATACAACAAGGATACATGTCACAACACAACAATTCCTCCAGCTTCTCCCTGTTGCATTCCAGGACGACCATCCTGCAACCTAACTTCCGCTACTCCCATCATGACAGATCTACTCCTGCCAATGATGTTCTATTGGTGCATGGAAAATTATGCTCCAGCATCGACTCCACTGGGTGAAATTCCTCGTGAACGTTGCAGCTTTGTGATTGAAAGAGGAACAGAATCCCATGTGTACGTTAGTACAACAGATAAGAAAGAGGAAAATGAGTGTTTCTCCAGAAACCCATCCCTACCAACATTTTTTGCAATAAATCAGTTGTGTATGATCTCTCCACCAACTGACACTTTTTGGTTATGTGGAACTTCTGTCTACAGCCTCCTCCCCAGCCAATTCAACGGAAGGTGCACCCTGGTTTATGTTCTACCAGCTATCAGAGAAAATACACACTCCATCTCAAGCTCCCCACAGCTACAAAATGCAGCTCCTACCACAAACAAAGAAGATGGCTGCATTCCAAGACTCAGTTGTGCACAAACATGGTGGTCAAGAACTCTTGGAGCATTAATACCATCTTATGGTGTTATGCAAGCCCTTGATCAAGTCAGAAGCTTATCGAATTCTGGTCAGAAATTGGCCAATGATACGGCTTTGGCCCTTGGTAACATCATGGGCACTCTCGATTCGCACAATATAATGATCTTACAGAACAGAGTGGCCTTGGATTACATTCTAGCAACGCAAGGAGGAAGCCTGCACCATCATCGGACCAGAATGCTGCACTGGGTTGAATGGACCCCACAGAAAATTTGACCAAAATCCAACAAGACATTCTTGATCTTTCAACTAAATTACTCCAGATAACTGAAGATAATACTTCATGGTTCGGAAACTTGATTAGTAGACCCTGGCTGTGGATAAAGGAAATAGCAATTATGTTTGTGGCGAGGGGGGCATGGTCTCGCGAATTCTGTAGCGAGAGACGAGTCAGGGAGCTGTGCGGTGAGTAAGTAGGTCAAGTGCAGATGATGAACACCTGTGTCTGATTGCAGTGATTGGCGTGGAGACCACATATAAGCTGCCAGGAATGAGAGAGCGGCGAGAGAGAAGGGCTTGGGACTCGCACGCGACCCGCAGCAGATACCAGCAGAGTTTATGCACGAAGTGGAAAGAGTTTTTGACTGAATGGACTGAGTTATTTATGAAACGGGAAGAGTGGTCGTTTGACTGAACCTTGAGAGCTGGAGACATACAGCGTGAGCTGGTACAGCGGGCAGAGTGTTTGTTATACATGTGCTGTAGTACTACACTACGGTGAAGGCGCACGAGCGCACCTTTTTGTTCTTTTATTTTCTGAATAAAGTGCGAGTCCCAATTCCGCCGACCCTGTCTTCTTCTTCCTTCACCCACACACACTAAGCTTGACTACAATGTTGTTGTTCGTTCTACTGGTGTACTATCTATGCGTCCACAGTATAAAGTGTTTCATTCAACAAATGAATCACGCCTCTCACGAAAAATGACAGTTCCAAACAGAAAAGACTATTATCCATAGAAACTTCACGGACCCTAATTGCATGTTTTGTTTCTGTGTCAGCATGCAATTGCAGAAACATCAACACAGAGCTTGTGCCTGTAACGGGCAAAAGTTACAAGAACAAATTTAAGTGTTTAAATTTGTATATAATGTGAGAGTTATTAGAACTCTCAAAGGGGGAAATGTAGTGTTACAAATTATTAAATGTTTTATTTAGGTTCAACAGTATTTTTAACTGAGAAAGTGCACACAATGTTTTCCATTTTGAGACAATCAAGGTTTCGGACATTAACCTCTTGTCACATCTCAAAGGTCAGCTGGGCCTTTTGTTGATCTAATCAGGCTGATTGGATTAGCATCTCAAGGCTCTGAGTTACACTGTTACCTGATGAAATCAGGTAACCAGCTGAATCATGTACTTTCATTTACATGTTTTGTTTCAAGAGTCCCCTCCTCTATGTAATTAATCCCTCCCCCTTGAAAGGTATAAACTCTGTGTTTTTTAGCTATTTGAGTTAGACTTGGTGACTACAGCATCGCAACAGCAAAGTCTTTAATAAAGAGTAACTTCTGCATTGAAAGATATCCTAACGTCTTCTGGTCTTTCGCTTCTAAATCTTCTACACTTAAGAAGAACAAGGTTTATAACACTACGCACTGAAAACCCCTTGGTTAGGATTAGGGGTGGGGAGTGCGTGTGTATTTCACACCATAAAGTGCGTATCATATCCACGCAAAAAAACATTTTTGGCGTAAGCCTATATCATCAGCAAAAAAAGTATAATTTATGTCATATTTCTGAATGATTGCATTACTTGCTCTCTGACTCGTTGGCTGTCGCTCTGTGAGTTCTGAGGATTTTTTTTTTTTTTTTTTTCAATTTACTGGTTTATGTTACACACACCTACATTTAAGGACGGTGATCTGAAATATTCAGTGTCTGATATTTCTGGTTACACTGGGCAGAGCTTAGGGTGATATCTGGTAAAATGGGCCATCAGGTAAATGGGCAATTTAAGGTTTGGGGATCCCAGCCCCTCTGGAATTTAGAGCCAATGACTGCAAAGGATTTCAAACTGTTGTCATATCTGTGCTTGACAAGTAACAGGTGATTTCATTAGTTTATGGTTGCTATGGTGGGCGGGGGAATCGTTCAAATCAAAACTACACCAGAAAGTTACATGGTAAGTAGCCTGGCATACCAAATCTAACTAAACTATTATAAGGATGATAAATCTATAAAAAAACAAACATGCACATAAAAAAAACTATGCATAATATCTGTCTTGATGGCATCAATCAGAAATAATGTTGTTAGTTTGGTAAATGAACATATTTTTTGAAAAACTGATGTTTTTCTTGGCGGCCCAATTTACCTTTACCCACTGAGGTAAAATGGCAAAAACGTAAAAACCTGAGCTCATATTAACAATAATTAAACACAACTTATTCTAATCAAAGTAATGTTGTTGCTGTCACGGTTTGGGTTTTGTTTCTTGTTCCTGGTTCTTGTCTGTCATGTGATCCCCTGTTCTAGTCATGTGATCTTGCCTTATGTTCCCCTGTCTGTTGTGTCATTGGTTGATTGTTTAAGTCTTCCCAGGTGTTTCCCGTTAACCACGCCCCCTTGTTATCCTGTTTAGATCGTTTGCCCCTGTATTTAAGCCCTGTGTTTCAGTCCAGTCTTTGTGAGTTCTTGTATTGTTGTTATGCTGTATGCACGCTGTCCTGTTCCTGAGTCTGGTTACCAAGTCTGTTTAGTTTCTAGTTTATTTAAATAAAACACTGCTGCACGTGGATCCTGCTTTTGTCTCTGCTTCAGCTGCTTGTAACAGAAGAACTCACCGCACCGAGATCCAGCAGCAGCCATGCCAACCCTGTGCCCAGATATCCAAATCTTGCGTCTCTGTCAGGGTGATCGATCCATTGAGGACTACGTGGCAGATTTTGTCGAACTGGCACATCTCGTGCAAATGAGCACCGAATGCCTGATGATCTTTTTCCGTGGAGGATTATCAGAACCACTCCGGTCTGTGATGCCTGCCCATGATCCACACGGCTTGTTGGAAGAATATATCGACCTGGCCCTTTTGCTGAGCGGTTCTCCGTTTACTGTGGGCGTGGAGGAAAAGGAGCTCTGTGAGCCCGTAGTACCCCCTCAGCCTGTTCTTCTCATCACTTCAGCCATCAAGCTAGCCATGGCATCAGTCTATGGGCGTCCAGGACTGATGTCCACCGTGGCACAGCCACCGCTGATGTCAGTGTTGAGGGCCAAGAAGACCGTCGTTCAAGGGGCCAGCCTTCCAGAGACCGTCCAGCCAGAGACCGTCCAGCCAGAGACCGTCCAGCCAGAGACCGTCCAGCCAGAGACCGTCCAGCCAGAGACCGTCCAGCCAGAGCTTCACGTCAGCCACGTCCAGCCAGAGCTTCACGTCAGCCACGTCCAGCCAGAGCTTCACGTCAGCCACGTCCAGCCAGAGCTTCACGTCAGCCACGTCCAGCCAGAGCTTCACGTCAGCCACGTCCAGCCAGAGCTTCACGTCAGCCACGTCCAGCACAGAGCCTTCACCGCTGGTCCCGTCCAGCACAGAGCCTTCACCGCTGGTCCCGTCCAGCACAGCGCCCTCACCGCTGGTCCCGTCCAGCACAGCGCCCTCACCGCTGGTCCCGTCCAGCACAGCGCCCTCACCGCTGGTCCCGTCCAGCACAGCGCCCTCACCGCTGGTCCCGTCCAGCACAGCGCCCTCACCGCTGGTCCCGTCCAGCACAGCGCCCTCACCGCTGGTCCCGTCCAGCACAGCGCCCTCACCGCTGGTCCCGTCCAGCACAGCGCCCTCACCGCTGGTCCCATCCAGCACAGCGCCCTCACCGCTGGTCCCGTCCAGCCCAGCGCCCTCACCGCTGGTTCCGTCCAGCCCAGCGCCCTCTCGCTCTCCGAGACGGAGGAGGAAGAGGACTTCCCGTGTCCCGCAATGCCTGGAAGTCCTCCCTGTACTTCCTGTCAGCCCAGAGTCCTCGCCGCTGGTCCTGTCCGATCCAGAGACTGTTCAAGTCACGTCTGCCGATCCAGAGACAGTTCAAGTCACGTCTGCCGATCCAGAGACTGTTCAAGTCACGTCTGCCGATCCAGAGGCTGTTCAAGTCATGTCTGCCGATCCAGAGGCTGTTCAAGTCACGTCTGCCGATCCAAAGGCTGTTCAAGTCACGTCTGCCGATCCAGAGGCTGTTCAAGTCACGTCTGCCGATCCAGAGGCTGTTCAAGTCCAGAGACTGTTCAAGTCACGCCTGAACCTGATCGCTCTATGTTTGTTTCTGTGTTTACGTCTGTCCTTGTGGCTGTTTCTGTTCTGGTGTCTGTTGCAGAACCGGAGCCAGTGTCTATTCCCGAGCCAGTGTGTGTGTTGTCTGTTCCCGAGCCATTGTGTGTGTGGTCTGTTCCCGAGCCCGAGTGTGTGTTGTCTGTTCCCGAGCCCGAGCCAGTGTGTGTGTTGTCTGTTCCTGAGCCCGAGCCAGTGTGTGTGTTGTCTGTTCCCGAGCCCGAGTGTGAGTTGTCTGTTCCCGAGCCCGAGTGTGTGTTGTCTGTTCCCGAGCCCGAGTGTGTGTTGTCTGTTCCCGTGCCCGAGTGTGTGTTGTCTGTTCCCGAGCCAGTGTGTGTGTTGTCTGTTCCTGAGCCAGAGCCAGTGTGTGTGGTCTGTTCCCGAGCCCGAGCCAGTGTGTGTGTTGTCTATTCCCGAGCCAGAGCCAGTGTGTGAGTTGTCTGTTCCCGAGCCAGAGCCAGTGTGTGTGTTGTCTGTTCCCGAGCCAGTGTGTGTCGTCTGTTCCCGAGCCGGTGTGTGTGTCGTCTGTTCCTGAGCCGGTGTGTGTGTCGTCTGTTCCTGAGCCGGTGTGTGTGTCGTCTGTTCCTGAGCATGTGTCGTCTGTTCCTGAGCCGGTGTCGTCTGTTCCTGAGCCGGTGTCGTCTGTTCCTGAGCCGGTGTCATCTGTTCCTGAGCCGGTGTCGTCTGTTCCTGAGCCGGTGTCGTCTGTTCCTGAGCCGGTGTCGTCTGTTCCTGAGCCGGTGTCGTCTGTTCCTGAGCCTGAGTCACCGCCCTGGCCGCCCGAGGGGTCTTCACTGCCTGGTCCACCCTGGCCGCCTGAACTGCCTTGCCCCCTGCACAGACTTGACCCTCCGTCCCTCCCCCAAGACCGCCTCCACTCACCACCCTCCTGAACTTGTGTTTTTTTGTTTTGATAGGCGTCGGGAGCCGCCCATAGAGGGGGGGGGCTATGTCACGGTTTGGGTTTTGTTTCTTGTTCCTGGTTCTTGTCTGTCATATGATCCCCTGTTCTAGTCATGTGATCTTGCCTTGTGTTCCCCTGTCTGTTGTGTCATTGGTTGATTGTTTAAGTCTTCCCAGGTGTTTCTCGTTGAACCACGCCCCCTTGTTATCCTGTTTAGATCGTTTGCCCCTGTATTTAAGCCCTGTGTTTCAGTCCAGTCTTTGTGAGTTCTTGCATTGTTGTAATGCTGTATGCACGCTGTCCTGTTCCTGAGTCTGGTTACCAAGTCTGTTTAGTTTCTAGTTTATTTAAATAAAACACTGCTGCACGGTGATCCTGCTTTTGCCTCTGCTTCAGCTGCTTGTAACAGTTGCCTTCTCTGTCGATACCATGGTACGCTAGCAACTAAGCAAGTAGAGTTTCGCTGCTGAACAGGAAACACAATACCGGAAACCGGAAGTAGGTCACCACCCATTGGTTGCTGGAGAAACAGGAGGATAAGTGAAAGCGACCAGCTGTATTTTTTAGCTTACCCTGCAGTACACGTCTATAACGCTAAAATATGTGAAGTGAAAGATTACTTGTCATTCTATTATTTTTGCTGTAGAACTTGCATGATAAACAATAATGGGCGTGCTAATGTTGTTTTCCTCAGTGTCTCATCATAATGACATAGAAACGGGCTCTGATAAGGCATTGCTAATGTTAGTAATGACGACTCGCCGTTTTTATTACCCAAACAATTCCTTATCTTTTCAATTCGATGACCATATGAGCTAACGTAACGTTACTTTGCACAAACATGCATAACTTTGTTCGACTGTCATGAATATTTGAAATGTCCATTTACATCAAGTACAAGCTAGCCAAACATAAATGAATCTTACCTGTCCAGGAGAAAATTAGCACCGATGGCGTCTGTCTTCAAATTCTTCTCAGTTTTCAGCCGCCTCCATCTTTCAAAGGCATCTCCTATACAGATCCTTGTTTTATTTCGGACTTTGTTTTGTCACTAAGTATTTCGGATTCATAACACGTTTTTTTTTGGTTTCGCAACGTTAGACATTTTTTTTTTATCCGATTCCGACACGTTTGTAGCTGCAGCTGTGGTAACTAGCAGAGCTGGCAATCCGGATGACGCAACACTACTGACTTTGTGATTGGTAGATAGGTGGAGGGTGGCGCATCAGACCAAAACACAACATGACAACATCAACATCAGTTGAGGGGCCTATACCATGAAGCCGGTTTAGTTGGCTAGCCAGCTATGTTTCAGTTTAGTTTGCGTCAACCCTGGGTTTTAGGGACCATGAAAGTGGTTTGGCTTTTAGCAGTGTTCATCGCCATAGTAACGCTCCACGGCTAACCTGGTCTGGCGCAGGTTATGTTCTAGGTAAGAGGTTGCAAACCGAACTTGGACCAATCAGCTGTGAGCAAAGTGACACATGTCTGATGCGATAAAGTCACTCCACCTGTTTCTACTCCAAATTAAAGGTCACTACATAGCAAATGATTTTTACAGACAAAATCGTCTGGTTTTTAGTGATGCTTATTTAGAATAATAAATGTGTATGATTTAGATATTATTTATGTAAGTATTATAACCTTTATCAATCACACATGTACAATTTTAGTTAATCAATTATTATTACGCAGTTTAAATGAATAAATATATAAGGTAATATAAATACGCTTTAGCATCAATAGATGAAGCTATAAAATGACTACATGTGAGCTTAAATGTTCAATTCTCTCTATACCTTTATCAGCTGTATAAAATAACTTCAGAACTTTTACTTGCACTGATAACAGTAGCGAGACTTTTTCTTTTAGTTGTCCTCTTTCATAGACAGCTGTTTTCTTCTTGCTGTGTAAATTTGTTTAAATTCTTACTATTTTAATACTTGTATTTAATAAGTGAATTGCGCTTCTTCCTCTCGCGAGAAATTAATCTCAGTTTCACTCTTTCTCAACATGTGATTGGCTGTTCGCTACTGATGTCACACTTAAACTCCTAAACTCAGGATCAAAGCCTGAGTTGACAGAGAAAGTTCTTGATCAGCATCATGGTACCAACAAAGCCTGGTTGGATTGGTTTGGTTTGTCAACTCTTAACTAATCCTGTAACCCTGAGTTTGTTCAACTACAATCATGGTACAGGTCCGAGGGCTGCAACTTCACTTTTTAAATGACAATATCCTGGCCGGACTACTGTTGTCAGTGATATAAGTGAACATGTTTTCTTAATGTCTAGTGACATATCAGGGCCATTTTATGATTAATTGAAATACATTTCTTACATACAGCTCCTTTAAAACAAATTAAACCAATTATGAGAGAATCAGTATGTAAAGTAAAAACAGTGCGTATCTATGAAACAAATATTATTTCTCGTGCAATTTATACGCCAAAAATAGTTCCCTTTCGTTGTCACTCCGAGTTACGTCGGATGACGACGAATGGGGTTTCGCTTAGAAAGCCTATCAACTTCGAGTATTACAAAACGAGCCAATGGCAAAGAAATGCCATGGGTCTGCGGAATTTGCATGGCGTAACTCTGCCCCACCTCGTGGGTATAAAAGGAGGAAGCTGGCAACATGCAGATATGTTTTCGCTTCGGAGCCAAGTGTATTCTTCTCTCCACAAGCCATCTCTGAATTGTCAGCTTCACAAACGAGTACCTCGAGTGTTGGTGTGACGGCGATCTACGGCGAGAGCGTGCTTCCTGCTGATCTGTTGCAGTGGTCTGCCAGTCGGTGCGTTTCTCCCCGGGTGCTTCAACACTTGAGTTTTCTCTCACTAAAAGAGCTTACACGTGGCACGTCTTTTTAAAGATGTCTCGCCCGTGTACTTCTGGTTGCGGCAGATTGGTATCGGACTCTGATGGGCACGTGCGTTGCATAGTATGTTTGGGCATTGATCATGCTAGAGCAGTGCTCGTGGATGACTCATGTTCTCTCTCTGGGTACATGACCATCGCGTCATTACGGTCGAGACTCCGTGAACTCGCAAGAGTGAGAGTCCCCTCATCCACCCCCCGTCCTAAGGCTGGTGGCCAGGGTGACCTGAGGGTTACGGTCTGGAAAAAGGCGGCGACTATGTGTCCGTGACCCCAGCCCCCCTCTTCAATGACGGTGCCCGCTAGTGAACTGCTGATTCCCGCGGGTCTACCCTCTGGTGGCCCGCGTGTTTCAGTTGAAGCTACAGAGGAAGATGCCATGTCTGTTGCAGCATCACTAGGTGGGTTTGAGTCTTCTGGAAGTGAGGGCTCGTCACAGCTGCCACCTTCCGGTGTGCATACGGCTGTGCCCGAGTCTGATCCGGAGATGACGGCCATGCTTTCCCGGGCAGCCGCGAGCAACGGACTTGAGTGGAGGCCTCCACCCTGTCCCAAGCGCTCGCGGCTGGACGATTGGTTTTTGGGTAAGGCCGCCGACCCTCGTCCTCGGCAAACCCCAATACCTTTCTTCCCGGATGTGCATGATGAGATCTCGAAGTCCTGGAAGACCCCCCTGTCTTCTCGGGACCGCTCGCTGGTCTCATCCGCCTTTCCTCCCCTCGATGAGGCAGCTGCACTGGGCTTCCCCCGGTTGAACACTCTGTTGCCATGCAACTCTGTCCTCAGAGTGCTTCTTCTCGGGGCGAGCCTAAGCACCCATCCAAACCCTGTAGATTTTCGTCGACCCTGGTGGCGAAGTCTTACAGAGCGGCGGGACAGGCAGCTGCTTCACTGCATGCTATGGCCACTCTGCAGGTCTACCAGGCCCAGATGCTCAGAGACATTCACAAGGGTAGGACAAACCAATGGCTCTTTGATGAGCTGCGCGCCGCGACCGACCTTGCTCTCCGGACGACGAAGGTTACCGCGCGCTCCCTGGGTTTGCTGATGTCCACAGCTGTGGTCCAGGAGAGACATCTGTGGCTGAACCTGGCTGACATGCGGGACGCCGAGCGGACCCGTCTGCTTAACGCCCCCTTGTCCCCGGCCGGCCTCTTCGGCAGTGCAGTTGAAGACTTTGCCCAACAGTTTTCAACTGCCGAGAAACAGACCGAGGCCATCAGACACATTCTGCCCCGCCGGCCCGCTGCTGCCTCCACCCAGCCGGCCTGGCAGACGCCTCGACCTGTTTCCCGCCGAGGGCGCCCTCCTGCGGCTCCCGCCCCTCCCGGGGAGAATCTTTTGTTCTCCACTCCCCGCTGCTCACCCACGGGTGGGCAGCACCCTAATGTGGTTGAAAACAGAAACAATCCCCTCTTCCCTGAGCTCACAGAGTTCTCGGGCAACACAGAGCGCCGCCCACAAGCCGTGCTCTCCTCGCCCCCCTCTGTCCCAGAGGTGGTTGACACGGCGTGCCGTCCACGGACCGCTTCGCCCCTGTCCCCCTCTGTCGCCAGACCCCTGGCAGAGCAGGCCCCCGCGGGACGACCAGCCTGGTCCTCCCCTGGCCCCCTCTATCAGGGCGCGGTTGCTAACTGTGCCCCCACACCGGGCCGCTATGCCGTCCACGTCTGGGCCAGTTACTCCGCTTCGCTGCCCCTCCGGGGGGACGCCTGTTACAGCCCCTACTTCATTGTCCCCAAGAAAACCGGTGGGTTACGGCCAATCCTGGACTTTCGCGTGCTGAACCGCTCCCTTCACAGGATGCCGTTCAAGATGCTCACTGCCAAACGCGTTTTCGAATGCATACGGCCCCAGGATTGGTTTGCAGCGATCGACCTTAAGGACGCCTAATTTCATGTCTCCATTCTTCGTCGACACAGACAGTTCCTTCGGTTTGCTTTCGAGGGGCAGGCATACCAGTACGCGGTTATCCCTTTCGGGCTAGCCCTGTCTCCTCGCATCTTCACGAAGCTTGTCGAGGCTGCCCTTGTTCCCCTTCGGGTCAACTGGGAGAAGAGCAAACTTTGCCCCGTGCAGAGGATCTCTTTTCTCGGTATGGACATCGACTCGGTCGCCATGTACGCGCAGCTTACGAGCAAGCGCGCGCAGTCACTGCTGACTTGCATGAGACAATTCGAGGGCAGGAGTGCGGTTCCACTGAAACTCTTTCAGAGGCTCCTGAGGCATATGGCATCTGCAGCCGCGGTCACGCCGCTCGGATTGCTTCATATGAGACCGCTTCAGCTTTGGCTTCGTGACCGAGTCCCAAGGTGGGCATGGCAACACGGCACGCTCCGAGTACCAGTTACTCCGACCTGCCGTCAGTTCTTCACCCCGTGGTCGAACCTCAGTTTTCTCAGGCCGGGTGTCCCCCTGGAACGAGCTTCACGGCATGTTGTTGTCTCAATAGATGCCTCCACCTTGGGCTGGGGTGCCATGTGCAATGGACATGCTGCCGCGGGCTCCTGGACAGGACCCCAGCAGCTATGGCATGTCAATTGCCTCGAGTTGTTGGCAGTACACCTTGCCCTGGACCGCTTCCGGGCGTTGCTCAGGGGTCAACACGTACTAGTCCGTTCAGACAATACCGCCACTGTAGCGTACATCAACCATCAAGGTGGTCTATGCTCCTGTGGGTACACATACTGGCCTTACTGGCCCAACCGGACCTGGTTCCCCGAACTAGTACTCCTCGCAACAGCACCTCCCTGGCCGATCCCTCTGAGGAAGAACCTTCTTTCTCAAAGACGGGGCACCCTATGGCACCCTCGTCCCGATCACTGGAACCTCCACGTGTGGCTCCTGGATGGGACGAGGCAGGTTTGAGTACCCTACCACCAGCGGTGGTGGCTACCATCACTTCCGCTAGGGCGTCATCCACGAGACACGTCTATGCGTTGAAGTGGAACCTCTTCGTCAGCTGGTGCTCTTCTCACCGAGAAGACCCCCGGAGTTGCTCGATCAGCGTTGTGCTTTCCTTCCTTCAACAGGGGTTGGAGCGAAGGCTGTCTCCCTCCACCCTGAAGGTCTATGTTGCCTCATTGCCGCACACCATGACCTCATCGAAGGAAAGTCGGTGGGGAAGCACGACCTGGTCATCAGGTTCCTGAGAGGAGCGAGGAGACTAAATCCGCCTCGCCCTCCTCTCGTTCCCTCTTGGGACCTCTCAGTGGTTCTAACTGCCCTGAAGAGTCCTCCATTTGAGCCCCTGCAATCAGTCGAGCTTAAATTCCTGTCTATAAAGACAGCGCTCATGGTTGCACTGGCCTCCATCAAGAGGGTAGGGGACCTGCACGCATTCTCCGTTGACGAAGCGTGCCTGGAATTCGGGCCAGCTTACTCTCACGTGATCCTGAGACCCCGGCCTGGATATGTGCCCAAGGTTCCTACCACTCCCTTCCGGGACCAGGCGGTGAACCTGCAAGCGCTGCCCCTGGAGGAGGCAGACCCAGCCTTGGCATTGCTCTGTCCAGTAATCGCTCTCCGCGCCTATGTAGACAGAACGCAGTGTTTCAGGACCTCAGACCAGCTCCTTGTCTGTTATGGTTGGAAGCTGAAGGGAAAGGCTCTCTCCAAGCAAAGGTTGTCTCACTGGATAGTGGACGCCATTTTTTTTGGCATACCAGCAGCAAGGTCGACCGTGCCCCCTTGGTGTGACTGCCCACTCCACCCGGAGTGTGGCGTCCTCTTGGGCTCTAGCGCATGGCGCCTCGCTAACAGACATCTGCAGAGTTGCAGGCTGGGCGACACCTAACACATTCGCCAGATTCTACAATCTCCGATTGGAGCCAGTGTCCTCTCATGTACTCGTTTCAACCAGCTAGTACTGGACCCGCTCAGGTGTCTTCGCTTGCTCGCCATTCCACTCCATGGACTGGATACGTGCGATATTCTCCTCAGGTGAGCTTCTCTGAAAGCCCTGAGTTCCTCCAGCACTCCTGACGTCGGCGCCAGTGTCTATTGCCTGCGCGTCGGCTAGGTGCCTCCTGTGTGCATGGTCCCTCCTCTGAGCGACCCCCACATGTGTATTTCCACTGTAAGCCTCTCTGAGCATGTGTCTTTCCCTTGGCAAGCCACCTTGCCACCCTTGGGTTTGAAATATTCCACCTGCGGCTGGACACCCCAGTGTTCTCCATATGCATCCTTCGGGTCATATGTGTATTCTCTAAGTTCCTCCTGTTGGGCTGGCAATATTTGCATATTTCCTCTAAACTATGGGATATGCTCCCCAGTGTACCTTGGTATTCCTGTGTTAAATGGAGTCCTTCGTCCAGTCTATGACAGGGATCTCGATTTACGCAGGGCACTGGAAGACACCTAGAAGGTGGCGTGATTAGACTGGTAACCCCATTTGTCGTCATCCGACGTAACTCGGAGTGACAACGAAAGGGAACGTCTATGGTAACGTATGTAACCCTCATTCCCTGAGTAGGGAACGGAGACGTTACGTCTGCCTGCCACTTTCCGCTGTACCGCGGGGATCGCCTGAGCTCAGTCTTGGCTCCTCAGCGAAGAAACATATCTGCATGTTGCCGGCTTCCTCCTTTTATACCCACGAGGTGGGGCGGAGTTACGCCATGTAAATTCCGCAGACCCATGGCATTTCTTTGCCATTGGCTCGTTTTGTAATACTCGAAGTTGATAGGCTTTCTAAGCGAAACCCCATTCGTCGTCATCCGACGTAACGTCTCTGTTCCCTACTCAGGGAACAAGGGTTACATACGTAACCATAGACGTTTTTGCGTGCATATTCTACGCACTGAAAACCCCTTGGTTAGGATTAGGGCTGGGGAGTGCGTGTGTATTTCACGCCATAAAGTGCGTATCATACAGTATGCACGCAAAAGAAATTTGGGCGTAGGCCTATATCATCAGCAAAAAATTAAATTTAGGTCATATTTCTGAATGATTACATTACTTGCCCTCTGGCTCGTTGGCGGTCGCTCTGTGAGTTATGTGGAAATTATGGCTAGTTTACACTACAGGATTTTAAGCCCGATTTAAGCCCGATTTGCAAGTCAACAAGCTCGCCGACAGGTCGGGCTGTAATCGCGCGCAAATCTGCGGGTGATCTGCGCTCGCCAATCTTTAAGTGTGAAATACTAAACGACGCATCAAAAACGCTCGCTGACACATCGCAGATGCGTCACCGATGCCGAACAAATATCTAGCATGCCAAATATCTGGAGCTGTCGGCCGACTCGATAGCGTGTGGTGTCACGTGTCGTGGCGAGCTACAGCCAATGAGAGAGCAAGGCATAGGTTGAGGTCACCGAAAGAAAAATAGCAGCAGCACCAGCAATGGCTTCAAGGAAATTATGCAACCAAGAAATGGAGCAAAATTTAATAGAACTCTGGCAGGAGCATAACTGCCTCTACGATATTTCAAACGAGATGTATCACAACCGAGCTGAGAAAGAGAAGAGGTGGACAGAAGTTCAGTATGGCGTACCACAAGGCTCAGTACTAGGACCGCTGCTGTACACTCTGTACATTCTACCTTTAGGAGATATCATTAGGAAACATGGAATTACCTTTCACTGTTATGCTGATGATACTCAGCTCTATATTTCTTCCAAACCTAACGAAACTCACCAATTCACAAAATTATCGGAATGCATTGTTGATATCAAAAATTGGATGACTAGTAATTTCCTACTACTAAATTCTGAAAAAACAGAGATTCTAATTATTGGACAAAAAACTTCCACACGTAATAACCTAGAATACCGTCTAACACTTGATGGCTGCTCTGTTAAGTCTTCGTCGTCAGTTAGGAACCTGGGTGTGCTCTTTGATTCCAATCTTTCATTTGAAAGTCACGTGTCTAGTGTCTGTAAACCCGCATTTTTCCATCTTAAAAATATATCTAAATTACTTCATATGCTCTCATTGACAAATGCGGAAGAAACTAGTTCATGCGTTCATGACATCAAGGCTAGATTATTGTAATGCTCTACTGGGTGGTTGCCCTGCACGCTTAATAAACAAACTACAGCTAGTTCAAAACGCAGCCGCTAGAGTTCTTAGCAGAACCAGGAAGTACGACCATATTAGCCCGGTTCTGTCAACACTACATTGGCTCCCTATTAAACATCGTATAAATTTTAAAATATTGCTGATTACTTACAAAGCACTAAATGGTTTAGCTCCCCAGTACTTGAGTGAGCTCTTAACGCATTATAGTCCTTCAAGTCTATTGCGATCTCAAAGTTCTGGCCAGTTGATAATACCTAGAATATCTAAATCGACTGCTGGCGGTAGATCCTTTTCCTATTTAGCACCAAAACTTTGGAACAATCTTCCTAACATTGTCCGGGAAGCAGACACAGTCTGTCAGTTCAAAGCTAGACTAAAAACACATCTCTTTGACCTAGCATTCACATAACACTCTATAGACTTCTATAATTCAATATTAGGCTGCTTAGATTAGGTCAGCCGGAACTGGGAACATTTCCCTTAAATCCTGATGTACTCGTTACATCATAAGAAGAATGGCATCTACGCTAATTTTAGTGTCTTTGTTTATCCCGAGGTTTTCCCGCAGCCTGCCGGATCCAGGCCGTTTCCAGATCTGACGAAGGACTTTCGCCTGGACCTGATGACAATGCAGTGCTGAAGTGCCAACTAGCCTCTCCCTATGGAGGATCCCTATACCACTCTACAGATAAAGCGTTGTGGAATTTTTCGGTTTGCGTACCTACCCAAAGTGATAAGATAAAATAAAATTCTGCATCAAAATTTATAGACAAGACAGGTAGTTTGTTTAGGCATGGTTTGTAAGGAATTACAAACCTGCGCACATATATTCAAACGCACACAACTATAGAATCAATTCTTAATGCGCATGTGAACGCCATCAGTGTCTATCACAGGTTCACGTTTAAAGTCTCTTTAGAGAGAATGGTGTCGTCTTAGCGGCCCCTAATTTAATAACAAATGATCATTTAGACGGAAGTGAATCAATCAAAACTAACTTTAGCTGGAAAAAACATTTTTCAAGAACCACTATGAAACCAAACCAATCTCTGTTACCTTAAATTATATGTTTATCTCTGTAAAGCTGCTTTGAAACAATCTACATTGTTAAAAGCGCTATATAAATGAGGATGACTTGACTTGACTTGACAGAAGTCGCTAATGCTCTTCAGCAGCCAGGTGAGCTAACGTCAAATATGTAAATTCATTAGCACGATGAGAGATAGATGGAAGTTGTGTTGTAATAACACAACATTGTATGTATTAATGTTTCAATGGACATGACTATTACTTTATAAATTGTAACATAATTGTTGTACCTTCGTTTATTTACATCAAATGTAGGCTACAGTTGCAGTTGTAGTCAAGGTGTAGCTATGATATTAATTTGCATTAGGCTATAATTTGCAGGACTGTGGTTGTAATGGTGATGTGGTCTTTGAAATTGAGAATTTATATTAGAGGATGAAAATATCATATATTCTTTTATTGCATCTCCATTGTAATCTGTAATGGTAACATAAATATAGGTTCAATAAAATTAAAATGTTAAAATAAAACAAATGTGCATCTAGGCCTAATGGTACCTGATTCATATTGCTGGATTTTTGTGGTCACATTGTTCAAGGCAATTTGAAGCAGGCAAAGAATTTTGCGACTGCATTTACAACTGATAACTATAAAATGTATTAATTTTTTTCCTTCTTCAGTTGAGGACGTTAAGACCAGGGCAATATCCCTGCGAACGCAGTACTGTAGGTTGCTAAAACCAAAACCGAGTGGGAGTGGCAGCAAACCCATGACACCAAGGCAAAGGTGGCTCCTCAGAGTCATGGATTTTATTAAAAGCTACATTGTTCACCATCCATGTGAAACCACTGTAGGTTACACATTTCTACTCAGATTAAATATGTCGTGGTAACGTGCACTGAATATTACACATTGCTGGGAAAATGTTCCACAAACTGTAAGTGCAGATTAAAGTAACTCTGTTACACTTTATTTATTTTTAACATGTCATTGTTATTGTATAATTATATATTTAAGTAATATTAATTAACTACATTTACTTATAGGGTTAGGGTAGGATTAGGTTTTTGTAAAGGTTTATGTAATTGGACATAATTTAATTACTATGGTAAGTACATGTAATGTAGAGGTGCTTCCTGGTTTATGGGGATGCTGTCCACACTGCCAAAATAACAAAAACCTGGTTCAATCATAGGGTTCAATGACCATGGGATTACTGTGTAACTACTGTGTATTTTCAAGTAACATTCTAATTTTCTGAGATTTTGATTTTGTGGTTTTCACAAGCTGTAAGCCATAATCAGCAAAATTATAACCAATAAAGGCTTGAAATATCTCACTTTGCATGCAATGAGTCTATATAACAGTTAGTTATTATTTCCTTTTAAGTTGAATTCCAGAAATAAAAGACCTTTTTCAAGATATTCTAATTTATTGGGAAGCACCTGTATTTAACAAGGCCAATGTAAAATAAAGTGTTACCAGTAAGTTTCATAATCATCACTCTTCCAGGTTGGTGCTTCATTCAGCGAGCTGGGTGACGCAGAGGAGCAGGATCTTTCGGAATCAATACCGGACTCACCTTTAGCACCAAGCCTGTCATGTACAGCTTCAGTAGAATCATCACATGAAGGAGCTTCACCCACAGCTGTTGAGGAAACTCCTTCGACTGCCTCATCTGATAGGATGGCGGTGCAAACCAGGGGAGGGAAACGCAAGAGGATGCCAGAAACGGATGTAGAGCTGCAGAAGCTTGAAGTCCTAAAGAGGATGGCTGCTAAAGTAGATGTTCAACCAACTCCAGATGCATTAACAGCATTTGGGAACCAGGTTGTACTGGAATTGAGGCAAATTCAAGACCCTGGATATTTAGCAAGACTGAAAAAGAACATAATGGTAATGATCTATGACGCTCAGGAGACTGAAAGGAACAGATCCTTGTCTTCACATGCACAAGTCATTTCAGCTCCACCACAGGCACAGTCTCATCCTTGTTACTCATCAGCTTTGAGTCCTCATCCAACCTTTTTGCAAACACTGCAAGATAATGGCCATTATGAAAGACTGTGAAAAGCTTACATTGTTACAGTGTTTCTGTTTACATATTGTTGTGAATTTATTTGTCCTTTTTTTTTTGCACTATTGCACTTGTCAACACATTTGAATATACAGTACCAGTCAAAAGTTTGGACACACTTTCCCATTATCTTGGATGAGTAAGTATGTACAATGTATGTCCATAACTGTTCTCAAAGTCTATGTTGACATTGCAGTGTAAAGTAGAGGCACTGGATGGCTTTTGCACAGTAATATACAGTGTATTTTTTTTTTACTTTAATAAATTATTTTTCCAATAAATGTTTGAAAATCAAATTACCAAAACAGCATGTCTGTACGTTTTTTTCAAAGCCATTGCATCTCAAATTGCATAGTGTCTTTAAAGCCTGTCAATACATTACATTTTTACAGTATTTCTTTATACGTTTAATTGTCTGTTGGCCTTTTAAACAAATTTTTTTTTTAAAAATAGTTTGGAAGCTGCAGGAATGTGCAAAATGTATACTGTTAATATACTGTTTGAAGTATCCATTTAAAGCAGGGGTAGGCAAGTTCGGTCCTAGAGAGCCGCTGTCCTGCAGAGTTTGGCTCCAACACTGAAAAAAACCTTACCTGCCTATAGCCTTAGTAATCCTGAAGACATTGATTAGCTTGTTCAGGTGTGTTTGTTTAGGGTTGGAACTGAATTCTGCTGGACAGCGGCTCTCTAGGACCGAACTTGCCTACCCCTGATTTAAAGAATGACGATGTAAAATTTATAACAGGTAAATTAAAGATCTTTATTGATTTAGAATTTAACAACAAAGGCCAACGCAGAACACACACAACGAAAAGGCTGACAAGATACCTCGACATCTCTTCTTTTCTAAATGTGTTGCTCCTGCCAAGAAACGCTACCTGCTGGTGAGACAAAATAGTGTCGCAAACGATTTCGCTTCATTTTTGCTGTGACTGTTGCATTGCGTGCTCTTCTATGCTCCACAGGCTGAAAAGCCCCCATCCCATGATTCCTTCAGACTCCATCAACCATGTTATGGTCAGCATTCTCCCAGTCTGCAAAGGCTGGAGGTGTATATGCCTCGGACCTCCGCTCGCAGAGGAAGTTGTGGATGCACAGGGAGGCCATTGTTATCTTCACCACCTTGTGTGGCTCCAAGCATATGGTCGACCTGAAAACCCTCAACCTGTTGGCAAGAATGCCAAAGGCATTCTCTACCACTCGTTGTGCCCTAGAGAGCCGGTAGTTCAGTACTCTTTGACTGTGCTCCATCTGCCTGAATGGATAGGGCTTCATCAGGTCATGTCTTAAGGGATATGCGTCATCACCCACAAACATATAGGGCATCAGTATGTCAGAGCTAGGCAAAGGCTCAGGTGGAGGAAAGTTCAGCAGGCCCTGGTCCATTGCTTTGCGCAGGTCAGAGTGTCCAAACAGTCCAGTATCTTACACCCTACCTTGGGTACCCACACTTGCATATATGAACTTGTAGTTCGCATCTACAGCCGCCATCATTAGCACAGAGAACCTGCCCTTGTAGTTGTGGTAAAGACTGCCACTTTTTGTTGGAGACTGCACGTGAATGTGCTTTCCATCGAGTGCCCCAAGGCAATGTGGAAACTGCCATTTGCTTGCAAAATCCTGCGCTATTGACCGCCATTCTGCCTCTGTTGATGGTGTCTACAACAATAGGGGGGGAAAAACAGTGGTTGGGAATTTATGTAAGAATCAGAATGCCTTTATTATCATAGTCACAAGTACAACAAAATTGGATAGCCATCCTTTTGTGGTGCAAAGAGCATATAATTAAAAACATAAAAAAGGTTTTAAAGATAAACTAGGGATAAAATTACACACAGCATATAAATAAATCATAAAATAGGTAGATAAAATAATATCTAATAAAGTTAAAAATAACATCACATACAAATAAAAAGTACAGATATACAGATAAAAAATAAAAAATAAAGTAATACAAGTACAAATACATAATATAAATAAATGCACAGAATTTAACAATGACATGGTTTCTGGTCATACTTTGTAGTCAAATAATATTTTCAAGGTATTTGTACTGTATATTGTAAGTATCCAGAATGTATGTTCTGGATGTTAATATATCACAGCTTGCCGTAACAGCCTACCTTCAGGAAGTCTTCCTTCATAACCTGGTACAGGGCGGCACAGGTCTCCACAACTATCTGTGAGATGGTGCTGGTCCCAACCCTGTACTGGAACCTGAGGGACTTGAATGTTTCACCTGCATGAGACAAAAAGAACAATGATAAAACATACAGAGACAATAACATTAACAATAACTACATCGGTTTTTATATAACTTTGATAAGCAGTCACACCAACCTGTTGCTAAGAACCGCAGTGTCAAAGACAGACGCTCTCTAGGTGGTATTGCCAGTCTCATTTTGGTGTCCTTTTTTTATGAGGTGTTCGACTTTCCCCAGCAAGAAATCAAACTCGTCTGCGGTCATTCGCAGCATCTCCCTAAACCCACTGTCATAATTCATCTATGTAAAAGACAAATAAAGAAATAAATCAGCTTATCACAATCAACAACCCTTTGTATTTGTAAACATTTTTGCCAAACCACAACACGAGCAGGCAGCTGCTTCAATACATGTTTTACTCACCTCCAACTCTCTCTGTAGCACGGACAATCCCTGCTGCCTGCGTGCGCTTATCCAGCCTTTGACCCATATTCTTATTTTCCCCATTTCTTTTCTTTGTTCTGAACAGACCATTGCGCAAACAACTTGCACCGCCAATTTTGTCCCGGTGTCCATTTTTAAATAGACGTAATTAACACCTGTTTCGCGATAGTTCCCATCCACCTCTCGCGTGTGTTTTCGTGACTAAACGTGGTTTGGGGGACTGGAGAGAGTCGTTGAGTGACAGAGTTGTTGTCAGCTCGTGTAGTGTGTAACCCCCTGTTGCAGATCATTCATGTAGTATCGCGTAGAGTGAACAGCACAACGACTTCAAGAGTCCAGAGCAAGTCATGTAGTGTGAACAGCACACCGATCTGCCGACGTTTAAAGTTGTGTAGTGTGAACTAGGCATTACTCAACAACAAAACAAAAAAAAACAGTTTACTGGTTTATGTTACACCTACATTTAAAGTCCCTGTCAAAATGAATTAAGTCATCTTTGTCAAAATTATAAAGTCAAAATTAAGTATGTGCTCTGAGTTTGTCACACCACAGAAAAATGTGTTAGTAGCCACCCAGCCAAATTTGAATGATTAAAAAAGCCGGCAAAAGTAGGCTACATAAAATAAGCTATCAAAATCTTGAAAAAATGAGCAGTAGTCTCTAGCTGTGTCCCAATGTGAAGGCTGCATCCTTCAAGGCTGCATCCTTCATACATAAAAAAATATGATGATATTGTAACGATCTGGGAAGAATGAAGCGAGCAGTGAATCCAATTGCAAGCACATTTATTGATAAAACAAACAAAAGAAACTCAGACCAGGAACACAGAAACAGCAACCATTACAACATTAACAACTCACAAAGACAGGGCTGAAACACAGGGCTTAAATACAGGGGTAAACGAGCTAAACAAGATAACAAGAGGGCGTGGTTAATCAGAAACACCTGGGGATACTTATAAACTAGAAAAACTACAAAGGACTACAAAACATGACACAGAACAGGAAATAACTAAAGTTCACACAAGACAAGGGAAACACAGGACAGACAGGAACAAGACATGAAGCCACACCGTGACATAGCCCTCCCCCTATGGGCGGCTCCCGACGCCCGTAAAAAACAAACAAAAAAAGTTCAGGAGGGTGGTGAAGTGGAGGCGGTCTTGGGGCAGGGATGGAGGGCCAGGTCCGCGCAGGGAACAGGACCAGGGCCTTGCAATGGCGGGCATGGGCCATGGGACGTGGGCGGAGCAGGACGCGCAGGCGGCGGCCAGGGTGGAGCAGGCCGCGCAGGCGGCCAGGGCGGTGACAGTCCATCGGGCGACCAGGGCAGAGACGACCCCTCGGACGGCCAGGGCGGAGACGACCCCTCGGGCGGCCAGGGCGGTGAAGACCCTTCGGGCGGCCAGGGCGTAGAAGACCCTTCGGGCGGCCACGGCGGTGAAGACCCCTCGGCGGCCACGGCGGTGAAGACCCCTCGGGCGGCCACGGCGGAGAAGGCCCTTCGGGCGATCCCGGCTCAGGTACAGCAGACACCGGCTCGGGAACAGCAGACACCGGCTCGGGAACAGCAGAAACCGGCTCGGGAACAGCAGACACCGGCTCGGGAACAGCCAACACACACACTGGCTCGGGAACAGCCAACACACACACTGGCTCGGGAACAGAGAACACACACACTGGCTCGGGAACAGACAACACACACTCTGGCTCGGGAACAGACAACACACACACTGGCTCGGGAACAGACAACACACACACTGGCTCGGGAACAGAAAACACACACACTGGCTCGGGAACAGACAACACACACACTGGCTCGGGAACAGACAACACACACACTGGCTCGGGAACAGACAACACACACACTGGCTCGGGAAAAGAAAACACACACACTGTCTCGGGAACAGACAACACACACACTGGTTTGGGAACAGACAACACACACACTGGCTCTGGCTCGGGAACGGACAACACACACACTGGCTCTGGCTCGGGAACAGACAACACACACACTGGCTCGGGAACAGACAACAAACACACTGGCTCGGGAACAGACAACAAACACACTGGCTCTGGCACGGGAACAGACAACACACACACTGGCTCGGGAACAGACAACAAACACACTGGCTCGGGAACAGACAACAAACACACTGGCTCGGGAACAGACAACAAACACACTGGTTCGGGAACAGACAACACACACACTGGCTCGGGAACAGACAACACACTCACTGGCTCGGGAACAGACAACACACTCACTGGCTCGGGAACAGACAACACACTCACTGGCTTGGGAACAGACAACACAGACTCTGGCTCGGGAACAGGAACAGACTCTGACTCGGAGGCGGCCATCTTGTCCGTAGACACTGGCTCGGAGGAAGTGACATGAAAAGTCTCTGGATCGGCAGACGTGACTTGATCAGTCTCTGGATCGGCAGACGTGACTTGAACAGTCTCTGGATCGGCAGACGTGACTTGAACAGTCTCTGGATCGGCAGACGTGACTTGAACAGTCTCTGGATCGGCAGACGTGACTTGAACAGTCTCTGGATCGGCAGACGTGACTTGAACAGTCTCTGGATCGGCAGACGTGACTTGAACAGTCTCTGGATCGGCAGACGTGACTTGAACAGTCTCTGGATGGGCAGACGTGACTTGAACAGTCTCTGGATCGGCAGACGTGACTTGAACAGTCTCTGGATCGGCAGACGTGACTTGAACAGTCCCTGGATCGGCAGACGTGACTTGAACAGTCTCTGGATCGGTGGGCCCTGGCGCAGGATCAACGGGCTGTCGGCTGGGCGTTATCAGCAGGGCAGAGGGCTTTGTGCTGGGCAGGACCAGTGGTAACGGAAACTCTGGGCTCGACGGGACCAGCGGTGAAGGAAACTCTGGGCTGGACGGGACCAGCGGCGAAGGAAACTCTGGGCTGGACGGGACCAGCGGCGAAGGAAACTCTGGGCTGGACGGGACCAGCGGCGAAGGAAACTCTGGGCTGGGTTCATGGGCTGTCGCTGATGTGTGTGCTGCCCACACACACAAAACAGCCATGGACACCACAATAAGCGCTGTGCCTTCCAGGACAGACTCAAGTGCGGCGTGTTCAGTCTCTGGCGGGCAGGTGATATGCTCCGGTTCTGGCGAACAGGCGACGGGCTCAGGCTCTTGCTCGAAGACTGGCTCTGGCTCTTGCTCGAAGACTGGCTCTGGCTCTTGCTCGAAGACTGGCTCTGGCTCTTGCTCGAAGACTGGCTCTGGCTCTTGCTCGAAGACTGGCTCTGGCTCTTGCTCGAAGACTGGCTTTGGCTCTTGCTCGAAGAATGGCTCTGGCTGGACGTGGCTGACGTGAAGCTCTGGCTGGACGATCTCTGGCTGGACAGTCTCTGGCTGGACGGTCTTTGGCTTAGGAGCCACCGGACACGTCGTTGAGGAGGCCATTTTTCTCCTCCTCCTCCGTCTCCGGACCACCGGATTCGGGACCACCGGAACTGGGACCACCGGAACAGGGACCAGTGGTAAAGGCCTGGCGTGACACGGGATGAATCTCTCCAAACATCTGGAAAGCGCCTCTCTCCAGCCCAGACCGGAGAGATTGGGGAGTTCCCTCGGGTTAACCTCCTTAGCCCCCAGCCGGTAACAGACTTTAATTGCCTCGTCATCCAGGGAGCAGGAGGCAGCAAGAGGAACAAATCCCCACGTATACTGGAATAGATCAAGGCTTTCCAGGGCCAAGGCCGCGATCTGTCCAGCGAACTCCCGGTCTAGGTTGTGTAGATCAGGCGAGATCCGTGCTGCTGGATTCATATTTGGTGAGTTGTTCTGTAACGATCTGGGAAGAATGAAGCGAGCAGTGAATCCAATTGCAAGCACATTTATTGATAAAACAAACAAAAGAAACTCAGACCAGGAACACAGAAACAGCAACCATTACAACATTAACAACTCACAAAGACAGGGCTGAAACACAGGGCTTAAATACAGGGGTAAACGAGCTAAACAAGATAACAAGAGGGCGTGGTTAATCAGAAACACCTGGGGATACTTATAAACTAGAAAAACTACAAAGGACTACAAAACATGACACAGAACAGGAAATAACTAAAGTTCACACAAGACAAGGGAAACACAGGACAGACAGGAACAAGACATGAAGCCACACCGTGACAGATATGGTGACCCAAAACAGACGAACAACTGTTCCGATTTCCTCCACAGGGCAGCTCTGTGGACATAAGCATCTAAAGCCCTAATGGGACACATTAAATTCAATTCCTCCTGGTCTGACGTCAAAAAAGGCGGAGGACAGAAGGCCTGCAGTACTATAGGCCTAACGGGAGTGGTTGGCACCTTAGGAACATACCCTGGTCTAGGACAGAGAAAAGCCTTAACCGAACCAGGAGCAAATTCCAAGCACGAGGGAGCCACAGAGAGTGCTTGAATATCTCCAATTCTTTTTAGAGACGAGATAGCAAGAAGAAGGATAGTCTTAAGTGTAAGGAACTTTTCCGAAACTTCCTCGATGGGCTCGAAGGGACCTAGGGAGAGATCCTCTAAGACAATGGCCAGATCCCAAGATGGTACCCTCGTGCGAACTGCAGGCCTCAGCCTCAGGGCGCCACAAAGGAAGCGAGATACAAGTGGGTGTCTCCCGAGAGAACCTCCGCTTGAAGGGGCGTGGTAAGCAGCTAAGGCCGCCACATACACCTTCAGTGTGGAGTGGGATAAACCTGTGGAGAGACGGTCCTGCAGGAAATCCAGCACTGTACCAACTGGGCAGTTAACTGGGTCCTGCTGGCGCTCTCTGCACCTCGAGGTGAAAAGTTTCCACCTCGCTGCATATAACTTCCTCGTGGCGGGAGCACTGGATTGGAGGATGGTCTCAACGACCTCAGTCGAGAGACCAGAGTCTATGAGCTGGGCCCCCTCAGAGGCCAAGCCCACAGCCTCCATAGTTCTGGGCGGGGGTGAAGGATCGACCCACTCGCCTGAGAGAGTAGATCTCTCCTGATCGGTATCTCCAGGGGAGAGCCGTCGAGGAGAGACACTAGGTCCGCAAACCACACTCGGGCCGGCCAGAACGGGGCTATTAACAGAAGACAAGCGTGACCTCGGCCATGGATGTACCATCGCGTCAAACCCCAGGGGGGCTGGCTGGCTGAGAGAGAACCACAGTGGACAGTGAGATGTCTCTCGGGAAGCAAATAGGTCTACCTCAGCACGACCGAAATGCTCCCATAGGAGCTCCACCACCTCGGGGTGAAGACTCCATTCCCCGGGCCTCGGCCCCTGCCTCGACAGGATGTCTGCCCCCTGATTTAAATACCCCGGGAGATAAATAGCTCTCAGAGAAAGAATTTTCCCCTGGGACCATAGAAGGATCTGACGTGCCAGTTTGTACAGCGGGCGAGAACACAGACCCCCCTGATGGTTGATATAAGAGACCACCGATGTTGTCTGTTCGGACAAGGACATGGTGGCCCCTTAGGTCTGGGAGGAAGTGTTTCAGAGCCTGAAATACTGCCAACATCTCTAGACAATTTATGTGCCATAGACGGTGATGGTCCTTCCACAGACCCCGAGCTGGGCGACCACTCATGATCGCTCCCCAACCCGTGAGAGAGGCATCTGTCGTTAGCAAAACGTGACGACAAGGAGCTCCCAACACAGGTCCTTGGGACATAAAGCAAGGATCTATCCACATAACCAGGGCGCGATGACACCGTCGCGAACTCATGATCATGCGAAAAGGATCTCCCCTCGGGGAGAAACCCTTGGTTCTGAGCCACCACTGTAATGGGCTCATGTGCAGGAGGCCAAAGATTATCACGTTGGACGCAGCCGCCATGAGACCTAACAGTCTCTGGAACTGTTTTACGGTGGAGGAGTGGCCTAGCTTGACCTGATATACTGCAGCGAGAATCGAAGCAACACGAGCAGGTGACAATCGTGCCTGCATCGTCGTCGAATCCCATACTACACCGAGAAAGGTGGTTCTCTGTAATGGAGAAAGAACACTCTTCTTGGCGTTGAGCCTCAACCCCAATCTTTTGATGTGAGCAAGAACAGCATCTCGATGCTGAACCGCCTGCTGTTCCGACTGAGCTAGAATTAACCAATCGTCTATATAGTTCAGAATACGGATGCCCTGCAGCCTGAGCGGAGCTATAGCTGCATCCATACACTTCGTGAACGTGCAGGGTGACAGTGCTAGGCCAAACGGAAGAACCCGATATTGGTACGCTTCGCCCCCGAAAGCGAACCTCAGGAACTTCCTGTGTTGAGGGAGGATAGAAACATGGAAGTAGGCGTCCTTTAGATCTATCGTGACAAACCAGTCCTCGGATCTGATTTGTGACACGATCTGCTTGAGAGTGATCTTTTTGAATTTGAGCTTCCCAACAGTGCGATTTAAGAGACGCAGATCTAGAATGGGACGCAGCCCTCCATCTTTTTTCGGAACGATGAAGTACCGGCTGTAATATCCTAACTCCCTGCTGGGTGGAGGAATCCGTTCTATAGCCTCTTTCTGCAGCAGAGTTTTTACCTCCTGTTCTAATACCAGAGCCTGCTCGGGGCCCACCACAGTAGGCAGAACCCCTCTGAACCGAGGTGGACGCGTTCTGAACTGAATAGCGTACCCGTTCTTTATGATATTCAGGACCCACTGAGAAACATTGGGAAGCATTTCCCATTCCGCCAGGAACTCTACTAAGGGAACCAGCCTCTCGAGGCTGGCCTCTGGATGAACATCCCGAGTGACAGACGCAGCGCCCTGTAACATACTGGCAGGAAACAGCTGGTCTGAGCACTCCACAACCCTCCTCAGAGGGAGCGAGCGTCCCTCGGGAAACCGCTCGCCGAGTCTCTCTACGCCCTGTATAGGCAGGGTTAGTAGAACAGACCCCTGAGGGCATCGAGAAAGACAGGGCACCGTGTTTTTGTGCGGTGAACTCAAGTCTTTCCCGATCGGGACCACCCTCAGAGTCCTGACGTTCAGCCCGTCAGGATTTTTTCGACGCGGCCTTCCTAGCGACAATGACCTCAGATCAGTCCTGCCCCGGGAAGGCCGCCTCGTCCCTCCAGTCTCTCTGCGGGGGGGCACGAGACGCGACACTCCGCTTCTGCTGTGCTCTTTTGGAGGACGAACTCGACGGCTGGGACTGCCCACGTTCAGCAGCCCCAGTGACATGCACTTTAAGAGGGATGAATTTATGAAAAGCAGCTGCCTGTTTTTTCTCTTCCTGGAACCTCTCCGTGACAGAAAGAAGAGCATCACCGAAGAGGCCCGCAGGCGAAACGGGAGCATTTAAAAGGAGAGTCTTGTCGACTCAACCATAAGTGCCTTTCTGTGGCCACCATGGCTGCCATAGACCGACCGATAGATTTTGCGGTCTCTCTGGTGGCACGAAGAGTGAGATCGGCAGTCTGCCTGAGTTCGCTAATCATATCAGCGGAAATTTCCCCCCCCCCTCACACGCATCTTTTAGCAGGTCGGCCTGATAAGCCTGCATAATAGCCATCGTATGTAGACAAGCAGCCGCCTGCCCAGCCGCCGAGTAAGCCTTCCCCACCAGCACAGAGGTATTTTTAAGTGGTCTTGATGGAAGAGCCGGTGCTTTAAGTGAAGATGACGAAGCAGGCGAGAGATAGCTCGCGAGCGTCTCCTCTGCCTTCGGCATCGTCACATAACCAGCAGATTTAGCACCAGAAATGTTACCATAAGCATTAGACTGATTTGTGTAAATCCTGCTAGAAACCGGTCAAACACAGGTCTTTGAAACCTCAGAATGAAGGTCTGGGAAGAACGGTAGGCACCGGCGAGAAGGTTGAGGTGATGCAGACAGAAATCTATCGTCTAGTTTACTTTTATTTGTAGACTGCTGTCTATCAGCTGGCCAATCGATACTAAGCTTTTCAACAGCCTGAGATAACACATCCATCAAACCTTCATCATTTGCAGTATAATGTGGCAAACTAGTTTCCTCAGATGCAAAGCTTTCGACATCCAGCTCCTCAGAACTGGACAATCTTAAATCAACATCATCATGTGCCTCCACCCGGGCAGAAGTAATCGCCGCAGCGCATACTTCCAGAGCCAGGTGAGAGGCACTGGATCCCGCCGGAGAAAGCTGAGATAGGTCGGGGCCCGTCTCAACGTCGCCGGTGAGATCCATCTGGGAGCCCCAAGACAAGCGCCGCCGCTCTGCCTCAACAGAAGCGGGACCCGAGCCTCGGGGTGCTCGCAGCATACCGCTCTCCTCGAAGAGCGATCGCCGCGAGCGCAGAGTTCTCAGAGGAAAGCGCTCCCAATTCTCACAATCGACTCCCTCGAGAGCCGACTGGGCATGCTGAACTCCCAAACAAGCCACACATAGCTGGTGTGAATCCCCACCCGTGATGTATCGTGTACAGGGGGAAACACACTTCTTATACTGCTCGCTCATATTCTTTGGTTTTTATATATTTTATATTTTATATAGATATAGTGATAAACTCCTGACAGAACAGACAAACACAATCGAGATTTCAGTTCACACACACAGAGCGCTGCTGAAGTGACAGAAGCTGGCGGCTTGTGTATTCAGGGGATATTTATAGCTTCCTGGTCAATGACGTCACTTGCTGTGATGCTCCATTTCTCCTTTGACTGATTTCATTCATGCTTCAGACGCGTTACGCTGGGGGGCGTTCCCACTGCGATTACATGCAGTGGTAGTCCCTGAAGGGGAACTGTCTTGATGGCATCAATCAGAAATAATGTTGTTAGTTTGGTATATGAACATATTTTTTGAAAAAGTTATGTTTTTCTTCGCGGCCCAATTTACCTTAACTCACTGAGGTAAAATGGCAAAAAGGTAAAAACCTGAGCTCATATTAATAATAATTAAACACAACTTATTCTAATCAAAGTAATGTTGTTGCCTTCTCTGTCGATATCATGGTACACTAGCAACTAAGCAAGTAGAGTTTCCTTGCTGAACAGGAAACACAATACCGGAAACCGGAAGTAGGTCACCACCCATTGGTTGCTGGAGAAACAGGAGGATAAGTGAAAGCGACCAGCTGTATTTTTTAACTTACCCTGCAGTACACGTCTATAACGCTAAAATATGTGAAGTGAAAGATTACGTGTCATTCTATTATTTTTGGCTGTAGAACTTGCATGATAAACAATGGGCGTGCTAATGTTGTTCCCTTTTGTTGTCACTCCGAGTTACGTCGGATGACGACGAATGGGGTTTCGCTTAGAAAGCCTATCAACTTCGAGTATTACAAAACGAGCCAATGGCAAAGAAATGCCATGGGTCTGCGGAATTTGCATGACGTAACTCCGCCCCACCTCGTGGGTATAAAAGGAGGACGCCGGCAACAGGCAGATATGTTTTCGCTTCGGAGCCAAGTGTATTCTTCACTCCCTAAGCTATCTGATTGTCAGCTTCTTACGAGACGAGCAACTCTCCAGTGTTGGTGTGACGGCGATCTCCCGGCGAGTGCACACTTCCTGCCTATCTGAGCGTGGTTTGCCAGTGAGTGTGTTCTCCGCGGGCGCTTCAGCACTGAGTTTCTCTCACAAAAAGAGCTTGCACGCGGCACGTCTTTTTAAAGATGCCTCGCCCGTGCACTTCTGGTTGCGGTCGACTTGTGTCTGATTCTGATGGGCACGAGCGTTGTCTAGTGTGTTTGGGCATTAATCATGCTAGAGCAGCGCTCGTGGATGAGTCATGTTCTCTCTGTGGGAACATGACCATCGCAACACTTAGATCGAGACTCAATGATCTCGCAAGAGTGAGAGTCCCCTCATCCACACCCCGATCTAGCGCCTCCTCGAGAGGCTCTACTTCGGCTGGTGGCCAGGGTGATCTGACAGTGACTGTGTGGAACAAAGCGCCGACTACTTGTCCGTGCCCCACAGCACCTTCATCAGTGTTGCATCCCGCGAGCGTTCAGGGGATTCCCGCGGGACCGTCGTTTGATGTCCCGCGGGTTTCCTTTGGCGCTCCAGATGAAGACACGATGTCAATCGCAGCATCACAAGGCGGGTCTGATTCATCTGGAAGTGACGACTCATCACAGCTGCCACCTTCTGGTGTGAATACGGCTGTGGCTCAGTCTGATCCAGAGATGACGGCCATGCTTTCCCGGGCGGCCGCGAGCATCGGTTTAGAGTGGACCCCTCCGCCCTGTCCCGAGCGCTCGCGGCTGGACGATTGGTTTTTGGGTGCAGCTGCGGCTTCCCGTCCTCAGCCTGCCCCAATACCATTCTTCCCGGATGTGCATGATGAAATCTCGAAGTCCTGGAAGACTCCCATGTCTTCCCGTGACCGATCGCTGGTTTCATCCGCCTTTCCTCCCCTCGATGGAGCTGTGTCCTCAGAGTGCTTCTTCTCGTGGCGAGCCTAAGCACCCATCCAAAGCCTGTACGTTTTCGTCTACCCTAGTGGCGAAGTCCTACAGAGCGGCTGGACAGGCGGCTGCCTCTTTGCATGCCATGGCCACTCTGCAGGTCTACCAGCCCCAGATGCTAAAGGACATGCACGAGGGTAGGACGGACCCAGGGCTCTTTGATGAGCTGCGCACCGCCACCGACCTCGCCCTCCAGGCAACGAAGGTGACCGCACGCTCCCTGGGTCTGGTGATGTCCACAGCTGTGGTCCAGGAGAGACATCTATGGCTGAACCTGGCTGACATGCGGGATGCTGAGCGGTCCCGTCTGCTCGACACCCCCATGTCCCAGGCCGGCCTATTTGGCGGTGCGGTGGAGGATTTTGCCCAACAGTTTTCCACCGCCCAGAAACAGACTGAGGCCATCAAACACATTCTGCCCCGACGGCCCGCTGTTGCCTCCACCCAGCCGACCGGGCAGAACCCTCAGTCTGTTCGCCGCCGAGGGTGCCCTCCTACGGCTCCCGCCCCTCCCGCCTGGCCCAAGCAGCAGCCTCCACCCGGGCCCGGTCGCGGAGGAAGCCGTAAGAAGGCGCCCCAGCCCTCTCCAGCCCCGCCCCCCGCTAAACGCCGGGCCAAGCGGCGCTCCTGAGATGGGCTGCTCAGGGATGTTGAAAGTCACTTCTAAGGAGATGGTAGCAGGACCACTCCTTCCCCCGGTGGAGGGCCGGGGGAGAAGCTTTTGTTCTCCACTCACCGCTGCTCACCCACGGGTGGGCAGCACCCTAATGTGGTTAAAGAAAGAAGTGACATTTCCATCCCTGAGCACACAGAGTTCTCGGACGACACGCTGCGCCGCCCCCGGGCCGTGCACCCCTCGTCCTCCTCTGTCCCAGAGCCGGATGACAGTGCGCGCCGTCCCCGGAACGTGCCGCTCTCATCCTCCTCTGTCGCCAGCCCCCTGGTCTCCTCTGTCAGGGCGCGGTCAATGACTGTGCCCCCACACAGGGCCGCTATGCGGTCCACGTCTGGGCCAGTCTTTCCGCCTTGCTGCACCACCGGTGGGAAGTCTGTGGTTCGTATGAGCCCGCTGGTACAGTTCTTGGGAGCCTGGCTATAGCTTCCCAACCTGTCCCACTGGGTCGCGTGGACGATCAGGCTCGGCTACGCGATTCAGTTCGCGCGGTCTCCTCCCCGCTTCAGGGGAGTCCGCTCCACTATGGTCGGTGGCAATGCCTCTATCATGAGAGCGGAGGTTGCCACCCTGCTGGCGAAGGGTGCGAACGAGACTGTCCCTCCAGCCGAAATGAGGTCCGGCTTCTGGGGGCCGCAAATATGCGTTTCCCCCAGTGAGCCTTCTTGCGCAGACCCTGGGCAAGGTCAGGGAGGACGAGGAGCAGGTCATTCTGGTCGCGCCGTACTGGCCCACCTGGACCTTGTTCTCCGAACTTGTACTCCTCGCGACAGCACCTCCTTGGCCCATTCCTCTGAGGAAGGATCTCCTTTCTCAGGGATGGGGCACCCTGTGGCACCCTCGTCCCGATCTTTGGAACCTCCACGTGTGGCTCCTGGATGGGACGAGGTAGGTTTGAGTACCCTACCACCACCGGTGGTGGCTACCATCACTTCCGCTAGAGCTTCGTCCACGAGACATCTCTATGCGTTGAAGTGGAACCTCTTCGTCAACTGGTGCTCTTCTCACCGAGAAGACCCCCGGAGATGTTCGATCAGTGTCGTGCTTTCCTTCCTACAAGATGGGTTGGAGCGAAGGCTGTCTCCCTCCACCCTAAAAGTCTATGTCGCCGCCATTGCCGCACAGCATGACTTTGTTGAAGGTAAGTCGTTGGGGAGGCACGACCTGATCGTCAGGTTCCTGAGAGGAGCGAGGAGACTAAATCCTCCTCGCCCTCCTCTCATTCCCTCTTGGGACCTCTCGGTGGTTCTTACTGCCCTGCAGAGTGCTCCCTTTGAGCCTCTACAATCAGTTGAGCTTAAGTTCCTGTCAATGAAGACAGCGCTCCTGGTTGCACTGGCCTCCATCAAGAGGGTAGGGGACCTGCACGCATTCTCCGTTGACGAAGCGTGCCTGGAGTTCGGGCCGGCTTACTCTCACGTGATCCTGAGACCCCGGCCTGGATACGTGCCCAAGGTTCCTACCACTCCCTTCCGGGACCAGGTGGTGAACCTGCAAGCGCTGCCCCTGGAGGAGGCAGACCCAGCCTTGGCACTGCTCTGTCCAGTACGCGCTCTCCGCGCCTATGTAGACAGAACGCAGTGTTTCAGGACCTCAGACCAGCTCTTTGTCTGTTATGGTGGGAAGCTGAAGGGAAAGGCTCTCTCAAAGCAAAGGTTGTCTCACTGGATAGTGGACGCCATTGCTTTGGCTTACCAGCAGCAAGGTCGACCGTGCCCCCTTGGTGTGACTGCCCACTCCACCTGGAGTGTGGCATCCTCTTGGGCTCTAGCGCATGGCGCCTCGCTAACAGACATCTGCAGAGCTGCAGGCTGGGCGACACCTAACACATTCGCCAGATTCTGTAATCTCCGAGTGGAGCCAGTGTCCTCTCGTGTACTCGCTTCAACCAGCTAGTACCGGACCCGCTCAGGTGTCTTTGCTTGCTCGCCATTCCACTCCACGGACTGGATACGTGCGATATTCTCCTCAGGTGAGCTTCCCCGAAAGCCCTGAGCTCCTCCAGCACTCCTGACGTCGGCACCAGTGTCTATTGCCTGCGCACCGGCTAGGTGCCTCCCGTGTGCATGGTCCCTCCTCTGAGCGACCCCCACATGTGCATTTCCACTGTAAGCCTCTTTGAGCATGTGTCTTTCCCTTGGCAAGCCACCTTGCCACCCCTGGGGTTGAAATATTCCACCTGCGGCTGGACACCCCAGTGTTCTCCATATGTCTCCTTCGGGTTATATGTGTATTCTCTAAGGCCCCCCCCCTCTGGGTTGGCAGTAATTGCATATTTCCCCTAAACTTTGGGATATGCTCCCCAGTGTACCTTGGTATTCCTGTGCTAAATAGGAGTCCTTCGTCCGTGCCAGTCTCACGACAGGGATCTCAGATTTACGCAGGGCACTGGAAGACAGCTGAGAAGGTGGCGTGATTAGACTGGTAACCCCATTCGTCGTCATCCGACGTAACTCGGAGTGACAACGAAAGGGAACGTCTCGGTTACGTATGTAACCCTCGTTCCCTGAGTAGGGAACGGAGACGTTACGTCTGCCTGCCACTTTCCGCTGTACCGCGGGGATCGCCTGAGCTCAGTCTTGGCTCCTACGCGAAGAAACATATCTGCCTGTTGCCGGTGTCCTCCTTTTATACCCACGAGGTGGGGCGGAGTTACGTCATGCAAATTCCGCAGACCCATGGCATTTCTTTGCCATTGGCTCGTTTTGTAATACTCGAAGTTGATAGGCTTTATAAGCGAAACCCCATTCGTCGTCATCCGACGTAACGTCTCCGTTCCCTACTCAGGGAACGAGGGTTACATACGTAACCGAGACGTTTTCCTCAGCGTCTCATCATAATGACAGAGAAACGGGCTCTGATAATGCATTGCTAATGTTAGTGATGACGACTCGCCGTTTTTATTACCCAAACAATTCCTTACCTTTTCAATTCGATGACCCACCTCCTCCATATGAGCTAACGTAACGTTACTTTGCACAAACATGCATAACTTTGTTCGACCGTCATGAATATTTGAAATGTCCATTTACATCAAGTACAAGTTAGCCAAACATAGATGAATCTTACCTGTCCAGGAGAAAATTAGCAACGTTGGCATCTGTCTTCAAATTCTTCTCCGTTTTCAGCCGTCTCCATCTTTCAAAGGCATCTCCTATACAGATCCTGGTTTTATTTCGGACTTTGTTTTGTCACTAAGTATTTCGGATTCATAACGAGTTTTTTTTGGTTTTGCAACGTTAGAAATTTTTTTAATCCGATTCCGACACGTTTGTAGCTGCAGCTGTGGTAACTAGCAGGGCTGGCAACCCGAATGCCGCAACACTACTGACTTTGTGATTGGTAGATAGGTGGAGGGTGGTGCATCAGACCAAAACACAACATGACAACATCAACATCAGTTGAGGGCTGCAACTTCACTTTTTAAATAACAATATCCTGGCCGGATCTAGTGACATATCAGGGCCATTTTATGATTAATTGAAATAAATTTCTTACATACAGCTCTTTTAAAACAAATTAAACCAACTACGAGAGAATCAGTATGTAAAGTAAAAACAGTGCGTATCTATGAAACGAATATTATTTCTCGTGCAATTTATACGCCAAAAATTGTTTTTGCGTGCATATGCTACGCAGGGGCGTGTCTAGAAGGGGGGCACGGGGTGGCACTGGCCCCCCCTGGAATATGATTGGCCCCCCCTGGTGCCCCCCCAACATCATTGGGCTAGATTTACTGTCAACCTGACAATGCCCAACGCTATTGGATCAGAGCGCTGTCAATCACTGCTTGATTTGCGATTCGCAAAGCGCAATCACAGGTCTGCGTTTTTCAAACAGTAGGAGAGAGTGAGAGACACCTCGACACGTCACTGTTTATGGTATACACTCTCAATTACAGTATATATTTTGAAATATCGCACCATATGTTAGTCTGATTACTTTCATGTGTGACTGATCAAGCCAGTAAAGTTAGATTAGCTAACGTAACTTCGGCAGATGACTTTTCAGTGTTATTCCGCGGCAGCGCGTCTATATAAATATAAAATAGATACATGGGTCATTCCTGGTATGCGGTGACTTTCCTGTCCCAATGATTTATTTACTCATATTTTCTCTAGTCACATATAATTAGTCACATATTTATAATAAATGGCTTAAATTATAGATTTAAGTATTCTTTACGAATTAAACAGAGATAATAGACATTAAAAATACTATTTTGTATTTGACACAATTTTAATTGATGTATGCATTCAATTATATCATGTCCTCAGTGCACAGTAATCAACTTCTGCAAGAAATAGAAACCATGATATGACAAAAACCTCAAAATATTTTTAAATTATGTTATAGACTAGGCTAAATTGCCTCTAATCATACATATAAATCATGTGGAAATATAGGTCTTTTTCTTAAAATTTTCTTCAATTACTGCATACCTGAAGTCATCTTCCACCCTGTTAGTATGTACTTTTTTGCCTTCCAAATCCAACTGCAATTTCATTGAGACCGTTTTCAAGAAGTGACTTCATTCCTTTTACCTGCTGGAATTCAACTGTACAAACTGAGGTAAGCTTCGACTCTCACTCCTAACTTTGTTTTTAGTTTTTGAAATGTTATCCTGCTTGTCCCACCCTTAAAGTTCCACCCTGTTAGGCTATGTTATGGTGAATGTTTGTCCAATCAAAAAAATGTAAAAAGAAATCTGACATAGTTATAAAAGTTCTGTTCATCTGTAGAAGGTTAGCTCCAAATGTTGATCACTCAAAGAGCTATGGCTAACTTAACTCAGAATTTTCCACCCTGTTAAATCTATAAACCTAACAGGGTGGAATGTGAAACACATTCTATTCATAAAAAATTGTTTTGCTTGTTTCAAGAAGAAAAAAAATATCTAAGATGGCATAAGGGACATATACTATCCAAGAAAAGCTTATTATTTAAGCTTTAAGCCAAGTTATTGTTTAACATTTACATTATTAACATGTTGTGATAACTATGTATATGTCCCTAACAGGGTGTAATATTTTTATGGACAGTGTCTGAACAATCTACCAATAATTATTATTATAGAGTCCCTGAGCTTGACCTATATGTATTCCTTATAGTTAAACATGTCAAAATTTTGATAGAATGCTAAAAACATGAAAATCATGTCCTTTTTCCCAACACTTATAAAGCCAAAATGTCACCGCATACCAGGAATGACCCACATATTACTTTATCCTTTGTTTTAAAGACTAAAGGCACTATGATCTTTTTCCAAAAAAAGCAGAGCCGTGGTAAACATTAAAATGTGAGAACTTTACATGCAACTCTGTGTAATTTATACTGAATGGGTTTTTGCTTATTTTTACACCGCAACAGGACATCCAAGGTTTCTTTAAGACAGATTTCATGCAGATAACGTTCGCCGACACACAAACACACACACATTCAATGTTTGTGTTGAGAATAAACCATGTTAAATGACTAATTAATGCCTAGGCAATGTTTTTTTATTTATTAGAACAAAACGTCCTGGTTGCGTATGCAACCCACCGTTCCCTGAAGGAGGGAACGGAGGACGTAGTCGACGCGACTGAAATGGGATCACGCTAGGGAGCCTATCATCTTCGATTACTATTGAACGAGCCAATGGAATTTGGCGTGCGTGATTTGCATCACACACTCCGCCCCCGCGGCGCGGGTATAAATACGGAAGTGGATGCACGCACTAGTTGCTTTTCGCTGAGGAGCCGAGAGTAACCCGGGGTCAGCGGTGGTCCAGCGGTAGTGGCAAGGGGACTACGTCCTCCGTTCCCTCCTTCAGGGAACGGTGGGTTGCATACGCAACCAGGACGTTCCCTTTCAGTCGATAACGTCGGACGTAGTCGACGCGACTGAAATGGGATCAACCATTGAACACGCCACTAACGCTGCCACCTTCCAGTGCCTAAACCAAAGCCTCCTGATGCCCCCGCAAACTTAAGGCGGGGAAGGACAGGGCTTAGGCCAGGGAAGTCACTGCTGTTCCTACAGGACCACTGGGAAAGCGTTCCCCGTACGTTGGAAGGAAGGGACGCTGCGGAAGCCACATCCAACCCGAGGGAGGTAACGTGGAGAATACACATATGAACTGGGCGGAAACCGGGCAGTCTAACATATGGAATGTCACTGGGGTGGCTCCAGCCTAAGACGGGGGGAGACACACCGGACAGTGACGGCAGAGAGACTCTGCCGAGGGAAGACACGGGCTCACCGCAGGGAGCCGTATCGTGGAAGAATACACATATGGGGTCACCGAAGGGACCGCAACATATGGACCCAGCCTAACACAGGTTCCACACTGCTTACGAGTGGTAGGCCTAACACCAGACGTTCCGCACGTCCGACGTCGGAGGGGTGTGGAGGAACTCAACAGGGTTCAATTTTAAGGGAACTCAACTGGAGTAGAAAGGCGCACGTATCCAGTCCATAGGAGGGGAATGGCGCAGCAAGCCGACACTTGAACCGGGCTCACGGTGAAACTGGCTTCATGAGAAGGGAGCCCACGGGAAGCAGCGGTTCAACCAGGTGTCGTCCAGCCCCCAACTCTAGAATCTGTTTAGCAAAGTATATCGTCAACGCCCAGGCGTAGCACTTTACACTCATCATAGAGGAGCTCAACACCTAAGTGGACATGTTGCATCTCGGATCTTTGCCGAAATGAAGGCAAGCACTAAGTGCAACTTTGCATGGAAACAGCCTTCCCTCTCTGCTGAATTCCAACAGATATTTGAAGAGCTGGTCTGAGGTCTATGACTTGCATTCTGTACACGTCCAAGCGAACGGACAGAGAAGCCAGGGCTGGATCTGCCTCCTCCAGGGCAGCGCTTGCAGGCTCACCACCTGCTCCTATTACGGGAGAGGTAGGAACCTTGGACACAATCCGAGCCGGGGTCTCAGCTTGTGAGAGTTAGCCGCCCAGACTCCAGGCACAATACGTTGACCGAAAGCGAGCAAGTCCCTACCCTCTAGTAGAGACCACGCGAGCAGGAGAACTGATATAACAGAATTTTTAACTCACTACCTGCAGTGGCTCAGGGGCGGTCTCTGCAGTGCAGTCGCACCAGGGACAAGGCCCAAGAGGATAAAGAGGGACACAAGGATTTACAAGACCTTGCTCCTCAGGAACCTGACAATCAGAACGTGCTTATGCATACTTCTGCAACCCGATGAGCGTCGTTTAAACACCGAGGCAACATCATTTTGAGGGTGATTTAGGAAAACAGCCTACTGCAACCCATTTTGCAGGAAAGAGAGCACTGAAGTGATCGAAAGCTTTCAGGATCTCCTCTGGAGAGAAGACGCACTCAACGACTAGGTTCCACTTCTAAAGGCGTCAGCACGCTACCCCATTCTAGGGGGTGCTCGCAGAAGTGATGGTAACTATCACACATTCTTGTGATAGCCACCTGAACCTCCGCGTTCAGATGTAAGACCGCCCGGAATCCCCGGGGGAAGAACGCGTGTGCCATCGTGCCCCGCCCCTGAAGAGTTTTCCGGGGAAGTCAGGAAGGCTGTTGATGGGAGCCAGGTCTAGTTGGGCCAATAAGGGGCAACTATGAAGACCTGTTCCTCTCCTGACTTGGCACGTAGGTGCAAGTGACGGGCGCAAAAGACAGGAGCATTGCTCAACACAACATGTGAAGATCACTGGGCTTCAGGAGCATTTTCTGCTCAGCACTTGGGTGTGACAAGTTCACTGAGCTTCAGGAGCATTCCTGCTCAACACCTGAGTGTGATAAACTCACCGAGCTTCAGGAGCATTTCTGCTCAACACTTGAGTACGAAGAACCTCACTGAGCGACAGGAGCATTTCTGCTCAGCACTTGAGTGTGACAAGTTCACTGAACTTCAGCAGCATTCCCTCACTGAGCTTCAGGAGCATTTCTGCTCAACACTTGAGTGCGAAGAATTTCACTGAACGACAGGAGCATTTCTGCTCAGCACTTGAGTGTGACAAGTTCACTGAGCTTCAGGAGCATTACTGCTCAACACCTGAGTGTGATAAACTCACTGAGCTTCAGGAGCATTACTGCTCAACACTTGAGTGCGAGGAACTTCACTGAGCACCAGGAGCATTTCTGCTCAGCACTGCGTGTGATGAATTCACTGCGCTACCTGTGATGGACTCACTGAGCTACAGGAGCATTGCTGCTCAACACCTGAGTGCGATGAACTTCACTGAGTTTCAGGAGCAACTCTGCTCAACATGAAGTGTGATGATCTCACTGACTTGAGCAGCGCAAGGCGACCCTGAGTCGCTGTCACTTCTTAGAAGGCTCACTGGGGTTAAACGTATTCTGCGGGCCCCTGGGACAGCTGGGACCCAGTGTTTGTCCAAGGGTAGTCCGCTCGGTTTACCCAAACACTGGCGGAAAAATAAAACCGGGGGGGCAATTGAGCGGCCCCGGAATGGTCAAGACCCAGCGGACCCAGGGGATGGAGTCTCCACTTGCCCTGGCTATAACTGTCGTGAGGCTCGATGGCGGCACGATTGAGTAAGCGGGAGGGGTGGAACAAGGCGCCCTCAGAAGCGTCTGACTCCAAGGAGGAGGTGACGGGAGAGTTTGTGACACCCGCAATGTCTAACAACTCGAGGCACGAATGCCCGTGTAGTCGGGGGTCGCCCAGGCCCCCGTTAAAACACGCCCTTTGTACATGGCCCCTCTGCTGAGGAGGGTTTGGCAGCAGACCGGGATGAACTATAGTCACACAGGGTGAGCTGCTCTGCCACGGTCACCTCGGGACTCGATCGTAAAGCTAGCGCTGAAGCGGTCACATACGGAGGAAGCCAACTTAGGCTGCGCTATCGTATACCCCAGGAGCCTCTGAATCTTTTCAGTGGGACCCTTTCTCACTTCAACACCAGCTGAACACATTCTCACTGGAGAGACGTGTTGGACCGAGTACTTCTCCAAAACTGAAAAAGAGATACTCAGCCCGTGGGTGAGATTACTCTCTTCCAGTTGACCTGAAGACCCAACGGGCTCTGGAGCGCTCGAGGGGAAGGACACCACGTGTCCTTCAGGTCAAAGCTGCAGACCAATCTTGGGCCAAGATGGTCACGACCCACCACCTAGTAGCACGAAGAACGAGTTTACAACTGGCCTTCGTACCGGCTGGAGGAGCGGCTATATCAAATCCTTCGCCAGCAGGATAAGATAAGCACGCACAAGTCAGGAGCACTGCTCAACACTTGGTGTGAAGAATATCACTGAATTTTCAGGAGCACGTCTGCTCAACACCTAATGTGATGTTACTATCACTGACTTGAGCGGGGTAGCCGAGCCTGAGGTGGGGCAGCAAAGTAGAGATAGTGGTGTTAGTGTGCAGTGCAACACTTACCTGTCTCCACTAGCGGCAGGGGACGTGAGAAGGCGGATGACCGGGTCCTCGAACGCCCCAAGCTGCCTGTTGGCGACCAAGGGAAGCTGGGGGATGTAAGGCTATTATACAGGGTCACATCCGCCATACTGGCCCACTTGGGACTCAGGAATAGAAAAATTGCTCTTTTTCTGAATATGTGGGTACCGCTGACCCCGTTTTTATAGGGGCCAGCGGCGGAACAGACACACACATAACAAAAAACTCCAACCGGCCCTCCAACCAGCCAGAGGGAGTGGATCGGCGACCACTCCACAAGCAACTCTTCCATCCCTGAGAGCCCGTCCAGGTTCAGCGTTTTCTTTTGCGCTGGAGCTTACCAACTGGCTTGGCAGCGCCTGGAGCGGGCTGGGCGCCCCTTCCGCGGCCGGCTCCGCGCCGGAACCTGGGTGAAGGCTGCTGCGGTGGTCCGGCGGGAGCTGAGGCGGCTGCAGGCGGACGCCCTCGGCGACGAGCAGGCGGAGGATCTGACCTCGGGGGGCGGGTGAAGGCAGCAGCGTCCCTCCGAGGCAGGATGTGCTGGATGGCCTCCGTCTGCTTCTGAGCTGTAGAGAACTGTTGGGCAAAGTTCTCCACAGCGTCGCCGAATAACCCAACCTGGGAAATGGGAGAGTCCAGGAACCGAACCTTGTCCGCATCTCTCATATCGGCCAGGTTGAGCCAGAGATGGCGCTCCTGGACCACTAGTGTGGACATCGCCGAACCCACCGCGCGAGCTGCAACCTTCGCCGCCCGGAGGGCGAGGTCAGTTGCAGTGCGGAGCTCACCCATGAGCTCAGGGTCCGAACTACCCTCGTGCATGTTCATGAGTGCCTGGGCCTGGTGGACCTGGAGCAACGCCATGGCATGCAAGGAGGAAGCGGCTTGCCCACAAGCTTTGTAAGCCTTGCCCGTAAGAGCGGACGAGAACTTACAGGCTTTAGAGGGGTGACGAGGATCACCTCTCCAGGAAGCGGCCGCCGTTGGGCATAACTGCATCGCAACGGCCCGCTCCACCGGAGGGATAGCCCCGTAACCCTTCACCGCTCCCCCATCAAGGGTAGTGAGGGGGGAGGAGCCACTCAGGCGGTTTCTGGCAGAGAAAGGTGCCATCCATGCCCTCGTAAGCTCCTCATGCACTTCAGGAAAGAAAGGAACCGGGGCGGCGGACTGAGAACCAGTACGGCCCGCCCCGATATACCAATCATCCAACCGAGACGGCTCGGGACACGGTGGAGGGTTCCACACGAGCCCTTCCGCCTCGGCGGCCTTTTTCAGCATAGCTGACATCTCTGGATCTGGCTCGGGCAACACTGGTCTCCCGGAGGGAGGCAGTGCAGCCGAGTCATCATCTCCAGAGTTCAGCTCCCCCTCCGATGCTGCGATTGACAATGTATCCCCTGGAGGGGCCCCAAATGACACGGCTGGCCCGTCCATTACAGAGGGACCAGCGGGATCAATGGGGAGCTCCACCGGTTGCGGTGTGAAAGAGGAGTGAGGGACCCACGGGGCGTGGCCGGGCGGATTACCCCTCACTGTGATCCTCAGATCACCCAGCTTGGACGGCACCCCAGTCCTCCTCTGGGAAGGTAACCCAGAGGAAGAACAGGGGCGGGGCCCAGAGGTGGGGACTGCACCAACGCTTTTAACGAAGGCGAGTCTAGATCTCAACACCGGGATGGACATGTTCCCGCAGTGAGAACATGCCTCATCCACGAAAGCTGCCTCAGCATGCTGTAAGCCCAAACATGCGACACAACTTTCGTGACCGTCAGAAGGGGATAGTGCCAGACCGCACCCAGAAACGCACGGATGGAATGGCATCTTGAAAAAGACGCACTCACACCCGTGTTGCTCTTTTAGGAAATGGGACCGTCACCAGTGCCGGAGCACACAGGGAATGACCGCGGCAAACACTGAATAGTCTTTCAACTAACAGTGAAGCACTCACTTCTCGCCCTCTAACCAACCGTCAACACACAAACAAACAGTAGAAATTTGATGCTGTTAAAACAGCAGTTGAGAGCTGAGAAGCTCGCGATCACCGCTGCACCACGCTGTAGAACACCAACACTGGAGAGGTCTTCCCGCAAGAACACCGACACACTCGCTTGTTGAACACAACAGCACTCTTCAGAGACATCAAAGACGAACGGCTCCGAAGCGAAAGGCAACTAGTGCGTGCATCCACTTCCGTATTTATACCCGCGCCGCGGGGGCGGAGTGTGTGATGCAAATCACGCACGCCAAATTCCATTGGCTCGTTCAATAGTAATCGAAGATGATAGGCTCCCTAGCGTGATCCCATTTCAGTCGCGTCGACTACGTCCGACGTTATCGACTGAAAGGGAACTGTTTGGTCCAATCAATGTAAAATACAAAATGATTTCAGGCTTTTGTTCGGTGCCACATTTAATACCATCTATATTAGGTCACTGAGCGTTGCAAAGATTTTTTTAAATCGTGCTTAATATTTTCTAAACAAGTATTTATTTCCATTTGAATTTTCTGATTTCCCATGGGCCCCCCTTACTGGATCTTGGTCCCCCCCGTGCCCCCCCATTTATAAAATCCTGGAATCGCCCCTGATGCTACGCACTGAAACCCCCTTGGTTAGGATTAGGGGTGGGGAGTGCGTGTGTATTTCACGCCATAAACTGCGTATCATATGCACGAAAAAAATTTTTGGGCGTAGGCCTATATCATCAGCAAAAAATAATAATTGATGTCATATTTCTGAATGATTGCATTACTTGCCCTCTGGCTCGTTGGCTGTCGCTCTGTGAGTTATGTGGAAATTATTCAACAACAACAACAAAAAACAGTTTACTGGTTTATGTTACACCTACATTTAAAGTCCCTGTCAAAATTAAGTTATCTTTATCAAAATTATAAAGTCAATATTAAGTATGTGCTCTGAGTTTGTCACACCACAGAAAAATGTGTCAATAGCCACCCAGCCAAATTTGAATGATAAAAAAAGCCAGCAAGTAGCCTACATAAAATAAGCTATCAAAATCTTGAAAAAATGAGCAGTAGTCTCTAGCTGTGTCCCAATGTGAAGGCTGCATCCTTCAAGGCCGGTGCATACCATGTAGCCGATACTCGGTTACTAACGTAACCTTGGTTCTCTCTAGAGAGGGAACGAGTATTGCGTAAGTTTAGCTTACGCTACGGGAAAGATTAATCTTCTCGAGATATTGAAGCCAAAAAATTATCCTTAATTTTGTATTCATTGTCAACGCAATGCAGCAGCTAGCAGACCTAGAGCAGGCCATCTCGCGTGCTCATTGGCTGCCCTGCGGGCAACTGCTGCAGCCTACCAGTGAGCCCGGCGTGACGTCACGCCCAATGAAGGGCGCCCGCGCCTTCATAGCGTCATAGCCCGCCAGAATGGGTGTGGCTTAGCGTATAAAAGTAGGGGCTGTAGGCTTAATTCCCTGGTTTTTTGTCGACTGAAGCGAAGTCGCTCGTGGCGCGAGCTCGGCCGGTTACGCAATACTCGTTCCCTCTCTAGAGAGAACCGAGGTTACGTTAGTAACCGAGTATCGTTCTCTTACGAGAGGTTCTATCGTATTGCGTAAGTTTAGCTTATGCTACAGGAACACTTTGTCAACGCCGTGCGCGCTAAGCATCCACCATGAGACCCCGAACTTTAAGGGGAACCCCATAAGTGGAAAAAATAAGGTGGTCAGCCACGCGGGCCATCACTTGTACATAAGCACACATAGGGAATACAGAGCAGCGCGCCGGTCTGTATAGGCACATGGCACATACCCTACTAGTGCAGCTCAACCAGGAGAGCTAAGTCACGTGAGAGTGATCTGAGCAGGAAGATCTAGGCAAAATACACCTCTCCTTCAAACTGACAAAAGTTTAGCCTGCAAGGCAGGAACTTCTAGGTTATAAAACCTGACAAAGGTAGACGGAGAGCTCCAGCGCGCCGCTACACATATGTCATGGATAAAAATCCCACTGGACCACGCCCACGACGAGGCCACGCCTCTCATGGAATGAGCCCTGATGCCCTGAGGGCATTGCAGACCTTTTGACGCGTAAGCAGCTGCTATAGCGTCCACTATCCATCTGGACAGGCTCTGTTTCGAGGAGGCGAGACCCTTGGTGCGCCCACCAAACGAAACAAAAAGCTGTTCTGAACGCCTGAAGAAGGCGGTGCGCGTAATGTTAAATCTCAGCGTCCTGACAGGGCAGAGGAGATTCACCTCACCTTCGCTGTCAGATGCTGGGAGAGCTGACAGTGAAATAACTTGCGCTCTGAATGGAGTGCCCATCACTTTAGGAACATAGCCATATCTAGGTCTGAGGATGACTTTAGAGTCATTCGGCCCGAACTCAAGACACAACGCGCTGACAGATAGCGCATGCAGGTCCCCCACACGTTTTACTGATGACAGTGCAGTCAGAAAGACGGTTTTCAGTGATAGATATTTCAACCCCACGGAGTCTAGTGGTTGAAATGAAAAAGGCTTTCAGGGCCTGTGCGTCGATTCTGCGAACGCTGCCACGGCCGCCACATATACTTTGAGCGTGGATGGGGACCCCCCCTTATCCAACAGCTCTTTAAGGAAGGTGAGCAGATGCGCCACCCTGCATGTCCATGGGTCCAGACATCTGTCGGTGCACAATCCGGAGAACACCGACCATTTAGACGCGTAGAGCCTTTTTGTGGAAGGAGCTCTAGACTGCGTGATCGTGTTCATCACTCCTTCTGGCAGGGCAACGAGTACCCGTTGATCAACCATGCGTGCAGAGACCAGAGACCAGATGGGGATGCCAGATCGCGCCGCGAGCCTGAGAGAGGAGATCTGCCCTCACCGGAATCGGCCACGGAGCTGTAAGTGACAGCCGTGCTAGTTCCGGGAACCAAATCTGATTCTCCCAAAGGGGGGCTATGAGGAGCACCGAGTGGCGCGTTTCCCTGATTCTCTTGATCACCTGTGGTAACAGAGAGACCGGAGGGAAAGCATATAGCGGGAGGCTGGGCCAAACCTGGGCCTGCGCGTCCTCGTCCTTCGAGAAGAACGTCGGGCATTGAGCGTTGTCTTTTGACGCAAATAGGTCGACTTCCGCTCTGCCAAATAGGCGCCACAGCTTCTGGATCGTTTGGGGGTGCAGGGACCATTCCCCTGGGGGAACATTGACCCTGGACAGTTTGTCTGGGCCGTCGTTGAAATGGCCAGGCACATGCGCCGCCCTCAGCGAACGCAGGTGCATCTGAGACCAAATAAGGAGGCGTTCCATCAGATTGCAGAGATTTCTGGATCTGACACCGCCCTGACGGTTTACATAGGATACCACAGACATGTTGTCCGAGCGGACAAGAACATGTTGGTCCTGTATGAACGGGAGGAAGCGCTATCATTTCCAGACAGTTTATGTGAAAACACTTCTCTTGGTCTGACCACTGGCCGAAGACCGGTCTGCCCTCGAACAGCGCGCCTGGACCCGAGTTGGACGCGTCTGTCGAAATGACTTTCCGATAAGAGATAGTTCCCATCATCACTCCCTGCTGGTACCAGTCGGCTACTAACCAGGGCTGCAGAGCCGCTATGCGGGTCTGAGTCACTCTGATTTTCTGGCCGCCAGAAACCCAGGCTCGGCGGGACGCGCGAGCATTCAACCAGCGTTGGAGCGGGCGCATGCCCAGTAGGCCCAGCTGAAGCACCGCTGCAGCTGATGTCATACAGCGCAACATCCTTTGAAATGTTTTCAAAGGGAGAAAGCTGCCCTTCTGGAAAGATGCGGCTAGGTGGCTTACACGGCACGCGCGCTGTGTCGATAAACAAGCCGTCATGGTCACTGAGTCCAGTTCTATTCCTAAAAAGGAAATTGACTGGCTGGGCAGTAATGAGCTCTTGGTCCAGTTGACCGTGAGACCCAAGCTTTCCAGGTGACTGAGAAGCACTGTTCTGTGAGATAGCAGTTCTGTCTCTGACTGTGCCAATATCAGCCAATCGTCCAGATAGTTCATTATTCGCAGCCCCTGACTTCTCAGGGGGGCGAGCGCCGCGCCCATGCACTTCGTAAATGTACGGGGTGCTAGGGACAGGCCGAACGGCAGGACGTTGTATTGATATACATGACCGTCGAAGGCGAATCTCAAAAATTGCCTGTGACGGGGTATTATCTGAATCTGAAAATAGGCATCCTTCAGATCTAGAGAAATAAACCAGTCCCTCGGGCGAACGTGCACAAGGATTTTCCTGGTCGTAAGCATTTTGAACGGTCTTTTCGCAAGCACTTTGTTCAAATGTCTCAGATCTAGTATAGGTCTGAAGGCGCCGTTCTTCTTGGGTACGAGAAAATATCGACTGTAAAAACCTGACTCGCTCAGAGAAGGCGGTACCTTTTCTATAGCCCCTTTGCACAGCAGCTTTGCTATTTCTGCGTGAAGTTAGGTGTGCTACTTCCGCATTCACTATCGTAGCAGTCCGGAAAGCGCGGGGGACGGCGAATGAATTGAAGTGTATAGCCCTGTTTTATTGTGCTCAGCACCCATTCTGAAATCCCTGGGATAGTTTCCCACGCAGCTATGTGAGCCGCTAGGAGGCGACTGGCCTCCAGGTTCAGATCGCCGCCATTTGCGGGCTTGTGAAACTGAACCGGAGCCGAAAGCTGGGCAATGGCTGCTCGCTGAAAGCCGAAACCGGCTGATTTATGTGAGATGTCCCAATCATAAGGGATGGGGAACATTCTTTTTTCATTTTTTGACGCGCGAGCAGCGCTCTGGGCGGAAAAGCTTCCTGTAAACGTGAGCGCATGTGCGCGGGCACGAGACTTACAAGTGTATTTGATCATAATGGATGGGGAGCGTCTTATTAAAGCCCTGCTTTTTTTGATAACACTTAAACGCGCGGGCGGGCCCCGGGGGGAGGTTTGTGTTAGCAAGCGTGAACGCTCTCTGGCGGGCACGATACTTACATTCATAACGTGCTTTTTTGATCGTGTAACAGAGCAGGCAGATAGTGGGTACAGACCTGACGCGCGAACCGGGACACGAGGGCGGGGTAGCTCCCTTGTAATGTAAAGAGAGCTTCTGGCGGGCTATGACGCTATGAAGGCGCGGGCGCCCTTCATTGGGCGTGACGTCACGCCGGGCTCACTGGTAGGCTGCAGCAGTTGCCCGCAGGGCAGCCAATGAGCACGCAAGATGGCCTGCTCTAGGTCTGCTAGCTGCTGCACTGCGTTGACAATGAATACAAAATTAAGGATAATTGTAGCAGTGTTCAGGGAAGAAGGAGGCGGGAACCGGCGAACATTCAAATAAATTTTATTAAAATAAAACAAACCAAATTAAAATACCGCCCCTCGCGGACGACTGCTGGCTTACCTAAAATAAACATAACGGCCAGCAGCCCCTCGCGGACGACTGCTGGCTAAAATAAAACACAAATACAAAAAACAAAACTCAACTAAAATACAGGCCTGTTCCTCTCTCGATCATCAACGTCGTCGCTCCTCCTTTATGCTTCCGCTCCTCCGTGAGAGATGCGAGACCGGTGTGCTTCACAGGTGTTGCTCATTAGCAATCGTCCTGTTCGCCACAATAATTTTTTGCCATCAATATCTCGAGAAGATGAATCTTTCCCGTAGCATAACCTAAACTTACGCAATACGAGAGAACCTCTCGTAAGAGAACTTCGCATAGGATTTCCTAATTGCGCAACCAGGTGTTCCCGATTACCACTCCTGGCGCCTAGCAACGGTGCGAGAGTACAACTGCCATCCTGATAATTTATTTGTTATAATTGAGTAAACAGCTATGGAACCAGAATTGGCTATTGTCATTTTTATGTTTTATATTTTACTGGAGGACATGGCGAGGATGTTTCATCCCCGGCACCGCCGGTCATGTATTTTCGGCTTAACAAAGACCATGGCCAGAGCTGGTGCTGCGTCCCGATTCAGAGGCTGCGTCCTGACTCCTGAATTGCCGGATTACACTCTAAACTGTTCAAGTATTGGGCGTTAATTTACGTAAATAATGTAATGAAATATGAAAAGAAAAAAAAACATACATCTGATATTTTCCGTTACACTGGGCAGAGCTTACATGAATACTCTCCTGTTTTGTTTGAAAAACTGGTCGAGCAAGACCATTTAAGATCTAAGAAACAAGTAGGCCTACTAAATAAATTGAATAAATTATTACCACCACAAAAAAGAAATTAAACCAACTATGAGAGAATCAGTATGTAAAGTAAAAACAGTGCTTATCTATACAACGAATGTTATTTCTCGTGCCATTTATACGCCAAAAATAGTTTTTGCGTGCATATGCTATGCACTGAAAACCCCTTGGTTAGGATTAGGGGTGGGGAGTGCATGTGTATTTCACACCATAAAGTGCGTATCATATGCATGCAAAAAAACATTTTTGGCGTAAGCCTATATATCATCAGCAAAAAATAATAATTTATGTCATATTTCTGAATGATTGCATTACTTGCCCTCTGGCTCGTTGGCTGCCGCTCTGTGAGTTATGTGGAATTTTTTCTTTCTTTTTTCAGTTTACTGGTTAAAGTTACACACACCTACATTTAAGGACGGTGATCTGAAATATTCAGTGTCTGATATTTCTGGTTACACTGGGCAGAGCTTAGGGTGATATCTGGTAAAATGGGCCATCAGGTAAAATGGGCCATTTAAGGTTTGGGGGTCCCAGCCCCTCTGGAATTTAGAGCCAATGACTGCAAACTGTTTTCATAACTGTGCTTGACAAGTAACAGGTGATTTGATTAGTTTAAGGTTGCTATGGTGGGCGGGGGAATCGTTCAAATCAAGACTACACCAGAAAGCTGCATGGTAAGCATAGATATAAACACTAGATGTCGCCTTGGCTACAGCAGTTCATTGGAACGAATGCGTCAATAGAGCCGCCATCTTGAAACAGGGGAACCCCTCATCAGCGTCAATGTAGGAAAAGGTCTAATGGAAATAAAATCACCATAAATCATCATGAATGCGATGTTCTAGTTGTTTTGGTTCGTTTCAACGGTCTGAAATGTATTTATTATAGAGTCCAGAGAAATTTTAAAAAAATTACAAAATTTCACAATCTTGTGAAATGTAATCCCTTGCTGTCTGGTTTTTAGATTTCATGTAAACATCCATACGCAGCACAAAAGTCCGGCATCATCCATGAATTCAGCATAACCTAGCTACTTCCTATGACAAGACCCCTGTTCCAAGATGGCGGCGGTTTTGACGCATGTTTAGAACCCCAAGGCGACATCTAGTGTTTATTTCTATGCATGGTAAGTAGCCTGGCATACCAAATCTAACTAAACTATTATAAGGATGATAAATCTATAAATAAAAAAAAACATGCATCAATCAGAAATAATGATGTTAGTTTGGTATATGAACATATTTTTTGAAAAAGTGATGTTCCAATTTACCTTAACCCACTGAGGAACAATGGGCCACATGGTTTCAGCTAAAATGGGCCATCAACACACGTCTGGTTCGCTATCTTTGTGGGGACTCTCCATAGGCATAATGGTTTTTATACTGCACAAACTGTATATTCTATACCCATTCACTAATCCTACCCTAAACCTAGCCATCACAGAAAACTTTATGCATTTTTACATTTTCAAAATTCAAAGTTTAGTAGATTTATTAAACCATTTCCCTTGTGGGGACTGCTGGCTGGTCCACACAATTGATCTCAGGTTTTACTATCCTTGTGGGGACTATCAACAAAGGTTAAAATCAGTTAAACTGATTCAGTTTAATCAGTTAAAACACTACAATGATGAAAACTATTTGGCTTTTTATCTAAGACCTTAAGAGCTGTTTAAAAACACCTTCTATCATTTTAAGAATAGTCTTACAAGTTTGTAGTCATACAGTATTTGATCTGTGGAAGAATCATGAAGTTCATAAATAAAATGTCGCTCTGTAAGTTATGAGGAAATAATTATATAAAAAAAACAGTTTACTGGTTTATGTTACACACCTACATTTAAGGACGGTGTTATGAAATATTCAGTGTCTGATATTTTCAAAAAACAATGTTGTAGTAGGGTAAATTACCACTGATTTTTATTATTTTGTCTCATGATTTTTTTACATCGATTAATATATATATATATATATATATATATATATATATATATATATATATATATATATATATATATATATATATATGCTAAGGAAATCACATCTTAAACAAATAACATTTTCAGTTTTAACAGAGTCAGCACAAGAAATTAAAAAGTTATAATTATATTACAATGTTGTCATGGTTCTGTTAGTTTGGTCTTTTTGTGTTTCACCACCCTCTGCCTGAACATAAGTTCTGTCAAAGCCGTCTAAGGAAAGCCTGTCCACTCCCTATTAAGCCCTATTGTACCGAATTTTGGTGGTAGTTCCACCAGAGTTCCACTGGGGGCGATCGTACGAGTGCAAAATGAATGGGAGTCTATGGGGCTAGACGGCTAAATTTGTCTCTTTCACCCGATTGCCGTTGAGAAATCTCAGATTTGAATGTAGATTTTGCAAGTTCAACATGGGTTATAGGTCCAAAGTTGAATGAACAAGTTCTTATGTCCTTTCGGTTTCTTTCAGGTTGAGTTGTGGTTGCCCATAACACGCTAGCATCCTGCTAATGGACTTTGATTGGTCAGTGAAGGACTGATTACGTCCAGAGATACCGCTTGATGGCATCGTGGCATCCAAAGTATTTTCGGCGTGGTCTTTTAAAACAACAAAACAAAAACCCTTCTAGCACGTGTATTTACCTGTGTCAGCGGTATTGTCGATGCCTCGAGAGAAAAGAAAGTGCAGATCGCGAAAGCACCAAAGTGACTGAAGGATTGCCGTAAAGCAGTTCTCTGGTCGTATGATGTTTATGACGTCATTGCCATTTCAAAAGACTTTTTAAAGCAAATAAGTGACTCTAAAACATCTAACACCTAGTAATCTGTAATTTCTTTGCATCTCCTTTCGAAAAAAACAACATTCAAATTACTAGACAAAAAATTATATCCTGAGAAAATTATATCCATTCATTCTGCATTCGTCCTGGGAGCGCCCTCATATGGAGCAAGAGTGGAACTGCAACCAGTTCAGAACCCGGAAGTTTACTGCCAGTGAAACTTCTCCCCATGTTAGACATTCTCTGGTTCTGTTCTGTTTGTGTTTCATTGTTCGGGCTCATCACGTGTGGTTGCGCAGTTGATGCCTTGTTCTGTGGCCGCCTTTTGTATTATCTTTTAAAGTCTTTACATTGACATGTTCATCGTCGTGTGCCTATTTACAACCAGCATCTGTGACAAATGTATTATATTGTTTTTCCGTTAGATAAATACATATAAGTCTAAACTGTACAGTTTTCTACAGTATGTAGCCTATATAGGCTACAGACAAAAAATATAGGCTACATCTTAAATGCCTTATAATACTTTTCATCACTGAAAGTCAATGCATCAAAATTACAATACAGACTTTAACACTCAATTAATTTTATAAATCTTTTTGAGCTCGAATAAAAAAAAATACTGTACAAAATATTTTTTCTTTTATATAAAATATATATTTCATAAAATATTTTTACTATAAAATCAAAGTCATATGTCTAACCAAGTTGTGTTCCAAATTTCTGTAACAGTGTGACTGTGTGTTTTCCTCCATTTTTCTAGTTTTTGGGTTTAGTCCTGTTCTGTTTTCCAGCTCCTAGTTTGCCTTCAGTTGTCTCACCTGTGTTTAGTTAATTATCCTAATCTATGTCACCTGTAGGGTTGGGTATCGTTTGATTTTGAACGATACCGATTTCGATTTCGATTCCTTGTTTCGATTCCGGTTCCTAACGATTCTCGATTACGATTCTTTTAAGAGGCAGGGTCAAAAAAGTTTAGGATATTTTAAATGAGCTAGCTAACCAACGATCTTTCTGAAGGAAATAGTCTAACCTTCTCCATCAATTTTAATTCTATGAACTTTTTACTTTTTATGAACTTTACTATGAATTTCTCACAGGGTTGTTTTCAACTACAATATAAATATCAAATCTATGAACTTGAATATAAATATTATAAATATGAATATATTTTCACAGGGGTACACTTTCCTCAAGAGAGCTTTATTTTTGAAAACCTCATGAAAACACATTTACACATGAGTGTATGATGCTGCAGGTACTTAAACATGTTACCGTGCTCCCACTGATGGGCTAACCTATTGCAGAATAGCAAATAAACAATAAGAAACAACTTGTAAAACCTTTTTCATCTGGCGAGGAGAGAGCAACCAGCGACCAGCGAAATAACCTGTGCTCCGAACGGCGTCGAGAGCACTTTTGGAACATATCCATGCCTTGGTTTGATGCTGCGTTCACACCAGACGCGAATAGAGTGTCTGGCGCGAGTGATTTCAATGTAAAGACGCGTTAAGCGAGTAAAAAATTCCCGCGGCGCGAATAGGGACAGGCCCGCTTTTCAGTTTATAATGTCTATGTTTATATAGACGCGAATACTCCTTTTTTACGTGCGTCAATTTCGCTCTTGACGCGCAAATGGATTCAAAGTGTTCAAGCGTATAACTAGATGCGGTAGGCGCGAATTTGACGCGCTATTAGCAGCATTTAGGACGACTCTCGAGTTGCTTCGCTCGGTTATGCCAACACTTCCAGTGGACGCTTCTTTGTTGGTGTTCAGCGGTTTCTTCTTCCGGTCGGCGGACTGTGAATCGAAACTAGGAATCGAAATTTAAACTTTTGAACGATACCGGGAAAATCGCAAAGCTAGCCCCGGTTCCAATTGATACTCGATACTCGATACCCAAGCCTAGTCACCTGTGCCCCAATTATGTTCCTTTGTCTCCCTGTGTTATTTAAAGCTGCAGTAGGGAGTTTTGAGAAAATGTTGACTTAGCCTGAAAATTTGAACAAGCACAACTTACAGGTCCCACCCCCTTGCTCTCTGCTGTGCTACAGCCCTCCCTCCACAGCTCCTCACCCACAGCGGAGCCTGCCGTGAACGCGCAGGCTAGTAAGCAGGACCACCGATGACAGCGGATTATAAACAGTTATGGAACATTCACTTATAGGGACGAAACATCAACAATATGCTTTACATTGACTATGGCCTGCCCATACTTTGACTACAAACTTGGTCCTCAAATCATTATGTATTTTGCAATACATGAAACTTTATAACGTTGCACTCTTTCTATAAGTTATAAATAGCTAGTAAGATAACATTAAAGGATTAGTTCACAAAAAAACTTTTGCTGATAATTTACTCACCCCCATGTCATCCATGTCTTTCTTTCTTCAGTCGAAAAGAAATTAAGTTTTTTGATGAAAACATTCCAGGCTTTTTCTCCATAAAATGGACTTCAATAGGACACAAACGTTTCAAGGACCAAATGACAGTTTCAGTGCAGCTTCAAAGGGCTTTAAACGATACTAGACGATGAATAAGGGTCTTATCTAGAGGATCGATCGGTCATTTCAAAAAAAAAAAAAACTTTAAGTTTTATAAGCACAAATGCTCGCCTTGCTCTGTTCTGTGATGCACGTTCGTGATCCTGTTCGAACTCGTTCATCAAAATGAACAAATCTTTTTTCGAGTCATTTCGTTCGTTGAATGAACGTTTTCATTTGGATGAACGAGTTCGAACAGGAGAGTCACGAACGACGGTACGCGCTCGCGCTGTGCAAGAGAGGGGTGATCAACGCGTACACGAGCGTGATTGACACTGCTAAGACATTCCTCTTGGCTCTGATTGGTTGTTTCTGACTGGGAGCGGTGTATTTCTTTAAATGGCAATAGGACCACAGGGAGGAGCCAGAGGAGCTTGATTTTTTCACAGATTATCCGTCTCATATTCTACTGTCAGGACATAATGACAGTTTTAACAAATATTTGTTTACAAAAGTTACCTACTGGAGCTTTAAGCCCTCTGTTTCTCCCTATTCCTTGTCCGTTCTCGTTCAAATTATGACGTGTGTTGCGACTCCTGAGTTTTGTTTCAATAAATTCCTGTTCTCCTGTTCCTCATCGTCTTCCTCGTGATTACTCCACCACTTCCCGTAACAGAAGAACGGACCAAGACCGATTGCTGCACGATGGGCTTTCACCCAGACCCAGAAGATCCTACTGACCTCCTCCTCACCATCACCCAGGATCATCGCCCCATCGAGGATTATATCAAGCAGTTCCTCGATCTCGCTAATTGGGTGACATGGAGTGATGGGGCACTTAACCCTAAAACAGGCAACGTGACTCACGAGATACATCGTTTTTATTGTCTTTGTTGGGGCATAAGAACGATTTTTTCATCAAATCCTTTTATTGGTTGACAGCCTAGTCTGTCTTGAGTATGCTGGTCACATAATTTGCTTCAAATTTTTTATGATCAATTAGTCAGCCTGACCTAAATCCAACGATTTTTTTTTCCAATGCACTTATAAAATGACTGCAGACATCAGATATAGTGTCAAAAGTGCAACTGTATTGCTATGATTGTCCTCAAGAGTTAAAATGCGTAGAATCCCAAAACAAAAAGTAAATGAGGCTCTGTCATTCAACAATTTCAAGTTCTCTTACGAAGGGAACTCAACGATGGGTCCATCGACGCCATGGGAACGCCCCCAGCGTGACTGCGTCTGAAGCATCTAAGTCAACTAGTCCAATGGAAAGAATGAGCGTCACGGGCGGGTGACGTCATGACCAGGATATGATAAAAGCACATCCGGTGTAAACCGGCATTAGCTTCTGTTGCCTCAGCAAGCGATCTGTGTTATACTGTCTCTGTCTATTTATTGTTGTCTGTTGCAATTTATTCGGAAACGTTATGGCAAAACAAGTGTACAAGCAGTGTGTTCCTCCCTGCCCGCGTTATTTAACGGGTGGGGACACACACGAGCTTTGTGTCATTTGTTTGGGAGTGGAGCATGCGGTCTCAGACTTCGAGGAGGCTGAGTGTCAACACTGTGAAATGCTACCGCTCCGCATGCTCCGCTCTCGCCTGTCACTCTTTGATGAAAAGAGTGGGCAGGCTCGCGATTTTTCGGAGGGGTTGGAGACGGGTCCGCAGGCCTTTTCTCCTTCCTTACCCGGAAGATCCAGCACTCTCCCCCCGGTGTCGGAAGCACGCGCTGCGCTTTCTTCCGCCCGGGGAGAGAGCCCTCCATTATTTCAATGCTCTTCCTCCGAGGAGGTCGATGTTATGAGTATGGAGAGTGAAAGCACACACATGGGGGAAAGGGATTCACAATTTATTTCCCCAGCATATGATGAGCTGGTGGATGTTATGTCATGGGCTGTATAGAAATTAAATATTGAATGCCCATCTGAGAATAGAGGCGCTCATCCTAAAAGTAAATTAGATGAGCGCTTTTTATCTTCCACTACATTATCTCCACCATGAGGGCTTCCCTTTTTTCCCGATCTTCATAATGAAATATCTAAATCGTGGAATAAACCTTACTCTTCACGACTTTTTAGCCCTCAAGTTAACACTTATTCGAGAATAAGAGGGCTAAAAGAGTATGGTTATGAGGCGATGCCCCAGGCGGAACAAGATTTAGCCAGCTATCTTTCGCCTGGTCACGCATCGTCCCTGAAAGCCTCGGCTTTGCCCACTAGACCGCTTAAAGCCACCTCGGTTTTAGTGGGCAAAGCTTATACGGCAGCAGGTCAAGCTGGAGCATGTCTGCATACAATGGCAGTGCTTCAGGCTTATCAAGCTGACCTGCTGGGGGATCTGGATAGTAGTGATTTAGAAGGATGTCCTGTTACTTTATCCTCTACAGTAAAAGACCTGGATGTTATACTAGACTGCAACTTGACTTTCGAAAATCATATTTCATATATTACAAGAACAGCCTTTTTCCACCTTAGAAACATTGCTAAGCTACGTAACATGCTATCTGTTTCTAATGCAGAAAAGCTAGTTCATGCATTCATGACATCGAGAATAGATTACTGTAATGCTTTATTAGCTGGTTGTCCTGCATCCTCAATAAACAAGCTACAGTTAGTGCAAAATGCAGCCGCTAGAGTTCTTACTAGATCAAGAAAATATGATCATATGACACCTATTTTATCATCTCTACACTGGTTACCTATTAAGTTACGTATCAATTACAAAGTATTCCTACTGACCTATAAAGCCCTAAATGGTTTAGCTCCTGTGTATTTAACAGACCTTCTATCGCCATACAATCCATCGCGCTCTTTAAGATCACTAAATTCGAGGCTTCTGGTCATTCCTAGGATATCTAAGTCCACTAAAGGAGGAAGGGCGTTCTCGCATTTAGCTCCTAAACTCTGGAATAGCCTTCCTGATATTGTTCGAGACTCAGACTCGCTGTCCCAGTTTAAAACTAGATTAAAGACGCATCTCTTTAACCAAGCATTCACTTAATGCTTAACCTTTAATACTACTGCTGAATCAGTTCGAATGCATTAACATTATGAACATCAGCTATGCTAATTATTTCCCATCTGCCTTTCTGCTGTTATCTCGGGACGCTAGTCCCGAGGTAAATAGCGTTCGTCAGCTCCAGTTTGTATCCAGCCTCTCACGGAGACTTTAGATGCCCCAACCCCTGTGAAGAGACGACTCGACGCCTGTGAAGAGACGACTCAAAGTCGGCGATATGTTATGCCATAAATTAATACATGATTAACTAACTGTATTTTTCTATGTACATTTCCGAAATGCACTTTCTGTAAAGCTGCTTTGAGACAATGTGTATTGTGAAAAGCGCTATACAAATAAATTTGAATTGAATTGAATTGAATAGTAGTGAGGGAATTTCTCATGACGATATTCAAGAACTTCGTCGGGCTACCGATCGTTCTTCATCAAAGAGTGACAGGCGAGAGCGGAGCATGCGGAGCGGTAGCATTTCACAGTGTTGACACTCAGCCTCCTCGAAGGCTGAGACCGCATGCTCCATCGGATCTGAGGACCGTTCTTCAGGCGAAGAGGACTTCGGCTCAAAAAAAAAAGGGTCCTGATGTTCATGCGTCAGGCCTGTGAGGACAGCCCCGACCGAAGTAGAGCGGTGTACACCTCATTATACGGTGCCCGTTCCATTTCGGGGTCCTCACGAGACCGTTCTGCCAACCCTGCCACCCTTGGTGCTTCAGGGCGCAGCGGTCTCCAGCGAGTCGCTGATGCTATGCTGCGGCACAGCATCGGTTTTGCGCCCTCTGAGGGGGGCTTTAGAGCAGCCAGTTCAGGTAGTTCCTGCCATGATGTTTCAGGCTCCAGAATTAGCTGTATTAGTAACACCAGAGACCAGCCTTGAGAGGCTGGTTCCCTTAGTAAAATTTCTGGCAGCGTGGAAGCTTCTGCCGAATATTTCTCGTTGGGTCCTGCAGATTGTAGAGAAAGGATACAGAATCCAGGTTGGTTCTCGTCCTCCTCGTTACAACGGGGTGTTGCACACATTGGTGCATCCCGAGCAGACTCTGGTAATGGAGCAAGAGGTAAAGGCCCTGTTAGCGAAAGAAGCTATAGAACAGGTGTACTCACCCGACCGAGAGTCGGGTTTTTACAGCTGCTATTTCATTGTTCCAAAAAAGGATGGAGGGTTGCGTCCTATTTTAGATCTTCGTCTGTTAAATCGGTCAGTTCAGAAACTGAAGTTCAAGATGCTGACACTCAAACAGATCGTCACTCAAATCAGATCCGAGGACTGGTTTGTCAAGATAGATCTGAAGGACGCCTACTTCCATATCTCCATCCTCCCTCAGCACAGGAAGTTCCTAAGGTTTTCTTTCGGGGGCAAAGAATACCAATATCGGGTTCTTCCTTTCGGTCTAGCTTTATCACCCCGCACGTTCACGAAATGCGTGGATGCAGCTTTAGCCCCTCTCAGGCTTCAGGGCATACGTATTCTGAACTACATCGACGACTGGCTGATTCTAGCGTAATCAGAGCAGTTGGCGGTTCGGCACCGAGGTGTCGTTCTCGCTCATATGCAGATGTTGGGGTTGAGGCTCAATGCCAAGAAGAGTGTGCTTTCTCCAGTACAGAGAACCACTTTCCTTGGTGTGGTATGGGATTCAGTGATGATGCGGGCCACCCTATCGCCCGTTCGGGTAGCTGCTATCCTGTCAGCCACAAAAGAGCTGAATCTAGGCCAGTCACGCACTGTAAAACAGTTCGAGAAACTGTTGGGTCTTTTGGCAGCAGGATCCAACGTGATACCTTTTGGCCTGCTGTACATGAGGCCTTTACAGTGGTGGCTCAGGACCAGAGGGTTCTCCCCGAGGGGAAACCCACTTCGTATGATCAAGGTCACGCGGCGTTGCCTTCGTGCCTTAGTTAAATGGAGGAAGCACTGGTTCTTAACCCAGGGTCCGGTGTTGGGAGCTCTTTGCCATCGAGTTACTATCTCGACAGATGCTTCCCTCACCGGCTGGGGAGCGGTAATGGAAGGCCGCTCGGTTCAGGGTCTGTGGAAGAGTCATCATCTCTCGTGGCACATAAATTGCCTGGAGATGATGGATGTCTTCAATGCGTTGAGGCAGTTCCTCCCAGACCTGAGGGGCCATCATGTGCTCGTACGAACAGACAACACATCAGTGGTCTCTTATCTGAACCGTCAGGGGGGCCTGCGTTCGCGTCCGCTTTGCAAACTGGCGCACCAGATCCTCCTGTGGTCTCTGGGGAAGGTACTCTCTCTGAGGGCAGTGTATATTCCTGGGGTCCAGAATATAGGAGCAGACATCCTGTCGAGGCAGGAGCTGAGGCCAGTGGACTGGAGACTCCACCCCGAGGTGGTGGAGAAAATCTGGGAGTTTTACGGCCAAGCAGAAGTGGATCTGTTTGCGTCTCAAAATACGACGCACTGTCCTCTGTGGTTCTCCCTTACTCACCCAGCCCCCCTGGGGCTGGATGCTATGGTGCAGACGTGGCCGAGGCTACGTCTGTACACCTTTCCCCCTGTTGCTCTACTCCCAGGAGTTCTAGAGCGAGTCCGTCGGTATGGAATAAGCCTACTGCTAGTAGCACCACGCTGGCCAAGTCGGATCTGGTTTTCGGACCTGATCCATCTCCTAGACGGTCCTCCCTTCGAGATCCCGATCAGGAGAGACCTTCTGTCTCAGGCCGGGGGCACAATATTTCACCCTCGACCAGAGATTTGGAACCTGTGGGTTTGGCCTCTGAGGGGGCCCAACTCATAGAGAGTGGTCTTTCAGCCGAGGCTGCTGAGACCATTCTAAGCTCCAGAGCCCCAGCTACTAGGAAACTATATGCGCTTAAATGGAGAGTTTTCTCTTTATGGTGTCACCGACATCAGTGGGATCCAGTTAACTGTTCTGTGAACACAGTACTCGAGTTCCTGCAGGAGCGCTTTACGTCAGGCCTATGTCCTTCCACGCTCAAAGTTTACGTGGCGGCCATTGCGGCCTACCACGCCCTGGTGGGGGGTACATCGTTGGTTCGAGACCCCCTGGTTACACGTTTCCTTCGTGGCACTTTGAGGCTGAGGCCTGCAACTCGCACTAGGGTGCCAGCTTGGGATCTTGCTATAGTACTAGAAGGCCTGTCTAGGGCTCCATTTGAGCCCTTAGATTCGGTTTCAGATAAGTTTCTTACCTTTAAGACTATCTTTCTACTAGCTATTTCGTCCCTTAAGAGAGTTGGAGACCTTCAGGCCCTTTCGGTTTCCCCCACTTGCCTTGAGTTTGCACCGGGGATGGTCAAGGCATTCTTATATCCAAAACAGGGATACGTCCCTAAGGTGCCGACCTCGACTCCGAGGCCTATTGTGCTGCAGGCTTTCTGTCCTCCTCCTTTTGCATCTGCGGACCAGGAAAGACTGAACCTCTTGTGTCCAGTGCGAGCATTGGACACTTATGTGCATCAGACATCTTCATTTAGGAAGTCCGACCAATTGCTGATTTGCTTTGGATCACCTAAGAAGGGTCTTCCTGCTTCTAAACAGACGGTCAGTAGGTGGATAGTTGAGGCTATTTCACTTGCATACGAGTACTCGGACCAGTCGTGTCCTTTGGTGGTCCGAGCTCACTCTACTAGGATTATGGCGGCTTCTAAAGCCTTACTATATGGGGTTTCTCTTCGGGACGTCTGTGATGCGGCGGGCTGGTCCTCTTCGCTCACATTCGTTAGATTTTACAGTTTAGACCTGGATGCTGCCCCAGGTTCTCAGGTGCTTAGTGCTTAGTTACAACAGACTGACACTCAGGTACTTGGAATTCTGGTGCTTTGGGTATTCTCGTTCCCATGGCGTCGATGGACGCATCGTTGAGTTCCCTTCGTAAGGGAACGTCTCAGGTTACTATTGTAACCATAGTTCCCTGAGAACAGGGAACGAGACGATGAGTCACCCTGCCATACTTCCTGCATCCCTGTGATCGGCTTGCTTCGGCAATTTTCGAAGCTAATGCCGGTTTGCACCGGATGTGCTTTTATCATATCCTGGTCATGACGTCACCCGCCCGTGACGCTCATTCTTTCCATTGGACTAGTTGACATAGATGCTTCAGACGCAGTCACGCTGGGGGCGTTCCCATGGCGTCGATGGACGCATCGTCTCATTCCCTGTTCTCAGGGAACTATGGTTACAATAGTAACCTGAGACGCTTTAACCCAGGTTTAAGCAAAAGTGCAACAACTTCACAGTAGCTTAAATTTTCTGTTCAAGAAATCAGATAATTACAAATTTTGTAACATATAACATTACAATTAAAAAAATAAACTCTTCTCAGTATAGTGTGAATATAAAAAATGAAACATGCCTGTGGCAGACATATAGCCTGCTCAAAGAGTGAACAAATGTAAACTTTTATCTATAACAACAAAACACGTGCTTGCTAGATCTCTGAAACATTGTGCATGCTCATTCTAAACATTTTTTGCAAGAAAGATGAGCCTGTCCACAACCTCTGGCTTAAGGCAGGCCCGGTTGCAGGTAACTATTCCCCCACCCACACTAAATACCCTCTCTGAGGGGGCACTAGTGGCTGGAATAGAAAGATATTTTTTAGCCAGTAAGCTTATCCTTGGAAAGTTGGGCTGATGCAGCTTCCACCATTCAAGAGGATCTGTGTCTGGCTCTATGTCTGGAATAAGGAAATATGTTGCAAGCTCAGTCTCAATTTTTGTTTTCTCAGATTGTGGGTGTGGCGTGGTGGATGGTGCACTGTTTTTAAAGAAGGCACCCAGAGTCATTTTCTTTTTTGGTGGGGTGTTCTCTTGAACAGCTGAGGGACCAGCTTCCTCTGTGGTAGAGTTGCAGAGAGGACAGATCTCAGACACCGCTCTTTTTTTGACAACTTCCAGTTTGCTAGCATCAATGTAGGTTCTACGGAACCTCGGGTCTAAAAGTGTGGCCATGTCCAAAAGTTCCTCTTTCTCCAAATCACAGTATTTACTTTCGAGGTAACGCATGATGTTAGCTTTGATTGTTTTTGTTAGCTCCAAATCTTCCTCCTCTGGCAGGAGGAGTCTTGTTTTAAACAAATGCAGCACTGGTTTGATGCATGACACACTGACATATGATTCCCCTGACAGTGCATCAGTGAAGTCCTGGAGAAGTTTCACTGCTTTGTTGGTGGCTTCTAATACTTCCAAATCTTGCCACGTGGGAACAAGATGACGCGTTTTCTTGTCCGCACCCAGGACACGAGTTATTGCCTTCTCTTGCTCAAGAAAGCGCTCAATCATCTTTTGACGAGACCCCCCACGTGTTGGGGATTCTGAGATTAAAAGATGCTGGGGAAGTCCAAGCTCAGCCTGCACCTCTGTCATGTCTCGCCTTTTTTTCCAGCTGTAAGAGAAGGATGATACAGCTTTTTTGCAGACCCCTATGGCCCGATCGATCCTTGGATCCTTCACACCATTCTCTGTAATTAATGTGAAAAGATATTTAGTATATTTTTTGTCGCTCCAAACTATATATTTGATTACGTGAGTATTCAAAATTGTTTTGTACTTTTATCACAATTTTAATAGCTGTAACACAGTTTAATACATAATGTATAATGAATGCAGATTAAGGAAAAGTCAGGTTTATTTATGTAAATAAACTAAAATAAACTGTAAATATGAATTTATGTCTGTGTGTAAACCAGTTGAAATATATACCATGTTCTGGCTATTAAATTATGAGCAAACAGTACTTTACAATGTGCAAGTATGTGCACCTATTTATTCTTACACCAACTCTTACTTATAGCGTTGTGGAGTCTGTGGCCAAAACACTGCAAGCTGGGCCAGTTGTTGTCCTTGAGGGCTTTTATGATGTTGGTGCCACTATCATTTGTCATGCAGAAGAGTCGTTCCTCCGAAAGTCCCCAGGAGCTGAGAGCGTCTTTTAAGCCATGGGCAATTATCTCACCAGTGTGGTTGTCGGGGAAATACGCTGTCTGAAGGCAGATGCTGCGCAGAGTCCAACTAATGTTGATGTAGTGAACCGTCAGACTCAGATATGGCTGCATCGTCCGGCTGGACCACAGGTCCGTTGTGGCTGAGTAAAACTGCATCTCCATCTCCTCCAGCTCACTGCGGATCTTTTCCCGAGTTGTATTGTACAGGTGAGGCAGCGCTACATTGGCTAAATACTTGCGATTGGGGACAACGTTCCTCGCATCTAATACTTTCAGCATGTTAGGGTTCGGCAGCAGTAGAGCCCAGTCAGAGTGTCAATAATGCTAAACATACAGCATGGGTAATGCTGAGGGAAAGTGGAGTCATTGAGACAGTCGGCTGCTCTTGCATTGCCGGGTTAGGAAAGTCATGTAACCATGCAGCGGCTATTCTGTGGAAGGTAAAAATAAAAAACTACATATGCACGGCACTTGACGAAATGTGACGAAAGTATTGATGCCATCATTGCAGATGCAAAATGCAGTGATTGGTGGAAAGACAGGGCTTGCGTGTACAGATGAGCAGTGTAGGTGGAATGCAGGGACATCAAAGAACCTTGAACCTAAATGTCTGAGTCAGATTAACTTCAGGCACCACAAGGCAGAACAGGAATACAGTGTTAACTGTAGGGCTGTAGCCAGTCAACCACTCCCAAATACACCACATCATGTGTCACACAAAGACTTCAGAGACAGTGTGGACAAAGCCCCCCTCCAACCACTTTTTGTCCTGAAGAACACTTTATTCGGGAAGTGTTATAATGCCTCACCATCAGCAGAACAACCTAGCACTAGTTACAGTGTAGTTGATGACAAGATTTTTCAGCCACATCAGACACACAATAACGAGCTTAGCTGTAACTCATGCAAGGCATTCTACCAGGCATACGTTGAAGTTAGTAATGCCCAAGCAGCTCAATTAGAATTAAAGCTGCAAGCAGCATTTATCGGTGTTCAAGTAATTAAGGCAGTTAAGCTCAAAAGCATCAAAAGATATTAAGATTCATGTAGCAAGCATTTAACCACTGACATTATAGATGGAATATACCTTGTTTTAGCATGATTTACCATGATATACCAAATTTTAGTGTGATTTTTCATGATTTACCATGTTCCGGTATGATTTACCATGAATCTAGCATGATTTACCATAGTTTACCATGATATACCAAGTTCTAGTATGATTCACCATGATTTACCCTGCTCTAGCATGGTTTACCAAAATTGAACACATTCTAGTATGATTTAATATGATTCTAGCATGATTTACCATGTTATAGGATGATTTACCATGATATACCACATTCTAGAATGATTGATGATGGTTTTGAACATTATGATATGAACATTATATGATCGTAGATGGAAAAGACCATTTACAGCTAATACAGGCAAGTTACCATAGGAAATACATGGTTTTGAAGCTTTTTAAACAGTTATAGAGCCACCTATTCTCCATGAAACTTTGCAGGGTTCTTCACCATGTTATGACACCTATGCTCACCAATTTTTGTGAAGTTCTGATTTTTTATTTATGACTTATAGGCTTTTGAGTGTATTTTGACAAGCCCATTTTTTAATGACCCTGTTACAGCTACCCAAATGCAAAAGTTCAACTTTTTTTCGATAATTATTGATCTAGAGAGTCCAAAGAATTGTCCTAGACTGGTCTGGTTCCGATTGGACAAAAAACCTAGGACTAGTTCGCAAAAGTAGGTTTTTAAAATATTCGTGAATATTTAATGAACTATTTGATTGACAGCCATAGTTCTAGAGGCAAAGTTGTTCAGCCTGAGGAGATCTATCAAATGATATACATTTTGTGGGGATGTGTGCAAACACCTCGTGATTACAGAGCCGTAAAACTTGTTAGCGCCAACTAGTGGCCGATTTCTTTCAAAACTCTTACAGACCTCTTGGGCCATGAGTCAAACATGCCCATTGAGTTTCGTTCCGATTGGCCTCCGTTAACCTCATCTCATAGGTGCTCAAACTTTATTGGCCAATGGCGGCCATGTTTTATGAGATACGCCAATCTCCTTATATACATACATGGGGCCTTGGACCAAGACACTGCATACCAATTTTCAAGTCAATCGGACTAACCGTCAGGTGGTCAGAGTCCTTTTTATGTTTTTTTAATGTTACAACGCCACCATGAGGCCAATCATCGCGTTTTTTACTGTGACCTCGAATTGAGCTCATACACATGTGTGCCAAGTTTGGTGAAAATATCTCATTTCGTTCACGAGTTATAGCCATTTTAGTAAAATTAGCTCCGGCCCCTTTCGAGCGTTTGGACCAAGACACTGCATACCAATTTTCAAGTCAGTCGGACTAACGGTCAGGTGATCATAGCCCTCTTTATGTTTTTTTTCATGTTATAGCGCCACCTAGTGTCCGATCGACGCAATTTTTTTTACTGTGACCTCAGAATGAACTCATTCACATGTGTACCGAGTTTGGTGAAGCTATCTCATTTACTTCTTGAGTTATAGCCATTTTAGTAAAATAGGCTCCGCCCACAACATTCATTTTATGCCCCCTAGTGACCGTGAATCAAAATTTCAACTTTTTTTCCGATAATTATTGATATAAACGCTCCAGAGAACATTTCTGCACTGGTTTGGTTCCGATCGGGCGAAAAACCAGGGACTAGTTCGCAAAAGTAGTTTTTCGACAAAATTCAAAATGGCGGAAAATCCATCATGGCGGAAATAAAATCGGAGATATACTTTTTTTACTTCAGGTTTCCAGCTTTCCAGTGATATAAGACACTTGAGTCTACTACATACGGTCTAGGAGTTATGAGCAGTATTGCGCAATTGGTTGCTATAGCGCCACCTATTGGCCAATCGGGCTCATAATTAGATAACCTCTCCTAGATTTTTGTACTACCATCTGACAAAGTTTCAAGTCTCTGGGCCTTACGGTTTGGGCTGCAAGATGCGTTTTAGGGGATTTTTTTTTCAAATAGCAATTACAATAGGTTTTCAGCACTAAAGTGCTTGAACACCTAATAAGAATGAGACCTTTTTGACAGTTATAGCGCCACCTATGGTCCGATCTCCATGAAACTTTAAATACTTCTTCACCATGTTATGACACATATGCTCATCATTTTTGTGAAGTTTTGACTTTTCCTTTAGGATTTATAGGCTTCTGACCATATTTTGTCACGCCCCTTTTCTAAATGGCAGCCATTACAGCCACCCAAATGCAAAATTTCAACTTTTTTTTCGAGAATTATTCATCTAGAGAGTCCAGAGAATAGGCCTAGGCTGGTTTGGTTCCCATGGGCCGAAAAACCAGGGACTAGTTCGCAAAAGTAGGTTTTGGACAAAATTCGACATAACATTTTTTGAGCCAAGCATCACAGTGGTGTAAAGACCTTGATTCTAAGTCAAACGGTCGAGGAGTTGTGCGCAATTTAGTACTTTTGGTTGCTGTAGCGCCACCTATGGGCCAATCGGGGTCATACTCTGATAGGTTGTCCCCAAATTGAGGCCTACCATCTGGCCGAGTTTCAAGTCTCTAGGCCTTACGGTTTGGGCTGCACGGTGCGTTTTAGGGGAATTTTTTTTTTTTTTTAAATCCTTACAATTACAATAGGTTTTCAGCACTAAAGTGCTTGAACACCTAATAAGAATGAGACCTTTTTGAAGGTTATAGCGCCACCTATGGTCCGATCTCCATGAAACTTTGCATGCCTCTTCACCATGTTATGACACATATGCTCATCAATATTTGTGAAGTTCTGATTTTTTTTTAATGATTTATAGGCTTTTGACCGTATTTTGCCACGCCCCTTTTCTAAATGACCCTGTTACAGCCACCCAAATGCAAAATTTCAACTTTCTTTCGATAATTATTGATCTAGAGAGTCCAGAGAATAGGCCTAGACTTTTGGTTCTGATCGGGCGAAAAACCAGGGACTAGTTCACAAAAATAGGTTTTGGACAAAATTCGACGTAGCGGAAAATTTTCCTAAATCGAAATTGGAGATATACATTTTGTCCGTCTTGAGCCAAGGATCACAGTGGTGTAAAAATCTTGAGGCTAAGACCAGCAGTCTAGGAGTTAGGAACAATGTACTTTTGGTTGCTGTAGCGCCGCCTATGGGCCAATCGGGGTCATACTCTGATAGGTTGTCCCCAAATTGAGGCCTACCATCTGGCCGAGTTTCAAGTCTCTAGGCCTTACGGTTTGGGCTGCACGATGCGTTTTAGGGTAATTTTTTTTTTTTTTCAAAAAAATCCTTACAATTACAGTATGTTTTCTGCACTAAAGTGCTTGAACACCTAATTAGAAACCAGAGAGCAAAGTGCCTCTGATTTGTGGCACAATTGTAGAAAAATCAGACTTACAGCAAGTTCTGCAAAAAAGGTTCCCGTCCATGCAACCACAAGCAGTGACAAATTTCTATGTGAGCACATATACCCCTCATTTCGTGGTAACTATGCGACTAACTATTGAAAGGCGAATGAAAGTAGAGCTTGCCAAGAGCTAAAAGAAGAGGGCATGAGCATTACTCATAGGGGCACTATTGTAAGTGTCCAAGAATGGCTCTCTGCCAGTCCTGAGGGGATAATTGACTCATGTGTGCTACTGGAAGTAAAATGTCCAGTGCCAACCCAGGCCTCACTCACTGTACAGCTTACTCAGAAATGCAGTGATGTCAAACTAGTAGATGGACGCCTGCAATTGCAGAAAACTGGCAGTAGGGGATATTACATGCAAATACAACTTACAATGTTTTCCATTATATAGGCTTAGGGTTATATATATATATATATATATATATATATATATATATATATACACAGTATAATACCAGTTTGTATTATGTTGAAAAATACATACATATTCATTCATACAAATGTTCACATACACAAGTTTTGTAGTGTTTTAGCCATTGTTTAATCATTTAATTTGATTTTATTATATATACACTGCCATTCAAAAGTTTGGGGTCGGTAAGATTTTTAATGTTTTTAAAAGAAGTCTCTTCTGCTCACCAGGGCTACATTTATTTAATTAAAAATAAAAAACAAACCCAGTCATATTGTGAAATATTATTTCAATGTAAAACAGCTGTTCCCTTTCGTTGTCACTCCGAGTTACGTCGGATGACGACGAATGGGGTTTCGCTTAGAAAGCCTATCAACTTCGAGTATTACAAAACGAGCCAATGGCAAAGAAATGCCATGGGTCTGCGGAATTTGCATGACGTAACTCCGCCCCACCTCGTGGGTATAAAAGGAGGACGCCGGCAACAGGCAGATATGTTTTCGCTTCGGAGCCAAGTGTAATTCTTCACTCCTTAAGCTATCTCTGATTGTCAGCTTCTTACGAGACGAGCAACTCTCCAATGTTGGTGTGACGGCGATCTCCCGGCGAGTGCACACTTCCTGCTTATCTGAGCATGGTTTGCCAGCGAGTGTGTTCTCCGCGGGCGCTTCAGCACTGAGTTTCTCTCACAAAAAGAGCTTGCACGCGGCACGTCTTTTTAAAGATGCCTCGCCCGTGCACTTCTGGTTGCGGTCGGCTGGTGTCTGACTCTGATGGGCACGAGCGCTGCTTGGTGTGTTTGGGCTTTAATCACGCTAAAGCAGCGCTCGTGGATGAGTCATGTTCTTTCTGTGCGGCTGGACGATTGGTTTTTGGGTGCAGCTGCGGCTTCCCGTCCTCAGCCTGCCCCAATACCTTTCTTCCCGGACGTGCATGATGAAATCTCGAAGTCCTGGAAGACTCCCATGTCTTCCCGCGACCGCTCGTTGATTTCATCCGCCTTTCCTCCCCTCGATGGGGCAGCCGCCCGTGGGTACACTGGGCTCCCCCCGGTTGAGCGCTCTGTTGCGATGCAGCTGTGTCCTCAGAGTGCTTCTTCTCGCGGCGAGCCTAAGCACCCATCCAAGGCCTGTAGGTTCTCGTCTACCCTAGTGGCGAAGTCCTACAGAGCGGCGGGACAGGCGGCTGCCTCTTTGCATGCCATGGCCACTCTGCAGGTCTATCAGGCCCAGATGCTAAGGGACATGCACGAGGGTAGGACGGACCCAGGGCTCTTCGATGAGCTGCGCGCCGCCACCGACCTCGCCCTCTGGGCGACGAAGGTGACCGCACGCTCCCTGGGTCTGGTGATGTCCACAGCTGTGGTCCAGGAGAGACACTTATGGCTGAACCTGGCTGACATGCGGGACGCTGAGCGCTCTCGCCTGCTCGACTCCCCCATGTGCCAGGCCGGCCTATTCGGCGGTGCGGTGGAGGACTTCGCCCAACAGTTCTCCACCGCCCAGAAACAGACTGAGGCCATTAAGCACATTCTGCCCCGACGGCCCGCTGCTGCCTCCACCCAGCCGACCGGGCAGATCCCTCAGTCTGTTCGCCGCCGAGGGCGCCCTCCTGCGGCTCCCGCCCCTCCCGCCCGGCCCAAGCAGCAGCCTCCACCCGGGCCCGGTCGCGGAGGAAGCCGTAAGAAGGCGCCCCAGCCCTCTCCAGCCCCACCCCCCGCTAAACGCCGGGCCAAGCGGCGCTCCTGAGACGGGCTGCTCAGGGATGCTGAAGATTACTTCTCAGGAGATGGTAGCAGGACCACTCCTTCCCCCGGTGGAGGGCCGGGGGAGAATCTTTTGTTCTCCACTCCCCGCTGCTCACCCACGGGTGGGCAGCACCCTAATGTGGTTAAAGAAAGAAGTAACATTTCCATCCCTGAGCACACAGAGTTCTCGGACGACACGGTGCGCCGCCCCCGAGCCGTGCACCCCTCGTCCCCCTCTGTCCCAGAGCCGGTTGACAGTGCGCGCCGTCCCCGGACCGTGCCGCTCTCTTCCGCCTCTGTCGCCAGCCCCCTGGCAGAGCAGACCCCCATGGAACGTTCTTCCTTACCTGGTCTCCTCTGTCAGGGCGCGGTTAATGACTGTGCCCCCACACCGGGCCGCTATGCCGTCCACGTCCGGGCCAGTCATTCCGCCCTGCTGCACCATCGGTGGGAAGTCTGTGGTCCGTATGACCGCGCTGGTACAGTTCTTGGGAGCCTGGCTAGAGCTTCCCCTCCTGTCCCGATGGGTCGCACGGACGATCAGGCTCGGCTACGCGATTCAGTTCGCGCGGTCTCCTCCCCGCTTCAGGGGAGTCCGCTCCACTTTGGTCGGTGGCAACGCCCCTATCATGAGAGCAGAGATCGCCACCCTGCTGGCGAAGGGTGCGATCGAGACCGTCCCTCCGGCCGAGATGAGGACCGGCTTCTACAGCCCGTACTTCATTGTCCCCAAGAAAACCGGTCGGTTACGGCCAATCCTGGACCTGCGTGTGCTGAACCGTTCCCTTCACAGGCTGCCGTTCAAGATGCTCACTGCCAAACGCATTTTCGAATGTGTGCGGCCCCAGAATTGGTTTGCAGCAATCGACCTGAAGGACGCCTACTTTCATGTCTCCATTCTCCCTCGACACAGACCGTTCCTTAGGTTTGCCTTCGAGGGGCAGGCATACCAGTACGCGGTTCTCCCTTTCGGGCTAGCCCTGTCTCCTCGCGTCTTCACGAAGGTCGTCGAGGCAGCCCTTGTTCCCCTTCGGGAACACGGGGTTCGCATCCTGAACTACATCGACGACTGGCTGATCCTAGCTCACTCTCGAGACCAGGTATGCGAACACAGGGACCTAGTGCTCCGGCACCTAGCTTGTCTGGGCCTTCGGGTCAACTGGGAAAAGAGCAAACTTTGCCCCGTGCAGAGGATCTCTTTTCTCGGTATGGATATCGACTCGGTCGCCATGTCCGCACAGCTTACGAGCGAGCGCGCGCAGTCACTGCTGACTTGCCTGAGACAGTTCGAGGGCAAGAGTACGGTTCCACTGAAAATCTTTCAGAGGCTCCTGGGGCATATGGCATCTGCAGCCGCGGCAACGCCGCTCGGATTGCTTCATATGAGACCGCTTCAGCTTTGGCTTCGCGACCGAGTCCCGAGGTGGGCATGGCAACACGGCACCTTCCGAGTACCAGTTACTCCGTCCTGCCGTCAGACCTTCACCCCGTGGTCGGACCTCAGTTTTCTACGGGCCAGAGTGCCCCTGGAACGAGCTTCGCGGCACGTCGTTGTAACGACAGATGCCTCCTCCACGGGCTGGGGTGCCATGTGCAATGGACGTGCTGCCGCGGGCTCCTGGACAGGACCCCGCCGCCTCTGGTACATCAATTGCCTCGAGTTGCTGGCCGTACGTCTTGCTTTGCGGCGCTTCCGGGCCGTGCTCAAGAACCAACACGTACTAGTCCGTTCAGACAATACCGCCACTGTAGCGTACATCAACCATCAAGGTGGTCTACGCTCCCGCCGTATGTCACAACTCGCCCGCCACCTCCTCGCTTCATGCCATTTATATCCCCGGAGCCCTGAATTGTGCAGCCGACGAGCTCTCACGGCTTCAGCCCCTCCCGGGAGATTGGCGACTCCATCCCCAGTCGGTTCGGCTGATTTGGGACCAGTTCGGGGACGCACAGATAGATCTGTTTGCCTCTCACGACTCGACCCATTGCGACCTGTATTATTCCCTGACCGAGGGCACGCTCGGCACGGATGCACTGGCGCACAGCTGGCCGCGGGGCCGCAAATATGCGTTTCCCCCAGTGAGCCTTCTTGCGCAGACCCTGCGCAAGGTCAGGGAGGACGAGGAGCAGGTCATTCTGGTCGCGCCATACTGGCCCGCCCGGACCTGGTTCTCCGAACTAGTACTCCTCGCGACAGCACCTCCTTGGCTGATTCCCCTGAGGAAGGACCTCCTTTCTCAGGGACGGGGCACCCTATGGCACCCTCGTCCTGATCTTTGGAACCTCCACATGTGGCTCCTGGACGGGACGAGGCAGGTTTGAGTACCCTACCACCAACGGTGGCGGCTACCATCACTTCCGCTAGAGCGTCGTCCACGAGACACGTCTATGCGTTGAAGTGGAACCTCTTCGTCAACTGGTGCTCTTCTCACCGAGAAGACCCCCAGAGATGTTCGATTAGTGTCGTGCTTTCCTTCCTTCAAGATAGGCTGGAGCGAAGGCTGTCTCCCTCCACCCTGAAAGTCTATGTTGCCGCTATTGCCGCACACCATGACCCGGTCGAAGGTAAGTCTGTTGGAAGGCACGACCTGATCATCAGGTTACTGAGAGGAGCTAGGAGACTGAATCCTCCTCTCGTTCCCTCTTGGGATCTCTCAGTGGTTCTAACTGCCCTGCTGAGTGCTCCCTTTGAGCCGTTGCAATCAGTGGAGCTTAAGTTCCTGTCTATGAAGACAGCGCTCCTGGTTGCATTGGCCTCCTTCAAGAGGGTGGGGGACTTGCACGCATTCTCCGTTGACGAAGCGTGCCTGGAATTTGGGCCAGCTTACTCTCACGTGATCCTGAGACCCCGGCCTGGATATGTGCCCAAGGTTCCTACCACTCCCTTCCGGGACCAGGTGGTGAACCTGCAAGCGCTGCCCCCGGAGGAGGCAGACCCAGCCTTGGCACTGCTCTGTCCAGTACGCGCCCTCCGCGCCTATGTAGGCAGGACGCAGTGTTTCAGGACCTCAGACCAGCTCTTTGTCTGTTATTGTGGGAAGCTGAAGGGAAAGGCTCTCTCCAAGCAAAGGTTGTCTCACTGGATAGTGGACGCCATTGCTTTGGCATACCAGCAGCAAGGTCGACCGTACCCCCTTGGTGTGACTGCCCTCTCCACCCGGAGTGTGGCATCCTCTTGGGCTCTAGCACATGGCGCCTCGCTAACAGACATCTGCAGAGCTGCAGGCTGGGCGACACCTAACACATTCGCCAGATTCTACAATCTCCGAGTGGAGCCAGTGTCCTCTCATGTACTCGCTTCAACCAGCTAGTACTGGACCCGCTCAGGTGTCTTCGCTTGCTCGCCATTCCACTCCACGGACTGGATACATGCGATATTCTCCTCAGGTGAGCTTCCCCGAAAGCCCTGAGTTCCTCCAGCACTCCTGACGTTGGCGCCAGTGTCTATTGCCTGTGCGTCGGCTAGGTGCCGTGTGCATGGTCCCTCCCCTGAGCGACCCCCACATGTGTATTTCCACTGTAAGCCTCTTGAGCATGTGTCTTTCCCTTGGCAAGCCACCTTGCCACCCCTGGGGTTGAAATATTCCACCTGCGGCTGGACACCCCAGTGTTCTCCATGTCTCCTTCGGGTCACATGTGTATTCTCTAAGTCCCCCCCTCTGGGTTGGCAGTAATTGCATATTTCCCCTGAACTTGGGATATGCTCCCCAGTGTACCTTGGTATTCCTGTGCTAAATAGGAGTCCTTCGTCCGTGCCAGTCTCACGACAGGGATCTCAGATTTACGCAGGGCACTGGAAGACAACTGAGAAGGTGGTGTGATTAGACTGGTAACCCCATTCGTCGTCATCCGACGTAACTCGGAGTGACAACGAAAGGGAACGTCTCGGTTACGTATGTAACCCTCGTTCCCTGAGTAGGGAACGGAGACGTTACTTCTGCCTGCCACTTTCCGCTGTACCACGGGGATCGCCTGAGCTCAGTCTTGGCTCCTCAGCGAAGAAACATACCTGCCTGTTGCCGGCGTCCTCCTTTTATACCCACGAGGTATGGCGGAGATACGTCATGCAAATTCCGCAGACCCATGGCATTTCTTTGCCATTGGCTCGTTTTGTAATACTCGAAGTTGATAGGCTTTCTAAGCGAAACCCCATTCGTCGTCATCCGACGTAACGTCTCCGTTCCCTACTCAGGGAACGAGGGTTACATACGTAACCGAGACGTTTTTTATGTGAATATATAGTAAAGTGTAATTTATTCCTGTTATCAAAGCTGAATTTTCAGCAATTTTCATCCTAAAAAAAATGGTACACAACTGTTTTAAACATTGATAATCATAAATGTTTCTTGAGCAGCAAATCATCATATTATACTGATTTCTGAAGGATCATGTGACACTGAAGACTGGAGTAATGATGCTGAAAATTCAGCTTTGATTACAGGAATAAATTACACATTTTACATTGAAATAATAGTTTACAATATTACTGGGTTTGTTTTGTATTTGTAATTAAATAAATACAGCATTGGTGAGCATAAGTGACTTATTTTAAAAACATTAAAAATCTTACCGACCCCACACTTTTGAACGGCAGTGTATATATATATATATATATATATAATATTGTATATACATGGATCACATATTAAATTATTAAGCTTCGTTAGGCTTATATACAGATCAGTCTCAGGTTGACACTTGTAGTTCTGAAAGTTAAGTTGCACAAATAAAGGTAATGTTTATGTATGTTTAATGTATGCATTAGTTTGAGGTTATTGACATCTACTTGTTAAAATGTTTAGTTTTTATATGTAAGCAATGTAGGCAATAAAATTGTTGCTAATTTTCTGAAAATTAAACTAGCTCTTCAATAAAACAAAAGTGTTTCTTATTCCATCGATTAATCAAGTAATTTAATAATCGGTAGAATCCTCGATAACTAAAATAATCGATAGCTGCATCCCTAATTTCCTAAAAAAAGATCCTCCCTTAGATTAACAAGAGCAGCACACACTCTTAGAATCTTGTCAATTTTAGGAGCCATAGTGATCGGAACAACCTGGGACAGAATTTTGTAAACTTTCAAACGCCGAATTGCTCTTTCAACATGAATTCTCACACGTGCAATTCGTCTACTACTTGTCACCTGTTCCTCTGTTAGCTGTCCACACTTTTTTGTGAAAGAAGGCATTACCAACTTAACCTTCCTCTCAAACAGCATGTCTTTTATGGTAAAGCCTCTATCTGCCATGACCTCATCTCCAGGCATTAAGTAGTCCAATATGCCTGAGTCCATAGTGATAAATTTGTCACTACATCGTCCTCCATACGCAGTAGAAATTAACATAATTAGTCCACATGGGGCAACAGCTACCAGGTATTTCACAGTGTTATGTGAATAATAATGACTGTATGTTTCTCCTCTGGAATCAAGGTTTTTAGGTTTCTGTAAAAGGCTCTCACTGCAGTCTAGAATACATGTTGTACTGGGAAAATTCCTCTTGAAGGCTGCAGGCATGTTTGCCTGAATAGTTTCTCTTGGAAGCCATGGAATTAAAGGTCGGAAAACTTCCTCCAGTTTGTCGATCCATTATGAGATTATCTTGCTAGCCATGCTCATTGATACATGAAACTGTCTGCTTAGATCACCTATTACACGGTTTGTTTTTAATTTCATAAGTGTCATGAGAACTTGATCTCGAACATGCATTGTAAATGAATTACTGGCATGTCCTTCCAGTGTTGATGCAAGAACATCAAATGTTTCTAGATCTAGACCAGTGTAGAGCAAAGCATCTGCGTTACTTTGAAGCAAAAAGTAGGCAATGTCATCACACTGAGTCATCTTATCCTGCACATCTTTTCGGCTGGCTGCCTTGCAGTAATCATGATCTTAACGGGCAAGGTCCTCCCACTGAGTATGGACTGAGTGTAACTGTTGGTGAATGGGAGTTGCAGAACTTGAGTTGCTGATCTGGTCTGAAGCAGTTGAGGACAGGCCCGCCGAGCAGTCTGACGAAAACAAAAGTATTGCCAAAGTTACACAGTAGTCCAACATGTCATAATTGACCAGTAAATGTATGTTTTGTATAAAGCTAAAGCTAATAATTGTAATAATTAAAGCTCTCAATTAATTGTAGTGGTGTACAGGTAGACTATAATATTTGCCTTTTGCAATGTAGTGGAGTAGAAGAAAGTATAGGGATGAACTGATAATGAGTGAAACACGTGACGAATGAAACCGCAAATTTCCCTGAGCTCATACAACCCTGATATGTCAAACTAACGTTACATCACCATGTACAATATGAAGTACTTAAGCGTAACCCTAACGTCTGTAACGTTTTCTTATTAAAATGGTGTTTATCTGAAAAGTGTTTCACCCGTCCCGGTTCTCCCTTATCACGAAAAGGAAATACTAGTAACGTTAAATTAAAAGTAAGGTTTGGCTTACATTACGTCATTTCAGTTTCCAATGAATTACTGGCATGTCCTTCCAGTGTTGATGCAAGAACATCAAATGTTTCTAGATCTAGACCAGTGTAGAGCAAAGCATCTGCGTTACTTTGAAGCAAGAAGTAGGCAATGTCATCACACTGAGTCATCTTATCCTGCACATCTTTTCGGCTGGCTGCCTTGCAGTAATCATGATCTTAACGGGCAGGGTCCTCCCACTGAGTATGGACTGAGTGTAACTGTTGGTGAATGGGAGTTGCAGAACTTGAGTTGCTGATCTGGTCTGAAGCAGTTGAGGACAGGCCCGCTGAGCAGTCTGACCAAAACAAAAGTATTGCCAAAGTTACACAGTAGTCCATCATGTCATAATTGACCAGTAAATGTATGTTTTGTATAAAGCTAAAGCTAATAATTGTAATAATTAAAGCTCTCAAATAATTGTAGTGGTGTACAGGTAGACTATAATATTTGCCTTTTCCAATGTAGTGGAGTAGAAGAAAGTATAGGGATGAACTGATAATGAGTGAAACACGTGACGAATGAAACCGCAAATTTCTCTGAGCTCATACAACCCTGATATGTCAAACTAACGTTACATCACCATGTACAATATGAAGTACTTAAGCGTAAACCCAACGTCTGTAACGTTTTCTTATTAAAATGGTGTTTATCTGAAAAGTGTTTCACCCATCCCGGTTCTCCCTTATCACGAAAAGGAAATACTAGTAACGTTAAATTAAAAGTAAGGTTTGGCTTCGATTACTTCATTTCAGTTTCCAGCCCAACGTTATATAACCAGTATTTATATATATCTTGCTGTATAAAACATGGAATAACTGTAAAGTTGCAGTTTAAAGGAGCCATATGTAAGAATGTGGCCAAAACTGGTACTGCAATCACTTTCAAATTACTGTAGAGCGGTGTATCCCCTCTCCCTCCTCCCTGACTCGAGGTTGCCAGATAGGCTGCCGGATACAGCAGGAACGTAGGCTGCTACAAGAAGCTTTTTCTGTTAATTATGTTTATGCTTCAAATGAGAGATGTTTTGCAAAGTAATTATATATCGCAAAAATTTACTAATGGCGATTAGCCAAATATAATCGTAAAGATGTACGCTCGTATGTGACAGTACATTGTTAGAACAGTAGCTGTTAGTCTAACTTGTAACGGTAGGTATCTGTCATTAACGTAAGTACAAGCACAAGCCTCTGTCACTGTGTGTAACCGATATCAAAGATACAACTATTCATTTAGCTGACGCTATCCACCTTTTTCCTGGTTAACGAATTTACCCATGATTCATAGCGGGTTTGAACCGGAAGCCGGTTGTCCTTTTCCGGTTCAAAGCTTGTGTACGTTTGATACCTTGTAGCTTGCTATCTTGTTTGCTGTAAAAGCCGGTGTTTCTCCATGGATGAAGCACAAATGGACAAAAAACGGAGGTGGATACACACCATGGATGTTTTAACAAGTCGTGACGACAGCACCGTAACAGTCCCTCATCCATCCCTTCTGACGGAGTGGCTAGCTTGATGACATGAAGCAATGGCCCGATGTTAGCTGCATCGGCGTTGTTAATTACCTTTTATTTTCTGAAGGTGTTGATGGCGAGGAATTGCATAATTACAAAAGCACAGAAGCATATACTTACTTGCATAGTAACAAAATAGGTACAGTATTGTTGAAGAAACACAGCGGCTTTATATTTTTGAAGGCAGCAGTTGTCACGGGTGGTGTATGGCAGGAAGCACGAGGAGACGAGGAATTCAAATAAACAATAAACTTTACTATAAATCAAAACAACAAACAGGTACAGGCAGACAGAGCGGATGCAAACACCAGTTAACATAGACGAGAACCGACCATGACAGACTGAACAGAAGAAACTAAATACAGAGACAAATGAACCATAATGATGTGAAGACAGGTGACACAGATGATGATAACGAGGAACAGGCTGGTAAGTGAGGGAGTGAGTTCAGGTGTGGAGACAAGGAGGATTCTGGGAAGTGTAGTGCAGACAAGGACAGACAGGTGCAGACGAGGACTGTGACATTACTCCCCCCTCCCGGTAGGTGTGACCTCACGCCTTAAAACAGGGGTGGGAGGGTGGGCATCCTGGAGTCTGTAACGGGAAGGCGGACCGGGTGCAGGAGGATGGACTCCAGGATGGACCAGGCGGCCATGGCGGAGCAGGACGTGGGCGTGGCCATGGCGGAGCAGGACGTGGGCGTGGCCATGGCGGAGCAGGACTTGGGCGTGGCCATGGCGGAGCAGGACTTGGGCGTGGCCATGGCGGAGCAGGACTTGGGCGTGGCCATGGCGGAGCAGGACGTGGGCGTGGCTGAGCAGACGAAACCTCGGGCGTCCAGGGTGGAGCCGAAGGGTCCAGGGCGGTGGGGACCCTTCGGGCGGCCATGGCGGTGCGGACCCTTCGGGCGGCCATGGCGGTGAGGACCCTTCGGGCGGCCATGGCGGTGAGGACCCCTCGGGCGGCCATGGCGGTGAGGACCCTTCGGGCGGCCATGGCGGTGAGGACCCTTCGGGCGGCCACGGCGAGGGCCTATGGCCCCCCCCAAAAAAATTAAAGGGGAGAGTGACAGAGTCATTACCAGTCTCTGGGCTGGACGGAACCAGCGGTGAAGGGGTCTCTGGGCTGGACGGGACCAGCGGTGAAGGGGTCTCTGGGCTGGACGGGACCAGCGGTGAAGGGGTCTCTGGGCTGGACGGGACCAGCGGCGAAGGGGTCTCTGGGCTGGACGGGACCAGCGGCGAAGGGGTCTCTGGGCTGGACGGGACCAGTGGCAAAGGGGTCTCTGGGCTGGACGGGACCAGCGGCAGAGGGGTCTCTGGGCTGGACGGGACCAGCGGCGAAGAGGTCTCTGGGCTGGACGGGACCAGCGGCGAAGGAAGCTCAGGGCTGGACTGGACCAGCGGCAAAGGAAGCTCAGGGCTGGACTGGACCAGCGGCAAAGGAAGCTCAGGGCTGGACTGGACCAGCGGCAAAGGAAGCTCAGGGCTGGACGGGACCAGCGGCGAAGGAAGCTCAGGGCTGGACGGGACCAGCGGCGAAGGAAGCTCAGGGCTGGACGGGACCAGCGGCGAAGGAAGCTCAGGGCTGGACGGGACCAGCGGCGAAGGAAGCTCAGGGCTGGACGGGACCAGCGGCGAAGGAAGCTCAGGGCTGGACGGGACCAGCGGCGAAGGAAGCTCAGGGCTGGACAGGACCAGCGGCGAAGGAAGCTCAGGGCTGGACGGGACCAGCGGCGAAGGAAGCTCAGGGCTGGACGGGACCAGCGGCGAAGGAAGCTCAGGGCTGGACGGGACCAGCGGCGAAGGAAGCTCAGGGCTGGACGGGACCAGCGGCGAAGGAAGCTCAGGGCTGGACGGGACCAGCGGCGAAGGAAGCTCAGGGCTGGACGGGACCAGCGGCGAAGGAAGCTCAGGGCTGGACGGGACCAGCGGCGAAGGAAGCTCAGGGCTGGACGGGACCAGCGGCGAAGGAAGCTCAGGGCTGGACGGGACCAGCGGCGAAGAAAGCTCAGGGCTGGGTTCATGGGCTGAAATGAATGTGTGTGCTGCCCACACACACACAACAGCCATGGATCCCACAAGTAGCACTGCGTCATCCAGAGCTGGCTGGACGGTCTCTGGCTGGACGGTCTCTGGCTGGACGGTCTCTGGCTGGACGGTCTCTGGCTGGACGGTCTCTGGCTGGACGGTCTCTGGCTGGACGGTCTCTGGGACTATGGCCTTCCTGGCAGCACGTGCTGATATAAGTGGGGGATCGGCGATGCAGGAAACCAGTCCTGGACATCCATATACCGATCCGGTGGCTGGTTTGATGGTGGGCGTGATGGAGATGGCTGGAGACGGTGATTGTGTGGCAATGTCATCCGCCTCACCAATGGTGAAGGTTGAGCCACACAACCACAGCACATGATCTAGGTACCGGGCAAACGAACCTGGGTTTGCCGTTGCTGGAGCTTGCTGGTACAAAGGTTCATCCAGACCACACCAGAATACGGTCTTCAGCGCATCGTCAGTCCAGTCCACGAGGTGGGATATTTCAAGGAATTTTGCCACATATTCCTCAATTGGGCTACCGTCTTGAAAACAATGGACCAGACGATCGGCTGGGGTGAATGGAGAGTGAGCTGGGTTAACCGGGGTGAGAAGAATTCCCATGCTGACTCTTTACTGGGTCGGTTCTTCTGTCAGGGGTGGTGTATGGCAGGAAGCACAAGGAGACGAGGAATTCAAATAAACAATAAACTTTACTATAAATCAAAACAACAAACAGGTACAGGCAGACAGAGCGGATGCAAACACCAGTTAACATAGACGAGAACCGACCAAGACAGACTGAACAGAAGAAACTAAATACAGAGACAAATGAACCATAATGATGTGAAGACAGGTGACACAGATGATGATAACGAGGAACAGGCTGGTAAGTGAGGGAGTGAGTTCAGGTGTGGAGACAAGGAGGATTCTGGGAAGTGTAGTGCAGACAAGGACAGACAGGTGCAGACGAGGACTGTGACAGCAGTAGAGCCCAGTCAGAGTGTCAATAATGCTAAACATACAGCATGGGTAATGCTGAGGGAAAGTGGAGTCATTGAGACAGTCGGCTGCTCTTGCACTGCCGGGTTAGGAAAGTCATGTAGCCATGCAGCAGCTATTCTGTGGAAGGTAAAAATAAAAAACTACATATGCACAGCACTTGACGAAATGTACTTTTACAATTTAATAAAAATGTATTACATTTAATATACTTATGTATATTAAATAATTTTTAATATACATAATACTAATATACTTATAATTTAATATACTTTTATTTATCCACTTACTATTAACATTACTATTAATAATAACCTAGACAGTATTGATGCCATCATTGCAGGTGCAAAATGCAGTGATTGGTGGAAAGACAGGGCTTGCATGTACAGATGAGCAGCGCAGGTGGAATGCAGGGACATCAAAGAACCTTGAACCTAAATGTCTGAGTCAGATTAACTTCAGGCACCACAAGGCAGAACAGGAATACAGTGTTAACTGTAGGGCTGTAGCCAGTCAACCACTCCCAAATACACCACATCATGTGTCACACAAAGACTTCAGAGACAGTGTGGACAAAGCCCCCCTCCAACCACTTTTTGTCCTGAAGAACACTTTATTCGGGAAGTGTTATAATGCCTCACCATCAGCAGAACAACCTAGCACTAGTTACAGTGTAGTTGATGACAAGATCTTTCAGCCACATCAGACACACAATAACGAGCTTAGCTGTAACTCATGCAAGGCATTCTACCAGGCATACGTTGAAGTTAGTAATGCCCAAGCAGCTCAATTAGAATTAAAGCTGCAAGCAGCATTTATCTGTGTTCAAGTAGTTAAGGCAGTTAAGCTCAAAGCATCAAAAGACATTAAGTTTCATGTAGCAAGCATTTAACCACTGACATTATAGATGGAATATACCTTGGTTTAGCATGATTTACCATGATATACCAAATTTTAGTGTGATTTTTCATGATTTACCAGGTTCCGGTATGATTTACCATGAATCTAGCATGATTTGCCATAGTTTACCATGATATACCAAGTTCTAGTATGATTCACCATGATTTACCCTGCTCTAACATGGTTTACCACAATTGAACACATTCTAGTATGATTTAATATGATTCTAGCATGATTTACCATGTTATAGGATGATTTACCATGATATACCACATTCTAGAATGATTGATGATGGTTTTGAACATTATGATATGAACATTATATGATCGTAGATGGAAAAGACCATTTACAGCTAATACGGGCAATTTACCATAGGAAATTCATCCGGCTCAGCGCGTCTATATAAATATAAAATAGATACATGGGTCATTCCTGGTATGCGGTGACTTTCCTGTCCCAATGATTTATTTACTCATATTTTCTCTAGTCACATATAATTAGTCACATATTTATAATAAATGGCTTAAATTATAGATTTAAGTATTCTTTACGAATTAAACAGAGATAATAGACATTAAAAATACTATTTTGTATTTGACACAATTTTAATTGATGTATGCATTCAATTATATCATGTCCTCAGTGCACAGTAATCAACTTCTGCAAGAAATAGAAACCATGATATGACAAAAACCTCAAAATATTTTTAAATTATGTTATAGACTAGGCTAAATTGCCTCTAATCATACATATAAATCATGTGGAAATATAGGTCTTTTTCTTAAAATTTTCTTCAATTACTGCATACCTGAAGTCATCTTCCACCCTGTTAGTATGTACTTTTTTGCCTTCCAAATCCAACTGCAATTTCATTGAGACCGTTTTCAAGAAGTGACTTCATTCCTTTTACCTGCTGGAATTCAACTGTACAAACTGAGGTAAGCTTCGACTCTCACTCCTAACTTTGTTTTTAGTTTTTGAAATGTTATCCTGCTTGTCCCACCCTTAAAGTTCCACCCTGTTAGGCTATGTTATGGTGAATGTTTGTCCAATCAAAAAAATGTAAAAAGAAATCTGACATAGTTATAAAAGTTCTGTTCATCTGTAGAAGGTTAGCTCCAAATGTTGATCACTCAAAGAGCTATGGCTAACTTAACTCAGAATTTTCCACCCTGTTAAATATATAAACCTAACAGGGTGGAATGTGAAACACATTCTATTCATCAAAAATTGTTTTGCTTGTTTCAAGAAGAAAAAAAATATCTAAGATGGCATAAGGGACATATACTATCCAAGAAAAGCTTATTATTTAAGCTTTAAGCCAAGTTATTGTTTAACATTTACATTATTAACATGTTGTGATAACTATGTATATGTCCCTAACAGGGTGTAATATTTTTATGGACAGTGTCTGAACAATCTACCAATAATTATTATTATAGAGTCCCTGAGCTTGACCTATATGTATTCCTTATAGTTAAACATGTCAAAATTTTGATAGAATGCTAAAAACATGAAAATCATGTCCTTTTTCCCAACACTTATAAAGCCAAAATGTCACCGCATACCAGGAATGACCCACATATTACTTTATCCTTTGTTTTAAAGACTAAAGGCACTATGATCTTTTTCCAAAAAAAGCAGAGCCGTGGTAAACATTAAAATGTGAGAACTTTACATGCAACTCTGTGTAATTTATACTGAATGGGTTTTTGCTTATTTTTACACCGCAACAGGACATCCAAGGTTTCTTTAAGACAGATTTCATGCAGATAACGTTCGCCGACACACAAACACACACACATTCAATGTTTGTGTTGAGAATAAACCATGTTAAATGACTAATTAATGCCTAGGCAATGTTTTTTTATTTATTAGAACAAAACTGTGTGGTCCAATCAATGTAAAATACAAAATGATTTCAGGCTTTTGTTCGGTGCCACATTTAATACCATCTATATTAGGTCACTGAGCGTTGCAAAGATTTTTTTAAATCGTGCTTAATATTTTCTAAACAAGTATTTATTTCCATTTGAATTTTCTGATTTCCCATGGGCCCCCCCTTACTGGATCTTGGTCCCCCCCGTGCCCCCCCATTTATAAAATCCTGGAATCGCCCCTGATGCTACGCACTGAAACACCCTTGGTTAGGATTAGGGGTGGGGAGTGCGTGTGTATTTCACGCCATAAAGTGCTTATCATATGCACGAAAAAAAAATTGGGGCGTAGGCCTATATCATCAGCAAAAAATAATAATTTATGTCATATTTCTGAATGATTGCATTACTTGCCCTCTGGCTCGTTGGCTGTCGCTCTGTGAGTTATGTGGAAATTATTCAACAACAACAAAAAAACAGTTTACTGGTTTATGTTACACCTACATTTAAAGTCCCTGTCAAAATTAAGTTATCTTTATCAAAATTATAAAGTCAATATTAAGTATGTGCTCTGAGTTTGTCACACCACAGAAAAATGTGTCAATAGCCACCCAGCCAAATTTGAATGATAAAAAAAGCCAGCAAGTAGCCTACATAAAATAAGCTATCAAAATCTTGAAAAAATGAGCAGTAGTCTCTAGCTGTGTCCCAATGTGAAGGCTGCATCCTTCAAGGCCGGTGCATACCATGTAGCCGATACTCGGTTACTAACGTAACCTTGGTTCTCTCTAGAGAGGGAACGAGTATTGCGTAAGTTTAGCTTACGCTACGGGAAAGATTAATCTTCTCGAGATATTGAAGCCAAAAAATTATCCTTAATTTTGTATTCATTGTCAACGCAATGCAGCAGCTAGCAGACCTAGAGCAGGCCATCTCGCGTGCTCATTGGCTGCCCTGCGGGCAACTGCTGCAGCCTACCAGTGAGCCCGGCGTGACGTCACGCCCAATGAAGGGCGACCGCGCCTTCATAGCGTCATAGCCCGCCAGAATGGGTGTGGCTTAGCGTATAAAAGTAGGGGCTGTAGGCTTAATTCCCTGGTTTTTTGCCGACTGAAGCGAAGTCGCTCGTGGCGCGAGCTCGGCCGGTTACGCAATACTCGTTCCCTCTCTAGAGAGAACCGAGGTTACGTTAGTAACCGAGTATCGTTCTCTTACGAGAGGTTCTATCGTATTGCGTAAGTTTAGCTTATGCTACAGGAACACTTTGTCAACGCCGTGCGCGCTAAGCATCCACCATGAGACCCCGAACTTTAAGGGGAACCCCATAAGTGGAAAAAATAAGGTGGTCAGCCACGCGGGCCATCACTTGTACATAAGCACACATAGGGAATACAGAGCAGCGCGCCGGTCTGTATAGGCACATGGCACATACCCTACTAGTGCAGCTCAACCAGGAGAGCTGAGTCACGTGAGAGTGATCTGAGCTGGAAGATCTAGGCAAAATACACCTCTCCTTCAAACTGGCAAAAGTTTAGCCTGCAAGGCAGGAACTTCTAGGTTATAAAACCTGACAAAGGTAGACGGAGAGCTCCAGCGTGCCGCTACACATATGTCATGGATAAAAATCCCACTGGACCACGCCCACGACGAGGCCACGCCTCTCATGGAATGAGCCCTGATGCCCTGAGGGCATTGCAGACCTTTTGACGCGTAAGCAGCTGCTATAGCGTCCACTATCCATCTGGACAGGCTCTGTTTCGAGGAGGCGAGACCCTTGGTGCGCCCACCAAACGAAACAAAAAGCTGTTCTGAACGCCTGAAGAAGGCGGTGCGCGTAATGTTAAATCTCAGCGTCCTGACAGGGCAGAGGAGATTCACCTCACCTTCGCTGTCAGATGCTGGGAGAGCTGACAGTGAAATAACTTGCGCTATGAATGGAGTGCCCATCACTTTAGGAACATAGCCATATCTAGGTCTGAGGATGACTTTAGAGTCATTCGGCCCGAACTCAAGACACAACGCACTGACAGATGGCGCATGCAGGTCCCCCACACGTTTTACTGATGACAGTGCAGTCAGAAAGACGGTTTTCAGTGATAGATATTTCAACCCCACGGAGTCTAGTGGTTGAAATGAAAAAGGCTTTCAGGGCCTGTGCGTCGATTCTGCGAACGCTGTCACGGCCGCCACATATACTTTGAGCGTGGATGGGGACCCCCCCTTATCCAACAGCTCTTTAAGGAAGGTGAGCAGATGCGCCACCCTGCATGTCCATGGGTCCAGACATCTGTCGGTGCACAATCCGGAGAACACCGACCATTTAGACGCGTAGAGCCTTTTTGCGGAAGGAGCTCTAGACTGCGTGATCGTGTTCATCACTCCTTCTGGCAGGGCAACGAGTACCCGTTGATCAACCATGCATGCAGAGACCAGAGACCAGATGGGGATGCCAGATCGCGCCGCGAGCCTGAGAGAGGAGATCTGCCCTCACCGGGAATCGGCCACGGAGCTGTAAGTGACAGCCGTGCTAGTTCCGGGAACCAAATCTGATTCTCCCAAAGGGGGGCTATGAGGAGCACCGAGTGGCGCGTTTCCCTGATTCTCTTGATCACCTGTGGTAACAGAGAGACCGGAGGGAAAGCATATAGCGGGAGGCTGGGCCAAACCTGGGCCTGCGCGTCCTCGTCCTTCGAGAAGAACGTCGGGCATTGAGCGTTGTCTTTTGACGCAAATAGGTCGACTTCCGCTCTGCCAAATAGGCGCCACAGCTTCTGGATCGTTTGGGGGTTCAGGGACCATTCCCCTGGGGGAACATTGACCCTGGACAGTTTGTCTGGGCCATCGTTGAAATGGCCAGGCACATGCGCCGCCCTCAGCGAACGCAGGTGCATCTGAGACCAAATAAGGAGGCGTTCCATCAGATTGCAGAGATTTCTGGATCTGACACCGCCCTGACGGTTTACATAGGATACCACAGACATGTTGTCCGAGCGGACAAGAACATGTTGGTCCTGTATGAACGGGAGGAAGCGCTATCATTTCCAGACAGTTTATGTGAAAACACTTCTCTTGGTCTGACCACTGGCCGAAGACCGGTCTGCCCTCGAACAGCGCGCCTGGACCCGAGTTGGACACGTCTGTCGAAATGACTTTCCGATAAGAGATAGTTCCCATCATCACTCTCTGCTGGTACCAGTCGGCTACTAACCAGGGCTGCAGAGCCGCTATGCGGGTCTGAGTCACTCTGATTTTCTGGCCGCCAGAAACCCAGGCTCGGCGGGACGCGCGAGCATTCAACCAGCGTTGGAGCGGGCGCATGCCCAGTAGGCCCAGCTGAAGCACCGCTGCAGCTGATGTCATACAGCCCAACATCCTTTGAAATGTTTTCAAAGGGAGAAAGCTGCCCTTCTGGAAAGATGCGGCTAGGTGGCGAACACGGCGCGCGCGCTGTGTCGATAAACGAGCCGTCATGGTCACTGAGTCCAGTTCTATTCCTAAAAAGGAAATTGACTGGCTGGGCAGTAATGAGCTCTTGGTCCAGTTGACCGTGAGACCCAAGCTTTCCAGGTGACTGAGAAGCACTGTTCTGTGAGATAGCAGTTCTGTCTCTGACTGTGCCAATATCAGCCAATCGTCCAGATAGTTCATTATTCGCAGCCCCTGACTTCTCAGGGGGGCGAGCGCCGCGCCCATGCACTTCGTAAATGTACGGGGTGCTAGGGACAGGCCGAACGGCAGGACGTTGTATTGATATCAGTGTTAATTTCGTTGACGAAAATAACGACGAAAATTATTTGTCAACGACATTTTTTCACAGACGAAAACGAGACGATAACTAAATAAAACCTAGTTTTGAATGACAAAGACTATGACGAAAATCTATTGACATTTTCGTCAACAAATAAAAACTAGACGAAAATGTTAGATAGTGACGATTTGGGAAGCGATCCGTCAGAACTGATGTCCTGCGTGTGTGGTAGATGCGCACATTTGTAGGCTACTGTAACGTGATCTACCCCGCGGTCATAAAACGTTAAAAAAATGTGAACGTCTGGGAGAATGAGTAGAGCAGACATATAGATCTCTGAATTAGAGTGACGATGCAAAAAAGAGCTCTATTCGGTGCAGTTTTCTTTGCGCACACACCTAACCCGAAGCGTGCAGTCATGCACAATACACCTACAGCGCGCGAGTAGGCTACTGAATTGAGCTCTCTTTCGTGTCTGAATGGAGAAATACACAACAGTATGTCTCAATGTCCTTTTTGGAGAGTATTCATGTAAACTATGCTGGTTATGTCTTAAACTGTGAGTGTGTCGGATGTGCATCAGTGCAATTGTATCCGCATGTCATTGGACATGATCCGACGTCTTAAAGTGACAGTGGCAATAAACCTAATGCGGTCCGTGTCCTTAATTTTGATCAAGCAACAAAAGAAAAAGAGAAAAGCATTCACTGTTTGTTAATAGCTTTAATAAGGATTAATTATATTTAATTCATACAAATAAATATGTCTGCTTGAAAGAATAAAGAATGATGTGTAAGTAGTTATAAGGAATGAATATATCATTCATTGTAAAGAAGACTGGGTTGTACTTTAGGAAAAGTGGTTTTATTTCATTTTAAGATATTTTTTAAGTAACAGCAGTTAAATCTGTATCTGTATTGCATGTTCAAACTTAAAAATCATTCATATTAATAGGTTAATAGATGTTTTCTCCGGGAGTATATGGGTTTGGAAATTTTAGAGAAATTCTAAATTAATGCATTACAATTGAACTAAACCCATTATATTTTAGTCGACTAAATCTACTGTAGATTTAGTCGACTAAAATGTTATTGTATTTCGTCGACTAAAACTAGACTAAAACTAAAACAATTCAGATGACTAAAATATGACTAAAACTAAATGGCATTTTAGTCAAAAGACTAAGACTAAAACTAAATCAAAATTTGCTGACAAAATTAACACTGATTGATATACATGACCGTCGAAGGCGAATCTCAAAAATTGCCTGTGACGGGGTATTATCTGAATCTGAAAATAGGCATCCTTCAGATCTAGAGAAATAAACCAGTCCCTCGGGCGCACAAGGATTTTCCTGGTCGTAAGCATTTTGAACGGTCTTTTCGCAAGCACTTTGTTCAAATGTCTCAGATCTAGTATAGGTCTGAAGGCGCCGTCCTTCTTGGGTACGAGAAAATATCGACTGTAAAAACCTGACTCGCTCAGAGAAGGCGGTACCTTTTCTATAGCCCCTTTGCACAGCAGCTTTGCTATTTCTGCGTGAAGTAGGTGTGCTACTTCCGCATTCACTATCGTAGCAGTCCGGAAAGCGCGGGGGACGGCGAATGAATTGAAGTGTATAGCCCTGCTTTATTGTGCTCAGCACCCATTCTGAAATCCCTGGGATAGTTTCCCACGCAGCTATGTGAGCCGCTAGGAGGCGACTGGCCTCCAGGTTCAGATCGCCGCCATTTGCGGGCTTGTGAAACTGAACCGGAGCCGAAAGCTGGGCAATGGCTGCTCGCTGAAAGCCGAAACCGGCTGATTTATGTGAGATGTCCCAATCATAAGGGATGGGGAACATTCTTTTTTCACTTTTTGACGCGCGAGCAGCGCTCTGGGCGGAAAAGCTTCCTGTAAACGTGAGCGCATGTGCGCGGGCACGAGACTTACAAGTGTATTTGATCATAATGGATGGGGAGCGTCTTATTAAAGCCCTGGTTTTTTTGATAACACTTAAACGCGCGGACGGGCCCCGGGGGGAGGTTTGTGTTAGCAAGCGTGAACGCTCTCTGGCGGGCACGATACTTACATTCATAACGTGCTTTTTTGATCGTGTAACAGAGCAGGCAGATAGTGGGTACAGACCTGACGCGCGAACCGGGACACGAGGGCGGGGTAGCTCCCTTGTAATGTAAAGAGAGCTTCTGGCGGGCTATGACGCTATGAAGGCGCGGGCGCCCTTCATTGGGCGTGACGTCACGCCGGGCTCACTGGTAGGCTGCAGCAGTTGCCTGCAGGGCAGCCAATGAGCACGCAAGATGGCCTGCTCTAGGTCTGCTAGCTGCTGCACTGCGTTGACAATGAATACAAAATTAAGGATAATTGTAGCAGTGTTCAGGGAAGAAGGAGGCGGGAACCGGCGAACATTCAAATACATTTTATTAAAATAAAACAAACCATATTAAAATACCGCCCCTCGCGGACGACTGCTGGCTTACCTAAAATAAACATAACGGCCAGCAGCCCCTCGCGGACGACTGCTGGCTAAAATAAAACACAAATACAAAAAACAAAACTCAACTAAAATACAGGCCTGTTCCTCTCTCGATCATCAACGTCGTCGCTCCTCCTTTATGCTTCCACTCCTCCGTGAGAGATGCGAGACCGGTGTGCTTCACAGGTGTTGCTCATTAGCAATCGTCCTGTTCGCCACAATCATTTTTTGCCATCAATATCTCGAGAAGATGAATCTTTCCCGTAGCATAACCTAAACTTACGCAATACGAGAGAACCTCTCGTAAGAGAACTTCGCATAGGATTTCCTAATTGCGAACCAGGTGTTCCCGATTACCACTCCTGGCGCCTAGCAACGGTGCGAGAGTACAACTGCCATCCTGATAATTTATTTGTTATAATTGAGTAAACAGCTATGGAACCAGAATTGGCTATTGTCATTTTTATGTTTTATATTTTACTGGAGGACATGGCGAGGATGTTTCATCCCCGGCACCGCCGGTCATGTATTTTCGGCTTAACAAAGACCATGGCCAGAGCTGGTGCTGCGTCCCGATTCAGAGGCTGCGTCCTGACTCCTGAATTGCCGGATTACACTTTAAACTGTTCAAGTATTGGGCGTTAATTTACGTAAATAATGTAATGAAATATGAAAAGAAAAAAAAACATACATCTGATATTTTCCGTTACACTGGGCAGAGCTTACATGAATACTCTCCTGTTTTGTTTGAAAAACTGGTCGAGCAAGACCATTTAAGATCTAAGAAACAAGTAGGCCTACTAAATAAATTGAATAAATTATTACCACCACAAAAAAGAAATTAAACCAACTATGAGAGAATCAGTATGTAAAGTAAAAACAGTGCGTATCTATACAACGAATGTTATTTCTCGTGCCATTTATACGCCAAAAATAGTTTTTGCGTGCATATGCTATGCACTGAAAACCCCTTGGTTAGGATTAGGGGTGGGGAGTGCATGTGTATTTCACACCATAAAGTGCGTATCATATGCATGCAAAAAACATTTTTGGCGTAAGCCTATATATCATCAGCAAAAAATAATAATTTATGTCATATTTCTGAATGATTGCATTACTTGCCCTCTGGCTCGTTGGCTGCCGCTCTGTGAGTTATGTGGAATTTTTTCTTTCTTTTTCAGTTTATTGGTTTAAGTTACACACACCTACATTTAAGGACGGTGATCTGAAATATTCAGTGTCTGATATTTCTGGTTACACTGGGCAGAGCTTAGGGTGATATCTGGTAAAATGGGCCATCAGGTAAAATGGGCCATTTAAGGTTTGGGGGTCCCAGCCCCTCTGGAATTTAGAGCCAATGACTGCAAACTGTTTTCATAACTGTGCTTGACAAGTAACAGGTGATTTGATTAGTTTAAGGTTGCTATGGTGGGCGGGGAATCGTTCAAATCAAGACTACACCAGAAAGCTGCATGGTAAGCATAGATATAAACACTAGATGTCGCCTTGGCTACAGCAGTTCATTGGAACGAATGCGTCAATAGAGCCGCCATCTTGAAACAGGGGAACCCCTCATCAGCGTCAATGTAGGAAAAGGTCTAATGGAAATAAAATCACCATAAATCATCATGAATGCGATGTTCTAGTTGTTTTGGTTCGTTTCAACGGTCTGAAATGTATTTATTTAGAGTCCAGAGAATTTTAAAAAAAATTACAAAATTTCACAATCTTGTGAAATGTAATCCCTTGCTGTCTGGTTTTTAGATTTCATGTAAACATCCATACGCAGCACAAAAGTCCGGCATCATCCATGAATTCAGCATAACCTAGCTACTTCCTATGACAAGACCCCTGTTCCAAGATGGCGGCGGTTTTGACGCATGTTTAGAACCCCAAGGGACATCTAGTGTTTATTTCTATGCATGGTAAGTAGCCTGGCATACCAAATCTAACTAAACTATTATAAGGATGATAAATCTATAATAAAAAAAACATGCATCAATCAGAAATAATGATGTTAGTTTGGGTATATGAACATATTTTTTGAAAAAAGTGATGTTCCAATTTACCTTAACCCACTGAGGAACAATGGGCCACATGGTTTCAGCTAAAATGGGCCATCAACACACGTCTGGTTCGCTATCTTTGTGGGGACTCTCCATAGGCATAATGGTTTTTATACTGCACAAACTGTATATTCTATACCCGTTCACTAATCCTACCCTAAACCTACCCATCACAGAAAACTTTATGCATTTTTACATTTTCAAAATTCAAAGTTTAGTAGATTTATTAAACCATTTCCCTTGTGGGGACTGCTGGCTGGTCCACACAATTGATCTCAGGTTTTACTATCCTTGTGGTGACTATCAACAAAGGTTAAAATCAGTTAAACTGATTCAGTTTAATCAGTTAAAACACTACAATGATGAAAACTATTTGGCTTTTTATCTAAGACCTTAAGAGCTGTTTAAAAACACCTTCTATCATTTTAAGAATAGTCTTACAAGTTTGTAGTCATACAGTATTTGATCTGTGGAAGAATCATGAAGTTCATAAATAAAATGTCGCTCTGTAAGTTATGAGGAAATAATTATATAAAAAAAACAGTTTACTGGTTTATGTTACACACCTACATTTAAGGACGGTGTTATGAAATATTCAGTGTCTGATATTTTCAAAAAACAATGTTGTAGTAGGGTAAATTACCACTGATTTTTATTATTTTGTCTCATGATTTTTTTACATCGATTAATATATATATATATATATATATATATATGCTAAGGAAATCACATCTTAAACAAATAACATTTTCAGTTTTAACAGAGTCAGCACAAGAAATTAAAAAGTTATAATTATATTACAATGTTGTCATGGTTCTGTTAGTTTGGTCTTTTTGTGTTTCACCACCCTCTGCCTGAACATAAGTTCTGTCAAAGCCGTCTAAGGAAAGCCTGTCCACTCCCTATTAAGCCCTATTGTACCGAATTTTGGTGGTAGTTCCACCAGAGTTCCACTGGGGGCGATCGTACGAGTGCAAAATGAATGGGAGTCTATGGGGCTAGACGGCTAAATTTGTCTCTTTCACCCGATTGCCGTTGAGAAATCTCAGATTTGAATGTAGATTTTGCAATGGGTTATAGGTCCAAAGTTGAATGAACAAGTTCTTATGTCCTTTCGGTTTCTTTCAGGTTGAGTTGTGGTTGCCCATAACACGCTAGCATCCTGCTAATGGACTTTGATTGGTCAGTGAAGGACTGATTACGTCCAGAGATACCGCTTGATGGCATCGTGGCATCCAAAGTATTTTCGGCGTGGTCTTTTAAAACAACAAAACAAAAACCCTTCTAGCACGTGTATTTACCTGTGTCAGCGGTGTTGTCGATGCCTCGAGAGAAAAGAAAGTGCAGATCGCGAAAGCACCAAAGGATTGCCGTAAAGCAGTTCTCTAGTCGTATGATGTTTATGACGTCATTGCCATTTCAAAAGACTTTTTAAAGCAAATAAGTGACTCTAAAACATCTAACACCTAGTAATCTGTAATTTCTTTGCATCTCCTTTCGAAAAAAACAACATTCAAATTACTAGACAAAAAATTATATCCTGAGAAAATTATATCCATTCATTCTGCATTCGTCCTGGGAGCGCCCTCATATGGAGCAAGAGTGGAACTGCAACCAGTTCAGAACCCGGAAGTTTACTGCCAGTGAAACTTCTCCCCATGTTAGACATTCTCTGGTTCTGTTCTGTTTGTGTTTCATTGTTCGGGCTCGTCACGTGTGGTTGCGCAGTTGATGCCTTGTTCTGTGGCCGCCTTTTGTATTATCTTTTAAAGTCTTTACATTGACATGTTCATCGTCGTGTGCCTATTTACAACCAGCATCTGTGACAAATGTATTATATTGTTTTTCCGTTAGATAAATACATATAAGTCTAAACTGTACAGTTTTCTACAGTATGTAGCCTATATAGGCTACAGACAAAAAATATAGGCTACATCTTAAATGCCTTATAATACTTTTCATCACTGAAAGTCAATGCATCAAAATTACAATACAGACTTTAACACTCAATTAATTTTATAAATCTTTTTGAGCTCGAATAAAAAAAATACTGTACAAAATATTTTTTCTTTTATATAAAAATATATTTCATAAAATATTTTTACTATAAAATCAAAGTCATATGTCTAACCAAGTTGTGTTCCAAATTTCTGTAACAGTGTGACTGTGTGTTTTCCCCCATTTTTCTAGTTTTTTGGTTTAGTCCTGTTCTGTTTTCCAGCTCCTAGTTTGCCTTCAGTTGTCTCACCTGTGTTTAGTTAATTATCCTAATCTATGTCACCTGTAGGGTTGGGTATCGTTTGATTTTGAACGATTCCGATTTCGATTTCGATTCCTTGTTTCGATTCCGGTTCCTAACGATTCTCGATTACGATTCTTTTAAGAGGCAGGGTCAAAAAAGTTTAGGATATTTTAAATGAGCTAGCTAACCAACGATCTTTCTGAAGGAAATAGTCTAACCTTCTCCATCAATTTTAATTCTATGAACTTTTTACTTTTTATGAACTTTACTATGAATTTCTCACAGGGTTGTTTTCAACTACAATATAAATATCAAATCTATGAACTTGAATATAAATATTATAAATATGAATATATTTTCACAGGGGTACACTTTCCTCAAGAGAGCTTTATTTTTGAAAACCTCATGAAAACACATTTACACATGAGTGTATGATGCTGCAGGTACTTAAACATGTTACCGTGCTCCCACTGATGGGCTAACCTATTGCAGAATAGCAAATAAACAATAAGAAACAACTTGTAAAACCTTTGTCATCTGGCGAGGAGAGAGCAACCAGCGACCAGCGAAATAACCTGTGCTCCGAACGGCGTCGAGAGCACTTTTGGAACATATCCATGCCTTGGTTTGATGCTGCGTTCACACCAGACGCGAATAGTGTGTCTGGCGCGAGTGATTTCAATGTAAAGACGCGTTAAGCGAGTAAAAAATTCCCGCGGCGCGAATAGGGACAGGCCCGTTTTTCAGTTTATAATGTCTATGTTTATATAGACGCGAATACTCCTTTTTTACGTGCGTCAATTTCGCTCTTGACGCGCAAATGGATTCAAAGTGTTCAAGCGTATAACTAGATGCGGTAGGCGCGAATTTGACGCGCTATTAGCAGCATTTAGGACGACTCTCGAGTTGCTTCGCTCGGTTATGCCAACACTTCCAGTGGACGCTTCTTTGTTGGTTTTCAGCGGTTTCTTCTTCCGGTCGGCGGACTGTGAATCGAAACTAGGAATCGAAATTTAAACTTTTGAACGGTACAGGGAAAATAGCAAAGCTAGCCCCGGTTCCAATTGATACTCGATACTCGATACCCAAGCCTAGTCACCTGTGCCCCAATTATGTTCCTTTGTCTCCCTGTGTTATTTAAAGCAGCAGTAGGGAGTTTTGAGAAAATGTTGACTTAGCCTGAAAATTTGAACAAGCACAACTTACAGGTCCCACCCCCTCGCTCTCTGCTGTGCTACAGCCCTCCCTCCACAGCTCCTCCCCCACAGCGGAGCCTGCCATGAACGCGCAGGCTAGTAAGCAGGACCACCGATGACAGCGGATTATAAACAGTTATGGAACATTCACTTATAGGGACGAAACATCAACAATATGCTTTACATTGACTATGGCCTGCCCATACTTTGACTACAAACTTGGTCCTCAAATCATTATGTATTTTGCAATACATGTAACTTTATAACGTTGCACTCTTTCAATAAGTTATAAATAGCTAGTAAGATAACATTAAAGGATTAGTTCACAAAAAAACTTTTGCTGATAATTTACTCACCCCCATGTCATCCATGTCTTTCTTTCTTCAGTCGAAAAGAAATTAAGTTTTTTGATGAAAACATTCCAGGCTTTTTCTCCATAAAATGGACTTCAATAGGACACAAACGTTTCAAGGACCAAATGACAGTTTCAGTGCAGCTTCAAAGGGCTTTAAACGATACTAGACGATGAATAAGGGTCTTATCTAGAGGATCGATCGGTCATTTCAAAAAAAAAAAAAACTTTAAGTTTTATAAGCACAAATGTTCGCCTTGCTCTGTTCTGTGATGCACGTTCGTGATCCTGTTCGAACTCGTTCATCAAAATGAACAAATCTTTTTTCGAGTCATTTCGTTCGTTGAATGAACGTTTTCATTTGGATGAACGAGTTCGAACAGGAGAGTCATGAACGACGGTACGCGCTCGCGCTGTGCAAGAGAGGGGTGATCAACGCGTACACGAGCGTGATTGACACTGCTAAGACATTCCTCCTGGCTCTGATTGGTTGTTTCTGACCGGGAGCGGTGTATTTCTTTAAATGGCAATAGGACCACAGGGAGGAGCCAGAGGAGCTTGATTTTTTCACAGATTATCTGTCTTATATTCTACTGTCAGGACATAATGACAGTTTTAACAAATATTTGTTTACAAAAGTTACCTACTGGAGCTTTAAGCCCTCTGTTTCTCCCTATTCCTTGTCCGTTCTCGTTCAAATTATGACGTGTGTTGCGACTCCTGAGTTTTGTTTCAATAAATTCCTGTTCTCCTGTTCCTCATCGTCTTCCTCGTGATTACTCCACCACTTCCCGTAACAGAAGAACGGACCAAGACCGATTGCTGCACGATGGGCTTTCACCCAGACCCAGAAGATCCTACTGACCTCCTCCTCACCATCACCCAGGATCATCGCCCCATCGAGGATTATATCAAGCAGTTCCTCGATCTCGCTAATTGGGTGCCATGGAGTGATGGGGCACTTAACCCTAAAACAGGCAACGTGACTCACGAGATACATAGTTTTTATTGTCTTTGTTGGGGCATAAGAACGATTTTTTCATCAAATCCTTTTATTGGTTGACAGCCTAGTCTGTCTTGAGTATGCTGGTCACATAATTTGCTTCAAATTTTTTATGATCAATTAGTCAGCCTGACCTAAATCCAACGATTTTTTTTTCCAATGCACTTATAAAATGACTGCAGACATCAGATATAGTGTCAAAAGTGCAACTGTATTGCTATGATTGTCCTCAAGCGTTAAAATGCGTAGAATCCCAAAACAAAAAGTAAATGAGGCTCTGTCATTCAACAATTTCAAGTTCTCTTACGAAGGGAACTCAACGATGGGTCCATCGACGCCATGGGAACGCCCCCAGCGTGACTGCGTCTGAAGCATCTAAGTCAACTAGTCCAATGGAAAGAATGAGCGTCACGGGCGGGTGACGTCATGACCAGGATATGATAAAAGCACATCCGGTGCAAACCGGCATTAGCTTCTGTTGCCTCAGCAAGCGATCTGTGTTATACTGTCTCTGTCTATTTATTGTTGTCTGTTGCAATTTATTCGGAAACGTTATGGCAAAACAAGTGTACAAGCAGTGTGTTCCTCCCTGCCCGCGTTATTTAACGGGTGGGGACACACACGAGCTTTGTGTCATTTGTTTGGGAGTGGAGCATGCGGTCTCAGACTTCGAGGAGGCTGAGTGTCAACACTGTGAAATGCTACCGCTCCACATGCTCCGCTCTCGCCTGTCACTCTTTGATGAAAAGAGTGGGCAGGCTCGCGATTTTTCGGAGGGGTTGGAGACGGGTCCGCAGGCCTTTTCTCCTTCCTTACCCGGAAGATCCAGCACTCTCCCCCCGATGTCGGAAGCACGCGCTGCGCTTTCTTCCGCCCGGGGAGAGAGCCCTCCATTATTTCAATGCTCTTCCTCCGAGGAGGTCGATGTTATGAGTATGGAGAGTGAAAGCACACACATGGGGGAAAGGGATTCACAATTTATTTCCCCAGCATATGATGAGCTGGTGGATGTTATGTCATGGGCTGTATAGAAATTAAATATTGAATGCCCATCTGAGAATAGAGGCGCTCATCCTAAAAGTAAATTAGATGAGCGCTTTTTATCTTCCACTACATTATCTCCACCATGAGGGCTTCCCTTTTTTCCCGATCTTCATAATGAAATATCTAAATCGTGGAATAAACCTTACTCTTCACGACTTTTTAGCCCTCAAGTTAACACTTATTCGAGAATAAGAGGGCTAAAAGAGTATGGTTATGAGGCGATGCCCCAGGCGGAACAGAATTTAGCCAGCTATCTTTCGCCTGGTCACGCATCGTCCCTGAAAGCCTCGGCTTTGCCCACTAGACCGCTTAAAGCCACCTCGGTTTTAGTGGGCAAAGCTTATACGGCAGCAGGTCAAGCTGGAGCATGTCTGCATACAATGGCAGTGCTTCAGGCTTATCAAGCTGACCTGCTGGGGGATCTGGATAGTAGTGATTTAGAAGGATGTCCTGTTACTTTATCCTCTACAGTAAAAGACCTGGGTGTTATACTAGACTGCAACTTGACTTTCGAAAATCATATTTCATATATTACAAGAACAGCCTTTTTCCACCTTAGAAACATTGCTAAGCTACGTAACATGCTATCTGTTTCTAATGCAGAAAAGCTAGTTCATGCATTCATGACATCGAGAATAGATTACTGTAATGCTTTATTAGCTGGTTGTCCTGCATCCTCAATAAACAAGCTACAGTTAGTGCAAAATGCAGCCGCTAGAGTTCTTACTAGATCAAGAAAATATGATCATATGACACCTATTTTATCATCTCTACACTGGTTACCTATTAAGTTACGTATCAATTACAAAGTATTCCTACTGACCTATAAAGCCCTAAATGGTTTAGCTCCTGTGTATTTAACAGACCTTCTATCGCCATACAATCCATTGCGCTCTTTAAGATCACTAAATTCGAGGCTTCTGGTCATTCCTAGGATATCTAAGTCCACTAAAGGAGGAAGGACGTTCTCGCATTTAGCTCCTAAACTCTGGAATAGCCTTCCTGATATTGTTCGAGACTCAGACTCGCTGTCCCAGTTTAAAACTAGATTAAAGACGCATCTCTTTAACCAAGCATTCACTTAATGCTTAACCTTTAATACTACTGCTGAATCAGTTCGAATGCATTAACATTATGAACATCAGCTATGCTAATTATTTCCCATCTGCCTTTCTGCTGTTATCTCGGGACGCTAGTCCCGAGGTAAATAGCGTTCGTCAGCTCCAGTTTGTATCCAGCCTCTCACGGAGACTTTAGATGCCCCAACCCCTGTGAAGAGACGACTCGACGCCTGTGAAGAGACGACTCAAAGTCGGCGATATGTTATGCCATAAATTAATACATGATTAACTAACTGTATTTTTCTATGTACATTTCCGAAATGCACTTTCTGTAAAGCTGCTTTGAGACAATGTGTATTGTGAAAAGCGCTATACAAATAAATTTGAATTGAATTGAATTGAATAGTAGTGAGGGAATTTCTCATGACGATATTCAAGAACTTCGTCGGGCTACCGATCTTTCTTCATCAAAGAGTGACAGGCGAGAGCGGAGCATGCGGAGCGGTAGCATTTCACAGTGTTGACACTCAGCCTCCTCGAAGGCTGAGACCGCATGCTCCATCGGATCTGAGGACCGTTCTTCAGGCGAAGAGGACTTCGGCTCAAAAAAAAAAGGGTCCTGATGTTCATGCGTCAGGCCTGTGAGGACAGCCCCGACCGAAGTAGAGCGGTGTACACCTCATTATACGGTGCCCTTCCATTTCGGGGTCCTCACGAGACCGTTCTGCCAACCCTGCCACCCTTGGTGCTTCAGGGCGCAGCGGTCTCCAGCGAGTCGCTGATGCTATGCTGCGGCACAGCATCGGTTTTGCGCCCTCTGAGGGGGGCTTTAGAGCAGCCAGTTCAGGTAGTTCCTGCCATGATGTTTCAGGCTCCAGAATTAGCTGTATTAGTAACACCAGAGACCAGCCTTGAGAGGCTGGTTCCCTTAGTAAAATTTCTGGCAGCGTGGAAGCTTCTGCCGAATATTTCTCGTTGGGTCCTGCAGATTGTAGAGAAAGGATACAGAATCCAGGTTGGTTCTCGTCCTCCTCGTTACAACGGGGTGTTGCCCACATTGGTGCATCCCGAGCAGACTCTGGTAATGGAGCAAGAGGTAAAGGCCCTGTTAGCGAAAGAAGCTATAGAACAGGTGTACTCACCCGACCGAGAGTCGGGTTTTTACAGCTGCTATTTCATTGTTCCAAAAAAGGATGGAGGGTTGCGTCCTATTTTAGATCTTCGTCTGTTAAATCGGTCAGTTCAGAAACTGAAGTTCAAGATGCTGACACTCAAACAGATCGTCACTCAAATCAGATCCGAGGACTGGTTTGTCAAGATAGATCTGAAGGACGCCTACTTCCATATCTCCATCCTCCCTCAGCACAGGAAGTTCCTAAGGTTTTCTTTCGGGGGCAAAGAATACCAATATCGGGTTCTTCCTTTCGGTCTAGCTTTATCACCCCGCACGTTCACGAAATGCGTGGATGCAGCTTTAGCCCCTCTCAGGCTTCAGGGCATACGTATTCTGAACTACATCGACGACTGGCTGATTCTAGCGTAATCAGAGCAGTTGGCGGTTCGGCACCGAGGTGTCGTTCTCGCTCATATGCAGATGTTGGGGTTGAGGCTCAATGCCAAGAAGAGTGTGCTTTCTCCAGTACAGAGAACCACTTTCCTTGGTGTGGTATGGGATTCAGTGATGATGCGGGCCACCCTATCGCCCGTTCGGGTAGCTGCTATCCTGTCAGCCACAAAAGAGCTGAATCTAGGCCAGTCACGCACTGTAAAACAGTTCGAGAAACTGTTGGGTCTTTTGGCAGCAGGATCCAACGTGATACCTTTTGGCCTGCTGTACATGAGGCCTTTACAGTGGTGGCTCAGGACCAGAGGGTTCTCCCCGAGGGGAAACCCACTTCGTATGATCAAGGTCACGCGGCGTTGCCTTCGTGCCTTAGTTAAATGGAGGAAGCACTGGTTCTTAACCCAGGGTCCGGTGTTGGGAGCTCTTTGCCATCGAGTTACTATCTCGACAGATGCTTCCCTCACCGGCTGGGGAGCGGTAATGGAAGGCCGCTCGGTTCAGGGTCTGTGGAAGAGTCATCATCTCTCGTGGCACATAAATTGCCTGGAGATGATGGATGTCTTCAATGCGTTGAGGCAGTTCCTCCCAGACCTGAGGGGCCATCATGTGCTTGTACGAACAGACAACACATCAGTGGTCTCTTATCTGAACCGTCAGGGGGGCCTGCGTTCGCGTCCGCTTTGCAAACGGGCGCACCAGATCCTCCTGTGGTCTCTGGGGAAGGTACTCTCTCTGAGGGCAGTGTATATTCCTGGGGTCCAGAATATAGGAGCAGACATCCTGTCGAGGCAGGAGCTGAGGCCAGTGGACTGGAGACTCCACCCCGAGGTGGTGGAGAAAATCTGGGAGTTTTACGGCCAAGCAGAAGTGGATCTGTTTGCGTCTCAAAATACGACGCACTGTCCTCTGTGGTTCTCCCTTACTCACCCAGCCCCCCTGGGGCTGGATGCTATGGTGCAGACGTGGGCGAGGCTACGTCTGTACACCTTTCCCCCTGTTGCTCTACTCCCAGGAGTTCTGGAGCGAGTCCGTCGGTATGGAATAAGCCTACTGCTAGTAGCACCACGCTGGCCAAGTCGGATCTGGTTTTCGGACCTGATCCATCTCCTAGACGGTCCTCCCTTCGAGATCCCGATCAGGAGAGACCTTCTGTCTCAGGCCGGGGGCACAATATTTCACCCTCGACCAGGGATTTGGAACCTGTGGGTTTGGCCTCTGAGGGGGCCCAACTCATAGAGAGTGGTCTTTCAGCCGAGGCTGCTGAGACCATTCTAAGCTCCAGAGCCCCAGCTACTAGGAAACTATATGCGCTTAAATGGAGAGTTTTCTCTTTATGGTGTCACCGACATCAGTGGGATCCAGTTAACTGTTCTGTGAACACAGTACTCGAGTTCCTGCAGGAGCGCTTTACGTCAGGCCTATGTCCTTCCACGCTCAAAGTTTACGTGGCGGCCATTGCGGCCTACCACGCCCTGGTGGGGGGTACATCGTTGGTTCGAGACCCCCTGGTTACACGTTTCCTTCGTGGCACTTTGAGGCTGAGGCCTGCAACTCGCACTAGGGTGCCAGCTTGGGATCTTGCTATAGTACTAGAAGGCCTGTCTAGGGCTCCATTTGAGCCCTTAGATTCGGTTTCAGATAAGTTTCTTACCTTTAAGACTATCTTTCTACTAGCTATTTCGTCCCTTAAGAGAGTTGGAGACCTTCAGGCCCTTTCGGTTTCCCCCACTTGCCTTGAGTTTGCACCGGGGATGGTCAAGGCATTCTTATATCCAAAACAGGGATACGTCCCTAAGGTGCCGACCTCGACTCCGAGGCCTATTGTGCTGCAGGCTTTCTGTCCTCCTCCTTTTGCATCTGCGGACCAGGAAAGACTGAACCTCTTGTGTCCAGTGCGAGCACTGGACACTTATGTGCATCAGACATCTTCATTTAGGAAGTCCGACCAATTGCTGATTTGCTTTGGATCACCTAAGAAGGGTCTTCCTGCTTCTAAACAGACGGTCAGTAGGTGGATAGTTGAGGCTATTTCACTTGCATACGAGTACTCGGACCAGTCGTGTCCTTTGGTGGTCCGAGCTCACTCTACTAGGATTATGGCGGCTTCTAAAGCCTTACTATATGGGGTTTCTCTTCGAGACGTCTGTGATGCGGCGGGCTGGTCCTCTTCGCTCACATTCGTTAGATTTTACAGTTTAGACCTGGATGCTGCCCCAGGTTCTCAGGTGCTTAGTGCTTAGTTACAACAGACTGACAGTCAGGTACTTGGAATTCTGGCGCTTTGGGTATTCTCGTTCCCATGGCGTCGATGGACGCATCGTTGAGTTCCCTTCGTAAGGGAACGTCTCAGGTTACTATTGTAACCATAGTTCCCTGAGAACAGGGAACGAGACGATGAGTCACCCTGCCATACTTCCTGCATCCCTGTGATCGGCTTGCTTCGGCAATTTTCGAAGCTAATGCCGGTTTGCACCGGATGTGCTTTTATCATATCCTGGTCATGACGTCACCCGCCCGTGACGCTCATTCTTTCCATTGGACTAGTTGACATAGATGCTTCAGACGCAGTCACGCTGGGGGCGTTCCCATGGCGTCGATGGACGCATCGTCTCATTCCCTGTTCTCAGGGAACTATGGTTACAATAGTAACCTGAGACGCTTTAACCCAGGTTTAAGCAAAAGTGCAACAACTTCACAGTAGCTTAAATTTTCTGTTCAAGAAATCAGATAATTACAAATTTTGTAACATATAACATTACAATTAAAAAAATAAACTCTTCTCAGTATAGTGTGAATATAAAAAATGAAACATGCCTGTGGCAGACATATAGCCTGCTCAAAGAGTGAACAAATGTAAACTTTTATCTATAACAACAAAACACGTGCTTGCTAGATCTCTGAAACATTGTGCATGCTCATTCTAAACATTTTTTGCAAGAAAGATGAGCCTGTCCACAACCTCTGGCTTAAGGCAGGCCCGGTTGCAGGTAACTATTCCCCCACCCACACTAAATACCCTCTCTGAGGGGGCACTAGTGGCTGGAATAGAAAGATATTTTTTAGCCAGTAAGCTTATCCTTGGAAAGTTGGGCTGATGCAGCTTCCACCATTCAAGAGGATCTGTGTCTGGCTCTATGTCTGGAATAAGGAAATATGTTGCAAGCTCAGTCTCAATTTTTGTTTTCTCAGATTGTGGGTGTGGCGTGGTGGATGGTGCACTGTTTTTAAAGAAGGCACCCAGAGTCATTTTCTTTTTTGGTGGGGTGTTCTCTTGAACAGCTGAGGGACCAGCTTCCTCTGTGGTAGAGTTGCAGAGAGGACAGATCTCAGACACCGCTCTTTTTTTGACAACTTCCAGTTTGCTAGCATCAATGTAGGTTCTACGGAACCTCGGGTCTAAAAGTGTGGCCATGTCCAAAAGTTCCTCTTTCTCCAAATCACAGTATTTACTTTCGAGGTAACGCATGATGTTAGCTTTGATTGTTTTTGTTAGCTCCAAATCTTCCTCCTCTGGCAGGAGGAGTCTTGTTTTAAACAAATGCAGCACTGGTTTGATGCATGACACACTGACATATGATTCACCTGACAGTGCATCAGTGAAGTCCTGGAGAAGTTTCACTGCTTTGTTGGTGGCTTCTAATACTTCCAAATCTTGCCACGTGGGAACAAGATGACGCGTTTTCTTGTCCGCACCCAGGACACGAGTTATTGCCTTCTCTTGCTCAAGAAAGCGCTCAATCATCTTTTGACGAGACCCCCCACGTGTTGGGGATTCTGAGATTAAAAGATGCTGGGGAAGTCCAAGCTCAGCCTGCACCTCTGTCATGTCTCGCCTTTTTTTCCAGCTGTAGGAGAAGGATGATACAGCTTTTTTGCAGACCCCTATGGCCCGATCGATCCTTGGATCCTTCACACCATTCTCTGTAATTAATGTGAAAAGATATTTAGTATATTTTTTGTCGCTCCAAACTATATATTTGATTACGTGAGTATTCAAAATTGTTTTGTACTTTTATCACAATTTTAATAGCTGTAACACAGTTTAATACATAATGTATAATGAATGCAGATTAAGAAAAGTCAGGTTTATTTATGTAAATAAACTAAAATAAACTGTAAATATGAATTTATGTCTGTGTGTAAACCAGTTGAAATATATACCATGTTCTGGCTATTAAATTATGAGCAAACAGTACTTTACAATGTGCAAGTATGTGCACCTATTTATTCTTACACCAACTCTTACTTATAGCGTTGTGGAGTCTGTGGCCAAAACACTGCAAGCTGGGCCAGTTGTTGTCCTTGAGGGCTTTTATGATGTTGGTGCCACTATCATTTGTCATGCAGAAGAGTCGTTCCTCCGAAAGTCCCCAGGAGCTGAGAGCGTCTTTTAAGCCATGGGCAATTATCTCACCAGTGTGGTTGTCGGGGAAATACGCTGTCTGAAGGCAGATGCTGCGCAGAGTCCAACTAATGTTGATGTAGTGAACCGTCAGACTCAGATATGGCTGCATCGTCCGGCTGGACCACAGGTCCGTTGTGGCTGAGTAAAACTGCATCTCCATCTCCTCCAGCTCACTGCGGATCTTTTCCCGAGTTGTATTGTACAGGTGAGGCAGCGCTACATTGGCTAAATACTTGCGATTGGGGACAACGTTCCTCGCATCTAATACTTTCAGCATGTTAGGGTTCGGCAGCAGTAGAGCCCAGTCAGAGTGTCAATAATGCTAAACATACAGCATGGGTAATGCTGAGGGAAAGTGGAGTCATTGAGACAGTCGGCTGCTCTTGCATTGCCGGGTTAGGAAAGTCATGTAACCATGCAGCGGCTATTCTGTGGAAGGTAAAAATAAAAAACTACATATGCACGGCACTTGACGAAATGTGACGAAAGTATTGATGCCATCATTGCAGATGCAAAATGCAGTGATTGGTGGAAAGACAGGGCTTGCGTGTACAGATGAGCAGTGCAGGTGGAATGCAGGGACATCAAAGAACCTTGAACCTAAATGTCTGAGTCAGATTAACTTCAGGCACCACAAGGCAGAACAGGAATACAGTGTTAACTGTAGGGCTGTAGCCAGTCAACCACTCCCAAATACACCACATCATGTGTCACACAAAGACTTCAGAGACAGTGTGGACAAAGCCCCCCTCCAACCACTTTTTGTCCTGAAGAACACTTTATTCGGGAAGTGTTATAATGCCTCACCATCAGCAGAACAACCTAGCACTAGTTACAGTGTAGTTGATGACAAGATTTTTCAGCCACATCAGACACACAATAACGAGCTTAGCTGTAACTCATGCAAGGCATTCTACCAGGCATACGTTGAAGTTAGTAATGCCCAAGCAGCTCAATTAGAATTAAAGCTGCAAGCAGCATTTATCGGTGTTCAAGTAATTAAGGCAGTTAAGCTCAAAAGCATCAAAAGATATTAAGATTCATGTAGCAAGCATTTAACCACTGACATTATAGATGGAATATACCTTGTTTTAGCATGATTTACCATGATATACCAAATTTTAGTGTGATTTTTCATGATTTACCATGTTCCGGTATGATTTACCATGAATCTAGCATGATTTACCATAGTTTACCATGATATACCAAGTTCTAGTATGATTCACCATGATTTACCCTGCTCTAGCATGGTTTACCAAAATTGAACACATTCTAGTATGATTTAATATGATTCTAGCATGATTTACCATGTTATAGGATGATTTACCATGATATACCACATTCTAGAATGATTGATGATGGTTTTGAACATTATGATATGAACATTATATGATCGTAGATGGAAAAGACCATTTACAGCTAATACAGGCAAGTTACCATAGGAAATACATGGTTTTGAAGCTTTTTAAACAGTTATAGAGCCACCTATTCTCCATGAAACTTTGCAGGGTTCTTCACCATGTTATGACACCTATGCTCACCAATTTTTGTGAAGTTCTGATTTTTTATTTATGACTTATAGGCTTTTGAGTGTATTTTGACAAGCCCATTTTTTAATGACCCTGTTACAGCTACCCAAATGCAAAAGTTCAACTTTTTTTCGATAATTATTGATCTAGAGAGTCCAAAGAATTGTCCTAGACTGGTCTGGTTCCGATTGGACAAAAAACCTAGGACTAGTTCGCAAAAGTAGGTTTTTAAAATATTTGTGAATATTTAATGAACTATTTGATTGACAGCCATAGTTCTAGAGGCAAAGTTGTTCAGCCTGAGGAGATCTATCAAATGATATACATTTTGTGGGGATGTGTGCAAACACCTCGTGATTACAGAGCCGTAAAACTTGTTAGCGCCAACTAGTGGCCGATTTCTTTCAAAACTCTTACAGACCTCTTGGGCCATGAGTCAAACATGCCCATTGAGTTTCGTTCCGATTGGCCTCCGTTAACCTCATCTCATAGGTGCTCAAACTTTATTGGCCAATGGCGGCCATGTTTTATGAGATACGCCAATCTCCTTATATACATACATGGGGCCTTGGACCAAGACACTGCATACCAATTTTCAAGTCAATCGGACTAACCGTCAGGTGGTCAGAGTCCTTTTTATGTTTTTTTAATGTTACAACGCCACCATGAGGCCAATCATCGCGTTTTTTACTGTGACCTCGAATTGAGCTCATACACATGTGTGCCAAGTTTGGTGAAAATATCTCATTTCGTTCACGAGTTATAGCCATTTTAGTAAAATTAGCTCCGGCCCCTTTCGAGCGTTTGGACCAAGACACTGCATACCAATTTTCAAGTCAGTCGGACTAACGGTCAGGTGATCATAGCCCTCTTTATGTTTTTTTTCATGTTATAGCGCCACCTAGTGTCCGATCGACGCAATTTTTTTTACTGTGACCTCAGAATGAACTCATTCACATGTGTACCGAGTTTGGTGAAGCTATCTCATTTACTTCTTGAGTTATAGCCATTTTAGTAAAATAGGCTCCGCCCACAACATTCATTTTATGCCCCCTAGTGACCGTGAATCAAAATTTCAACTTTTTTTCCGATAATTATTGATATAAACGCTCCAGAGAACATTTCTGCACTGGTTTGGTTCCGATCGGGTGAAAAACCAGGGACTAGTTCGCAAAAGTAGTTTTTCGACAAAATTCAAAATGGCGGAAAATCCATCATGGCGGAAATAAAATCGGAGATATACTTTTTTTACTTCAGGTTTCCAGCTTTCCAGTGATATAAGACACTTGAGTCTACTACATACGGTCTAGGAGTTATGAGCAGTATTGCGCAATTGGTTGCTATAGCGCCACCTATTGGCCAATCGGGCTCATAATTAGATAACCTCTCCTAGATTTTTGTACTACCATCTGACAAAGTTTCAAGTCTCTGGGCCTTACGGTTTGGGCTGCAAGATGCGTTTTAGGGGATTTTTTTTTCAAATAGCAATTACAATAGGTTTTCAGCACTAAAGTGCTTGAACACCTAATAAGAATGAGACCTTTTTGACAGTTATAGCGCCACCTATGGTCCGATCTCCATGAAACTTTAAATACTTCTTCACCATGTTATGACACATATGCTCATCATTTTTGTGAAGTTTTGACTTTTCCTTTAGGATTTATAGGCTTCTGACCATATTTTGTCACGCCCCTTTTCTAAATGGCAGCCATTACAGCCACCCAAATGCAAAATTTCAACTTTTTTTCGAGAATTATTCATCTAGAGAGTCCAGAGAATAGGCCTAGGCTGGTTTGGTTCCCATGGGCCGAAAAACCAGGGACTAGTTCGCAAAAGTAGGTTTTGGACAAAATTCGACATAACATTTTTTGAGCCAAGCATCACAGTGGTGTAAAGACCTTGATTCTAAGTCAAACGGTCGAGGAGTTGTGCGCAATTTAGTACTTTTGGTTGCTGTAGCGCCACCTATGGGCCAATCGGGGTCATACTCTGATAGGTTGTCCCCAAATTGAGGCCTACCATCTGGCCGAATTTCAAGTCTCTAGGCCTTACGGTTTGGGCTGCACGGTGCGTTTTAGGGGAATTTTTTTTTTTTTTAAATCCTTACAATTACAATAGGTTTTCAGCACTAAAGTGCTTGAACACCTAATAAGAATGAGACCTTTTGAAGGTTATAGCGCCACCTATGGTCCGATCTCCATGAAACTTTGCATGCTTCTTCACTATGTTATGACACATATGCTCATCAATTTTTGTGAAGTTCTGATTTTTTATTTATGATTTATAGGCTTTTGACCATATTTTGCCACGCCCCTTTTCTAAATGACCCTGTTACAGCTACCCAAATGCAAAATTTCAACTTTCTTTCGAAAATTATTGATCTAGAGAGTCCAGAGAATAGGCCTAGACTGGTTTGGTTCTGATCGGGCGAAAAACCAGGGACTAGTTCGCAAAAGTAGGTTTTGGACAAAATTCGACATAGCGGAAAATGTTCCTAAATCGAAATTGGAGATATACATTTTGTCCGTCTTGAGCCAAGGATCACAGTGGTGTAAAAATCTTGAGGCTAAGACCAGCGGTCTAGGAGTTAGGAACAATGTACTTTTGGTTGCTGTAGCGCCGCCTATGGGCCAATCGGGGTCATACTCTGATAGGTTGTCCCCAAATTGAGGCCTACCATCTGGCCGAGTTTCAAGTCTCTAGGCCTTACGGTTTGGGCTGCACGATGCGTTTTAGGGTAATTTTTTTTTTTTTTCAAAAAAATCCTTACAATTACAGTATGTTTTCTGCACTAAAGTGCTTGAACACCTAATTAGAAACCAGAGAGCAAAGTGCCTCTGATTTGTGGCACAATTGTAGAAAAATCAGACTTACAGCAAGTTCTGCAAAAAAGGTTCCCGTCCATGCAACCACAAGCAGTGACAAATTTCTATGTGAGCACATATACCCCTCATTTCGTGGTAACTATGCGACTAACTATTGAAAGGCGAATGAAAGTAGAGCTTGCCAAGAGCTAAAAGAAGAGGGCATGAGCATTACTCATAGGGGCACTATTGTAAGTGTCCAAGAATGGCTCTCTGCCAGTCCTGAGGGGATAATTGACTCATGTGTGCTACTGGAAGTAAAATGTCCAGTGCCAACCCAGGCCTCACTCACTGTACAGCTTACTCAGAAATGCAGTGATGTCAAACTAGTAGATGGACGCCTGCAATTGCAGAAAACTGGCAGTAGGGGATATTACATGCAAATACAACTTACAATGTTTTCCATTATATAGGGTTAGGGTTATATATATATATATATATATATATATATATATATATATACACAGTATAATACCAGTTTGTATTATGTTGAAAAATACATACATATTCATTCATACAAATGTTCACATACACAAGTTTTGTAGTGTTTTAGCCATTGTTTAATCATTTAATTTGATTTTATTATATATACACTGCCATTCAAAAGTTTGGGGTCGGTAAGATTTTTAATGTTTTTAAAAGAAGTCTCTTCTGCTCACCAGGGCTACATTTATTTAATTAAAAATAAAAAACAAACCCAGTCATATTGTGAAATATTATTTCAATGTAAAACAGCTGTTCCCTTTCGTTGTCACTCCGAGTTACGTCGGATGACGACGAATGGGGTTTCGCTTAGAAAGCCTATCAACTTCGAGTATTACAAAACGAGCCAATGGCAAAGAAATGCCATGGGTCTGCGGAATTTGCATGACGTAACTCCGCCCCACCTCGTGGGTATAAAAGGAGGACGCCGGCAACAGGCAGATATGTTTTCGCTTCGGAGCCAAGTGTAATTCTTCACTCCTTAAGCTATCTCTGATTGTCAGCTTCTTACGAGACGAGCAACTCTCCAATGTTGGTGTGACGGCGATCTCCCGGCGAGTGCACACTTCCTGCTTATCTGAGCATGGTTTGCCAGCGAGTGTGTTCTCCGCGGGCGCTTCAGCACTGAGTTTCTCTCACAAAAAGAGCTTGCACGCGGCACGTCTTTTTAAAGATGCCTCGCCCGTGCACTTCTGGTTGCGGTCGGCTGGTGTCTGACTCTGATGGGCACGAGCGCTGCTTGGTGTGTTTGGGCTTTAATCACGCTAAAGCAGCGCTCGTGGATGAGTCATGTTCTTTCTGTGGGAACATGACCATCGCAACGCTTAGATCGAGACTCAATGATCTCGCAAGAGTGAGAGTCCCCTCATCCACACCCCGATCTAGCGCCTCCTCGAGAGGCTCTACTTCGGCTGGTGGCCAGGGTGATCTGAGGGTGACTGTGTGGAACAAAGCGCCGACTATTCGTCCGTGCCCAGTGTTGCAACCCGCGAGCGTTCAGGGGATCCCCGCGGGACCGTCCTTTGAGGTCCCACGGGTGTCCTTTGGCGCTCCAGAGGAAGATGCGATGTCAATCGCAGCATCACAAGGCGGGTCTGATTCGTCTGGAAGTGACGACTCGTCACAGCTGCCACCCTCAGGTGTGAATACGGCTGTGGCTCAGTCCGATCCAGAGATGACGGCCATGCTTTCCCGGGCGGCCGCTAGCATTGGTTTGGAGTGGAACCCTCCACCCTGTCCTGAGCGCTCGCGGCTGGACGATTGGTTTTTGGGTGCAGCTGCGGCTTCCCGTCCTCAGCCTGCCCCAATACCTTTCTTCCCGGACGTGCATGATGAAATCTCGAAGTCCTGGAAGACTCCCATGTCTTCCCGCGACCGCTCGTTGATTTCATCCGCCTTTCCTCCCCTCGATGGGGCAGCCGCCCGTGGGTACACTGGGCTCCCCCCGGTTGAGCGCTCTGTTGCGATGCAGCTGTGTCCTCAGAGTGCTTCTTCTCGCGGCGAGCCTAAGCACCCATCCAAGGCCTGTAGGTTCTCGTCTACCCTAGTGGCGAAGTCCTACAGAGCGGCGGGACAGGCGGCTGCCTCTTTGCATGCCATGGCCACTCTGCAGGTCTATCAGGCCCAGATGCTAAGGGACATGCACGAGGGTAGGACGGACCCAGGGCTCTTCGATGAGCTGCGCGCCGCCACCGACCTCGCCCTCTGGGCGACGAAGGTGACCGCACGCTCCCTGGGTCTGGTGATGTCCACAGCTGTGGTCCAGGAGAGACACTTATGGCTGAACCTGGCTGACATGCGGGACGCTGAGCGCTCTCGCCTGCTCGACTCCCCCATGTGCCAGGCCGGCCTATTCGGCGGTGCGGTGGAGGACTTCGCCCAACAGTTCTCCACCGCCCAGAAACAGACTGAGGCCATTAAGCACATTCTGCCCCGACGGCCCGCTGCTGCCTCCACCCAGCCGACCGGGCAGATCCCTCAGTCTGTTCGCCGCCGAGGGCGCCCTCCTGCGGCTCCCGCCCCTCCCGCCCGGCCCAAGCAGCAGCCTCCACCCGGGCCCGGTCGCGGAGGAAGCCGTAAGAAGGCGCCCCAGCCCTCTCCAGCCCCACCCCCCGCTAAACGCCGGGCCAAGCGGCGCTCCTGAGACGGGCTGCTCAGGGATGCTGAAGATTACTTCTCAGGAGATGGTAGCAGGACCACTCCTTCCCCCGGTGGAGGGCCGGGGGAGAATCTTTTGTTCTCCACTCCCCGCTGCTCACCCACGGGTGGGCAGCACCCTAATGTGGTTAAAGAAAGAAGTAACATTTCCATCCCTGAGCACACAGAGTTCTCGGACGACACGGTGCGCCGCCCCCGAGCCGTGCACCCCTCGTCCCCCTCTGTCCCAGAGCCGGTTGACAGTGCGCGCCGTCCCCGGACCGTGCCGCTCTCTTCCGCCTCTGTCGCCAGCCCCCTGGCAGAGCAGACCCCCATGGAACGTTCTTCCTTACCTGGTCTCCTCTGTCAGGGCGCGGTTAATGACTGTGCCCCCACACCGGGCCGCTATGCCGTCCACGTCCGGGCCAGTCATTCCGCCCTGCTGCACCATCGGTGGGAAGTCTGTGGTCCGTATGACCGCGCTGGTACAGTTCTTGGGAGCCTGGCTAGAGCTTCCCCTCCTGTCCCGATGGGTCGCACGGACGATCAGGCTCGGCTACGCGATTCAGTTCGCGCGGTCTCCTCCCCGCTTCAGGGGAGTCCGCTCCACTTTGGTCGGTGGCAACGCCCCTATCATGAGAGCAGAGATCGCCACCCTGCTGGCGAAGGGTGCGATCGAGACCGTCCCTCCGGCCGAGATGAGGACCGGCTTCTACAGCCCGTACTTCATTGTCCCCAAGAAAACCGGTCGGTTACGGCCAATCCTGGACCTGCGTGTGCTGAACCGTTCCCTTCACAGGCTGCCGTTCAAGATGCTCACTGCCAAACGCATTTTCGAATGTGTGCGGCCCCAGAATTGGTTTGCAGCAATCGACCTGAAGGACGCCTACTTTCATGTCTCCATTCTCCCTCGACACAGACCGTTCCTTAGGTTTGCCTTCGAGGGGCAGGCATACCAGTACGCGGTTCTCCCTTTCGGGCTAGCCCTGTCTCCTCGCGTCTTCACGAAGGTCGTCGAGGCAGCCCTTGTTCCCCTTCGGGAACACGGGGTTCGCATCCTGAACTACATCGACGACTGGCTGATCCTAGCTCACTCTCGAGACCAGGTATGCGAACACAGGGACCTAGTGCTCCGGCACCTAGCTTGTCTGGGCCTTCGGGTCAACTGGGAAAAGAGCAAACTTTGCCCCGTGCAGAGGATCTCTTTTCTCGGTATGGATATCGACTCGGTCGCCATGTCCGCACAGCTTACGAGCGAGCGCGCGCAGTCACTGCTGACTTGCCTGAGACAGTTCGAGGGCAAGAGTACGGTTCCACTGAAAATCTTTCAGAGGCTCCTGGGGCATATGGCATCTGCAGCCGCGGCAACGCCGCTCGGATTGCTTCATATGAGACCGCTTCAGCTTTGGCTTCGCGACCGAGTCCCGAGGTGGGCATGGCAACACGGCACCTTCCGAGTACCAGTTACTCCGTCCTGCCGTCAGACCTTCACCCCGTGGTCGGACCTCAGTTTTCTACGGGCCAGAGTGCCCCTGGAACGAGCTTCGCGGCACGTCGTTGTAACGACAGATGCCTCCTCCACGGGCTGGGGTGCCATGTGCAATGGACGTGCTGCCGCGGGCTCCTGGACAGGACCCCGCCGCCTCTGGTACATCAATTGCCTCGAGTTGCTGGCCGTACGTCTTGCTTTGCGGCGCTTCCGGGCCGTGCTCAAGAACCAACACGTACTAGTCCGTTCAGACAATACCGCCACTGTAGCGTACATCAACCATCAAGGTGGTCTACGCTCCCGCCGTATGTCACAACTCGCCCGCCACCTCCTCGCTTCATGCCATTTATATCCCCGGAGCCCTGAATTGTGCAGCCGACGAGCTCTCACGGCTTCAGCCCCTCCCGGGAGATTGGCGACTCCATCCCCAGTCGGTTCGGCTGATTTGGGACCAGTTCGGGGACGCACAGATAGATCTGTTTGCCTCTCACGACTCGACCCATTGCGACCTGTATTATTCCCTGACCGAGGGCACGCTCGGCACGGATGCACTGGCGCACAGCTGGCCGCGGGGCCGCAAATATGCGTTTCCCCCAGTGAGCCTTCTTGCGCAGACCCTGCGCAAGGTCAGGGAGGACGAGGAGCAGGTCATTCTGGTCGCGCCATACTGGCCCGCCCGGACCTGGTTCTCCGAACTAGTACTCCTCGCGACAGCACCTCCTTGGCTGATTCCCCTGAGGAAGGACCTCCTTTCTCAGGGACGGGGCACCCTATGGCACCCTCGTCCTGATCTTTGGAACCTCCACATGTGGCTCCTGGACGGGACGAGGCAGGTTTGAGTACCCTACCACCAACGGTGGCGGCTACCATCACTTCCGCTAGAGCGTCGTCCACGAGACACGTCTATGCGTTGAAGTGGAACCTCTTCGTCAACTGGTGCTCTTCTCACCGAGAAGACCCCCGGAGATGTTCGATTAGTGTCGTGCTTTCCTTCCTTCAAGATAGGCTGGAGCGAAGGCTGTCTCCCTCCACCCTGTAAGTCTATGTTGCCGCTATTGCCGCACACCATGACCCGGTCGAAGGTAAGTCTGTTGGAAGGCACGACCTGATCATCAGGTTACTGAGAGGAGCTAGGAGACTGAATCCTCCTCTCGTTCCCTCTTGGGATCTCTCAGTGGTTCTAACTGCCCTGCGGAGTGCTCCCTTTGAGCCGTTGCAATCAGTGGAGCTTAAGTTCCTGTCTATGAAGACAGCGCTCCTGGTTGCATTGGCCTCCTTCAAGAGGGTGGGGGACTTGCACGCATTCTCCGTTGACGAAGCGTGCCTGGAATTTGGGCCGGCTTACTCTCACGTGATCCTGAGACCCCGGCCTGGATATGTGCCCAAGGTTCCTACCACTCCCTTCCGGGACCAGGTGGTGAACCTGCAAGCGCTGCCCCCGGAGGAGGCAGACCCAGCCTTGGCACTGCTCTGTCCAGTACGCGCCCTCCGCGCCTATGTAGGCAGGACGCAGTGTTTCAGGACCCCAGACCAGCTCTTTGTCTGTTATTGTGGGAAGCTGAAGGGAAAGGCTCTCTCCAAGCAAAGGTTGTCTCACTGGATAGTGGACGCCATTCCTTTGGCATACCAGCAGCAAGGTCGACCGTACCCCCTTGGTGTGACTGCCCTCTCCACCCGGAGTGTGGCATCCTCTTGGGCTCTAGCACATGGCGCCTCGCTAACAGACATCTGCAGAGCTGCAGGCTGGGCGACACCTAACACATTCGCCAGATTCTACAATCTCCGATTGGAGCCAGTGTCCTCTCATGTACTCGCTTCAACCAGCTAGTACTGGACCCGCTCAGGTGTCTTCGCTTGCTCGCCATTCCACTCCACGGACTGGATAGGTGCGATATTCTCCTCAGGTGAACTTCCCCGAAAGCCCTGAGTTCCTCCAGCACTCCTGACGTTGGCGCCAGTGTCTATTGCCTGTGCGTCGGCTAGGTGCCTCCCGTGTGCATGGTCCCTCCCCTGAACGACCCCCACATGTGTATTTCCACTGTAAGCCTCTTGAGCATGTGTCTTTCCCTTGGCAAGCCACCTTGCCACCCCTGGGGTTGAAATATTCCACCTGCGGCTGGACACCCCAGTGTTCTCCATGTCTCCTTCGGGTCACATGTGTATTCTCTAAGTCCCCCCCTCTGGGTTGGCAGTAATTGCATATTTCCCCTGAACTTGGGATATGCTCCCCAGTGTACCTTGGTATTCCTGTGCTAAATAGGAGTCCTTCGTCCGTGCCAGTCTCACGACAGGGATCTCAGATTTACGCAGGGCACTGGAAGACAGCTGAGAAGGTGGTGTGATTAGACTGGTAACCCCATTCGTCGTCATCCGACGTAACTCGGAGTGACAACGAAAGGGAACGTCTCGGTTACGTATGTAACCCTCGTTCCCTGAGTAGGGAACTTCTGCCTGCCACTTTCCGCTGTACCACGGGGATCGCCTGAGCTCAGTCTTGGCTCCTCAGCGAAGAAACATATCTGCCTGTTGCCGGCGTCCTCCTTTTATACCCACGAGGTATGGCGGAGATACTTCATGCAAATTCCGCAGACCCATGGCATTTCTTTGCCATTGGCTCGTTTTGTAATACTCGAAGTTGATAGGCTTTCTAAGCGAAACCCCATTCGTCGTCATCCGACGTAACGTCTCCGTTCCCTACTCAGGGAACGAGGGTTACATACGTAACCGAGACGTTTTCTATGTGAATATATAGTAAAGTGTAATTTATTCCTGTTATCAAACCTGAATTTTCAGCAATTTTCATCCTAAAAAAAATGGTACACAACTGTTTTAAACATTGATAATCATAAATGTTTCTTGAGCAGCAAATCATCATATTATACTGATTTCTGAAGGATCATGTGACACTGAAGACTGGAGTAATGATGCTGAAAATTCAGCTTTGATTACAGGAATAAATTACACTTTACTATAAATTCACCTAGAAACATTTTACATTGAAATAATAGTTTACAATATTACTGGGTTTGTTTTGTATTTGTAATTAAATAAATACAGCATTGGTGAGCATAAGTGACTTATTTTAAAAACATTAAAAATCTTACCGACCCCACACTTTTGAACGGCAGTGTATATATATATATATATATATATAATATTGTATATACATGGATCACATATTAAATTATTAAGCTTCGTTAGGCTTATATACAGATCAGTCTCAGGTTGACACTTGTAGTTCTGAAAGTTAAGTTGCACAAATAAAGGTAATGTTTATGTATGTTTAATGTATGCATTAGTTTGAGGTTATTGACATCTACTTGTTAAAATGTTTAGTTTTTATATGTAAGCAATGTAGGCAATAAAATTGTTGCTAATTTTCTGAAAATTAAACTAGCTCTTCAATAAAACAAAAGTGTTTCTTATTCCATCGATTAATCAAGTAATTTAATAATCGGTAGAATCCTCGATAACTAAAATAATCGATAGCTGCATCCCTAATTTCCTAAAAAAAGATCCTCCCTTAGATTAACAAGAGCAGCACACACTCTTAGAATCTTGTCAATTTTAGGAGCCATAGTGATCGGAACAACCTGGGACAGAATTTTGTAAACTTTCAAACGCCGAATTGCTCTTTCAACATGAATTCTCACACGTGCAATTCGTCTACTACTTGTCACCTGTTCCTCTGTTAGCTGTCCACACTTTTTTGTGAAAGAAGGCATTACCAACTTAACCTTCCTCTCAAACAGCATGTCTTTTATGGTAAAGCCTCTATCTGCCATGACCTCATCTCCAGGCATTAAGTAATCCAATATGCCTGAGTCCATAGTGATAAATTTGTCACTACATCGTCCTCCATACGCAGTAGAAATTAACATAATTAGTCCACATGGGGCAACAGCTACCAGGTATTTCACAGTGTTATGTGAATAATAATGACTGTATGTTTCTCCTCTGGAATCAAGGTTTTTGGGTTTCTGTAAAAGGCTCTCACTGCAGTCTAGAATACATGTTGTACTGGGAAAATTCCTCTTGAAGGCTGCAGGCATGTTTGCCTGAATAGTTTCTCTTGGAAGCCATGGAATTAAAGGTCGGAAAACTTCCTCCAGTTTGTCGATCCATTATGAGATTATCTTGCTAGCCATGCTCATTGATACATGAAACTGTCTGCTTAGATCACCTATTACACGGTTTGTTTTTAATTTCATAAGTGTCATGAGAACTTGATCTCGAACATGCATTGTAAATGAATTACTGGCATGTCCTTCCAGTGTTGATGCAAGAACATCAAATGTTTCTAGATCTAGACCAGTGTAGAGCAAAGCATCTGCGTTACTTTGAAGCAAAAAGTAGGCAATGTCATCACACTGAGTCATCTTATCCTGCACATCTTTTCGGCTGGCTGCCTTGCAGTAATCATGATCTTAACGGGCAGGGTCCTCCCACTGAGTATGGACTGAGTGTAACTGTTGGTGAATGGGAGTTGCAGAACTTGAGTTGCTGATCTGGTCTGAAGCAGTTGAGGACAGGCCCGCCGAGCAGTCTGACGAAAACAAAAGTATTGCCAAAGTTACACAGTAGTCCAACATGTCATAATTGACCAGTAAATGTATGTTTTGTATAAAGCTAAAGCTAATAATTGTAATAATTAGAGCTATCAAATAATTGTAGTGGTGTACAGGTAGACTATAATATTTGCCTTTTGCAATGTAGTGGAGCAGAAGAAAGTATAGGGATGAACTGATAATGAGTGAAACACGTGACGAATGAAACCGCAAATTTCCCTGAGCTCATACAACCCTGATATGTCAAACTAACGTTACATCACCATGTACAATATGAAGTACTTAAGCGTAACCCTAACGTCTGTAACGTTTTCTTATTAAAATGGTGTTTATCTGAAAAGTGTTTCACCCGTCCCGGTTTTCCCTTATCACGAAAAGGAAATACTAGTAACGTTAAATTAATAGTAAGGTTTGGCTTACATTACGTCATTTCAGTTTCCAATGAATTTTGTCATGTCCTTCCAGTGTTGATGCAAGAACATCAAATGTTTCTAGATCTAGACCAGTGTAGAGCAAAGCATCTGCGTTACTTTGAAGCAAAAAGTAGGCAATGTCATCACACTGAGTCATCTTATCCTGCACATCTTTTCGGCTGGCTGCCTTGCAGTAATCATGATCTTAACGGGCAGGGTCCTCCCACTGAGTATGGACTGAGTGTAACTGTTGGTGAATGGGAGTTGCAGAACTTGAGTTGCTGATCTGGTCTGAAGCAGTTGAGGACAGGCCCGCCGAGCAGTCTGACGAAAACAAAAGTATTGCCAAAGTTACACAGTAGTCCAACATGTCATAATTGACCAGTAAATGTATGTTTTGTATAAAGCTAAAGCTAATAATTGTAATAATTAGAGCTATCAAATAATTGTAGTGGTGTACAGGTAGACTATAATATTTGCCTTTTGCAATGTAGTGGAGCAGAAGAAAGTATAGGGATGAACTGATAATGAGTGAAACACGTGACGAATGAAACCGCAAATTTCCCTGAGCTCATACAACCCTGATATGTCAAACTAACGTTACATCACCATGTACAATATGAAGTACTTAAGCGTAACCCTAACGTCTGTAACGTTTTCTTATTAAAATGGTGTTTATCTGAAAAGTGTTTCACCCGTCCCGGTTCTCCCTTATCACGAAAAGGAAATACTAGTAACGTTAAATTAATAGTAAGGTTTGGCTTACATTACGTCATTTCAGTTTCCAATGAATTTTGTCATGTCCTTCCAGTGTTGATGCAAGAACATCAAATGTTTCTAGATCTAGACCAGTGTAGAGCAAAGCATCTGCGTTACTTTGAAGCAAAAAGTAGGCAATGTCATCACACTGAGTCATCTTATCCTGCACATCTTTTCGGCTGGCTGCCTTGAAGTAATCATGATCTTAACGGGCAGGGTCCTCCCACTGAGTATGGACTGAGTGTAACTGTTGGTGAATGGGAGTTGCAGAACTTGAGTTGCTGATCTGGTCTGAAGCAGTTGAGGACAGGCCCGCTGAGCAGTCTGACCAAAACAAAAGTATTGCCAAAGTTACACAGTAGTCCATCATGTCATAATTGACCAGTAAATGTATGTTTTGTATAAAGCTAAAGCTAATAATTGTAATAATTAAAGCTCTCAAATAATTGTAGTGGTGTACAGGTAGACTATAATATTTGCCTTTTCCAATGTAGTGGAGTAGAAGAAAGTATAGGGATGAACTGATAATGAGTGAAACACGTGACGAATGAAACCGCAAATTTCTCTGAGCTCATACAACCCTGATATGTCAAACTAACGTTACATCACCATGTACAATATGAAGTACTTAAGCGTAAACCCAATGTCTGTAATGTTTTCTTATTAAAATGGTGTTTATCTGAAAAGTGTTTCACCCATCCCGGTTCTCCCTTATCACGAAAAGGAAATACTAGTAACGTTAAATTAAAAGTAAGGTTTGGCTTACATTACGTCATTTCAGTTTCCAGCCCAACGTTATATAACCAGAATTTATATATATATCTTGCTGTATAAAACATGGAATAACTGTAAAGTTGCAGTTTAAAGGAGCCGTATGTAAGAATGTGGCCAAAACTGGTACTGCAATCACTTTCAAATTACTGTAGAGCGGTGTATACCCTCTCCCTCCTCCCTGACTCGAGGTTGCCAGATAGGCTGCCGGATACAGCAGGAACGTAGGCTGCTACAAGAAGCTTTTTCTGTTAATTATGTTTATGCTTCAAATGAGAGATGTTTTGCAAAGTAATTATATATCGCAAAAATTTACTAATGGCGATTAGCCAAATATAATCGTAAAGATGTACGCCCGTATGTGACAGTACATTGTTAGAACAGTAGCTGTTAGTCTAACTTGTAACGGTAGGTATCTGTCATTAACGTAAGTACAAGCACAAGCCTCTGTCACTGTGTGTAACCGATATCAAAGATACAACTATTCATTTAGCTGACGCTATCCACCTTTTTCCTGGTTAACGAATTTACCCATGATTCATAGCGGGTTTGAACCGGAAGCCGGTTGTCCTTTTCCGGTTCGAAGCTTGTGTACGTTTGATACCTTGTAGCTTGCTATCTTGTTTGCTGTAAAAGCCGGTGTTTCTCCATGGATGAAGCACAAATGGACAAAAAACGGAGGTGGATACACACCATGGATGTTTTAACAAGTCGTGACGACAGCACCGTAACAGTCCCTCATCCATCCCTTCTGACGGAGTGGCTAGCTTGATGACATGAAGCAATGGCCCAATGTTAGCTGCATCGGCGTTGTTAATTACCTTTTATTTTCTGAAGGTGTTGATGGCGAGGAATTGCATAATTACAAAAGCACAGAAGCATATACTTACTTGCATAGTAACAAAATAGGTACAGTATTGTTGAAGAAACACAGCGGCTTTTTTATATTTTTGAAGGCAGCAGTAGAGCCCAGTCAGAGTGTCAATAATGCTAAACATACAGCATGGGTAATGCTGAGGGAAAGTGGAGTCATTGAGACAGTCGGCTGCTCTTGCATTGCCGGGTTAGGAAAGTCATGTAGCCATGCAGCAGCTATTCTGTGGAAGGTAAAAATAAAAAACTACATATGCACAGTACTTGACGAAATGTACTTTTACAATTTAATAAAAATTTAATAAATTTAATATACTTATGTATATTAAATAATTTTTAATATACATAATACTAATATACTTATAATTTAATATACTTTATTTATCCACTTACTATTAACATTACCTCAATAATAACCAAGACAGTATTGATGCCATCATTGCAGGTGCAAAATGCAGTGATTGGTGGAAAGACAGGGCTTGCATGTACAGATGAGCAGCGCAGGTGGAATGCAGGGACATCAAAGAACCTTGAACCTAAATGTCTGAGTCAGCTTAACTTCAGGCACCACAAGGCAGAACAGGAATACAGTGTTAACTGTAGGGCTGTAGCCAGTCAACCACTCCCAAATACACCACATCATGTGTCACACAAAGACTTCAGAGACAGTGTGGACAAAGCCCCCCTCCAACCACTTTTTGTCCTGAAGAACACTTTATTCGGGAAGTGGTATAATGCCTCACCATCAGCAGAACAACCTAGCACTAGTTACAGTGTAGTTGATGACAAGATTTTTCAGCCACATCAGACACACAATAACGAGCTTAGCTGTAACTCATGCAAGGCATTCTACCAGGCATACGTTGAAGTTAGTAATGCCCAAGCAGCTCAATTAGAATTAAAGCTGCAAGCAGCATTTATCTGTGTTCAAGTAGTTAAGGCAGTTAAGCTCAAAAGCATCAAAAGACATTAAGTTTCATGTAGCAAGCATTTAACCACTGACATTATAGATGGAATATACCTTGTTTTAGCATGATTCACCATGATATACCAAATTTTAGTGTGATTTTTCATGATTTACCATGTTCCAGTATGATTTACCATGAATCTAGCATGATTTACCATAGTTTACCATGATATACCAAGTTCTAGTATGATTCACCATGATTTACCCTGCTCTAGCTTGGTTTACCACAATTGAACACATTCTAGTATGATTTAATATGATTCTAGCATGATTTACCATGTTATAGGATGATTTACCATGATATACCAGATTCTAGAATGATTGATGATGGTTTTGAACATTATGATATGAACATTATATGATCGTAGATGGAAAAGACCATTTACAGCTAATACAGGCAATTTACCATAGGAAATACATGGTTTTGAAGCTTTTTAAACAGTTATAGCGCCACCTATTCTCCATGAAACTTTGCAGGGTTCTTCACCATGTTATGACACCCATTCTCACCAATTTTTGTGAAGTTCTGATTTTTTATTTATGACTTATAGGCTTTTGAGTGTATTTTGACAAGCCCATTTTTTAATGACCCTGTTACAGCTACCAAAATGCAAAAGCTCAACTTTTTTTGATAATTATTGATCTAGAGAGTCCAGAGAACTGTCTTAGACTAGTCTGGTTCCTATTGGGCAAAAAACCTAGGCCTAGTTCGCAAAAGTAGGTTTTTAACATATTCGTGAATATTTAATGAACTATTTGATTGACAGCCATAGTTCTAGAGGCAAAGTTGTTCAGCCTGAGGAGATCTATCAAAAGATATACATTTTGTGGGGATGTGTGCAACAGCACGTGATTACAGAGCCGTAAAACTTGTTAGCGCCAACTAGTGGCGATTTCTTTCAAAACTCTTACAGACCTCTTGGGCCATGAGTCAAACATGCCCATTGAGTTTCGTTCCGATTGGCCTCCGTTAACCTCATCTCATAGGTGCTCAAACTTCATTGGCCAATGGTGGCCATGTTTTTGGAGATAAGCCAATGTCCTTATATGCATATATGGGGCCTTGGACCAAGACACTGCATACCAATTTTCAAGTCAATCGGACTAACGGTCAGGTGGTCAGAGTCCTTTTTATGTTTTTTTAATCTTACAGCGCCACCATGAGGCCAATCACCGCGTTTTTTTTACTGTGACCTCGAATTGAGCTTATACACATGTGTGCCAAGTTTGGTGAAAATATCTCATTTCGTTCACGAGTTATAGCCATTTTAGTAAAATTAGCTCCGCCTCCTTCGAACGTTTGATCATAGCACTTTTTATGTTTTTTTTTTCATGTTAGAGCGCCACCTAGTGTCCGATCGTCGCAACTTTTTACTGTGACCTCAGAATGAACTCATTCACATGTGTACCGAGTTTGGTGAAGCTATCTCATTTACTTCTTGAGTTATAGCCATTTTAGTAAAATAGGCTCCGCCCACAACATTCATTTTATGCCCCCTAGCGACCGTGAATCAAAATTTCAACTTTTTTTTTTGATAATTATTGATATAAACACTCCAGAGAAGATATCTGCACTGGTTTGATTCCGATCGGGTGAAAAACCAGGGACTAGTTCGCAAAAGTAGTTTTTCGACAAAATTCAAAATGGCGGAAAATCCATCATGGCGGAAATAAAATCGGAGATATTCGTTTTTCACTTCAGGTTTCCAGCTTTCCAGTGATATAAGACACTTGAGTCTACTACATACGGTCTAGGAGTTATGAGCAGTTTTGCGCAATTGGTTGCTATAGTGCCACCTATGGGCCAATCGGGCTCATAATTTGATAACCTCTCCTAGATTTTTGTACTACCATCTGACAAAGTTTAGTCTCTGGGCCTTACGGTTTGGGCTGCACGATGCGTCTTAGGGGATTTTTTTTTTCAAATAGCAATTACAATAGGTTTTCAGCACTAAAGTGCTTGAACACCTAATAAGAATGAGACCTTTTTGACAGTTATAGCGCCACCTATGGTCTGATCTCCATGAAACTTTGCATGCTTCTTCACCATGTTATGACACATATGCTCATCAATTTTTGTGAAGTTTTGACTTTTCCTTTAGGATTTATAGGCTTTTGACCATATTTTGTCACGCCCCTTTTCTAAATGACCCTGTTACAGCCACCCAAATGCAAAATTTCAACTTTTTTTCGATAATTATTCATCTAGAGAGTCCAGAGAATAGGCCTAGACTGGTTTGGTTCCGATGGGGCGAAAAACCAGGGACTAGTTCGCAAAAGTAGGTTTTGGACAAAATTTCGACATAACATTTTTTGAGCCAAGCATCACAGTGGTGTAAAGACCTTGATTCTAAGTCAAACGGTCGAGGAGTTGTGCGCAATTTAGTACTTTTGGTTGCTGTAGCGCCACCTATGGGCCTTTCGGGGTCATACTCTGATAGGTTGTCCCCAAATTGAGGCCTACCATCTAGCCGAGTTTCAAGTCTCTAGGCCTTACGGTTTGGGCTGCACGGTGCGTTTCAGGGGATTTTTTTATTTTTTTTAAAATCCTTACAATTACAATAGGTTTTCAGCACTAAAGTGCTTTAACACCTAATAAGAATGAGACCTTTTTGACAGTTATAGCGCCTCCTATGGTCCGATCTCCATGAAACTTTGCATGCTTCTTCACTATGTTATGACACATATGCTCATCAATTTTTGTGAAGTTCTGATTTTTTATTTATGATTTATAGGCTTTTGACCATATTTTGCCACGCCCCTTTTCTAAATGACCCTGTTACAGCTACCCAAATGCAAAATTTCAACTTTCTTTCGAAAATTATTGATCTAGAGAGTCCAGAGAATAGGCCTAGACTGGTTTGGTTCTGATCGGGCGAAAAACCAGGGACTAGTTCGCAAAAGTAGGTTTTGGACAAAATTCGACATAGCGGAAAATTTTCCTAAATCGAAATTGGAGATATACATTTTGTCCGTCTTGAGCCAAGGATCACAGTGGTGTAAAAAGCTTGAGGCTAAGACCAGCGGGCTAGGAGTTAGGAGCAATGTACTTTTGGTTGCTGTAGCGCCGCCTATGGGCCAATCGGGCTCATACTTTGATAGGTTGTCCCCAAATTGAGGCCTACCATCTGGCCGAGTTTCAAGTCTCTAGGCCTTACGGTTTGGGCTGCACAATGCGTTTTAGGGGAATTTTTTCTTTTCTAAAAAATCCTTACAATTACAGTAGGTTTTCTGCACTAAAGTGCTTGAACACCTATTTAGAAACCAGAAAGCAAAGTGCCTCTGATTTGTGGCACAATTGTAGAAAAATCAGATTTACAGCAAGTTCTGCAAAAAAGGTTCCCGTCCATGCAACCACAAGCAGTGACAAATTTCTATGTGAGCACATATACCCCTCATTTCGTGGTAACTATGCGACTAACTATGGAAAGGCAAATGAAAGTAGAGCTTGCCAAGAGCTAAAAGAAGAGGGCATGAGCATTACTCATAGGGGCACTGATCCGATTGCTGTTCCTGATCCTGATCGATTGCTCCTGTCTGCCTAGCTGCCTGCTGCGTTTTGTTTGCTTCGAGGCTGTAAGCTCCGTCTAAGCCTCGTATTAGCTTTGTATTTCTTTCTGTTTTGAACCATCATTTACTACCATTTCTAGTTGTTTATACTACTAAATACAGCTTAGACAACATCTCAGATTAACCTGACATCGCTAGCTTCCGTTATTGTTAGCACAACACGCTAGTAACTCGCTAACGTTAGCCTGTTAACGCATCACCCGTGCGCTCAGTTATTTATTTGTTTTTCTCTCACGCGTCCGCGCCTCTGAGTTCATAAAAAGCCCAGGTGAGTAAGAATCAGTCAACAAACACGGTGAGTAATGTCTTGTCCTGTTATTGTCACCTGCACTTCATGTTACATGTTTAGCATAGCCTTCCCCGTCTGCAATTTAGGGTTTATATTTGATAAATGCAAGGAAACAGTCAGGCTGACGGAGAAGATTTCAGAATTAGAAACACGCATCCAAACTTTAATTGAGGATAGTATGTGTGCTAGAGCTTTAGATTCTATTTTGGATGCGCCTAGCACAGTGAACTCTTTACATGATTTGGTTCCGGCTGAATTATTGCCTGTGCAGCCAGGCAGATGGGTATCGTGAGGGATGAGTACAGTGAGGGATCGCTCTAGTCGCGGATCAAAAAACCACTCTTCCGTTCCGATTACCACAACAAATCGATTTGCCCCACTCAGTGAAAAACCCACTGAGAATACTGTTGATTGTGCCCAGGTAATTGGCGATTCTATTACACGGAACGTGAAAATAGGGACACCAGCCAACATAGTCACATGTTTGCCGGGAGCCAGAGCGCCTGACATCAAAGCAAATTTAAAAGTGCTGGCTAATGCTAATCGTAAATTCTCTAAGATTGTTATTCACGTCGGCACTAATAATGTTCGACTCCGCCAGTCGGAGATCACCAAAATTAATATTAAAGAGGTGTTTGAACTCGCAAGTACGATGTCAGGCACTGTAATTTGCTCTGGCCCCCTTCCTGTTCGAAGGAGTGATGAGATAGTTAGCAGATTGTCATCACTCAATGGCTGGCTGTCTAAGTGGTGTCCGCAAAATAATATAGAATTCGTAGACAATTGGAAAAGTTTTTGGGGCAAACCTGACCTGTTGAAAAGAGATGGTATTCATCCCTCCTGGGATGGTGCTGCTCTTCTCTCTAGTAATTTGGCTCATAGTCTTAGAGACAAAACATGACAATCTGGGGCTCAGGTCAGGAAGCAGACAAACTGGCTAAACCGACCGTCTGCTAGCTGCCTCGCGTCACCAAGGTCAGATAAATCCCATCACATAGAGCCTCTTTCACCTAGATATCATCATATAGAGACTGTGTCTGTTCCCCGAATTTGGAAATCCAAAAAACGTCCAAACCGATCTAAGGTTAAAAATATAATTGATATTCAACAAATAAAAAATAGATATAATACAGATGAGCAAACGATAAAGCTTGGGTTGCTGAATATTCGATCCCTTACTTCAAAAGCACTCATAGTTAATGATATGATTTCAGATTATAACCTAGATGTGCTGTGTATGACAGAAACCTGGCTAAAACCAGACGATTACATTACTTTAAATGAGTCCACCCCCCATGATTACTGTTATAAACATGAACCTCGCCTGAAAGGCAAAGGGGGAGGTGTTGCTGTAATTTATAGTAATATTTTCAAAACCACTAAAAAATCTAGTTTTAAATATACTTCTTTTGAAGTGTTGGTGCTTAATGTAAAAATATATAATGTAAACGATAAATCAAGTTTGAGAATTCTGCTGGCAACTGTATACAGGCCACCAGGGCACCATACAGATTTTATCAAAGAATTTGCAGACTTTCTATCAGAATTAGTATTGACTGCAGATAAAGTCCTAATTGTTGGTGATTTTAATATACATGTAGATAATGGAAAAGATGCAATGGGATTGGCATTTAAAGACATTCTTAACTCTATTGGAGTTAGACAAAACGTGTCAGGACCTACTCATTGTCGTAATCATTATCTAGATCTAATATTATCACATGGAATCAAAAAGAAGATTAAAGAAAATAGTCCAACGCTGTGGTACAACGAGCACACCCGGGCCCTTAAGAGAGCAGCCAGAAAAATGGAGCGCAACTGGAAGAAAACAAAACTAGAGGTATTTCGGATTTCATGGAAGGAGAGCTCGATTGCTTACATACCCCTTTTCCACCAAAGCGTTTTGAGAGCCGGTTCGGAGCCGGTGCCTGCGCGCGAACCAGTTCTTTGTGTTTCGACAGCCAAAGAACCGGTTCTCGGCCAGGAAAACTGGTTCCAAAGCGGCACCAACTCTTTGCTGGACTAGAACCAGAGAACCGTTCTTTTACCACGTCATGCTTACGTCGGGGGCTGGGGGCGGGTTTAGATGTGTCCTAAACATCTTTTCTGACCGCAAAGCCAGGAGAAACATTTGCAGAAACACGATGTAGTCCGCCATTGTAATTGTTATGCTTGAAGTTGGCGCAAGCGTTTCTAGCTTTTTTTAAAAAAAATTTATTGAAAACATTATGTAAGCAAAGAAGAAAACAGTCACAAAATAGAACAAATAAACGGAGAGAAAAAAAAAGACAAGACAGATGTACATAACTAATCAGAAAAGATTACATATCAAAGGAAAAGATTAAAAGACTTACATATTTCAATTGTTTTTAAAGCCTTCTTGGTTCACGAGTTAGAGATAATCCCAAAGTAATGTTGTACTTGCAAGCGTTTCTAGCTGAGACGTAAAGCGACGTACACAGTGACGTAACGACGTCGTTCGCTGGGCGCTCTAGAAGTGGAAAAACAAACAGGTTCTGAGGAGGTTCGCAAGTTGAACCAACTCCGAACCAACTTTGAACCAGCACCAGTTCCGAACCCGTTCTTTTTTGGTCGAAAAGGGGTAACAGAGAGGCTTTAAAAGCTGCAAGATCTGCTTATTTTTCAACCCTATTAAAAGAAAATAACATAATCCAAGGTATTTATTTGAAAAAGTGGCTACACTAACGAAAAAGAAAGCTTCAAGCACAGAAGTTTCCAAGAAACACAGCAGTAATAACTTTATGAACTTCTTCACTTATAAGATTGATAATATTAGGGACAAAATTATAACTATGCAACCGTCTACTACAGCATCACATCAGGGAGTGCATTATAGTCTCCCTGAGGTAAAATTTGATTCATTTGTTGCCATAGGAGAGGAAGAATTTTGCAAACTCGTTAATTCATCTAAATCGACAACATGTATGTTAGACCCTATACCGACTAAACTACTGAACGAGATGCTTCCAGAAGTCATAGATCCTCTTCTAAACATCATTAATTTGTCTTTGTCTCTAGGATACGTACCAAAAAAAATTAAGCTGGCTATGATTAAACCGCTTGTTAAAAAAACGCAACTTGATCCTACAGAATTAGTCAATTACAGGCCGATCTCAAATCTACCTTTTCTGTCAAAGATACTAGAAAAGGCAGTATCCTCACAACTGTGTTCCTTTCTTGAAAGAAATGGTATCTGCGAGGATTTCCAGTCAGGATTTAGACCGCAGCATAGCACTGAGACAGCTCTCATTAGAGTCACAAATGATTTGCTCTTATCATCCGATCGTGGTTGTATCTCTCTATTAGTGTTACTTGATCTTAGTGCTGCATTTGACACCATTGACCACAACATTCTCTTAAATAGACTAGAAAACTATGTTGGCATTAGTGGAATTGCATTAGCATGGTTTAAATTATATTTATCTGACCGCTATCAGTTTGTAGCAGTAAATGAAGAGATGTCTTATCGGTCAAAAGTTCAGTATGGCGTACCACAAGGCTCAGTATTAGGACCGCTGCTGTTCACTCTGTACATGCTACCTTTAGGAGATATCATTAGGAAACATGGAATTAGCTTTCACTGTTATGCTGATGATACTCAGCTCTATATTTCTTCCAAACCTAGCGAAACTCACCAATTCACAAAATTATCGGAATGCATAGTTGATATCAAAAATTGGATGACTAGTAATTTCCTACTACTAAATTCTGAAAAAACAGAGATTCTAATTATTGGACAAAAAACTTCCACACGTAATAATCTAGAATACCGTCTAACACTTGATGGCTGCTCTGTTAAGTCTTCGTCGTCAGTTAGGAACCTGGGTGTGCTCTTTGATACCAATCTTTCATTTGAAAGTCACGTGTCTAGTGTCTGTAAAACCGCATTTTTCCATCTTAAAAATATATCCAAATTACGTCATATGCTCTCATTGACAAATGCGGAACAACTAGTTCATGCGTTCATGACATCAAGGCTAGATTATTGTAATGCTCTACTGGGTGGTTGCCCTGCACGCTTAATAAACAAACTACAGCTAGTTCAAAACGCAGCCGCTAGAGTTCTTACCAGAACCAGGAAGTACGACCATATTAGCCCGGTTCTGTCAACACTGCATTGGCTCCCTATTAAACATCGTATAAATTTTAAAATATTGCTGATTACTTACAAAACACTAAATGGTTCACCAAAACTTTCGAACAATCTTCCTAACATTGTCCGGGAAGCAGACACAGTCTGTCAGTTCAAAGCTAGACTAAAAACACATCTCTTTGACCTAGCATTCACATAACACTTTATAGACTTCTATAATTCAATATTAGGCTGCTTAGATTAGGTCAGCCGGAACCGGGAACACTGCCCTTAAATCCTTATGTACTCGTTACATCATAAGAAGAATGGCATCTACGCTAATTTTAGTGTCTTTGTTTATCCCGATGTTTTCCCGCAGCCTGCCGGATCCAGGCCGTTTCCAGATCTGACGAAGGACTTTCGCCTGGACCCGATGACAATGCGGTGCTGAAGTGCCAACTAGCCTCTCCCTATGGAGGATCCCTATACCACTCTACAGATAAAGCGTTGTGGAATATTTTTTTGGTTCGCGTACCTACCCAAAGTGATAAGATAAAAAAAAATTCTGCATCAAAATTTATAGACAAGTAGTTTGTTTAGGCATGGTTTGTAAGGAATTACAAACCTGCGCACATATATTCAAACGCACATAACTATAGAATCAATTCTTAATGCGCATGTGAACGCCATCAGCGTCTATCACAGGTTCACGTTTAAAGTCTGTTTAGAGAGAACGGTGTCGTCTTAGCGGCCCCTAATTTAATAACAAATGATCATTTAGACGGAAGTGAATCAATCAAAACTAACTTTAGCTGGAAAAAACATTTTTCAAGAGCCACTATAAAACCAAACCAATCTCTGTTACCTTAAATTATATGTTTATCTCTGTAAAGCTGCTTTGAAACAATCTACATTGTTAAAAGCGCTATATAAATGAGGATGACTTGACTTGACTTGACTTGAGCTAGAGGTCACATCATATCTGACCTGGGTCCTGCTGCATTTGCGCGCCGCGAACGTTACGGTGTGTTCACACCGAACGCGAATAGAGCGTCAAATACGCGTCTATTTAGACGCTTGAACATTCGGTCGAGTTCAAATTTTTCAACTTGAGCGGAAGACATTCGCGGCAAACCCGTCGCCCGGCGCGAATGACGCGCCTATTTGCGTCTTTGCATTGACTTTGTATGTAATCTACTCGCGCAAATAATTAAATTCGCGTTCGGTGTGAACACACCATTAGTCTCAAGTCATGCGCAGTTGCGCACAAGAAAGTCAGCAAGACGTTTCGATCAAACAACAATTTAAAGAAATATTAACATACAGTAATAATCATGACATATTTTGAATGGGTCTCGAGTGGACTCGGGAATAAGTCCGAGTCCTAATATGTTCGAGTACGAGTCAATTCCGAGTCAAAATGCACATGATTCCATGACCATTAAAATATGGACTCGAGACCGAGTCCGAGACCGAGTCTAGAGTACACAACACTGTATTATAGGTTGTATTTTTAAATAGTTTGAATATTTTGGAAGTGAAACATGAAAGGTGAATATGGATTATTGAATTTTTAATAATGAAAATGTGCTTTAAATGTTTTGAATTGAAATATTCACAGCTTAAATATTCAACAATGTTGAATTTCAGCCTATAAAAATGCAAGCCCTAAAAATACAATGCATTAAAATGCAAGCATGGTTATTGCAATGCCTATTTTAATGCCTAAGTAGTGCAATTCAACAGGTTTTTTTTGTTTCAAAAACATTTGGCATTATTTTACTTCCATAGTTTTCGGTAATGTAATTGCATTTCAGCGTCGAATTAAGTTAAGCTTCTTTTTTTAAATAACTGTTTATGTATGCTCAATAGTTTGTACATTGTGTCATGCGATATAATTTAATGATTGCAGCCAATGATTTACCAGTGGCCTATCCTCAGGATAGGCTCAGAGTAAATTAGCCAACATCCATTGAGTTTGTTTGTTTGAATTATATAAGCTACTTTTCTTTTGCTTTGATGGTCTTTTAAAATAGTTTTGTTTGATAACTTGTATAAATGTATCTGTGGTGGCATAATAAAGTTTCAGCCTTGGTTTCACAGATGAGGCTTAAACTAGTCCCGGACTCAAATGCATGTTTGAGCTGTTTTAACTGAAAACAACATGAACTGAAAGCATATCTTAAAATATGTCATTGTTTTTTTTCTAAAACACATTTATAAAAGCTACTTTTGTCCTAATTGAAGTAAAGTCTAATCCTGGATTAATCTAAGCGCTGTCTGTAAAACCAGGGCTCCAGTTGTGATTATTTTGTCATTCTTTATTGCTTTCTCAGTTGATAGCCTGCAACTTCAACCAGACATATTATTAAAACACAAGAGAAATGTTTGAACATTCTTATCTTTTTCCTCAAAACACACAATGCTCTATGATTAAAAACATAGTGAGATGTGAAAGTGCTGCAGGGTTGCTAATTTCACCAAGGTCTGTTCAATTCTACAAGCTTACCACAACAATTAAAATGTTAAAGGGGTCCTATTATCCCCTTTTATGAAGTCTTGATTTTGTTTCTAGGTTTCTTGACGCAGAAGCATAATGGCCTTAAAGGCCTCATTATGCTTCTTCGTCAACTCCACGGCGTAGCTACGCCGTCATTCCTTCGGCGTCGTGGCCATTTTATGGTTCTGCGTCAGGTTGAGTTGCATCGCGGTGCATCTGACCGATCACAGCCGTTGTGGTCTGCGTCGCCTCGACCCGTAGTTACAATTTTTTGGAGGTGCACGTCGAGCTACGCTGGAGGGCTTCGCGGCGACGCAGAGGGGTCTTCAGGGGTACGCCGTCGATTCGACGCAGAAGCATAAAACAGGCTTAAACCTACCAATGCTAGGTGGGGTAATAATTTGGCGGGGGTCAAAATTCGGCACAACACCGGCACCTGTACATTTCTGGACTCATTTGACTTGCGCCTGGCGCTGAGGTGAATTTAGAGTGCGCGTCTGAAAAGTCTCACGTTTTTTGTGGTCTTAAAGAGACGTTTCTGTGTTTTACAAACGCAATTCTTGTAAAAAAAAAAAAAAAGAAAAAAAAGAGAGAGACAAAAACAGAAGTTGTGAGAGGGGTGGCCAAGCTTAAGCCAAGGGTGGCCATGGCCACCCCTGGCTCTGCCACCGTCAAAAGTGTGATAAATTATTGTTAATAAATAATATTGTTGTTGATAAATTCATCCTTAGTGATATTTCTCAGCAATTGCCTCAACACTGAGTAGGCCTATCGTACAGAACTGATTGTTGCACTACATACATTTTTCACTAACGTTACACCATACCAAGAGACTTTCACCTACGTTGATTTCATCGTTGGATTCAAAGGACTAATTGTGTTTGCAAACTTACTTTATGCTCATGTACTAATACTTTTAACACCAAACGCCAAACGAACATCCAAATAACAGGCAGGAAGAAACTTCTAGGTGCGCAGCTGCCGTTTTCTCAGTAGTCTACAGCAAACAATGATAATAATGCCTCCTACTGGAAGCAACGGGTATCGCACACTAAAATAACCATCAAAATAAAAGTCCCGCATTACAAGTCTTCTTTCGCCGGGAGCCTTTTATACAAACACTGTCTTCTCTAATGCAGCTCATCCAGGCCTCATGCCTTTTTTGCGTATTCTGTGGGCGGAGATTATTTAAATGAGTAACATTATGACTTCATGAAGCCTGGAAAAAATGCTTTGTTGTCCGAACAAGCCAACCGTTGTAGTTCTTGGAAAGTGGATTCTGTTAAATAAAATAGCTCTCTTTGGAGTGGACTTTGAGTTTTGTAAACTTGCAGATCTTTTTTATGCTCAAACAGAAACATTACACACTAACTAAAGTTGAAAAAGTGAAAAAGCATAAAATGACCCCTTTTAAAATTGAATTACAAGTGGTCAAAATGATCAACAACAAAGCTAAAAGTTACTCATGGAGGTTTTATGTACAAATGTGTATATGGAGGTCATAATTGGCAAAAGTATGAGGAGGATTATTATTATTAATATGGGGATAAATACACACTGCAGTGATTGTTCTGTCATTTCTTAATTGATATTAATATTAAATCCTAAAGTGTAACTTTTTCATGTTATCAGGAAACATTCCCAATCTTATTTTTATGAATATCTGAACATGCAACATTTAAAAAGAAAGAACAGATCCTCTGCTTTAAAAGAAGAAGAAAATCAGTTTTATTCCAGCTTCATGCATTCTTTTTTTTTCAACGCTTGAATGTGGGTAAGTTTCATAAAAATAGCAACATTCTGAGCAAAAAGCGAAAAATCTAAACACAGATGCAGTAGACAATGGCGCCACCAGGGGGTGCCAGGGGTGGCCGTGGCCCTGGCCGACCGCTGGTCACCCCAATGGCCAGTATAAATTTTAGTAGCATCAGTTATGCATTTCATAAATAAGTCAAAATTATTCTTTAGTAGCCTAGGCTAAAAGAAGACGAGGAATTATGTGTCGTGACGTGCTTTTTAAGTGCCAAATCGTTACAGTCATGGGCGTAATTTCCTATGGGGACGGGGGGACATGTCCCCCACACTTTTCAAAATCCCGTTTGTGTCCAGCTTTAATGTGTTCAAATATTTAAAGCAATTATTAACGTAGCATTCGTTCTTTCTGTCATCCTTTGGCTATCGTTATATGATCATGCTCTTATTAATGCAAATGCTTTTAAACCATTCATGCGCGACAAAAGAGAACGCGCTCAGTGAATATCCTCCTGACACACACACACGACGCACAGAGAGACGCGCGTCAGTATCGAGTTCTCTTTCGTGCTTGACTTAACAATAACACACACACATTTATGCCAAAATGTCCGTTTTGTCGAGTATCCCACAAGAACAGTCTTAAATAGGCGGCGAGCTACATAGGCCTACCGTGCACCCCCCCCCCCCCCCCCCCCCCCCACCTCCCAACAAAACCATACTTTTCTGAAAGGTCTGGATGTGTAGAATATGAATCTGAATATTAACATTGAAAATTTTGGGTTGCACTACCTGTTTTAGGCCTGTGAATAGGGAAAACGTCTCGGTTACGTATGTAACCCTCGTTCCCTGAGTAAGGAACGGAGACGTTACGTCGGATGACGACGAATGGGGTTTCGCTTAGAACACCTATCGACTTCGAGTATTACAAAACGAGCCAATGGCAAAGAAATGCCATGGGTCTGCGGAATTTGCATGGCGTAACTCCGCCCCACCTCGTGGGTATAAAAGGAGGAAGCCGGCAACAAGCAGATATGTTTCTTCGCTGAGGAGCCAAGACTGAGCTCAGTCGATCCCCGCGGTACAGCGGAAAGTGGCAGGCAGACGTAACGTCTCCGTTCCCTACTCAGGGAACGAGGGTTACATACGTAACCGAGACGTTCCCTTTCGTTGTCACTCCGAGTTACGTCGGATGACGACGAATGGGGTTACCAGTCTAATCACGCCACCTTCTCTGCTTTCTTCCAGTGCCCTACGTAAATCTGAGATCCTTGTCGTGAGACTGGCACGGATGAAGGACTCCTATTTAGCACAGGAATACCAAGGTACACTGGGGAGCATATCCCATAGCTTAGAGGAAATATGCAATTATTGCCAACCCAGAGGGGGGGACTTAGATAATACACATGTGACCCGAAGGAGACATGGAGAACACTGGGGTGTCCAGCCGCAGGTGGAATATTTCAACCCCAGGGGTGGCAAGGTGGCTTGCCAAGGGAAAGACACATGCTCAAGAGGCTTACAGTGGAAATACACATGTGGGGGTCGCTCAGGGGAGGGGCCATGCACACGGGAGGCACCTAGCCGACGCACAGGCAATAGACACTGGCGCCAACGTCAGGAGTGCTGGAGGAACTCAGGGCTTTCGGGGAAGCTCACCTGAGGAGAATATCGTACATATCCAGTCCGTGGAGTGGAATGGCGAGTAAGCGAAGACACCTGAGCGGGACCAGTACTAGCCGGTTGAAGCGAGTACATGAGAGGACACTGGCTCCACTCGGAGATTGTAGAATCTGGCGAATGTGTTAGGTGTCGCCCAGCCTGCAGCTCTGCAGATGTCTGTTAGCGAGGCGCCATGCACTAGAGCCCAAGAGGATGCCACACTCCGGGTGGAGTGGGTAGTCACACCAAGGGGGCACGGTCGACCTTGCTGCTGGTATGCCAAAGCAGTGGCGTCCACTATCCAGTGAGACAACCTTTGCTTGGAGAGAGCCTTTCCCTTCAGCTTCCCACCATAATAGACAAAGAGCTGGTCTGAGGTCCTGAAACACTGCGTCCTGTCTACATAGGCGCGGAGGGCGCGTACTGGACAGAGCAGTGCCAAGGCTGGGTCTGCCTCCTCCGGGGGCAGCGCTTGCAGGTTCACCACCTGGTCCCGGAAGGGAGTGGTAGGAACCTTGGGCACATATCCAGGCCGGGGTCTCAGGATCACGTGAGAGTAAGCCGGCCCAAATTCCAGGCACGCTTCGTCAACGGAGAATGCGTGCAGGTCCCCCACCCTCTTGATGGAGGCCAATGCAACCAGGAGCGCTGTCTTCATAGACAGGAACTTAAGCTCCACTGATTGCAACGGCTCAAAGGGAGCACTCCGCAGGGCAGTTAGAACCACTGAGAGGTCCCAAGAGGGAACGAGAGGAGGGCGAGGAGGATTCAGTCTCCTCGCTCCTCTCAGGAACCTGATGATCAGGTCGTGCCTTCCAACAGACTTACCTTCGATCAGGTTATGGTGTGCGGCAATAGCGGCAACATACACTTTCAGGGTGGAGGGAGACAGCCTTCGCTCCAGCCTATCTTGAAGGAAGGAAAGCGCGACACTAATCGAACATCTCCGGGGGTCTTCTCGGTGAGAAGAGCACCAGTTGACGAAGAGGTTCCACTTCAACGCATAGACGTGTCTCGTGGACGACGCTCTAGCGGAAGTGATGGTAGCCGCCACCGCTGGTGGTAGGGTACTCAAACCTGCCTCGTCCCGTCCAGGAGCCACACGTGGAGGTTCCAGAGATCGGGACGAGGGTGCCATAGGGTGCCCCGTCCCTGAGAAAGGAGGTCCTTCCTCAGGGGAATCGGCCAAGGAGGTGCTGTCGCGAGGAGTACTAGTTCGGAGAACCAGGTCCGGGCGGGCCAGTATGGCACGACCAGAATGACCTGCTCCTCGTCCTCCCTGACCTTGCGCAGGGTCTGCGCAAGAAGGCTCACTGGGGGAAACGCATATTTGCGGCCCCGCGGCCAGCTGTGCGCCAGTGCATCCGTGCCGAGCGTGCCCTCGGTCAGGGAATAATACATATCGCAATGGGTCGAGTCGTGAGAGGCAAACAGATCTAACTGTGCGTCCCCGAACTGGTCCCAAATCAGCTGAACCGACTGGGGATGGAGTCGCCAATCTCCCGGGAGGGGCTGAAGCCGTGAGAGCTCGTAGGCTGCACAGTTCAGGGCTCCGGGGATATAAATGGCATGAAGCGACCTCAGATGCTTCTGACTCCATATGAGGAGGTGGCGGGCGAGTTGCGACATACGGCGGGAGCGTAGACCACCTTGATGGTTGATGTACGCAGTGGCGGTATTGTCTGAACGGACTAGTAAGTGTTGGTTCTTGAGCACGGCCCGGAAGCGGCGCAAAGCAAGACGTACGGCCAGCAACTCGAGGCAATTGACGTGCCAGTGGCGTCGGGGTCCTGTCCAGGAGCCCGCGGCAGCACGTCCATTGCACATGGCACCCCAGCCCGTGGAGGAGGCATCTGTCGTTACAACAACATGCTGCAAAGCTTGTTCCAGGGGCACTCCGGCCCGAAGAAAACTGAGGTTTGACCACGGGGTGAAGGTCTGACGGCAGGTCGGAGTAACTGGTACTCGGAGGGTGCCGTGTTGCCATGCCCACCTCGGGACTCGGTCGCGGAGCCAAAGCTGAAGCGGTCTCATATGAAGCAATCTGAGCGGCGAACCGCGGCTGCAGATGCCATATGCCCCAGGAGCCTCTGAAGAAACTTCAGTGGAACCGCACTCTTGCGCTTGATAGTCTCAGGCAAGTCAGCAATGGCTGAGTGGAGAAGGCGACCAAGTCCAATCCGAGAAAAGAGCTCCTCTGCACGGGGCAAAGTTTACTCCTTCCCCGGTTGACCCGAAGGCCCAGACGAGCTAGGTGCCGGAGCACTGGGTCCCTGTATTCGCAAACCTGGTCTCAGGAGTGAGCTTAAGACAGCCAGTCACCGAGATAGTTCAGGATGCGAACCCCATTGGCCCATGGAGGAACAAAGGCAGCCTCAACAACCTTGTGAAGGCGCGAAGAGACAGGGCTAGCCCAAATGGGAAAACAGCGTACTGATATGCGCGTGCCCTGACAGCAAACCGTAGGTATGTTCTGAGTCGAAGGAGAACGGAGACATAAAAGTAGGCGTCCTTCAGGTCGATCGCTGCAAACCAATCCTGTGGCCGCACACATCCAGAAATGCGTTTGGCCAGGAGCATCTTGAACGGCAGCCTGTGAAGGGAGCGGTTCGGACCAGGATTGGCCGTAACCCACCAGACTTCTCCGGGACAATGAGGTAGGGGCTGTACACCCGGACCTCCTTTCGGCTGGAGGGACAGTCTCAATCGCACCCTTCGCCAGTAGGGTAGCAACCTCCGCTCTCATGATAGGGCATAGCCATCGACCAAAGTGGAGCGGACTCCCCTGAAGTGGGGAGGAGACCGTGCGAACTGAATCGCATAGCCGAGCCGATGGTTCGCGCGACCCAGCGGAACAGATAGGGAAGCTCTAGGCAGGCTCCCAACTGTGCCAGCGGCGTCGAGAACCACAGACGTCCCCCCGGTGGTGCAGCGAAGCGGAATGACCGGCCCAGACTTGGACGGCATAGCGGCCCGGTGTGGGGGCAAGGTCAAACCGCACCCTGACAGAGGAGGCCAGGGAAGGACCAGCGTTCCACGGGGGCCTGCTCTGTCAAGGGTCTGGCGACAGAGGGGGACAGGGGCGGAGCGGTCGTGGACGGCACGCCGTGTCAACCACCTCCGGGACAGAGGGGGACGAGGAGAGCACGGCATGTGGGCGGCGCTCTGTGACGTCCGAACTCTCTGTGCTCAGAGACGGGAGAGTCAGTTCTTTGGAGAATAAGGATTCTTCCCCGGCCCTCACCCGGGGAAAGGAGTGGTCCTGCTACCAGCTCCTGAGAAGAACTGAGTCCCATCTCTGAGGAGCCCATCCCAAGAGCGCCGCTTAACCCAGCGTGTAGCGGGGGGCGGGGCTGGAGAGGACTGTTTTGGCGTCCGACCGCGGCCTCCAGAGCCAGCCCGGCTGAGCGGGCGGGGTGGGAGCCGCGGGGGGGCGCCCTCGGCGGTGGGCAGACCGAGGGATCTGAGCGGACGGCGGGGCCGTCGGGACAGAGTCAACCTCAGTCTGCTCCACCCCCGAGGAGCCCGTCTCAGGAGCGCCGCTTAACCCGGCGTGTAGCGGGGGGGCGGGGCTGGAGAGGGGCTGTGGCGTCCGCCCGTGGCCCCCAGAGCCGGCCCGGGTGAACGGGCGGGGTGGGAGCTGTGGAAGGACGCCTTCGGCTGTGGGCAGACCGAGGGATCTGGGCGGACGGCGGGGCCGTCGGGACAGAATCAACGTCAGTCTGCTCATGAGCGGCTGAGAGCTGTTGGTCAAGCCCTCAACCGCACCGCCGGAGAGGCTGACCTGGGATATGGGAATGTCGGACAGACGGGTCCGCGCGACATCCAGCACATCAGACAGGTTCAGCCACAGAATGGTGAGCATCACCTGACCCAGGGAGCGTACGGCCACTTTCGTCGCTCGGAGAGCAAGGTCAGTGACGGCGCGCAGCTCAGTGAAGAGCCCTGGGTCAGTCCCGCCCTCGTGCAGGTCCATGAGCATCTGGGTCAGGTGGACCAGCAGAATGACCATGGCATGCAGTGAGGCGGCTGCCAGTCCCGTGGCACTATAGGATCTCGCCACAAGCGTAGACGAAAAACTACAGGCCACGGGCGGGTGCTTAGGATTGCGCCGAGAAGAAGCACTCTGAGGACACATAGCATCGCAACAGAGCGTTCAGCCGGGGGAACCCCAGTGTACCCAAGGGCAGCGGCCCCATCGAGGGGAGGAAAGGCGGATGAGATCAGCGAGCGGTCCTGAGAAGACAAGGGGGTCTTCTAGGACTTCGAGATCTCATCATGCACGTCCGGGAAGAGAGGTATTGGGGTTTGCCGCGGACGAGGGTCGGCGGCCTTACCCAAAACCAATCGTCCCAGGAAAGCATGGCCGTCATCTCCTGATCAGACTCAGGCACAGCCGTATGCACACCGGAAGGTGGCAGCTGTGACGAGCCCTCACTTCCAGAAGACTCAAGCCCACCTAGTGATGCTGCAATAGACATGGCATCTTCCTCTGTAGCTTCAACTGAAACACGCGGGCCACCAGAGGGTAGACTCGCGGGAATCAGCAGTTCACTAGCGGGCACCGTCATTGAAGAGGGGGGCTGGGGTCACGGACACATAGTCGGCGCCTTGTTCCAGACCGTAACCCTCAGGTCACCCTGGCCACCAGCCGAAGATCGGGGGGTGGATGAGGGGACTCTCACTCTTGCGAGTTCACCGAGTCTCGACCTATATATGACGCGATGATCACGTTCCCTTGCGAGAACATGAGTCACCCACGAGCGCTGTTCAAGCATGATCAAACACACTAGACAGCGCTCGTGCCCATCAGAGTCCGATACCAGTCCGCTGCAACCAGAAATGCAAGGGCGAGCCGTCTTTAAAAAGACGTGCCGCGTGCGAGCTCTTTTATGAGAGGAGAGAAAAAACTCTGCGATGTTGAAGCGCACAGGGAGACACACACACACTGGCAGATTACTGCACAGATCAGCAGGCACTGTGAGCTCGCTGCAGATCGCCGTCACACCAACACCGGAGAGAGAAGCTCGTCTCGTAGAGCGAAGTCAGAGATGACTGTGGAGTGAAGAAATACTCTTGGCTCCGAAGCGAAAACATATCTGCTTGTTGCCGGCTTCCTCCTTTTATACCCACGAGGTGGGGCGGAGTTACGCCATGCAAATTCCGCAGACCCATGGCATTTCTTTGCCATTGGCTCGTTTTGTAATACTCGAAGTCGATAGGTGTTCTAAGCGAAACCCCATTCGTCGTCATCCGACGTAACTCGGAGTGACAACGAAAGGGAACTTATTTTAACGCTTATAAAATTTTAAGCGATTTTAACACGTCGAAATTGGCCTAGTCAATCAGAACTGCTTTTAGGTGACCCATTACACACTCAAACTTAACATATGATGATTTAGGTCAAAGGGCACCCTATACTGCTTCCTGGTAAGTGACTAAAATTAATATAGTTAAGGCCTTATGTTGATTTAATGAGCCCATTTCCTATATACAGCATGCACACACACACACGAAGGGCCAATCCCAAAGTGAGCCCTGAGGACTAAGGACTAAAGACTCACAGACTTAATTGATCTCAGGTGCTAAGTGAGTGAGTGTGTGAGACCACATGGGCTCAGATAGGTATAGATGGGATTGGAACAGCACTTCACAATGTTTAATAACAAAGACGTTGCTGACACGTGCACCATCTACGTGTGTCGTGCTGTTGTTTACCTTTGTAATTTCCGGATTTCCCATGCACACAGACACACAATAACTATATACAAAAACTACAAACAGCATGGAAAAGAACTATATACAGCATGCAAGCATGCACCCAGACACACAAACGCACAATAACTATATACTAGAACTACATACAGCATGGAAAATAACTATATACAGCATGCACACACACACACAAATTCACAAGAACTATATACAGCATGCACACAGACACACACAATAACTATATACAATAACTACATACAGCATGGAAAAAAACTAAATACAGCATGCACACAGACACACAAACGCACAATAACTATATACAAGAACTACATACAGCATTGAAAAGAACTATATACAGCATGCACACACACACAAATTCAAAATAACTATATACAGCATGCACACAGACACACAAAATAGCTATATACAAAAACTACAATCAGCATGGAAAATAACTATATACAGCATGCACACAGACACACAAAATAACTAGGCCTATATACAAAAGCTAAAATCAGCATGGAAAAGAACTATATACAGCATGCAAGCATGCACACAGACACACAAACGCACAATAACTATATACAAGAACTACATACAGCATTGAAAATAACTATATACTGCATGCGCACACACACACAAATGCACAAGAACACACATTAACACACAAGAACTATATACATCATGCACACACACACACACACACACACACACACACACACACACACACACACACACACACACACACACACACACAAACACATGCTGTAAGAGAACTACAGCATACATAGCTTCCCTTTCCCAAAGAAACACTGAACAAATAGTAGGTATAATGACCTACTATTAGGGTAATATGTTTTACCAATCAATAAAATACATGTATCTTTCATGCAACATGACACTCAAACTGTTTTTCAATCCTGGTCTGACTCAGAGTTGTCATCATCAGATAAGTACTGTTCATCTGTTACGCTATCATCATCTGATTCATCTTCCTCATCCCTGCCATTCACAGATTCAATGATATCTGCCAATTGCTGTGGGAGAACACATCCCTCATACCACAGAGGCTCAATCTTTTGGTCAACCAGTGTCCAACCGTGTCCATTGCAAGCATCAGGGATGTCAGGGTTGGCAATATGGGCCACCTTCCATATTCCAACCTGGTAGTTAACCCTCCTGATGTGTTGCTCTAAACTCCTCCCACATGGGGGGAGTGTAGCCAGGTCCACATTTCTTGAGTGGGCTAGATGCTTGTCATCTTTGGAGCACAGCTCACTCATTCGCAAGAAATGCAACTCATCAACACTTCGTACTCGTGGTCTACTAAACAGAGCACAGGTGAACTCATTGAGGAGATCAAAGAGATCCCTCGGTACATCCCATGTGTCTCCCAGCCTGGCAAGAGTTTCTCCAAACTTTGGCATCCTAGAGAGGGTTTTCAATGGCCTGACTTTGCCTAACCCCTTGAATGCACTAGTGGTATCACAACCACTGAAGGCGTGAAGTGCCATTAGTGCTGTCAAATGCTGCTGAGAGTAACTACGAGACATTTCACTCACATCAATGAGCCTTTTCTTGTTTCCTGTGCCAGTGTGAAACATAATATTTAAGTCTGACATTGCCAGAGCATAGTGTAACAAGATGAAAAATATGTCAGTATCAGGACTCTTAACGACAACATTGCTGTAGTTGTTGTCTCTGGCAAAGTCACAGTAGAGAATGACTCTAGAATCTGTCTCTTCTTGGGTAGACTTAAGGCTCAGGACTTCTGTTCTGCATGTTGAGCTGCCATCTTCAGACGTTAGCAGATATGCTGTTCCTTCACAGGTTATGATCACTTGTCTCCCATGTAGCTTCCTGGCATATGAGTCTTCACTCCAAAGGCGGGTGAGTAGTGCAATAAATTGTTGCTTGTTTTCATCATTGGCGAGGAACTGTTTCCAATCTGCTGGCCTTTTGGTATTTTCACCTTTTATGATAAGCTTTTGACCACAACCCCTCCTCTGTCTTTCCATTGTTTTCACAGAATTGGGGAAGTAACTATCTGTGCTGAACACAACATTGCCTGTCTTTGGCATCATGTCAAACACCTTACTGCATATCTGATTGAAGCTGCCTGGTACCTCCTTCAAGAAGTAAAAGTAGGCATTTCCATCAATAATTACAAGAGTTTCATCTGTGGATGGTAGGGCAGCATCATTAATGTCTTTTACCAGGTAAGCAAATGACTTTGACTTATCTGTTTTGGACAAGAAACCATCAGCAGTGCCTATACTGTACGGCACAGGAGTCAAGGGGTACGTGAGTAGTTCCCTCATGTCCAATTGTAGACCTTGCTGTTGGGACTTCATGAACAACTGGAAAGTAATGTTCCCTTGCTGCTGATACTGTATTACTTTGTGTGTTGTTGTTGTAACTTTGCTCTTTTTGTTCATGTCCGTGAAGGTTTTGAGGCCAAGGCGCTTGATAGGCTCAAAGAAGTCACAACCTTTTTCCAGGCGTGTCGCAATAAAAACATCCTTGGCAACCTTGCCTGCTTGTTCAGCTCTCAAAACATCTCTTTGGACCTCAGCAGATACTGCAGCACCAGAAGAAAGAATAAACAAGTTGTCAGTGCTTCCCAACTCAAAAGGGTTAAGGAAGCTCTCCACTGCCTCAATTGTTTTTCTCACCAACTTTTCACTCTTCAACATCTCAGCTGGACGAAGCTCATGATGCTTGGTTTCTGCAGCTGTTCCAGACAGCATGTCAGCCATACTGAGGGTTGCGTTAACATACTGAGATCTAGCATGGGTTGTTCGTACCCAACGTTGGTAGGCATCATAATTTGTCAGAATTCCTGACACACCAAAATTTCCACCAGCACCCCCATGAGATTTAGCATGTCGCATGAAGGTCTCCTCCATAGTTTTATCTACGGCGCAACGGTTACCTGGAATGAAGGAATGTGCAACGCTAATAGCCCCTCTTTTCAACAACTCTGTGGCTCCAGGATGTGAAACTTCAATGTTCGCAATGAATATGGAGAAGTAAGAGAGATATCTGGCATAATTCTGGCCTCCAAAGCTGAAAAACAGGTCTGCCATAAGGTGCAAACACTGAGCATAAAGGAGAAAATCATTATGTTTCACTGCATGGATGAGAGACAGTACCAACCAGATGTGGTCCATGTAAGATGTCCATAGCTGTGCTGTCTTCCCTAGATGTCCAGCTTTTACACTCTCTCGAAACTGTTGATATCCTTCGATGTACTTCTGCAGTGGAACATCATTCCTTGTTGCATCTAAGGCTTCTTTAGAAGGAGCTTTCAGCAGTTCATCTAGTATCCCCTTTGATCCCTCTGGTAATTGAGAGAATACTTCTTTCTCTCCAATACTTGTGAGGTATTGTGATAGGAGAAGTCTTTCAAGACATTCCAATACTGTGTTATGACAGTGTAGTGATCTGTCATAATGTTTACCAGTAAGGACACCTTGAAGAGAACCTGATGCAATCAGCCCAGCTTCCAACAAGATATCAGAGAGACCCGATCCATCCATTTTCTTGCCCACCATCTTCAGATATGCGCAAGCCAGATGAAATGTACCAATCAATATTATGTGTTTGTCATACCTAGATTGATCATTCCAAATCAGGGGATATGCTTTCATGCATACCCCCAAGTCGAATGTTGTAACAACATACTGTTGTTGGATTTCTGCTGTGGGGCCTCCTCAGCATATCGAAGGCATTCTTTTACTGTCTTGTAGTCTGTAATTGGGCTTGGAATAACAGGGTAATAATCAATAGTTGTCAGACTTTCAGGGGTTCGTCCTGACATTGTGATGAAACCTGTCCATCCTGGAAATTGTTGATCTGATTTGCTGCATGCTGTACGGATCAAGACCCACAGAAAGTGCTTCATGGTAGCATCTTGAAGAGCCCTCTCACCATCAGGAATTACTCTTTGGTGTATGGTTATTTGAGGACTTTTCCGTTGTGTAATATAGCAGTCAGGAAGAGCTTCAGCTGACTCCTGCTCAAAAGAACGTCGTTTTGTTTTCCTGGAATGGAAGTGATGAAGTGGATGGAATATCGATACGGACTCCGCCATGATCCTCCGGCTTGCCTTCTATGTCCTTGTAACATAATGCCATGTGCAGTGTGAATTGAATCCATTCCAGTTAAGTTGTTGAGCAACTGATCAAAATGATAAAATTCTAAGTGGAAAATGGAAGGGGCTCCTGGTGATCTAATGATTTGTGTAGACAAAAGCAAGTGCAGTTTCCAGTTCAAGGGAGAACGTATAATTCTCTGAATGGCCCAATCGATTAAATAGGGTAATTAATTTTTCACTCCTGAAAAGGTGTCTAAGTGTCATGCATATAAGCATATGCTTTGGAAGTTTCCATTCTCCATTTGTTGTGGCGTGACATATGTCTTGCCCTATTGAATTTAAAAGCCTGTTCATTTTGGAGCTTTGTGATTTTGGTTTGCCACATATCACATGACACAGAAATGTCTCCAAATTAGATGGAATTACAATGTTCATGCTTACAAGATCCTGGGCAGAGGGTGGCCATCTCAACTCATCAGCTTTTGCAAAGCTTTCCAGAATCTCCTCATGTAGATAATGGCCAGTCTCCTGGATCATGTCTTTGGAACCAAGTTCATATGCACACTGCACTAGGTTTGTAATGTCACTTTGTGAGTTGTACACAATGTATGTCGAGAAACGGCCTTTTTTGTTTAGCTTGCAGAATGCCACCTTTTCCTTGTATTGTCCATGTGTTTCTAGCTTAGCTTTGAGCTTTTCCCCACGAAATTTGGGATTGGGGAAGTTTGTGCATTCCAGATGAGCTATGTAGATTTTGGTCAGATCAGTCAATTTCATCATTTTGTTGCTGCCGATGATTTCCTTGTCAATTACTCGAGATACAGCACCAAATGCCTCACCGTGAGCTTCTACTAGTTGGATTTGTTTGGCCTTGTTTTCTGTGCTTGCAAATAGATCCTTTCCTCTAATTCTGTGAAGCAAATTTTCATCAAATTTTTGTTCTGCAACTTTGAGGACTGTTCTCCACCCATCACACTCAAACTCTCTTAACCCCTCAGTCGTCCATATCCCTTTATTTTTTACCTTCTTCCGTGTAATTGAGTTGCAGAATATACAGTCAGGTGTGAAGAGCACCTTGTCACCAGTTGAGGCCCTCTGACTTTGCCTTGAACTTGCTGCTAATAGTTCAGGCTTCTGGTTGAGTCTTTTGAGATTCATGGTGAATCTTTGGTAGCATTCTCTGTGATATCCATCACCTTCTGTAATGGTGTCTGGTATAAGTTCACAGGTTACAGTCATTCTGTGAGCAGATTCCAGTGGTTCAGCTAATCTCTTGTAACGTATTTCTTTCATTCTGGCTAATCTTGCATCAGAATCTGCGTTTGCCCATAATTGCACGAGTGGTCCATATACAAGACCAGGGACATGCACAATGCTTCTGGACTTTGGTTTTGTCCCATGACATCCCCTATGCTTTGAAGGACCTGCAGTCACTTGGCCCACTGACTCATGTCTTGACTCAGACATAACTGAGCAGTTCAGCTATGTTGAAAAACCAACTACATAACCGACTAGATTATCTATGTGTATGAGATATGTGTGTGTGTGTGTGTGTGTGTGTGTGTGTGTGTGTGTGTGTGTGTGTGTGTGTGTGTGTGTGTGTGTGTGTGTGTGTGTGTGTGTGTGTGTGTGTGTGTGTGTGTGTGTGTGTGTGTGTGTGTATGTATAAGCTACTGGACGTCTAAAATTTCCCTTTGGGATGAATAAAGTATATATCTATTAATCTATGAAATGTCATTTTAAATAATAATAAAAAAATATTTAAAGTAAGCATCAATGTAGTGTAGTAAGACGGGTCAATTATATTAAATTGTAAACTAAAATATCAAACATCGAGCAATTCAGTGAAACAAATTTCTTGCTGTATAGGCAGAGGATACAGACTTGGAGGATATGTCTGTGTGAGTAAGAACAGTCTTTCAGGACAGTCTTTATATACCTGTCTGACACAGAGGAAACTATTAATGAAAATTCAACAAATATCTTATTTTGTCATTGGATGAACAACCCAGACAGGTTTCTGATTTGTCAATGAAATGACTTGTGAGCCACACACCTTTGATGGAAAGGGTAATGAGGGTTGGAATGTTAGCACGTTAGCATATTAACTGATACTGTGGAAATTGACCTTGATCGATTATATCCATACAAGGCCTTAACTATATTAAATAAAAAATAATTAAAAACAACTATTTAAAGTAACTATCAATGTAGTGTAGTAAGAGTATTGGGTAACCTAAAAGCTGTTCTGATTGACTAGGCCAATCTCGACGTGTTAAAATAGCTTAAAATCGTTTTTTAGGGTTTCCCTATTCAGGGCTAAAACATGTAGTGTATCCCAAAAATGTCAATGTTAACATTCAGATTCATATTCTACACATCCAGACCTTTCAGAAAAGCATGATTTTGTCAGGGGAGGGGGTTGGGGTGTATTATAGGCGAATCTAGGTCGTGGCCTATGCATGAAATGGGCTCATTATATCAACATAAAGCCTTAACTATGTTAATTTTAGACACCTACCAATAAGCAGCATGGTAGATATTTGACCTAAGTCATCATATGTTAAGTGTGAGTGTGTATTGGGTCCCCTAAAAGCTGTTCTGATTGACTAGGACAATCTCGACGTGTTAAAATCGCTTACAATCGTTTTTTAGGGTTTCCCTATTCACAGGCCTAAAACAGGTAGTGCAACCCAAAATTTTCAATGTTAACATTCAGTTTCATATTCTACACATCCAGACCTTTCAAAAAAGTATGGTTTTGTTGGGAGGTGGGGTGGGGGGGGGGGGGTGCACGGTAGGCCTATGTAGGCTCGGTTCAATAGAATCTTAAATGGAAGTAAAGAGTAGTGCGAGAATGAGACGCGTGAGATCCTGTCAGCAGCGGCAGATCTTAAAGTGACAGCAGCCACCCATTCTCTCTGTCAGTAAAGTTAACCAAAGAACAAAGGGAAAATAGAAAATTACTCACTGCTCTTGACTAAAGAACTGATTAATCAAGTAAAATATATTTTAAATTAATTTATTTAAATTAATATTTAATTTATAATTTATGCAGTTTTATAAGCTCTGAAATGTCTGTACAGTATATTTCATACATGTTAGACAGGAAACTGGCACAGCTGTTAGACAGAAAGTCAACATAATATGACATCTATTATGGGTTCATGTGAGGTTTGTTTTAAGGTCACTTTCTTCACTATTTTTTGAAGCCTAATAAATGTTTAAAATGGGGGGAGGTGTTACCAGCATTCATAAAAATATGCCATTAAACAATTATTTAAAATATTCTGTCTTTATGTTGTTTCTACATTACAGTGGAAATTGAGTCTCACATTATTTAAATTTTATTTACACACAACAAATTAATAGCTAACATTTTTTACTTTATAAAATTATTCTCTTAAGTCTTGGCGATCGGCCCCTATTAAACAATAAAGAAAGTAAAACACCTTTTTCTTATACATAGCCTACTATTATTTTTGGCAGAATTTACCATTATAATCAAATGATTTCCTGGATTTTGTATCACCATTGTCCCCAAATATCTGTAAATGCAGGAAATGGGATTCAAATCGAAAATATTTCCCCCCCCCCCCCCCCTCCCTTGGTTACAGTATACTGTTACAGCAGCTTTTTGATGTGTCTTTGCCACGTTTTGACAAGCAGGGATGCAAACAGCGCGCTTTTCGGCGCCTCCCGCTTTTTTCACGTCAGTTTGGGTGACCCTGATAAAGTCATCTGAAGTCATTCCACAGCTTAATGTGAGGGACAGAAGTCTATTTACATCATTAAAGTAGGCTATACGGAAAGTCGTTTTCCCTCCTCTGCGGCTGTCAATCATTCTCCATTCATATTCAAACAGCGCGCACGCCTCTTGGATGCACGGTAAAACTCTCTCCAATATGATATATTCACATTATAATGCATGATCTGTAGATAAAAGGCTGTAGATTTGCATACAATTACTTTATTTTGTTGGAGTTTGTTGCTGTTTTTAAACGACTCACTACCGTGTGCTTGCTAGATCACACACATCACAAGGACTATGAATCGGCATCAAACGCACAATAACTGGGATTTAAAACTGTGAAACAAAGGAACAAATCGCACTAGGATTTGTGCGCTCGACATTTCTTCGCTTTGTGACGTAAACTTTTAAATGCGCATAAGCAGCGCAGCGCTGCACACTGTGACTCCATGTTGCTTTGAGCACATCATTCTGCACCCGCGAATCCCGCGATGCGCATACACGCTGTGTGCGCTCTGTTTTTCATGTTATCATGGGTTTGCGCACTGAAATATTATTAAAAGCCAATATATTTTGTTATACCTAGCTTGCTCAATACATTTAAAATAAGCATAATTTAATTGTATATTATTTCTTTGTAGTGTAGGATATGCACTTCTGAATTCTTGACATTAATATATAGCCTAAATATAAAATTGTGAAATGTATGATTGCCTGATTGAATTTTATAAGAGAACTAATAGTAATTTGTTTTTATAAACATATTTAGATTTTATAAAATTACTGTGCAGATTTTTTCAAGAATTACTTTTTGCCGCTGATTTATACACTCATTAAGTTTATTAAAAATTAATAGCCTAATACATTTATGTAATATTTAAAGGTGTTAACTGTAATCTTACACTGCAAAATAATAACTTAAAAAGGATTAAATTCATCACAATTATGTAAGTATCTGGAAATTTGCCGCGGGGCGAGGGCCCTTGATCATATCTATATAATATATATCATTATATATAATATATATTATAGGGCCCTACTAATATCATTAGTAACATTAAATATAACACAATAAACCAAAGTATATCAGTAGGAGTCTCCTTAAGTCTTTCTGATAGTTTTCTACAGGCCGGTGTACTACAACAGTAGAATAAAATTCTGAAATTATGGTTTATAGTTTTGGTGTGCCACCCCAAGATTTTAAGTGGCCCCATCTGGCCACCCCTATGAAAAATTTCTGGAGGCAAATTTCTATGATACACTTAAGCATATCAAGTCACTTACATTTTCGACACAATATTGACTGTTTTTGTTCTATTTGAGCAGCGAAAATAGTTGCAAACAAAGATCACAGCAGAACCACAGCGCATCTCACTGGAAAACATAACCGCATTACTGAATGATTCAGCGCTTTGAATGAATCGGTTGAGTCAAAGATTCAATGACCGATTAAACAACTGCTTCATTCCTGAACGATTCAGCCGTTTGAACGAATCATTTGAATAAATGACTCATTAACTCACTCATTATGAGGGTCACCTGCCGCCCCCTACTGGTGGTTTAGTTTCGTGGCTAAAAGTAGGCTATCATTCTATTTGTAAAAAAAATATTTAAAATAATCTCTTAACATTATTTAATGCAGTTGTAATATTTCAGTGTAAATTAATTAATTTGATTGGTAACAGCCATATAGTTTCGTATTATTTCAATTTAATTTATTGATCAAATTTAAGAATTTAAAATGAAAGATGAAGTATTTTTAAACCGATTAGGGGAAAATGCTCTTTATAAAGGTTAAAATATCATAAATATGCAGATTTAAATATGTAAAAGATGACCGAACACTGATGAGAATATTGCTTCAGAATAAACTGTATTTACAACACACACACACACAAAAAATCAACAAGTGAATGACCGATTTACTTGTTCGAATGACAAGCACATGAAAAGCCTTAATGTTGAGCCCTGAATTATATTTTATATAGTATCATGTGCCGAGCCTGAGTATAGTTTTACACATCAGCTCAGTCTATTCTGTAAAGTTAGTGATATTTGTATTTTACTCCTATAATCCCTATTATGTTGCCCTACACTTCCCCATTTCTTGATTATTAGACCCTGCTTTTTTCATCATTTATTCATGTAAAAAAAAAGAAAAAGATTTGTTCACAATTACATTTAAAGTGCTTTTTGTGACGTCCAGCATAACAGAAACCTGGGAACTGTAAAAAAGTGGGACCTGTAGGACCTCTTTGTTCTTCACACTTTACTACCTATAATATTTAACTTACATTTTGTATTTTTATTTTTACTTTTAGATGGGGCTTTGTGATTCATGGTGCAATCGATGGACATTCCCGACTAACACATACCTAAATTGCAACACCAACAACTGTGCTGTCTCAGTTTATTCAAGCAACATGCCTTTACGGTCTGCCCTCTAGGGTAAGGTCAGATCACGGTGGTGAGAACTTACAAGTGGCCTTGTTTATGAACCTTGTACAAGGACTTCAGCGCCGGAGTCACATTACTGGGGAATCTGTTCACAACCAAAGGATAGAACGTTTGTGGAGGGATGTATTTTTACATCATGTGCTACAATCATTCTACAGCATGTTCTACAGTCTTGAAGATTCTGAACTGCTTGATCCCAGCAATGACCTTCACAAAGTTTCGCACAGCATAGTTTTTCTTCCACAGATCCAAGCTAGACTACAGCACTTCAAAGAGGCATGGGATCACCATGCTTTGCGGACAGAAAACAATAAAACACCAACACAGATATGGACAGAAGGAATGCTGTCATTGATAGGAACTGACAGCACAGCCATCAACAATGTGTTTGGAGACGATCTTTACAGGCCAGAACATTTTAATGAACTCCTGGTTCAACATGGCATTGAGTCTTTGCCCACAGCTGAAAATGAAGAAATCCCAGCTATAACTGTTGAACAGCCTCAAATTAACCTTACTCCTCAGCAAATGGAAACGGTTTCCCATGCTATTGACCATATTGCAGATTTGAAGCTTAAGTTTCAGGTATGTTGTGCAGAAATTGCTAATGTTTTGGCAAACTAGTGTTGCAGATTAGAGTGTTATAAAGAATGTCATTCTTTTGTAATATTTTAATATGTAAAAGGTTTAACTACAAGAATGCTCTGTTGAAGAATTAATAGATGCTTAGATGCTGACATTGAAAAAATGATTTTCTATGAAAAGCTGGTGTACAAGTGAGAGAACCTGAACAAACAGTTAAAAATTAGCAATGTAACACTGTTTTTCTACAATAAACACGAACGTGCATAATGCAGAACAATGCATTTTATTTTGCAATGGATGCACATCTCAAACATATTTGACTTCAAGGTGCTTCTTAAATGAAACTTTAAATTTATAAAAGCTGTACTCAGTTGTAACTACCTAAAATTACTTTGTGTAAAAAGGTAGGCTAATATTAAATTTTAAAGGGATAGTTCACCCCAAAATGAAAATTCTGTCAGTAATTACTCTCCCTCATGTTGTTCAACCCCGTAAGACCTTCATTCATCTTTGGAACATGAATTAAGATATTTGTGATTTAATCTGAGCTGGATCACTCCTGCATAGGCTTCAAAGGGATTGAAACTTGCCGGCCCTGAAAAGTTGTTAAAGAAATCGTTCAAATAGTCCAAGTGACTACAGTGGCTCAATCTTAAGTTTATCAAGCAACGAGAATACTTTTTGTGTGCAAAAAACAAAAACAAAACAAACAAACAAAAAGTATTCTCGTTAGCATAAAAACACAATCCCATAAATGCACTGATGGATTATACAGTTCTGTGGGTGATTTACATAAAATTACATTAAATAACTTCACTCACACAGACATTTACAGATTCTGTAGTCTCAGCACTGAAGGAGGTTTCATCAAGTGCTGTAGTGCTGGATGATTGTTGTGAGTTCTGGGGAATGGCTGCGGATGGTGTCATTACCTAAGAGAAGACAAAAAAATACAATGACAAAGAATTTTTTAAGAGTTACTGCACAGTAAAGAAGTTACTTGAACTGTCACCTAACATTAACCCCTGGTTTCAGAGAAAAGGCTTAAGGCTAGTCCAAGACTAAAATGCATGTTTGAACTGTCTCAACTGAAAATATCTTGCTCTGACAGATGTTAAAATATGTCAGCTCCATTGTTCTTTCACAATATGCACACATGTAACATTTTCTTGCACATCATTTTAACTAAGGCCTATTAGCTTAAGCTAAGGCCTGTCTGTGAAACCGGGCCTTAATGTGCACTGTGCAGAAACATATCATTTGTATTTAAGTTAAATTAAAAGCCAATTCAACTGAAGATGTCTTAAAGAAATGTCTCGTTCATTTAAACATTTAGGGCCAGATTTACTAAGCAGGAAAAATTAGCATGAGAACACAATGCACTGATGGAAGTGTAAAGTTCTGAGAAATACTAGTACATTGACGAACATCACATCATAAAGTTTGGTTATGACAAAGGAGGGTTGTGCTGGAGCAAAAGTAAATCTGGCCCTTGGACTTTGTTTAAATGTAGTGAAGTCATACCTGTGAAACTTCAGCTCTTGGGACTATATAGAGCCTGCTCTTTACAATTGCTTTTTTTAGGTCTTTCACACTATTTGCATGCACTTTTTCTATCTTCCGTCCTTTTCCTGCTCTTGCCAAATAAAAACCTATTAAGTTTAAATTCACAGTTGGGTAGCATTGGCAGACAAAATTGTTTAATTCAGACAGAGTCCAATTTAATTGAATTTTTGATCGTTGGATTCCTCTCCCTGTTGTTTCATGCAGGGGTCTACCTACAAAATTGAAAATACACATAAGCAACATAAAATAAAAAACAGCTTATGCCCACCAAGAAAATACAATAAGAAAGTATAATAAGAAAATCATTGCAGTGTAGAGAGCTCCATTGATTATGAGATTTTGAAAGTGTATTACTTTGCATACCTCAAATTGACCTAAAGTAATAAACAGCTTCAATGATTATAATACTAGCAATCTTTGCTCACTTTTTTAAGGTTGTATTAAGGTTTTCATGCTACTAACTACAAAATAAAAAGTTTTTGCTTTAATAAACTCATTGAAATGTGCAGCTAAATCCAAGGGACTATGATGACCATAGCAATGGATGAAACAAAACAATCTGATACTGTGTATCAAATCAAATTATCTGTGCATTAAAGCTGCAGTAGGGAGTTTTGAGAAAATGTTGACTTAGCCTGAAAATTTGAACAAGCACAACTTACGGGTCCAACCCCCTTGCTCTCTGCTGTGCTACAGCCCTCCCTCTACAGCTCCTCCCCCACAGCGGAGCCTGCCGTGAACGCGCAGGCAAGTAAGCAGGACCACCGATGCCGGCGGATTATAAACAGTTATGGAACATTCACTTATATGGACGAAACATCAACAATATGCTTTACATTGACTATGGTCTGCCCATACTTTGACTACAAACTTGGTCCTCAAATCATTATGTATTTTGCAATACATGTAACTTTATAAGGTTGCACTCTTTCTATAAGTTATAAATAGCTACTAACATAATGTTAAAGGATTAGTTCACTTTTAAAAAAAACTTTTGCTGATAATTTACTCACCCCCATGTCATCCAAGATGTCCATGTCTTTCTTTCTTCAGTCGAAAAGAAATTAAGGTTTTTGATGAAAACATTCCAGGCTTTTTCTCCATATAATGGACTTCAATAGGACACAAACGTTTCAAGGACCAAATGACAGTTTCAGTGCAGCTTTTAAATGGCTTTAAACAATACCAGACGATGAATAAGGGCCCATCTAGCGAAACGATCGGTCATTTCATAAATAAATAAAAAACTTTAAGTTTTATAAGCACAAATGCTCGCCTTGCTCTGTTCTGTGATGCACGTTCGTGATCCTGTTCGAACTCGTTCATCCAAATGAACGAATCTTTTTTCGAGTCATTTCGTTCGTTGAATGAACGAAATGACTCGAAAAAAGATTCATTCATTTGGATGAACGAGTTCGAACAGGAGAGTCACGAACGATGGTACGCGCTCGGCGCTCGCGCTGAGCAAAAGAGAGGGGTGATCAGCGCGTACACAGGCGTGATTGACACTGCTAAGACATTCCTCCTGGCTCTGATTGGTTGTATCTGACCGGGAGCGATGTATTTCTGCAAATGGCAGTAGGACCACAGGGAGGAGCCAGAGGAGCTTTTTCATTTCATTTACATTTATCTGACGCTTTTATCCAAAGCGACTTACAATTGCTATATATGTCAGAGGTCGCACGCCTCTGGAGCGACTAGGGGTTAAGTGTCTTACTCAGGGACACATTGGTGTCTCACAGTGGATTCGAACCCGGGTCTCTCACACCACCCCAGCTTGATTTTTTTCAGAGATTATCTGTCTGATATTCTACTTTCAGGACATAATGACAGTTTTAACAAATATTTGTTTACAAAAGCTACCTACTGGAGTCTTAGAGTGTAAAAGCTAAATTATAGAAAAAAAATAAAAAAACAAGAGTTCTAAATACTTGTTTTTATGATCTGTCATGACAGTAATTTCTTTTTATGAATAAACAGGATAAGCTAATGTTTTGAGCAACCTCCGTTACAAAATGGTTTTGAAATTTATTTTGGAATTACAATTCAAATAACACTGTGTTACATCTGAAATCCTTATGTATCAAGTATTTATTTACCCAATCCCATGTTCGCAACCCGTTCAAGCTCTGTTGTAGATGGTAAAATCTCAATATCTGGGCCAGAGAGGAGGACAAGGTGTATTTGCCAGACAGAATTTTCTTGCCTTCCCGGTGGTCCTGGCATACACAAAAATACACAGTTAAATAATATCTTAAACATTGGTAAATCACTGTTAATTATGCAAATGGCTACCATAGCAAAGCCCGACTTACTGTGAAGTCCTTGGACCTGACGCCGGAAAAGGCGTCTAGTTGAAGTAAGGAGGTTGTTATTAGTGCTAGCTGAGAGCTGCTGTCTGGCTCTTGAGATGCTGTTAAAAATTCTGTCAAAGATCGCTGGCGGCATCTCTTGATCTGATGACATGGTAGGCTGAGAGAAACATTGCATTTGGTAGAAAAAGTTTAAAAAATGTGATAATGAACCAAATTAAAATTAAACGTACATATTACATGGATTTGTGTGGATGAGCATGTACAGAATTGTCAAAAGCCGTGTTAAAATTATTCAAATAATTGTTTTACTAAATATATACTGGTTTAAAGTGGATTAAATGACTGCAGGTTTGTCTCCTTGGAGGGAGATGTCATAAATACAGATTAAACAATCACTGATTCCTCTTGTTCCTAAATCATATTATATTATTAACATACAAATGACATGAACTCGGGCCTTTCAGTAATTGTATTACTCCTGTTTGGTTAAAAGGATCTTGTCCTTTATACACATTGTTCTAAAAAAATATTTTTAATTCAAATCAAGAACTATTAGAATTTGTAACTGGCTTAAAACTTTTAGAAAAAAAAAGAACATACGGTAAACATACGTTCCCTTTCGAGAGGTCTCTCCTATTGCGTAAGTAGCTTACGCTATGGGAAAACTCCTTTTCTCGAGAATATTGAAGTCTTTATGTAAAACGCATTGCAGCTGCACAGCTGACAGCAATGAACGAAGGAAGCTCGGTCATTGGCTGTGCTGCGGCAACTTGCTCGAACAAATGACGGGGCGACTCTGAATGCGCGACCAATGAGCGCGCTTCGCGCCCGCGCGCGTCAGAGCCCGCCAAGATGGGCGTGGCCAAGAGCTATTTATTGGGCGCCCCGTCATGAGAGTTCTTTAGATTTAATCTCCTTCAGCGAACACCTTCTTCGCTGGATCCTCCGGATTATTGAAGCCTTCGCCGCCGTCGAAAAGCATACCAGCGGGATTGATACGAGGACGTCGGCACCTTCAGCCACCTTCGAACGCCATCCTACTGAGCCATCCGGCGTGCCACACACGCAAGTATCTTTACATCTGTTCGCCCGGCGACACTTGTAAAAGAGCAATTTTCTGAGGCGTTGTTTCAAATGCCTTCCTGCGCGTCGTGCAGAGACCGTCTCCCGGACGGGGATCGTCACATCATCTGCGCTCGCTGCCTGGGCTGGGACCACGCAGAAGCTGCTTTGACCAAGGGCGGATGCCCGGAATGTGATGACCTGGGTCTCTCCGTACTGCGGGCTCGCCTCGCGGTTTTCGCCGTGAGCGAGCCAATCGCCCCCACCCCTCTGTTTGAGCCGCGCACTAAGAAAAAGCGCCGCTCACAGAGGTTTCCTGAACCGGAGCTCAGTGACGTCACGCCGACCCAGTCTCCGCGTGCTTCACCGCCGCTCTTACCTTCCCCACCGCCGGTTCAGTTCACCCAGCCGGACCCACACCCCTCTAGCAGAGCGGTGGGCCTTGTGACTTTCGGCGCGTCCGAGGACGATGGGGGAATGGATGACAGCTTGTCCATCGATGCTGCATCGGACGACTGGCCGGGCTCCACTCTCGACCCCGCCCCGTCGACGCTAGCTAGCACGAGCGGGGGCTCCACCATGGATACGGAGATTATCCGCGTCCTCTCGAAGGCCGTAGAGGACCTCGGGCTCGATTGGTCTTCTCCCGAAGAACCAACCCGAAGCCGACTGGATGAGTGGTTTCTGCAGGGGCGCCAGCAGGCCCCTCGGCAAAGGCCTTCTCCCTTCTTCCCGGAGGTTCATGACGAACTCACCAAGTCATGGAAAGCCCCCCACTCTGCGCGTCTGAAGCCTTCTTTTTCTTTGTCGCTCTCCTCTGTGGACGGCGCGAAGGAAAGAGGCTACGAGGGAACGCCGCCCCTCGAGGAGGCCGTGGCCAATCATCTCTGCCCGCCCTCCACCACCGGATGGAAAGCCAAAGCTTCCCACCCCTCGAAGCCCTGCCGCACTACTTCTGCTCTCGCCGGTCGCGCCTACGCCGCCGCCGGCCAAGCTGCATCAGCGCTTCACTCAATGGCGGTACTTCAAGTGTTCCAAGCTAAGCTTCTCCGCTCTATGGACGAGTCTGGCCCCGAACCCGAAGCCTTTAAGGAGCTACGCAGCGCAACTGATATACCTCTGCGAGCCACGAAGGCCACCGCCCAGTCTATTGGCCGCGCCATGGCTAATTTGACTGTTCTCGAGCGCCATCTGTGGCTGACTCTGACGGAGATGAAGGACGCGGATAAGGCGCCGTTTCTCGACGCGCCTATCTCCACCAGCGGGCTGTTTCGACCGGCGGTTAAAGGTTTCGCCGAACGCTTCACTGAGGCCCAGAACGCTTCACAAGCTATGTGCCATTTCCTGCCCAAGCGCTCCAGCTCATCGCAGAGCAGACAGAGACCGCCACAGCCGCAGCGGGCTAGAACAGCTCCCACCGCCTCTCAGCCCGCGCCTCATGCTGACGCTCGACGCCGCTCGCGCTCCAGCAACCGCAAGCCGCCTCCTGAGCGACGGGGTCCTCGGCCCAAGATTGTGCTGAACCCTGAGCCTCGAAAGCCGTCCTAGCCACAGGAATGAGAAGAGAGAGTGCGTGTTTCGCAAAAGCCGGACCACTCTCTCTGCAAAAGCTCAAACATTACCCAGTCCCCTTACAGGCGGCTGGAAATGTCCATACAGCAGTCAATGGGCCAGTCACAGAGCTTGCTCACCTGCAAACAAATGCCGTTTTTACGGCGACGCACAGAAAACACAAAAAGAGTTTTTTTTCTGCCTGTGTCACTAAGGGTTCACATGTTCACAAAGTGTGCATTCCCAGATACTGTCAAAACAGTGCCAAATTCATTCCCAGCTCAGGCTGCGCGCCCCATGAATGTAGATCACGTGCCTACGGTCATGTACGCACCACTACACACAAGCACTGTTCACACAGTTATGAATTCATCCCCAGTAAAAGCGGGAAACATTATAAAAGTGACGCGTGTGCCTACCACTGTTTATGCACCCCCACTTATAAACACTGTCCTTACAGTGTCAAACACAACCCCAGCTCAGGCTGTGAGTTTTACAGACATAGCGCGCGCTGTTGTAAGCACACACGCGCCAATTCACTCAGCTGCTCAGCGCGCGCCCGCGCCTCTGAGAGCTACGAGCTCAGGCGATTCGCTGGCCGGGTCCCTACGTCACAGCGGCCCGCCCCTAGCCTGTATTCAGCCCATATCTGTACACGCAGCGGCATGGGAAAACATTCCAGATATGCCGAAATGGGTATTGAATATAGTAAAGCACGGATACTCGCTCCAGTTCGCTCGCAGACCACCACGTTTTACGACTGTGGTCGAGACGAAAGTGAGAAAGGAGTGTTCACAGGTTCTACGCACCGAGGTGCGCAAACTAATAAAAAAGGGCGCTGTGGAAACTGTTCCCCCCTCTATGAGCGAGGCAGGTTTTTACAGCCGCTATTTTCTCGTCCCGAAAAAGGATGGTGGTCTCCGCCCCATCCTAGATCTCAGACACCTGAACAAAGCACTAATGATTCGCTCGTTCAGAATGTTAACAACCAAGCATATCCTCGCGCAAGTACGCCCAGGAGATTGGTTTCTCTCAGTGGATCTGAAAGATGCTTACTTTCACATTCCAATAGCGCCTCATCACAGGCTGTTTCTGAGATTCGCTTTCGAGGGACAGTCTTACCAGTACACAGTACTTCCGTTCGGCCTGTCCCTGGCTCCCCGTACATTCACGAAATGTATGGACGCAGCACTTTCCCCCTTGAGACGAAGGGGAGTGCGAATACTGAATTATCTCGACGATTGGCTGGTCCTAGCACAATCAGAGAGTCAGTTAATAACACACAGATCTTGGATTATCAGCCATTTAGAATGCCTGGGTCTAAGAATCAATTTTGCAAAAACCATACTATCTCCCAGCCAGAGGATTTCTTTCCTGGGAATAGTTCTAGACTCGATGCAAATGACAGCGCGTCTCTCATCAGAGCGCGCGCTCACCATCCGGCGCCTTGCAACATCATTCAGGGCGGGCGCGCGCGCCCCCGTCAAGCGGTTTCAGAGGATGCTCGGTCTCATGGCCTCAGCATCGGCCGTACTCCAGCTAGGATTGTTGCATATGCGCCCTCTCCAACGCTGGCTCAAGAGCCGCGTCCCTACTCACGCGTGGCGTTCAGGCCACTTTTTAATCAGAGCGAACCACAGCTGTATAAAAACCCTGACGCACTGGAAAGCCGCCGACTGGTACCAGTCAGGCGTGAGTCTGGGTGTGAACACAAGGAGAAAGATGATAACGACAGATGCCTCCAAAATATGTTGGGGGGCCCTTTACGAGGGCAGGCCTGTCTCCGGCTTTTGGTCAAACCCGGAGAAGCGCCTACACATAAACTGTCTGGAGATGAAAGCGGTCGCTTTGACTCTCAGAGCCCTGCTTCCACATCTAAAAAACGAACACGTCCTGGTCCGAACGGACAACATGACGGTAGTGTCGTACATAAATCGCCAGGGTGGACTCAGGTCGAGCTCCATGCATTCAATGGCCAGGAGACTCATTTTATGGTCCCAGCACAACTTGCGCTCGCTGAGAGCAGCGCATGTGCCAGGCGCCCTGAACCAGGGGGCAGACATGCTATCCAGAGACAAGATTCTCCCAGGAGAATGGGCTCTCAACCCGCTGATGATTCAATGGTTATGGAAAACCTTTGGCAAAGCGGAGATTGACCTCTTCGCCCCCAAGGAGAACGCACACTGCTCTCTTTTCTTCACGAAGAGCACGGACGCGCTCGCCCAGAGCTGGCCGAGCCGCCCCTTATATGCCTTTCCCCCGATCGCGATGCTGCCACAGGTCATCAGTCGGGTCAGAGAGGAGAAAAACGCAGTGCTTCTGACAGCCCCACTCTGGAAGAACCAAACATGGTTTCCAGATCTGATGCAAATGCAATCTGCACCACGGCCGATTCCACTGAGGCCAGACCTCCTCAGTCAGGCCAGCGGGATGATATTTCATCCCCGCCCCGATCTGTGGGCCCTTCATGCATGGCCCCTCAACGGGTTCCCAGGAACCTCACGAGCGGAGCGCTAAAAACCATCGCTGAGGCGCGGGCGCCCTCCACGAGACGCTTATATGCCCAGAAATGGAATGTGTTCAGTGACTGGTGTAATGCCAAGGGCCTGAACCCTGAGACATGCGAGATTACGAACGTACTCGCTTTTCTACAAGGGCTTCTGGAGGCGGGCCGCACCCCCTCCACGCTCAAAGTATATGTGGCGGCCATCACAGCGTCACACAACCCTGTAATGGAACGTCCATTGGGAAGAAACGACCTAATTATTCGTTTCCTAAGGGGCGCTAGGAGGATGAACCCTTCACGCCCCCCCTCAGTGCCGATCTGGGACCTAGCTACTGTCCTAGACGCTCTTAAAGGGCCCCCGTTCGAACCACTCCGAACCGTGCACCTTAAACAGCTCTCGCTCAAGACTGCGCTCTTGCTGGCACTCGCCTCGGTCAACAAGCGCTGCCTGCCTAGAATTCGGACCTAACGACTGCAGGGTCGTCCTTAGACCGAAACATGGGTATATTCCTAAAGTGCTCACCACTCCCTTCAGAGCACAGGTTATCTCCCTAACTGCGCTATCGTCTCCAGCAGACCAACTCGACGCTAATCTACTCTGCCCCGTTAGGGCTCTCAGAGTGTATTTGGAGCGTTCTGCCCTATTCAGACAGACAGAACAACTGTTTGTATGCTTTGGCGGCCGTACGAAAGGTTCCGCCGTTTCAAAGCAGAGAATCTCTCACTGGATAGTTGAGGCTATAGCGCTGGCTTATGAAGCTAAGGGACTTCAATGCCCCTGGGGAGTCAAAGCACACTCCACCAGGAGTGTGGCTTCTTCCTGGGCATGGTCAAGCGGGATACCGATCGAGGGTATTTGTGCGGCGGCAGGCTGGGCCTCACCGTCCACATTTATCAGGTTCTACAACCTACAGGTCCCGACATTGCATTCCAATGTACTATCAGCATGATACTAGTTGAACTACGAGTTCGTATCTAGATTATGTATGTGCTTGTGTCACACTGAGCGCCTTCTAGCCGCTCTGTATTTTTCCCACATATAAAGCTCGCCTCTGCCAGCTAGTTGGATGATAATTTTGCTTTTCAGCTCAGGCACCTGCCTCTGGCTATCATAAGGCGAAGTTCAGCACGCACGGCGTTTTGCATGGTGTTCCCATAGCGTAAGCTACTTACGCAATAGGAGAGACCTCTCGAAAGGGAACGACTCGGTTACTAACGTAACCTCGGTTCCCTGAGAGGAGGGAACGAGTATTGCGTAAGCTGCCGTGCTTGTGCTTGGTTAGTTCGCTTCAGTCGTTTTAACCTAAAGAACTCTCATGACGGGGCGCCCAATAAATAGCTCTTGGCCACGCCCATCTTGGCGGGCTCTGACGCGTGCGGGCGCGAAGCGCGCTAATTGGTCGCGCATTCAGAGTCGCCCCGTCATTGGTTCGAGCAAGTTGCCGCAGCACAGCCAATGACCGAGCTTCCTTCGTTCATTGCTGTCAGCTGTGCAGCTGCAATGCGTTTTACATAAAGACTTCAATATTCTCGAGAAAAGGAGTTTTCCCATAGCGTAAGCTACTTACGCAATACTCGTTCCCTCCTCTCAGGGAACCGAGGTTACGTTAGTAACCGAGTCGTTTTCTCAAACGCATCTTAGCCAGGAATTCAATATTGCCTTAAATATCAAGATTTTGTTTTTCTGTTTTCATTCTTGGTTGTGTCTTGAATCATGTCTGCACAGACCGATCAGCTTATGACATTAAAGTAAGCAACAGGAAAACAAAACCTGGATATTTTAGACGTAGAAATGGCCCGTAATGGTCACTCTACAGAAGAGATAGCATAGCTGCTACTGTAACGTACATTGCAAAGTGGAATTATTCACTGCCTACACCAGCACATACCTTTGCAGCAATATGCCACATTTTTATATTTAAAGATAAGAGAAAATTATACATTACCAGCATCGAACATGACGACGCATGGAGCCAAATAAGATAGCCATTTTATTAACATTGGTCAAAACGCTACAATAAATAACTTACTCGTTTACGTTCCTACACGAAATCCGAAGACATTTCCACTGACATGTAATGACTAACGTTAAATGGAGCAAATCCGACCATATGTAAACATGGATAAACATTTAAAATCTAAAAAATAGCCTACACCAGATAACTTCTGTCTGATATATCACTTTGATATTACAATTTATCAAACATTACGACAAAATGAAAAACATAAACGTATTTATTATGGGGCTAATGAGATGATACGACGGTATCTCTGACAACTTACCTTAGTAAACGGTTAATTGACAACGCAAAACAATCCCGTGATTTGCAAATAAAGCAGTTACTATTCCAGTGTTAATAACTTACACAGTTACTTTTACAGTAATTTTATTACCTGAAAACCAGGTCAGGCCGTTGCCGTTCTGAGATTTTTTGGCGCGCTCCTCGAAGACTAAATGGTTAGAAAAGGCGGGGCTTAGCAAAGGGGTGGTTTGAGTACACAATTAAGATATCTATAAAATAATTTCGACTAGTCAGAATGTTCATTCAAGATATCTACACTGAAATTCTTCCTAGTCACAAAGCTGAATGCAGATATCTCCAAAGAAAGATCCTCCTAGTCAAAAAGCAGACTGAGATATCTATAATTAAATTGAATATCTTTAAAGCTGCAGTCCGTAGCTTTTTCCCTTTTTGTCGCCATCTCTGTTCGAAATCTGTAACTGCAGTGATTCGCGGAATTATCATCTTTACGTGGGTTGTAAATCGGCATGAAACAGCGCGGATGAACACAGTGTTTTGAGGCGAGTGCTGCTGTCAATCACCGCGCTGTGTGGATACTGTCATACAGAATCACAGATTCACTTTTTGAAAGTTTGACCAACATAAGAATTTTCACCGGAAAATGTCTTCTGAACAAGTAAGTAACATCCATTTTTGTTCTGATCAACTAAGGGGGGGGAAAGCATTAGACATGACAAGCGATCGTTAGATTTAATCAGCGCGATTTACAGCAACCGTGCAAATCATAGCCTACTTTGTTCTCAAATTGTTCATGTTAACAACATCAGCATTGCGTGACTAACGTTATTTAATGTGTTTTATGATTAAGTTACCTGTGTAGTTCAGAATTCATATTCTCCATAATAGCTAAACGAGAAAGGCACGACAAAGGAAACTCCATAACTGTGTGAATTAAGAAAACGTACTGTTACACGATTGAACTATTGAAATGTCTTGTTCAGCAGAAAAAGCTCTCTCTTCTTCCGTTTCGAACCCCTTCGGGAGTTGACGCACCTTTCAAAAGCCCCACCGATGTGTATCCTTGTGTTCGCATGAGACGGTTTCTTTCTCTTTCCACCTTAAATCCGAAGTACAAAGTCTTTTGGGTTTTATAACTGGTTAATCTCCAGTTGACACTGATGATTGTTGTTTGGATCTTTCTGGATCTGCCATAGAGGCTATGCTGTCTGTACCGGAAAGAGAAATGATCCCAGATAGCAAAATTTGTCTGGCCCACCACAGGGCCACATCCTTGCTTCAATTCTGGCCCAGTTCTGGCTTGGTCCCCGGCCCAAAACTGGTCCACACATGGAAAATGGACACAAAAACAGTTCCTCCGGCCCAGATGAGGCCCACATCCTGTAAAATGATTTGTTTTGTTTATGTGGCCCAGTACTGGCCCAGACTCTGTAAAGTGACTTGTATTGTTTTATGTGGCCCAGTTCTGGCCCAGACACTGTAAGACAGATCTGGCTGAGACTCGGCTTGGTCCCCGGGCCAGATGTGGTCCAGAAACTAGGACATGCAATACATTTTAGCAGGAAAACACAAATTCAAACATTTAAAAAAGATTAAGGACTTTTATTCAAAAAATAACAAATACAATATAACATGAACATGTATTAACAATGATCAAATAAACTTTCAAATTAACATTAACGACGCATTTTAAACAATAACATTAGCAACTCATTTTAAACAATAATATTAACAACCCATTTTAAACAATAACAATACAAATAATAATAACAATAGAAAATAATAAAAATATATGTAAAATATATATATAAAATATATGTATAGAAAAAAATAGGAAGAAAAAATAAACTAATTTTAAACAATAATATTAACAACCCATTTTAAACAATAATACAAATAATAATAAAAATATATTTATATAGGAAGCGCACACACACACACAAATAATCCACAGTCACATGCACACACACACACACACACAAATAATTCACAGTCACATACACACACACACACACACACACACACACACACACACACACACACACACACACACACACACACACAAATAATTCACACAGTCACATGCACACACACACACACACACACACACACACACACACACACACACACACACACACAAATAATTCACACAGTCACATGCACACACACACACACACACACACACACACACACAAATAATTCTTAGTCACATGCACACACACAAATAATTCTCACAGTCACATACGCACACACACACACACACACACACACATTCACTCACACACACTCTCTGTGAACAACTTCTTTTTGCAGAAGCCTTCTCTTTCGTCCACCATCTCTATCTGCTGCCAGCTGGAGCCACCTTTTCATGGTCCCCTCGACCTCCATTTCAGCAGCACTGGCTGTGAGGGTTTTTTTCCGAACTACAGCTTTGAAATAAAGGAATAAATATTGTTAAGCATTACAGTTTTTTACAGTTGCTAGGACCAATTATTCTCTTTTTTTTTTGTTTACTCTTCACACTGTTGTGCTGTCTTCACACTGAAAGGGCAACAGTCATGAAAATATATTCATGTTTTGATGAATGAAACCAGGCTAAAACATTTTTAATTCTAACGTCTAGACATCACACCACTGAACAAGTTAAGAGAAGTTCCAGTTGAGGAAAATGTGTTTTACATTGCAAATATTCTTGATATTGGCTTGTCAACAACAATAACAACAACAACCTACTGTAACCAAACATTATGTTAGCACTGTTAAAATTAAGGCTTAAAATAATTTGATGGAAACAGTGAAACCAGTTAAGGCTTTCTGATATTTATCTTTGCCTCTACAATTTACATACTGCACCTTTAAGACATTTTCTGACATTTGTAAATGTATGATGTCCTTACCAATAACAACATCCTTTAGATGCAGGGCCGCAAGGGATATTTTACCATTTACCCCTTTCCAGTTTATGATTTTGGCTAACTCATTGGAAATTGTTCGCCGCATTATTCGCCACACAGTGTCCTTTACGTCGAACCCTCCAACCAGCCCTAGGTTATTAATCTAAGGGAAACACATGCTTCTTATCAATTATCTTCAAGTGACATATGAACTGTTAACACTGATAACAAGAGTTCCAAATTTAAAATACTGTTATCATTTATCATCCCATAAATTTAGTGACATGAGGGCAAGTAAAAGATGACATAATTCGAATATGTGGACATAATTTCCAACAAATGTACTTATTGCAGCAAGTACACATTGGAAAATGTACACACAGTCTAATTTTGTATTTTTCACAAGACAACTGTTTTTTTTATTCACACAGTTATTCCCTTTTTGGTGAGTAAACTTCTTAACTCACCAGGTTTTCTTTGAAATCAGGTGACAGCAATTTCTGCTCCAGTCTCTTGAGGCTCTCGAAGTCTTTTACTGGCAAAAGTCCATCTTCAATTTTAGAATTAGTGTCCTGGAGTTGTTTTGCATTAAGAATCCGCAGAATCGACTGTTGCTGGTCAAGAATCATCTCTTGTTTCGTCAGCATCTCACGGATTAGTGCTAGAACAGAAATGATTAAAAAATATAACATGAACAATGGTAAAAACAAAATTTAAAGGACTACATCATGGGGTGAACCTGTAGCCCTGTGAATGAGATTATGCATAAAGTTTATTATGAAACCAAAATACCAAAAATAAATAAACTGATCTGGAATTAATTCAATGTGCAAACTGTTGTAGTGTCTTTCTGGGCCGTGTCATAGGAAATACTAATAACTTTTTTGCACAATGTATAGATTTTACTAGTATTGGCACAATAATCTGTTTATTACACTTAAATATATATATATATATTTTTTTTTTACAGAATTAGTATATAAAGTTTTTAAATTTTAAAACGTGTGAACTTTGTATTCTGATAATTTAAATAATTTTGCTTGTAAAAGGTTCCTGCTATCTCATAATATATTATGAATATAATGTACACAGATTAACCAAAACATTATGACGATCTGCCTAATATGCTTTTGGATCTTCGCTGAGGCATGGACTCTACGAAGAAAGCGTTAGCATCCTTCAAGTCCTGTAGATTGTGAGGTGGAGCTGCCGTGGATTAAACTTGTTTGTCCAACACATCCCACAGACGCTCATTTGGATTGAGATCTGGGGAATTTGGAGGCCAAAGCAACACCTTGAACTCTTGCTCCAAGGTCCAAGGTCTGATGCTCACAGGCCCAATGTTGGTGGAGAGGGCAGGGGTCATCATAGGCACTCTGACTGGTCTGTGTTATGCAGCCCCATACGCAGAAGAGTACGATGCACTGTGCTATGACAAATGACTCCCAGTCGCTCAGAACTTTATTTCTTCCCATTTCTCCTGCATCTAACATTTTGACTACAAGAACTAAGGTTTTCTTACAATATAATCTACCCAGAGCTAAATATATGGCCCTGTTAGAAGATGATCAACGATATTCACTTCACCTGTGACTGCTCATAATGTTCTGGCTCATCAGTGTACAATAAATGTTACATTCCAGAAACCATGTTTATGTCTTACTAAATTCTGTGTTATGTTTCTTTTAATACTGAAGTTGCCTTTTTTATGCTTAAGTACATTCTGCTGATGAAAGAAAACATAGTTACAGACAATAACTTCAGGTGTAGGAGTCTGAGGACTCCTTTGGCATCCTTCTGGAGGCTGTATTGGGCTCTTTGGACCTTAAGGAAAATAATGCAAGGGCTAAATGGAAACCGTTTATTAATTTGTATGACATAATTTTGGCCTACACAAACTTACTGGTAATTAGTTCAGTTGACTTCTGTGCTCTGTTTCCACAGAGAGGTGTTTCTGGGAACCAGGATCGTGTAGGCTCTTGTGGAGCTGGAGAGGTTTTTAATAAAAAAAAGATGCAAATAGATTTTTTTAATAAAAAAAAAAAAGTATATGTCTGACATATACCCATAATTTCCTATAGAACCATGTGCTGTATATACTCACGTTCACATGTGAAATCATCAGTTGGCTAGATGGCATGGTGACTGGTCAGCATATCCGTAAAGGATATACTTTTTGTTTGTGTGGGTCGGACAAACTGGTGGACTGGTGGAGCAGTAGGAAGGCCTGTGCTACCCTGCTGTAATTCATCTTCTTCAGAGTCCATCTCAAAAGAGCTCAAAAGTCGAGTGCTTGGCCTTTAAAATATATATATTTTTAAATAAAGTAATTTGTGTCACTTTAGTGTACTGAGAAAATCATATAATGTGAAAAACACTTTATTATGAGACAACAGAAAACAAATATTACAAAAAATATTACACCTACATTTTACGCCTTGCTTTTTTTCGGCCTGGCTCCTCTGCTTCTGACTGAAGGTCAGATTGAACTTCAGCCTCTCAAACCTTCCTCCTTCCTTCCTCATAGTTATCTGTTTAAATAGAAAAGATAAATTAAATCTTAAATCACTATAATCATTCCTAAGAATACATGAATTAGAGATATCCAACATACCAGTAGTGAACAGCTCTCTAATCTCCCAGGACACCCAGTCTTGACTTGGCGTCACCTGCTGCTTTATTGCGGAGTGTAGGGAGATTCCCTTAAGATGTGGCCAGAAGCAAACTCCATTCTGTACCCACACACTCGGTACCAGCTCCACTTCTTTCGTTTTTATGAACTCCACCACTTTGTACATGTCTAAACTTTAATAATGAATTAAATAAATAAATGAAACAAATGATCTTTATGCTGCAGTGCTGTGTTATTCTAACACGATCTCATGAAAGTGCGCATCTATAGCACGAATTGTATTTATTGTGCAATTTATACGCAGAAATTTGTTTTTACGTGCATATGATACAAATTGTAAACCTCTTGGATAAGATTACTGGTGTGGGTTATGTGCATATTACACGCCACAACGTGTGTATCATGCATGCGAAAACTGCATAGGATATGCATGTAAAAACTAATTTCTGCATATAAATTGCATGATGAATACAATTCTGGCTATAGATAAGCACTTTCATGAGATCGGGCTGGTAAATCTCAGTTACACCATTACTCCATGTGCAGTAAAGGCACTGCAACAAATTGTCCTTGATATGGTAACCTCACATACTTTATAACATTTCCATTCAGCTCAATGTAGTTCAGGCTAGGTGAGAGGTTATCTACTAAATAGACCCCGATCTGAACAGAGTTTATGGGATAGTGAAAGAAAGGTTCCACGTCTTCATATTTTCTATAGATCAAATACACTTTCTCCTGACACTGAATTATATTCATAACTAATGCAAGGCAGCCTCCAATTTTAACACAGCTATCTCCAATACTTGACAGATTAACTCGAGTGCTACCAATATCAACCTCCTGAAACTGCCAAACTTTATTAAAACCGGGTGGGATTGGACCATTTTCGTGTTGTTTTTTCAAGAACATTCTCGTATTAGCCTTTACCACAGAACTATCCATTTCTGAGAGTCGTCGTATAACCTGTGATAGGGGATGGTGAGGAGTTCTTATCATTTTCTTTATTTGTCCCAAGAAATTTTCGAATGAAAACCCAGATATTAAGTCTAGTCTTCCATGTTTTTTGACATCCTCAGAAAGATGGGTTAGCCCATGTACATTATAGCTAACATATTCAGGACCATACAACTCACTAAAATGCTTTACAAATGACACTAGCAAGCTGTGAGCAAAGTCATTAAGACTTATACACAGAGTTGGACTGGAGAGAATGAAAATAGCCACAGATAACAACATAAAATTGTTGTACACTGGTTCTGACAGCACCTTGTGAAGAACCACTGGACCTGTGTATAACAGAAACTGTCGCAATTCTGTTGCTTTCCACCTAAGTCTCTCTGAGATTTGCCTAGGTTTCCTGGCAAAGTCCACAGGAATATAACGTCTCAAGCTAATGAGAGCATCTGAGATTGAAACACTTTGGCGCCCAGACAAACGACAGCATAAAGGCCCGGAAGCAAGCCATAAATCCAGCAGTTTTCGCATGACACCAAGACATACAAGGTGCATGTAATCATGTGGAAAGCATGATACCATGCCAATTCCTGCATCTTTAAAAGGTGAAGCTTCAAGATGATGTTCTTCATCCAACATGTTGAGGAAAGACTCATCAGTCCTATGCGGGCTGTTGACCTCAGGAAAGGTCATTCTGTGGCTAATATACACGCCAGATTGGATGCACTTATCACAACCTGAATAACCAGTATGTGATTTAATTCCCTTTATGAAAGCTCTAGCTGGAGCATCACAGATGACAGATGTTATTTTTATGAAAAATTGCTTTCCATTCATGACAAACCCATTGCTTAACTCTTGCAATTCACTGACTAGATCTTTTAAATAGTCGGTTAGTGATGTTGGCTTTGATTTACCACAGAACAGGGCAATAACAACTGGTTTATTTGTATAATCCTGCAGTAACCCTAGAATGGGCCAAAACTGCAATGACGAACTTTTGAACAGAGGTAAGCCATCCATGTTCAGCTGAATTTTGAACTCATTCTTATCTGGAACTGAAGACCAGATTTTTTCCAAGGTTTTGGAAAGAGCTTTAACAATACCAAAATAATGATATGTACCACCAGCAACATTTTGGATACTATATGAAGTTGTTGTTTTTAGGAGAGTCCTGCCATCTTTTGGTAGATAAGGATGCTGAAGTTTCAGGATACCTAAAAGGGCAGTCAAAGCCACTAAAGACACACTATAACTGACAGCCCAGTTACACAAAGACTCAGTAAGGGAAGGACTACATCCCCTGCCAACATCCTCCTCGTGCTCTCCTTCACTCTCTGCCTCAAAAAATACATCATCCTGACTGGCATCAAACCAGCTCGGTTCCTCATCATGCACTGCAGCACCATGACCATCGGTTTCTCCTAAATCATTACCAAACAAAGTGAGCATTACATTGACCTTCTTAACTGCTCTTTTTCTAACATTTCGTCTATCCATGATTTTGTAATGACCTGTTTGTTGCTGGTTCCAGTGTTGACTCGTTCTGGAGGAAGAAATGAAACACCCATTAATGCCAAACCAAAACACTATGACTAAGCAAACTTTTCTTAATATTATTTTATCTTAATATTATTTTAATATCTATCTATCTATCTATCTATCTAATCAATCTCATAGCTGATTTTGGCCCCATTATCATAAGTCGGCTACGTAAGGTCCATACAGGACCTTTGGCCCCATTATCATATGTAGACTACGTGATAGCGTTCTGCGACCCATTGAATTATGTGACCATAGTAGGTGCTAGTGACATAACCATAGAGGATATAACCCACCATACCGTCACCCCATTCATAGTTTTCACGTGACGTCACACCAATATAGAAATGCCCTACTGGAGGGCAAAAGGCTTTCCTCCATGATTGCCCGCCAGTCATTTTTACCAGGTTAGTGCTAAGTACTAATTAGTAGGACAATGATATTAAAATTCCAAATTCAGTATAGGCTACCTCATTGATTAAACATATGTACAGGAAAGCACATAAACCCCGAATATAAACACAAAGTTTTTTTCCATAAAACCATTAGGCCTACTATTTTGCATTACGTTCATATTCACCTGCTTGCCTGCATATAGTATGCATCTTCAATCAAGTGTTATTGGTTAAAGCTGAAGGTTTATCCAGGTTGGTTTATAATGCTCAAGTGTTAGAGGTACCCCCCTCACTAATTAAAAGTATAGACACTAAACTCTTTAAATTTATTTGGAAGAACAAATCACATTATATTAAAAAAGAAAATATTTGTAGATCAAAAGTTAATGGAGGATTGATTGTTTTGGATTTTAAGACCTCTAATATGATATTTAAAATAAAATGGCTTCAAAATTATTTAAAAAATAAACAAAGTATATGGTATACGGTACCTAATTATATCTTTAAAAAAGTAGGTGGTATAGAATTTATACTAAAATGTGATTATGATATTAACAAAATACCCGTTAAACTTGCAAGTTTCCACAAACAAGCTTTACTTTCATGGACTCTAATGTATAGTCATAATTTTTCCCCTCATAAATGTACCATTTGGAACAACAGATGTATAAGGATTAGAAACAAATCAATTTTTTTTTTAAATTGGTTCGTAAAGGGAATTATTTGGGTTAAACAGTTGATAAAAAATGATGGTGTCTTATACAATTATAATGAGTTTGTTCATATATATAACTTTTCAGTTGATCCTGTCCAATATTTTTTTGGTTTTACATGCAATTCCCAAGGAAATTTTTAGATTATTGGAAGGTCATAATAATTGTTCTCTACAAACAACAGTAGAAGAATTTACTTCTTGTATTAAATTGCAGGGTAAGGATTTCACAAGTTCTGGATGTAATAATATTTTTTTGCGGTCCCTTCTTCAATCTAAATGTATATTTGCTGTTACTATTCACTGGAATTCTTTATTTAAGAGACATATTGAGTGGAGTAAAGTTTGGATGACACCTCACAAGTATTGCATTACAAACAAAGTAAAAGAGGTTTCATATAAAATTTTCCATCGAATTTACCCAGTTAAATCACTTGTGGTACAACGTTTTAAAGTGAACATTGAAGATATTTGTGCTTTTTGTAAAACCACCCCTGAGACTATTAAACATTTATTTTGGGAATGTCCCAAGACCCAAATGTTTTGGAAAGAACTTAGTAATTACTTGCAAAGTAAAGTTATGACTCCTGTTAACTTTGAAGAAATTGATGTAATGTTAAAATGTTTCTCATTTGAGGGTGAAAAAAACATTTTGTTTATTTTTGATTTAATTGTTATAATTTCATGTTACTATATTCATAAGGTCAAATGGAATGGAAAAATACCAAATTTTGAACATTTTAAAATTGATGTTAAGATATATTTAGAAACTATTTCCAAAAGTAAAAACCTGAAAGCTATGAAAACTAAACATCTGTTTGACAAGTACAAACTTTTTTTGTAAAAAGTCTTTCAGTAGCCTATTTATTATTATTTTTTCTTTATTTTTTTTATTATTTTTTTTCTTTTCATTTCTTCTCTACCCCTGACATGTATGGTTATATGTACTCTTGTATGTAAACTGTTTTGTTATTATTAAAATTCAATAAAAATAAAAAATAAATTTAAAAAAATCTTCAATCAAGTATACTGAATTTGATCTTTTATAATCACTACTACATTGAGACACCAAGTGTTTCACACTGGGTGTTTTAGAACCTCATGCTGTTTTTATTAGTTGAAATACTGCAGCAGATAGGTGCTGGATATGTAGCCTATACTGAATTTTATTCAAATGTTTTTGAGTTTCTTCTTTTGAAATGGAAAATTGACAGTTCCGTAATGTGCCCTCTGGGACTCCGTGGTAGTCACGTGACAACTAGTCTCGTGGACGACATAGGCTATGTAATTCAATGGGTCAGAGAATGCTATCACATAGGTCAATTTAAAATACATGATTTTTTTACTAATAAGTTAAATACCGTCACATAATTCGTAGTCGTAGTAACACAAGAAGCTGTAATTTCGGCCTACGTACGGCTTGCCTAACGTTTTTCCGTTTCGGATCGAGCTCCACACGGACAACAAAATAAATCAATTGTATTATGTTTATTTTAGCACATATTCCTATTTTTAAATACTTTGAATGGTTTATTCAAGTGAATCAAATCAGACAGCGCTACGCGTAGCCTAACGTTAGGCCTTAAAGTTATAGCAGTCCGACAGTAGCCTAGCCCATTCATTCAAAATATGAATCGACGCTGGCACTGAATCAGCAAACACTCAATAACTCCAGATCATTGGATTAGCTATAGGCTAGTGCACTGGATACAGATCAGCAGTTATAATAATAAAACAAGATAATGTTAATTACATTTTACACAATGTTATAGGCTATGAGATCGCGCTCATCTAGCCTATCACAGCGGGTTTTCTGATGATGTTAAACGATCTAACTGTTATAAAGATATTAAAAAACAATTCTTCTTGACATTTAAAACATAATACAACACATTAATGAACATTAAATTAATTAAATTACTTGCCTTTTTTGCAGCTGAAAATGTTCCTCCCGAAAATGAAATCTTCTGAAGATCTCCGGCCGAGACCTAGGATTTAACCGCCCTTTTTTTTTTTTCAGGCGGCCGAGTTCCATAATTCTTGTTGTGGCCCGACTGTGACAAAACGAACTCGGGCCGACGGTGAATACACACAGTTACACCTAGTACGGACCTGACACCAATACAACTGCTTTTAGCCGACACTGGCCCATTCATAAAACGCCGTATTCGGAATCGGCCCAAATGTGCTTGCTATGTGGGATTAGTTCGTCTGGTTCGGGTTCGGCTGGGTCCGAGTCTTTCGTTCTTCATGTCAGTCACATAGAGGCTATGCTGTCAGTACCGGAAAGATAAATGATTAGTTCATTTTCTTCGAGTCTCGAGTTCGGGTTTTAAATCCTTCTTTCTTTTGTCACGTGACCGCTTGTATCTCGCATCAAATACAACATTAGATTCGTATTATTGACTGCGTCTGAATGTATATTGTTTTATATTTAGGAATTAAAATACAAAATATGTGCAATAAACATTATCTGAAAAATAAAAGTTCCATCTTATTAGCCTATTGTCCCTGTCCGTCTCTTTTCTAAATGTTTCTTGTGCATCTGTGGTGTGTTTTTTATATATATCGTACATTAATTAACTACTATTATACATTAACTACGTGCTTGTTTGTAAAAAGGTTGTGAATTAGTAGGCTATTCAATAAATTTACAAGTCATGGGACAAAAGAACGAAGGACTCAAACCCGAAGACTCGAAGAAAATGAACTAATCATTTCTCTTTCCGGTACTGACAGCATAGCCTATATGGGACTGACAGGAAGAACGAAAGACTCGGACCCGGCCAAACCCGAACTCGAGACTCGAAAGATGAACTAATCATTTCTCTTTCCGGTACTGACAGCATAGCCTATATGGAACTGACAGGATGAACAAAAGACTCGGACCCAGCCGAACCCGAACCAGACGAACTAATCATTTCTCTTTCCGGTACTGACAGCATAGCCTCTATAAGAATGACAGGAAGAACGAAAGAGTCGGACCCGGCCGAACCCTATGGAGCGATTATGTGCCATAATTAAACAAACAAATACTGCATTTCGCAAACAAACTCGATATGCTTTGCAAAGGAAAACTCGACTCGCAAACAAACAGAAAGCAATGTGCAAATACAAAGGTCAATTTGAGCGAAAATGCAGAGGAGTAACAAATAGCTTTCAGTTTACAGATTCCTCTAGAGAGAGTGAAGTGCTACTAAGTGCTAATGTGGATTTCTGTCTAGATATGTAAAATTCATTTTGCAAAAGAAAACCTCAGAAAGGTAAATTATAGATACAGTAAGTTAGAAACTCACCTGTTCACCTCTCATTTTCCTCAGCTGTATGCAAAGGCAAGCACGCGTTTCAAATCATTGCTTCTCCCGGGAGACTAGCGCTAAATTAATCCCCTATCTTAGCGGATCTGTAGATCTTAAAACATCTACTGTTTTAGAAGAGGAAGTTGCTCAACTGCATTTGTGAGAAAATCTGCCTGGACGCATTTGTGAGAAAATCTGCCTGGACACATTTGTGAGAAAATCGAGCCAAGAGATCTCATAAAAAGCCAAGTGTCTCACAATCAAAACAGACAGGAGGTATGCATTTGTATTTATTTGGTATTTGTTCAAAGGTTACAAGCAATTTGTAGGATGCTTTGTATTTATTTATGAAATATGATCTAGGCACATTCATTTATATTTGTAAAAAACTATACATATTTGTTACTCCTCTGCATTTTCGCTCAAATTGACCTTTGTATTTGCACATTACTTTCTGTTTGTTTGCGAGTCGAGTTTTCCTTTGCAAAGCAGATCGAGTTTGTTTGCTTAATTATGGCACATAATTTGCTCCATAGAACCCGAACTCGAGACTCGAAAGATGAACTAATCATTTCTCTTTCCGGTACTGACAGCATAGTCTGAATGGGACTGACAGGAAGAACGAAAGACTCGGATCCGTCCCGAACCCGAAGACTCGAGAGAGATGAACTAATCATTTCTGTTTCCAGTACAGATTCAGAACCCATATGTTGCGCAATGCGCATGCGTGGTCAACACAAAATGAACGAATCACTCTCTGAGACAGCTCGGTAGTCCGGAGTCATATTAAAGATTCGTTCAAAATGAACTAATCGTTCATGAACAACACATCACTCTCTCTCTTGCTCGTTGCTCGCTCGCGATCACACACACACACACACACACACACACGCTCTGTTACACAGGTTCAAACCTCCAGGGCCTCAATGGCTGTGACCCAGGCCGGAGAGAGTGCACTCTGGCTGGGGAGTGAGTTCAATCTACCGTGGTGGATCTCTGAAAAACATGCACACACACACACATATACACACACACACACACACACACACACACTCTCTTGCTCACTCGCTCGCGATCGCACACACACACACACTTGCTCACTCACTCGCGCAAAGGTCGCCCGCAGGTCCGTAAAAATGACAAAGTCCAAAAACATGCGGTGGTCTCAAAGCTCTAGGACCTTCAAGGCAGTGACCCAAGCCTGAGAGAGTGCACTCTGGGTGGGGAGTGAGTTCAATCTCCACCATGGTGGAGCTCTGAAAAACATGAAACCTCCAGGAAAAGACGGGCAGATTTTTCTGAAAAGTGCATCCTAGGCATGGCGCACTTCTCCTGGTTACAAATAAAGCCCATGGTGATGTTGACTCTGAGCCAAGCTCTTAATAATGACAAAGTCCAAAAAGTTGCGGTGGGTTCAGAGCTCCATGCTCTCAGACCCCCCTGGCCAGCCAGGGAGGGTGGCCCGTACTGGGCCAGAGTCAGATTGGCCCGCCAACCCCTGGAGCCACACAATGGTGTATTGATTGTTTACCCAGTGTCAACATATGTGGACATCACTTTTTTCAAAAAGTGCTTCATGTTCAAAGATAATATCTGGTTATTATATGTATAGCTTCAGTAATATGTTAGTCATGGAAGATGGCGCCGATGTACATGGCATGCCGTCGGTCTCAGAGGCTAGTATTTGTATTGTTTGTTTTATTTTGTTTTATTTTAAAGGTAACGCAATGCGCAAGATTGGTCTATCATAAGTCAGCTATTTTAAGTCTTTGGACCCGTCCAAACAATTTGCTGGGCTATGCCTCAAATGGTTCATATTATCCACCACCTCCTTTTTTATCGTCGATACCTGCTTATCTTCAGCGATGGCCATGCTCCATACCAGTGAAGAGAGAGAGGAAGAAACGTGGAAAACGGGGTGGCCATGCTGTTAGGCTGAAGTCCTGCCTGGCGCTGCAGTCTGGTGTGCGGTCTCTGGGACGTCGGGGGAGGTGTTTGGCCGGCGACTATTTGGTCCGTTGGCGCTCCTTGGATCCGTTGTATGAGCGGAGTGCTCCTCTGGTCCCAGCCACGGGTTACCTCAGGTGTGTGTGGCTCTTTCCGTATCTACCGTCGAGGAGTTTGCTTCAAACATCTGCGCACTCTCCCTCAGGGGCGGCAGTCGGAGGAGGTGACGGAGATGGACAGTCTGCGTCTGTTTAGGCTGGGTCTACTAAATTCGAGATCGGTGGTAAATAAGACTTTTATTTTAAATGACTTTTTTTACTTCGCGGGAATTGGACTGCTTATTTATTACGGAAACCTGGCTTACCTTTGGTGATTCAAGCCCTCTGTCGGAACTTCTACCTTCAAATTGTTTGTTTTTAAATTCGCCTCGCTTAACTGGCAGAGGTGGCGGTTTACTCTCTATTTTTAAAGACATATTCTCATATCAACAAATAGTACATGATGACTATAAAAGTTTTGAGCTGCAACTCTTTGTATTTGAACTGAATAGTCCACTGTTGATTGCCTTGATATATCGTCCTCCTAAACATAACATTGACTTTTTAATGAACTGGCAGATTTTTTGGGTCAATTTGTACCAAAGTATGATAAATTGTTAATTCTAGGAGATTTTAATGTGCATGTGTGTTGCACAACAGGCTCGTTAGCCAAAGAGTTCATTACCTTGATAAATGCCTTTGATTTAGATCGGCATGTAAATGTCCCTACCCATCAGGGTGGACATACTCTTGCTCTTGTGTTATCATATGGTATTTCTTTGTTTGATCTGGCGATAGTAGACAATGGGTTTTCTGATCATAAATGTGTATTATTTTCTATTCCTACACCATCAAACTCTTTGCAACCCAAAAGGCTAGTCCACATATCCCGAATAATTAATTCGGATATTATTAAAATTCTTTTCATCAGCTTTTTGTGATACTATGCACATTTTGGATACAAACCAGTATGATTTAAGTGCAGAGGAGCTTTTGTATGAGTTTAATACTGCATGTGTGAATGTGTTAAACATAGTAGCTACCGTAAAGACACTCAAATCTAAGCTAGAAAAGCAGAGCGTAGATGGAAGAAGGATAAGCTTCATGTCTCCTTTGAAATACTAAGTGATTCACTGCTAAAATACCAAAAGGCTTTGAGAGCAGCAAGATCTGATTATTTTACAAAACTCATTAATAGAAATTATCATAGACCAAGAACTCTTTTTACTGTTTTTAACTCTGTTATTAATCCACCTGTTTATGAGTATCCTGCTGTATCAAGGACCTTGTGTGATGACTTTCTTACATTTTTTGTGAATAAGATCAATGACATTAGATCGGGGATATCTTGTCCTTCTTTTGACCCTTCTATCTCGATGGCTTGTTCGGCGGAGCTTAAGCAATTTGAACCTATTTCTCTCTTCCATCTGCAAGAAATAGTGGGTCAGTTAAGCCGTCCACCTCCTCTATAGATGCCATTCCTTCTTTTCTGTTGAAAAAAGTCCTTGATGCTGTGGGGCCTTACCTTCTAAACATTATAAATCGATGTCTGGAAACCTCTATGGTGCCAGAAGCTTTGAAACATGCTATAGTTCGGCCGTTGTTAAAGAAACCAAACCTAGACTTACATGTTATGGCCAATTTTAGACCTGTTTCAAATTTGCCTTTTATTTCTAAGATTTTAGAGAAGATAGTGTTGAAACAATTGCAGAGGTTCCTGGATGAAAATAAGATATTTGAGCTCTTTCAATAGGGTTTTCAAAAATATCACTCAACAGAGACTGCACTCTTGAAAGTTTTAAACGATGTGCTAATAGCTGCCGACTCTGGGGTTTCTACGGTACTGATATTGCTAGATCTGAGTGCGGCCTGTGATATGGTAGATCATTCGATTCTTCTTGCTCGTTTGGAGCAATGGGTGGGAATCAAAGGACCTGCCCTAGAGTGGTTTAGGTCGTTTTTGTGAAATAGGAAGTTTAGTGTTAATATTGGGGAATATTCGTCAAAGGCTGCTTTTTTGTCTTGTGGTGTCCCGCAGGGATCCATTTTAGCTCCAATTCTTTTTTCACTCAAAAAAACAACTTTTGCCTCTTGTTAAATTTTATTAATTAAAATAAGCAAGAGTAACACAATTGTTTAATATTTTGTCACAACTTAATTTAATTTTGTTCAAGCAACCTAATATAATTAAAACTGAAGTTTACTTAATTAATTTGTGAGGAAACTACATGAATCATTTTTGTTGACAACTTACTGGGCAGTGGATCTGTAGTTCCCAGCATGCTTTGCAAGGGACTGCATTAGGAGGGTAAATTTAGGGATTAAAGTGTTATTTTATGTGTTTTTCTGTAAATGGAAAGATGTCGTTAGTTAATGTTAATGTCTAATATTCAGTAATGTTAGAAACTTAGAAGACTTTCTGTACTGTTTTTGAATTTTGTGGTTACCATTATGCAGAAGAGTGGTGACTGTGTTTAGTTTAGGGCTGTGGGCACTCAATATACTCTATACATGCATTAAACCTCATTTGCAGACCTGCATAAGTAATATTCAATATTACTCTGTAAAAAAGTGGTTTTAATTAAACTGAACACCAATAGCTCCTATCATTGGAAATAACTGTAGAGTCAAATTATAATGTTGGTGATTTTAGGCAAGGCAAAAATTAAATATAGTCAACCTGACAAAACTTTATCTAGCAGGAGTGACTAAATTAATTTAAGTTCATACAACGAGATTACAACAAATAATTTCAAACAAATTAGATTTTGTTGGAAAAATCTTAATTCATTTTCGTGGAAAAGCTTTCCTTAATTTAATTAAGTTCGTTCAACAGCTTATTTTTTTGAGTGAAAGTGAAAGTGAAAGTGAAAGTGACACGTTATGGCCAAGTATGGTAACCCATACTTGGAATTTGACCTCTGCATTTTACCCATCCAAGTAAGTGCACACACATTAGGAGCAGAGTAGTGAGTAGTGAACACACACACACTGCAAACGTGGATACACACCCCCGGAGCAGCGGGCAGCCTTGAGTGGCGCCCGGGGAGCGATTGGGGGTTAGGTGCCTTGCTCAAGGACACCTCAGTCATATTCCTGCCGGTACTGGAATCGAACCAGCAACCTTTGGGTCACCAGTCCAACTCTGTTACCATTAGGCCATGAGTGTATATGCTTCCATTAGGCTCTATTTTCAGAAAACATGGGTTGTCGTTCCACTGTTATGCGGACGACACTCAAGTTTACTTACCCCTAAAACCAATTTGTGATGGACTGGAAAAGATTAGGTGCTGCCTATCTGATGTTAAAGCTTGGTTATCTCTAATTTTTTTTAAATTTTAATGAAAATAAAACTGAAATTATAGTGTTTGGCTCATCAAATTCTCTTAGTCAAATAACCCTAGGTAATTTAACTCTCTCCGCAAAATCTTGGGTAAAGAACTTGGGTGTTGTTTTGGATGATGGTCTGAAATTTGACAAGCAGATAAGCATAGTGGTCCAGTCCTGTTTTTTTCCAGCTCCGTCTTTTAGCCAGAGTAAAGCCAATTTTATCTTTCAATAATTTTGAAAGACTAATTCATGCATTCTTAACATCGAGGCTAGACTGCTGTAACTCACTGTATTATGGGATCAGCCAATCAGCTCTTTCCCGGTTACAGATAGTACAAAATGCGGCGGCAAGACTTTTAACAAGTACTAGAAAACGGGACCATATTACTCCAGTGCTACGTCATTTGCACTGGTTGCCTGTACGATACCGGGTCGATTTTAAAATTCTTCTTCTGGTTTTCAAATCATTAAATGGTTTGGCCCCCCCCTTACCTTTCGGAACTACTGACAGAACATCATCAAGTTATGTCTCTCCGGTCGTCAAATCAGAGACTTCTATGTACTGTAGACCGAAATCTAAGTTGAAAAGTAGGGGTGACCGCGTGTTTTCAGTTGCTGCTCCAAAATTGTGGAATGCGTCACCATTGGTACATAAAGGCAGCCAAAACATATTAAATCCTCATCAGTAAAATTTCACCATGAAATATACAATCCAATAAAGGAAAATAAGGAATCACATTGTACATTATAGACCATAAGCAATCATCGAACATAATAAACATCACTCTATATATGGATACCACAGCATATTAGATTGTAATCGCTTGTTTGGTATAAACAGCTCAAAACATCAAATTTACATCCCAAAAGTAACGTCAAAACCAAAAATGGTGATATACATCTCAATAAAGAAGAAATAATCACAAATGGAACTGCGTTATTAAGCTAAACTAACAGAAACAATAGCTGAGGGCATGTCTGGACATGCCTACGAGACACAGTTATGAATAACTAAATACCAATCCCTATAAACACAAACATAAGGCAAACTTGCTTACTTGTAGGTCAATGACTAACACCTCAGGGTAACTTCTGCAGCAAATATCACAGATAACAAGCATAAATGTCCTTTCAGCAATCGGCGCACAATAGCATTTCAGCAGACAACAGCAGTTTAACTCACGAGAGCGCGCAGTGCGAAAACAATGCACTATGTCAGAATAAAAGTCCTCTCTTAAAGGAGCCTTTACAACAGCCGCCCCCAAAGATGATAGGCATCTTTGTATCCAGGAAAGGCGACTATTAATGAGGGTATGAGGGCTAGGAACTCCAGGATCCTCTGAAGGCAATGTTGGTAGGACAACCAAGCGGGCAACTGGTCTGGTGTAGATTTTACCCTTAATCTGCATCTCTGCTGATCTGATATGCCCATCGGGACTCTTGTGTGTCTGAATGACTTCACCTACCGGCCATAAACCTCGGGGGAACTGAGGGTCAACAATCATGACGTAGGTATGCTCTTGGAGGTCAGGAGGCGAAGCTTGTCATTTCTGCCTGGTCTGCAGAGTGGGAAGGTAATCTCGGATGAATCTGGACCAGAATCAATCTGCCAGGATCTGGGAATGTCTCCATCTTCTGCGACTCAACATTTCAGATTCAGGGTAAATGACCTGGGGCAACGATCCATCAGGCCGCCCCATGAGGAGACTACTAGGGGTCACTGGGTCAATATCGTCCACATCGGAGGACACATAGCCCAATGGTTTAGAATTAAGGATAGCCTCGACTTCCAACACAATTTTCATCAGGACCTCCTCCGGAACCGACTGGGAACCCAAAACAATATACAAGGCTGACTTGGCAGATCTCACCTTCCTCTCCCATACCCGACCAAAGTGAGGGGCTGCTGGGGGATTAAAGCAGAAGTGAATCTTCTGACGAGCAAGATGACGCTGCAGGTCAGGAGCTAAGGCAGCATATGCTTCCCGCAACTCACGTTCGCCTCCACGAAAGTTAGTCCCTTGATCTGACCATAACTGGGTTGGGGTGCCTCTCCTAGCGATAAAACTCCTGAGGGCCATAAGGAAGGAATCAGTACTCAGGCTAGGGAGCGAACACCTTCTATCTCTTGGGTAGTGGTCTTGAGGTCAAGCAGCTGAAGGTGTACTGCTCTCGTGGTGAGATACTTAAAGAGAATACCCCAACGCTTCTCGATCCGTCTTCCAATTTTGATCAGGAAAGGACCAAAGCAATCCATGCCACATGAATGGAAGGCAGGCTTATAAAGCTGGACACGGGCAGAGGCTAGATCAGACATCTGAGGCACCGAAGGTTGGGTTCTCCACCGACAACATTCCGGATAGGTACGCTGAAACCGTCGAACAGCTTCACGGCCTTGCATTGGATCTTGCTCGAAAGTCTGAGGAGCCTCATCTATCTGCAGATCTCGCCATAGAAAACGGAGTAGAGTGGTCTTCAGGCAGGAGGCGAACCTGGGGGAACATCGCCTTAATATCTCTGCTTACGGCTACAGGATGTTCTCAGAAACGAAGGAGGACACCTAACAACAAGGCTCCAAGGGTAGATCCGGGCAATAAGTGCTGGTTAAGACTCTGACCTCTGTACTGATGTGAACAATTAAAGACAAGCCGGGACATCCCATTGTGGCTCACAAGGTGGTGAAGAATGTGCCAACACTCCGGGTTTTTAGGATCAGGATCAGGAACTACACAGACAGCTCCAGTCTCTTGGAGTCGACGTATCTCTGTTCGGTAGGTCTCGGCTTTCTCAGAATCTTTCAACAAATGCCACTCCCCACTGCGGAGGGTAGGCATGACTGAATCTCTCGGCGCTTTTAACAACGGCATGTCTCTACAACGAAGAAGGGGAGTGGCGAGGCGGCGAACACCTTCTATCTCTTGGGTAGTGGTCTTGAGGTCAAGCAGCTGAAGGGCTTCCTGGTCCTGCTTGGAACGAGTAACCTCTTTACTCTCACGGTAAGGAATTGTATCCAACTGCCACAATCTCTGAACGTGGTGGAGGAGCTCATCTTGGACAGAAACCAAAGAGGTAAGCAAGCACTGGGAAGGGGTGAAAGAACAGCCCATAGGGTGAACAGGACCCTGAAGTGTCCATCCCAAGCAGGTACGAACAGCAACTGGCGCTCCTGGGCCGCCCCATCGAACAGGCTCAGTAGGTGTTATAAGGTGGGGCTGGTCAGAACCAATAAGGAGCAATGGTTGGACATCGGTAAGTGTACGGATGGGAAGTCCTCTCAAGTGTCTGTACCTCCGCTTTAACTGCTCCACAGGATAGGACCGGCGCGACAGGTTAAGGCGACCAGGAGTAAAGGCATGACCGATCTGATAACTAACCTGCTGTCGGTAGAAGGGATAATTCTGGAAGGATATGGAACAACCTCGAATAACCTGAACATCATCTCTGACGGTCCGTAACGGCAGATCTTCCGGAACACCCTGAATGCCCAGGGCTTCAACTGCAGTGGAAAGCAGGATTGTTCGCTCTGATCCGTCATCCAGTAGGGAAAATGTATCCAAGGTACGATCTTCATAATGCAGATGCACTGGAACCACCTTAAGCATCACACGACCGCTAATGGAAGGTTTATCACAGAAGAACCTATCAGAGGAGAAACTCGTAAGGCAACACTTCTCCACAGTAGCAGGATCATCTGTAGTAGAAGAACCAACATTTACATCGTGCAGAGAGTGAAGATGTAAACCACGGCACAGACTACAGGGCTTCTTCAGGTCACATCAAGCAGCATAGTGGGATCTCGCACTACGCCAACAGCGATCGTGCCTACGGATCCAGGTCTTAACTTGATCAGGGGTAAGCTGGGTGAAGGAAGCACACTGACTCAGGTAATGCTCAGATGTGTCACAGAAAGGACAATAGTGCTTAGCTCCAGCAGGCTTGGCTGGCTGAACAGAACCTCTACGAGGCATAGAAGACTCAACTGAGGAAGAGGCCAGGGAAGAGGATGTTCCAACTCCATGCAGGATAGCAACGGATCTCTTGCCACCAGGTGAGCTCTTAGATATCAGTTCTGCATCGTAACTATGACACCAGGTCTCATAGCGAAGCCAATTAGAGAGGTCAATTAGGTTAGGGTTAGAACGAGGTTGACGAAACATATGGCAACGGAAATCCGCTCTCTGCTCTGAGGGTAGCTTGCTCAGAAGGCGTGCGACGTGGGAACCACAGCCCAACTCCCCTTCATGTCCTAAGGTTCTCAACAGGCCGACTAGAGACTGGACTTGGAGAGACAATTTTTGAAAGGCTTGGACATCACCTCGTCTAACATCAGGACTATCCAGGACACTAGCTATCCTCCTCAAAGCTAACTGATGTGGCTGGCCGTACTTTTCACGAAGTGCAGACATAGTATCTGTGAAGGGGGTAGGGGAATTCAAGTAAGCATCAGCTATCATCTTAGCTTCCTCGAGCTTAAGGTGATCTACTAAGATCTGGTACTTAAACAGCTCAGAACCATCTGGGGGTAGCAGGTTCTCCAAGGATTTGCGAAGACGAGTGAACTCACTAGGATCTGGATGAGTAAACTTAGGGATCGTAGGAGGGGGACCACGATACACAGACTCAGAGGAAGGGAGAACAGGGCGCACCCTTGGCTCAGCCTGAGGAAGGGAAAGTGAGTGACTATGATAGGCAGGCGCCGACTGGTGTTGGGCAGACAAGGGCATGGCACTAGGAGTGAGCAACTCTCTTAGGTCCTGAGGAGTAGGTGGCGGAGGGAACTCACCAGCCTCTGGAACACTAAGCCGAGACGGGCGTGAATGAGTAGTAGGGAGCTCAAAGGGATACTGCTGGGACTCTGAGACCACAGGCCGATAGGAAGTGGCTGCATCGTACAAATCCAGGTTACCTAACTGTCTAGCTAAGGCTACATCCGGCTCAGGCCAAGGCGGCGGAGGAAGATCAGGGAAGGGACCACCATCGATTCCAGGAGTTGACACACAGGGTTGCACTGGATTAGACCACCGTGGCTGCACTGGGGATGGCTGTTGGCCTCTGGCTTGGCTAAGGTCTGTAAGGGATTGCGCTGCTAGGACTAACTCTCGAACTTCTGCCTGAACTGCTTTCAACTCTCTCAGGTCCTCGTGGAAGGACGCATGCTCTTGGCGCAGGTGCTGTAGCTCGCTGAAGTGGGCAGAAGCAACTGAATCAGCCCCTAAAGGTGAGGAATGGAGTTGCTGAGGGCACACAGCAGGCTGAGTAGGCTAATGTCGGTATGATAGGATCTGCGAGCCATCCGGATGGACACGGTCACCACTAGGAGGGGTAACACCTGGCTTAAAGGACCGGGACCAGGCTGGTACCGGCACCTCCATAGGATTGGGTCTACCTCTGGGAAACTGCTTCTCATACTGTTCTAGGTAGGCTGGATGTCGAGTAAGTCGCTTGGGGTGAGCTCCAATTACACTCTCCTCATCAGAGTCCATCATATCAGAAAGGAACACTTATCCGGCTCGAAGGACCACAATGTTTGGGAGACTTTTGACTGTATGGATCTGATTTGTAATTAGATAAGTGAACCCCTCTGGGTGCCTGTCAGAGCACAGTTTGATAAGGATGAAGAGACAGTTGAGCAGTTTTCGATGATGTATTTATAAAGGACAATCCACAGTGGTACAGGTATTTCACAGGTAGGTATCAATTACAGGCATTAAATGCATTAGTCTGGAAAACTAGAAATACCATAAAGGATAGTGAATAACAAGAATAGCATATATACAATAATATACACCCATTGGTACATAAAGGCAGCCAAAACATCTTAAATCCTCATCAGTAACATTTCACCATGAAATATACAATCCAATAAAGGAAAATAAGGAATCACATTGTACATTATAGACCATAAGCAATCATCGAACATAATAAACATTACTCTATATATGGATAGCACAGCATATCAGATTGTAATCGCTCGTTTGGTATAAACAGCTCAAAACATCAAATTCACATCCCAAAAGAATAGTCAAAACCAAAAATGGTGATATACATCTCAATAAAGAAGAAATAATCACAAATGGAACTGCGTTATTAAGCTAAACTAACAGAAACAATAGCTGAGGGCATGTCTGGACATGCCTACGTGACGCAGTTATGAATAACTAAATACCAATCCCTATAAACACAAACATAAGGCAAACTTGCTTACTTGTAGGTCAATGACTAACACATCAGGGTAATTTCTGCAGCAAATATCACAGATAACAAGCATAAATGTCCTTTCAGCAATCGACACACCATAGCAGTTCAGCAGACAACAGCAGTTTAACTCACGAGAGTGCGCAGTCCGAAAACGATGCACTATGTCGTCTTCTTCTTCTTTTGATTTTATGGCGGGTTGCGAACCAACTTTAAAGGTGCATACCACCACCTACTGTGATGGAGTGTGAAAAGAATGAACTAAATTCTCCTATATCCTATTATATAACCCACTATTCTTAATAAATCTCATGATTGTATTGATTTGTTTTCCTGAATTTGGACCATCATTTAATAATTTGGTTCTTGTGAATTCCTGGCACCCTCCCAGATAGCAAAAAATATCGGCACGGCTTCTTTTTGCCGCCGGCCCCAAACTGTCGGCTATAGGTGCGCCCCGCTGGCGGAGATGAAACGTTTGCCGCCGAATACGTCACTCCCATTTCTTGCGAGATGCCGCCGGCGAACAGCCGCCGGGCCGCCGACTTCATTCTCTCTGGCGGTTGCCGCCGTCTAAATGAACCGCGGCCGGCTGGCGGCAAGCCGCTTTGAAATCGACCAGCCATGTCATTGGCATGAGTGGAACTGACAGCATTTTAACTTTCACATTTAAAGAGATTATAATTATTATGTGAATTATATCAAATTTTGTTGTTGTTGTTGCTCCAAAGTCATTAGGGTTTATAACAGATTTGACTCAGTCTGATTCCATGATAAGGTTTAGGAAAATACATTTAAATTACGTTGAAACTCTGAAGCGATTCAGTGATATGCCTATGTAAAATATATAGAATTATTTTAGTCACTTAAGGTGACAATTCTTTACATTTCTTTGATTTATGCACAATTGAGATGCACAAATAGTCCAAAAAGAATTCCTTTTGTAAAACTTACTTGGCAATAAATATCTTTCTGATTAGGTTTTAAAATAAATATTTCATTCATGGTATGAACAATTTAGCAGAATAAATGGATGAAGTTAGACTTTTCACCAATGCCTGAAATCAGTGAACAGTGAAAGACATCTGCAACTTGGCCAAAAGCTTGGGTATGCTTTAGATTTTTTTTATTAATTTGCAACCATGGTAATATTTATAATAAACATGAAAATCCCTGTTTTGACCTGAAAGATAAAGTGAAATATTTAGAAATATTTTGTCTCTCTGTCACCCCAGGAAATTTCGTTTATGTCTTTCATTTTTTTACAAGCTCGATTTTTTATTTTTATTTGACCTTTTACAGGTATAAGGGATTAATTTGCAATTGCGAGTTTTGCAATCTGTACAAATGTTTAAGAAAGTATTAAAGCACAAACAGAGAAGTACCTCCACCGGCCGAGAGGGGCAGTACCTAAAAAACGGAAGCAGATTTACCAACACAACAGTGGCCACTCGTCACACGATTTCAGTATTTGGAGAGGATATCCTATCTAGTCATTGACTACGATCTTTAAAGTAAGTACATTTTTCCTTTTTGTGTAACGCAATATTATGTTCATTTTTGACATTTTTAGTTCATCTTTTTCAAATATGTTCTTGCCTTACTAGTCAAGCTAGTAAGTTAGCCTTGTTTACAAAGTTTCCGTCATGTTTCTGACATAGCTAACGTTACTTAGTTTCTTCCTGGCGTTAGTTTTTTCTTTTCTTCTTTTAACTATATTTACGTATGTTTATGCCAGTGTGAGTACTACAGTATGTGGTTTAAGATAGTATTGGTCAGTCGAATAATTAACTAACTTACGTAACCAAATCCTGAAGGACAATTCTCCCGCCCACGTGGGAATGGTAACGTTAGCAAAATCTTTACGACAAGAAAGACTGATCAGTATAACTTGTGTTGTTTTCTAACTAAACATAATGATGTTTTGTTTGATTCGACAACCATGCTGCTAGTCTAGTTTAACTTACAATGTTAGCTAACACATGCTGCTTCGCCTTTTTTACTCACTGAATTCAAGCATGTTCGACATGTTGAAATGTATCGACTCGGTTACTAACGTAACCTCGGTTCCCTGAGAGGAGGGAACGAGTATTGCGTAAGTAGCTTACGCTATGGGAAAACTCCTTTTCTCGAGAATATTGAAGTCTTTATGTAAAACGCATTGCAGCTGCACAGCTGACAGCAATGAACGAAGGCAGCTCGGTCATTGGCTGTGCTGCGGCAACTTGCTCGAACCAATGACGGGGCGACTCTGAATGCGCGACCAATGAGCGCGCTTCGCGCCCGCGCGCGTCAGAGCCCGCCAAGATGGGCGTGGCCAAGAGCTATATATTGGGCGCCCCGTCATGAGAGTTCTTTAGGTTAAAACGACTGAAGCGAACTAACCAAGCACAAGCACGGCAGCTTACGCAATACTCGTTCCCTCCTCTCAGGGAACCGAGGTTACGTTAGTAACCGAGTCGTTCCCTTTCGAGAGGTCTCTCCTATTGCGTAAGTAGCTTACGCTATGGGAACACCATGCAAAACGCTGTGCGTGCTGAACTTCGCCTTATGATAGCCAGAGGCAGGTGCCTGAGCTAAAAAAGCAAAGTTATCATCCAACTAGCCGGCAGAGGCGAGCTTTATATGTGGGAAAGAATACAGAGCGGCTAGAAGGCGCTCAGTGTGACACAAGCACATACATAATCTAGATACGAACTCGTAGTTCAACTAGCATCATGCTGATAGTACATTGGAATGCAGTGTCGGGACCTGTAGGTTGTAGAACCTGATAAATGTGGACGGTGAGGCCCAGCCTGCCGCTGCACAAATATCCTCGATCGGTATCCCGCTCGACCATGCCCAGGAAGAAGCCACACTCCTGGTGGAGTGTGCTTTGACTCCCCAGGGGCATTGAAGTCCCTTAGCTTCATAAGCCAGCGCTATAGCTTCAACTATCCAGTGAGAGATTCTCTGCTTTGAAACGGCGGAACCTTTCGTACGGCCGCCAAAGCATACAAACAGTTGTTCTGTCTGTCTGAATAGGGCAGAACGCTCCAAATACACTCTGAGAGCCCTAACGGGGCAGAGTAGATTAGCGTCGTGTTCGTCTGCTGGGGACGATAGCGCAGTTAGGGAGATAACCTGTGCTCTGAAGGGAGTGGTGAGCACTTTAGGAATATACCCATGTTTCGGTCTAAGGACGACCCTGCAGTCGTTAGGTCCGAATTCTAGGCAGGCAGCGCTTGTCGAAAGCGCGTGCAGGTCGCCCACTCTCTTGACCGAGGCGAGTGCCAGCAAGAGCGCAGTCTTGAGCGAGAGCTGTTTAAGGTGCACGGTTCGGAGTGGTTCGAACGGAGGCCCTTTAAGAGCGTCTAGGACAGTAGCTAGGTCCCAGATCGGCACTGAGGGGGGGCGTGAAGGGTTCATCCTCCTAGCGCCCCTTAGGAAACGAATAATTAGGTCGTTTCTTCCCAATGGACGTTCCATTACAGGGTCGTGTGATGCTGTGATGGCCGCCACATATACTTTGAGCGTGGAGGGGGCGCGGCCCGCCTCCAGAAGCCCTTGTAGAAAAGCGAGTACGTTCGTAATCTCGCATGTTTCAGGGTTCAGGCCCTTGGCATTACACCAGACACTGAACACTTTCCATTTCTGGGCATATAAGCGTCTCGTGGAGGGCGCCCGCGCCTCAGCGATGGTTTTTAGTGCTCCGCTCGTGAGGTTCCTGGGAACCCGTTGAGGGGCCATGCATGAAGGGCCCACAGATCGGGGCGGGGATGAAATATCATCCCGTTGGCCTGACTGAGGAGGTCTGGCCTCAGTGGAATCGGCCGTGGTGCAGATTGCATTTGCATCAGATCTGGAAACCATGTTTGGTTCTTCCAGAGTGGGGCTATCAGCAGCACTGCGTCTTTCTCCTCTCTGACCCGACTGATGACCTGCGGTAGCATCGCGATCGGGGGAAAGGCATATAAGGGACGGCTCGGCCAGCTCTGGGCGAGCGCATCCATGCTTTTCGTGAAGAAAAGAGGGCAGTGCGCGTTCTCCTTGGAGGCGAAGAGGTCGATCTCCGCTTTGCCAAAGGTTTTCCATAACCAGTGAATCGTCAGCGGGTTGAGAGCCCATTCTCCTGGGAGAATTTTGTCTCTGGATAGCATGTCCGCCCCCTGGTTCAGGGCACCTGGCACATGCGCTGCTCTCAGCGAGCGCAAGTTGTGCTGGGACCATAAAATGAGTCTCCTGGCCATTGAATGCATGGAGCTCGACCTGAGTCCACCCTGGCGATTTATGTACGATACTACCGTCATGTTGTCCGTTCGGACCAAGACGTGTTCGTTTCTCAGCTGTGGGAGCAGGGCTCTGAGAGCCAAAGCGACCGCTTTCATTTCCAGACAGTTTATGTGTAGGCGCTTCTCCGGGTTTGACCAAAAGCCGGAGACAGGCCTGCCCTCGTAAAGGGCCCCCCAACCTATTTTGGAGGCATCTGTCGTTATCATCTTTCTCCTTGTGTTCACACCCAGACTCACGCCTGACTGGTACCAGTCGGCGGCTTTCCAGTGCGTCAGGGCTTTTATACAGCCGTGGTTCGCTCTGATTAAAAGGTGGCCCGAACGCCACGCGTGAGTAGGGACGCGGCTCTTGAGCCAGCGTTGGAGAGTGCGCATATGCAACAATCCTAGCTGGAGTACGGCCGATGCTGAGGCCATGAGACCGAGCATCCTCTGAAACCGCTTGACGGGGGCGAGCGCGCCCGCCCTGAATGATGTTGCAAGGCGCCGGATGGTGAGCGCGCGCTCTGATGAGAGACGCGCTGTCATTTGCATCGAGTCTAGAACTATTCCCAGGAAAGAAATCCTCTGGCTGGGAGATAGTATGCTTTTTGCAAAATTGATTCTTAGACCCAGGCATTCTAAATGGCTGATAATCCAAGATCTGTGTGTTATTAACTGACTCTCTGATTGTGCTAGAATCAGCCAATCGTCGAGATAATTCAGTATTCGCACTCCCCTTCGCCTTAGGGGGGAAAGTGCTGCATCCATACATTTCGTGAATGTACGGGGAGCCAGGGACAGGCCGAACGGAAGTACTGTGTACTGGTACGACTGTCCCTCGAAAGCGAATCTCAGAAACGGCCTGTGATGAGGCGCTATTGGAATGTGAAAGTAAGCATCTTTCAGATCCACTGAGAGAAACCAATCTCCTGGGCGTACTTGCGCGAGGATATGCTTGGTTGTTAACATTCTGAACGAGCGAATCATTAGTGCTTTGTTCAGGTGTCTGAGATCTAGGATGGGGCGGAGACCGCCATCCTTTTTCGGGACGAGAAAATAGCGGCTGTAAAAACCTGCCTCGCTCAGAGAGGGGGGAACAGTTTCCACAGCGCCCTTTTCTATTAGTTTGCGCACCTCGGTGCGTAGAACATGTGAGCACTCTTTTCTCACTTTCGTCTCGACCACAGTCGTAAAACGTGGTGGTCTGCGAGCGAACTGGAGCGAGTATCCGTGCTTTACTATATTCAATACCCATTTCGGCATATCTGGAATATTTTCCCATGCCGCTGCGTGTACAGATATGGGCTGAATACAGGCTAGGGGCGGGCCGCTGTGACGCAGGGACCCGGCCAGCGAATCGCCTGAGCTCATAGCTCTCAGAGGCGCGGGCGCGCGCTGAGCAGCTGAGTGAATGGGCGCGTGTGTGATTACAGCAGCGCGCGCTGTGTCTGTAAAACTCGCAGCCTGGGCTGGGGTTGTGTTTGACACTGTAAGGACAGTGTTTATAAGTGGGGGTGCATAAACAGTGGTAGGCACACGCGTCACTTTTATAATGTTTCCCGCTTTTACTGGGGATGAATTTATAACTGTGTGAACAGTGCTTGTGTGTAGTGGTGCGTACATGACCGTAGGCACGTGATCTACATTCATGGGGTGCGCAGCTTGAGCTGGGAATGAATTTGGCACTGTTTTGACAGTACCTGGGAATGCACACCTTGTGGACATGTGAACCCTTAGTGACACAGGCAGAAAAAGACTCTTTTTGTGTTTTCTGTGCGTCGCCGTAAAAACGGCGTTTGTTTGCAGGTGAGCGAGCTCTGTGACTGGCCCATTGACTGCTGTATGAACATATCCAGCCGCCTGTAAGGGGACTGGGTAATGCTTGAGCTTTTGCAGAGAGAGTGGTCCGGCTTTTGCGAGACACGCACTCTCTCTTTTCATTCTTGTGGCTAGAACGGCTTTCGAGGCTCGGGGTTCAGCACAATCTTGGGCCGAGGACCCCGTCGCTCAGAAGGCGGCTTGCGGTTGTGAGAGCGCGAGCGGCGTCGAGCGTCAGCCTGAGGCGCGGGCTGAGAGGCGGTGGGGGCTGTTCTAGCCCGCTGCGGCTGCGGCGGCCTCTGTCTGCTCTGCGATGAGCTGGAGCGCTTGGGCAGGAAATGCCGCATAGCTTGTGAAGCATTCTGGGCCTCAGTGAAGCGTTCGGCGAAACCCTTAACCGCCGGTCCAAACAGCCCGCTGGTGGAGATAGGCGCGTCGAGAAATGGCGCCTTATCCGCGTCCTTCATCTCAGTCAGAGTCAACCACAGATGGCGCTCGAGAACAGTCAAATTAGCCATGGCACGGCCGATAGACTGGGCGGTGGCCTTCGTGGCTCGCAGGGCTATGTCAGTCGCGCTACGTAGGTCCTTAAAGGCTTCGGGTTCGGGGCCAGACTCGTCCATAGAGCGGAGAAGCTTGGCTTGGAACACTTGAAGTACCGCCATAGAGTGAAGCGCTGATGCAGCTTGGCCGGCGGCGGCGTAGGCGCGACCGGCGAGAGCTGAAGTAGTGCGGCAGGGCTTCGAGGGGTGGGAAGCTTTGGCTTTCCATCCGGTGGTGGAGGGCGGGCAGAGATGATTGGCCACGGCCTCCTCGAGGGGCGGTGTTCCCTCGTAGCCTCTTTCCTTCCCGCCGTCCACAGAGGAGAGCGAGGAAGAAAAAGAAGGCTTTAGGCGCGCAGAGTGGGGGGCTTTCCACGACTTGGTGAGTTCGTCGTGAACTTCCGGGAAGAAGGGAGAAGGCCTTTGCCGAGGGGCCTGCTGGCGCCCCTGCAGAAAACACTCATCCAGTCGGCTCCGGGTTGGTTCTTCGGGAGAAGACCAATCGAGCCCGAGGTCTTCCACGGCCTTAGAGAGAACGCGGATAATCTCGCTATCCATGGTGGAGCCCCCGCTCGCGCTAGCTAGCGTCGACGGGGCGGGGTCGAGAGTGGAGCCCGGCCAGTCGTCCGATGCAGCATCGATTGACAAGCTGTCATCCATTCCCCCGTCGTCCTCGGACGCGCCGAAAGTCACAAGGCCCACCGCTCTGCTAGAGGGGTGTGGGTCCGGCTGGGTGAACTGAACCGGCGGTGGGGAAGGCAAGAGCGGCGGTGAAGCACGCGGAGACTGGCTCGGCGTGACGTCACTGAGCTCAGGTTCAGGAAGCCTCTGTGAGCGGCGCTTTTTCTTAGTGCGCGGCTCGAACAGAGGGATGGCGGCGATGGGCTCGCTCACGGCGAAAGCGGCGAGGCGAGCCCGCAGTGCGGAGAGACCCAGGTCGTCACATTCAGGGCATCCGCCCTTGGTCAAAGCAGCTTCTGCGTGGTCCCGGCCCAGGCAGCGAGCGCAGATGATGTGACGATCCCCGTCCGGGAGAAGGTCTCTGCACGACGCGCAGGAAGGCATTTGAAACAACGCCTTGGAAAATTTGCTCTTTTACAAGTGTCGCAGAGCGAACAGATGTAAATACTTGCGTGAGCAGTACGCCGGATGGCTCAGTAGGATCGCGTTAGAAGGCGGCTGAAGGTGCCGACGTCCTCGTAGCAAATCCCGCTGGTATGCTTTTCGACGGCGAAGCTTCAATAATCCGGAGGATCCAGCGAAGAAGGTGTTCGCTGAAGGAGATTAAATCTAAAGAACTCTCATGACGGGGCGCCCAATATATAGCTCTTGGCCACGCCCATCTTGGCGGGCTCTGACGCGCGCGGGCGCGAAGCGCGCTCATTGGTCGCGCATTCAGAGTCGCCCCGTCATTGGTTCGAGCAAGTTGCCGCAGCACAGCCAATGACCGAGCTGCCTTCGTTCATTGCTGTCAGCTGTGCAGCTGCAATGCGTTTTACATAAAGACTTCAATATTCTCGAGAAAAGGAGTTTTCCCATAGCGTAAGCTACTTACGCAATAGGAGAGACCTCTCGAAAGGGAACTAGCTACAGTAAATCGCCAATGCTTTACAACTAGAAAGAAAGCTTTACATCTAGAAAGTTTAACTTTTGGTGTTTATATATATATATATATATATATATATATATATATATATATGTATATGTGTATGTGTTTATATATATATATATATATATATATATATATAATGTGTATATATGTGTTTATATGTATATATGTGTGTGTATATGATTGTGTTTGTCTGAACATGGTTTTCTGTTGATCCACTTGTGAAAATGACTCGTTTTTTTGAAGGGGTGAGCATTTTAATGTTATTGATTTTGCCTGGAAATTAATCAAAAAGTATACTTTATGCAAAATGTTCTTCTATTTTAGATGGTTCACATTGTTCAGTTTATCAACGAGGAGGATCTGCCATTTGCAGTGGTTCCGCAAGAGTGGCTCAGCGAGAGCATGTGCCATTGGCCCCCATTTAATCTCAGCAAAAAGACGAAGGCAACAATTTAGCCATCCTCTGCACACCTCCACACAGCACCTGGGAGAAACATCATTTTAAGTTCATGAAGGGAGCAGGTAAATGGGTCTGACTTGTGTATTTGATTTTCCTGTATTTCATCTGTGTAATTTATTTTCTGTTTATTGTGGATAACTGACTCTTTCATTCATTATTCCCTACTCTAGAATCTTGGAAGTCTCAAGAAAAAAAAAAACTCTAGAAAGATGCATCGATTCCAGAAAACCAGAAAAATGCTGAACTGGTATGTAAAATCTATTGCTGTGATGCTGGATTTGTGATCCTGCCACTAAACTATACCATTTGTTAGATTTTCAAATTTCTGTTTCCTCTTTCTCGCAACCAGGTTTCTCCCCAGTAATCCAGACTCCACTTCACAGAGCCAAGAGTTTGAGTACAAGTAAGTGATGTTATTTGTGAAGTTTTTTTGTCTTGGAAACTATTGCTTCTATTTGATGTCGGCATGAACCGGAAGTTACAAACGACTTCTCTCCAGTGTTGTGACGTATTTAAAAGTGAAACGGTATATTGAACGGAGGGCAGGGTTTTACTCTAGCGCTCCTCTTCTCCATCTCTGCTCATAGCACGGTTTGAGGGGAGTTGCCACGCCCTCGCACCATAGCACATGACCGGAAGAGAAGAGAAGTCGTTTCGAGGGGGGAGGGAAGGGTAATGTATTTGATTAAAGATTATAAGGCTACATGAATTTTAAAAGAATAATGAAGTGCACAGATAAATCATTTATAATAAACACTACAATATTAAATATAAAAATACGAATTGTAAAATCTTACTTCAAGAGCAGGTGAAACAAGTTCAACAAACAATGTTGAAGATGTTTGCTTGCACTGAGCAATTAGGCACAACTTGCAAACAGCACCTGTGGTTGTCGGTTTAATTCCCACTGGGGCTACCTGTACATGTAGTGGACCTAGATATAAAGTAAAATTTAAGATTGTATACTGCATATATTACAGTCTGAATCCTTAGCCTTTCACATTTTTTATTTATTTATGAGAAGCTTCAGAGAAATGTAATTTGTAACACTTTTTTGGATTTTCAGCTTGGTGTAGGGGATAAAGCATGTTTTAGAGACATGTTCCTGAAGACCATTGTTCAAAGTAAGTTGGATATTTTTTTTAGATTTAAGTAGATGTGTATGTCCTATTGTCCTCATGCAATTCAAATTAAATGACAGATCTGTATTTTCTATATTAGCCATCCGGAAGGACCCGGCAACCCAGGATGCACTGATGAGGCGGTCCAGGTTAACGTTACGCGTTACCTGAAAGGAGCATCTGACCGTGAAGGCAGAAAAAGGCGCCGCACAGCTGAGAGGGACCCACAGCCGACCACTTAAAACTAGACTGACTACTGACACCCCAGAATCACTGACAACTGGAATCCTTTCTTTATCTTGCAGTCAGTAGAATCAAGACCCCTAAAGAAGTCAGAAGTGTCAGACTACACTCACTCACTGTGGAAATTACTTTCTTTTTTTCTTTTTCAAATAAAGCTTGTAAATCCTTGTGCCACAGGTCAGCATTGCCGTTATAATGGCCTATTCTACTCCAGAGCTTTACTATAAATTACTACCACTTATCATATTGTTAGAAATGGCTTGTAAATGTAGTTATACTTTTATTTATTTGGTATCTTGCACATTATTTGGTATCAAATATCCTCTTTACTTGTCATAATGTTTACTGGTAATTTTTTACCCTAGAGCTGTCCTTTTTATATGAACACTTATTGTGTTGTAATTTGCTTGTAAGGCTGTTTAACCAAAATTGAATTGGAAACCTGCATGTTAGTATATTGATTTATTTATTTTTCTGTTATGTTTCAGTGATCTGAAATATCTTGTTTAAATGACAGTTACTGTACTTTGAAATGTGGAATAAAAATGCCAATTGTAAATTTGTCTGGTTTGAGCAATCATTATTCTTGCTAAACTGCATGCTATAAATAAAAAAATATATATATAGCCAGAATAAGCGGCGGCAGAGCGCTCGAAAATAGCGTTTGCCTCCGGCGGGCCGCGGAAGGACGGCCTTCAATATAAAGGCGGCGGAACGGCGGTTGGCCCGCGGGCCGGCCGCTTAACGAAGGCGGTATGAAGGCGGCTGCCGCTTTTAAAAAGCGGCTGCAGCCGGCGGTGAGCCGTCCAACGTGTTTGCGATGTCGCCATTCTGACGCTTCTACTGCCGCCGGAGAACCGACGGTGGTCCGCCGACTCATTGCTATCTGGGCTACTGCTTGCAATTCTTCCTTAAGAATCCTCCTTTCTTTATTATAAGCCTTGCATTTCATCAATACATGTTCTACTGTCTCCTCTATTGAACATACTTCACATAAACCTGTGTTATGCTTCCCTATAATGTGTAAAGTATGATTTAGATTTGAATGTCCTGTTCTTAGATGTGTGAAAATAACTTGTTCTCTTCTACTTAAGTTGTGGATTATATTGCCTCTCTTTATGTTTTATGCCGGCCTGTATGACACGAGTCCCAAACTGTCTGCCATTTCTTATTGCATGCTTCTAAAATAAAACGTTTCCTTCTGCTCTACTGAGTGAAATGTTTATATTTGGTTCTTTCATTTTTAATGATTCTTTGGCTATTTTGTCTGCTTCTTCATTACCCTGAATTCCCATGAATTGATAAATTAGGAAATTCCAGACAGTCTGTTTCGGGGGTGACCAGACACTGAGAGGACAAAAGGACCTCTCTGGAGATTACCATTTGAACTGGCCTTCATGCACCATTGAGACGAAAGTCTCACCTCCGAACCAACTTCATCTACATCTCCCCTCACCCCCACCTGAATGCACCCTAGAAAATGTAGTTTTAATGTGAATGATTATCACAGAGTATTTTCATGTTTAGTATTATTTAAAATGTCACAGTGCGACTGGTACAAATGTCCTATTTCCAAATAAGTAAAAGAAAGGGTAATAAGGTTTTTGAGATTTTATGGATAACTAGCACACAAGGAGGTGTTGGCCTCTAGACAAAGGGTCTCCCTACACCCAGAGGTGCTACCTCTGAATGCAAATGTCTCACTGTTAGCAAATGGTTACTAGCAGGTAAATTTCCACTGTGAATGATGTTTAGATCTGAAATGAGGTCTGGGTATATAATGAAACGCAGCGAGAGCTCGGGGCCTTTTTCTGTACTTCAGATCGGTCCGTGAGGCTGAGAGGAAGACCTCTCAGCCTCATGTATTTCTTAAAGTCGGGTTTGCATCTTCTCTCTATTCCAGAGCATTTGATGTTTTGTATCGATTATCTTTGAATTGATTATGAAATTGGCATGATACTTTTACCTGACATAATAAATTGTTACATTTGATTATTTTAACTGACTCTGACATTGTTTTCATTGAAGAGTTAAACGGAATAGTCAAACATTCGCTCACTTTTAGTGAGGCACAGATATTATTAAAACCTTTCATTTATGGAGTCAGATGAAGTAACGAGTAAATACATATGAGAACATGTATTGCATATAACCAAAAATACTTTGCCACGAGAAAAGACAGTAACACGCAGAGACCTTCACCTGTATTATTGGAAACCCTCATTGGACCAATAAACAGGCTTACAAAGTGGTGACCTCGACATGATCTCGCATCACAAGCGAGTAACGTCTTATCCAGCAAAGTATTGGGATTTTGAAATCAACTTGAGGTTTGAACATCTTCTCTTTCTTCCGCCGTTATGGTAAGTCAACTTTTTCTGCCCTTTTTTAGAAGTGTTGAGAAAATGTTGTTTGCATTGTTACGGATCGGAAAGCCATTTGTTTAGTCCGGAACTGAAACACGTGAGGACGTGATAGTGGCGGCGCAGATGAAGAATGAAAACCCTTGTTAATAGATTTTAAAGATATCCTTGTTTGCCTAAGCAAAGAGAAACGAAACCTAAAATTTGAAAACATCTTCCAAATTATATTCTATTATTCGATTAAGATCTGTAAATTTGAGCCTCAAGATTTAAAGTCAGCATGTTTTTTCCATTGTTGCATGGCCTTGTTGAAACAAACGAGCAACACGTGATTAAAAATGAGCAAACAACAGAAAGAAAATTCTAAGTTTGTAAACAATCGGAAAACATGTGATTTTATTTAAAAAGGCAAGTCGATGCATTTGTTTATGAAAAGCAATTTGGGAAAAAATAGGATTGTATGATCACAGGTTAAAATTTAGATTTCAAGGCTAAGCTAAATGCTATGACCATGCGTCAGATTCCAAGGCTAAGCTAAATGCTATGACCATGTGTCTTCCAAAAACGATTAACAGGATATGGGACTAAAAAGCACGCAATAATTATGTTTGTATTTTTGGATTTGTAATTGTGCTTAACACATTGTGCTCATAGAACACACTTTATGGTTGTTTGTGCTACTATATGTGCACATAGGCTAGTTTATTCTTTGAAACACATGATTACTTAACTGTAAGTGTTGGTTGTAGCACTTAGGTTAAGGCTGTAGATGACATGCATTCTAGGCCATGTATCTTGTGAATACGGTGTAAACCTGTCTATGAGAAATTTGTTTGCCTCCTTGTACAGGAGCATAGGATTGCCATGTGGTTACAATGTGTTTTCACAGTGCATTTGAAATCTACAAAAGAGAAACAACAAACGCGCATCTCATTAATCCTGAAACAAAAATCCTTTCACGTTTGAACTAATTCTGGATTGCTCTGAAATTATTTTTCAAAATAGATTACCGGATTCGTATATTTCCACAAGTTTGCGCCAGACATTAGTGATGACTAATACTGAATATCAGATTCAAGTGTACTTGAATGAGGGAAACGAGTTATTTCCGTCCAGAATCAGCAAAATGCTCTTTGATCAACCTGGATTCGGGTGCGTTCCATAACCTCTGTTCTAATTTAATGTTCTATTAGATCATGACCTCTACTAATTGAAACAATTAATTTAAGTTCCTGAGGTGGCATTCAAGGGGGCTATTCAAGTGTCTGTTATTGTGTACGTGTGAATACGGCACATCTCAGATATTTAGCCAATTACCTCTGTTTTGATAAGTCAGACTGGCGAGATTGTGTCGTGCATCCTTAGAAGAAGGACTGCAAAGTGATATAGTTTCCTGATCTATAAACGAAAAATATAAAGTAAGAGAAAATAGAATATTCAAACGTTAAAATGGCCACGTTGCCTTTATGTAGTCTTTAAAAAGACTAAATTAAACGAACAGGCATTTGAAATCTACATCAGAAACCGCGAATGTGCTTCTAATCAGCCCTGAGCAAAGAAACCTTTTCATATTCAAATGTATTGACATGAGAATGAGCAGAGATTTGACCATGTGTTTAGCATGTGCTTGCGGTCATTGGGTGTTAACAACAACAGAATTCCTCATTGGCTATCAGCCTGGCCGTTGTTGTACATACAATGCACTGACCAGTACAGCTTTGACACTTTGACAACTAAGTTGTTCCAGAGACTCTTTAGAGACCAGAAACAATATAATTTAATTTATATTCCTCTTAATATAATATAATTGTATTATAGCTCAAATTATAATATACATTATATTGTAATCGCCAAGCAGGGCATTAATTGGAGAAGTGTGACATGAATCCTTTCAATTCGATTTCGTTGCCCTGCTACCCAGTGCCAAAGGGGGGAGGGGATGTGCTTTTATTTTTTGCCTTTACAAATACACAACCAGAAGTGTGGCACAGGTAATAGCAAACCAAATCATCCTTAACTGGGACGCACCAACTAAAATTGAATCTGATCAGAGAAGTAAATTTACAAGGAGGGTGTGAACAGAAGTATCACAGCCTTTTGCATGTCACAAGAGATCTGCACACGTATGAATGACACCACAGAAAAGCAAATGCTAAGCAGGCAACGCCGAAACAGGTGAACTAATTTCTGCCCACAGATCTGACTGTAAAGAGAGCAACTTTGAAATAAAGCCATGGGCATCGACCCATTTGATCTCATAACAATATGAGTGAGAAAAACTCTGGTTAATCCAGAAAATTTCCCCAGCAGAACTGGGAGCTCTAATGCTCATGACACAGCAGACTGTGAAGGCTCAACTGCAGAAGCAGCTTTTAGGTGTCACACACTGCACAGAAACAACAGCAATAATTCAGACCTGGTCAATGAAACTCGGTTTCATGTGACAACTGGAATTAAAATTGCAATGGACATGATAATGGAGAAAGGAGAAGAATTCCACATGTCTGAATTTGAAACTGTTGAAAACATCAGAATTAACTGTGGTTCTCTCTGCATTTGTTTCTGTCTCAGGTGTATTACTGCAATTCCTTGAAGGACGGATGCCAGGATGGGCCGGACCCAACCTGCATCAGAGCCAGGACAGCGGGATTGTTAGAACATAACCTAAGACTCGGGAGATGGGTGAAAAGACACTTCAAGAGGCCATTAACATTACACAATAGCACACCACTATATAAGCATGGCCTCCCAGTATAGAACTGGAACTAAATTTACAACACAATTATTATAGATTAGATTCCACCCATCTCCTAGACATGAACACTGAACACACTCCTCCATCACTACACCATCACATCACCATCACCTGGAATAGATCAAGTCTATCCAGGCTGAACACTACACATACTAAGAAGATCACCTCACTAAAGACCTATTGTACATCTTCACACTAACAGATCCGGATAGCTTCACACATATAGGATGGTAGAGCTGATCCAATGATGACAGTCTAACAGACGCACATAGCATACGCTATTCGCAACACTCACACAAAAACACTGTAATATACATATGAATGGCCACAGTCACAAATCGATGATGCAAATTATAAGCAGAGACAGACCTGCTATTCAATTTTCAAAATGTTAAAATTTTCTGATTGTTGTTAGGGTGGTTGGAAAATCGGAGGGCCCCTGATTTCTCAACATACCACTAATAACAAAAACATCATAAAAAACGGATAGATCTGAAGAATGAGCGCTTCGATCAATTACAAAATTTACAATTTAACCCTTTCATCGACTGTGACTTAGCCAGAACACACACTCTCATACACAATCTCTCTATATCTCTCTCTCTCTCCCACACACACTCACACTCACTCACAACTATTGCAAGGAATGAACTATCTACATTATTGAATGATTAAGCATGTCCCAAGTCACTTAGATCTGCAGAGGTGGCTTGCATTAGAAGATTCCTGAACACAGTGATTATATATATATATATATATATATATATAGTTATTTCTTCATAATTTTCGATTGAATATTATTATTGCATGATTTATTGATGCATAGGATATATTTGATTGTTTAGATTACACCGACCTCTTGCTGCATTTCCTTTGAATAATTCAGACCAAGAATATTTATAATTCCACTACAATTTAACTTCATCACAGTGGTAATGGAGAATTGGATATTTAAAATGAGACCACCTTACCATTCAGGACTTTTAGAAACACTCGAGACCATATGTACCAACCGCACTTGCTGACATGAACCCATCTATTGTTTTGTTTTTTGTTTTGTTGCATTGTGTTCGTATATATTTCCTCATGGCTTCAAGTTCATAAGTGCTCAATCGTGAAGTGGACATTTAAGACGATTTTCAGGTGTCTCATACGAGGCAGTGCGGAACCAAGGAGAACGCCTTCATCCATCGAGGTCTGCCCAGACAACCGCACTGCTGGAGGTGACAGGATTGGTCAAGAGGGTCAGATTATCGTCATGGGAAAGGTGCCAGAGAAGCAGAAGTTTCTCTATGAAGGAATGACACGTCGACTGAACAAGTCACAAAGGTCCAGATTGACTTTATGAACTTTGCTCACATTCTAGGCTGAAACGCAAGAAGAAAACCTGAACGCATTCATCCACCTGCTGAACTCAAGCTACATACACCTGGTGAGACCAGGCGTTCTGCAGGTGAACACAGTCATCTGCAAGCTTCTACAGATACTAACATTGAAAAGACAATTTTTCAGTGACATCTCAAGGATTACAACAGACGTTTATAAGTGACTCCATAGGAGCTCATTTGAATTTGACCCACGGAGTCAAGGAGGGAACTGTAAGAATTGATAAATTAGGAAATTCCAGACAGTCTGTTTCGGGGGTGACCAGACACTGAGAGGACAAATGGACCTCTCTGGAGATTACCATTTGAACTGGCCTTCATGCACCATTGAGACGAAAGTCTCACCTCCGAACCAACTTCATGGCTGAGAGGAAGACCTCTCAGCCTCATGTATTTCTTAAAGTCGGGTTTGCATCTTCTCTCTATTCCAGAGCATTTGATGTTTTGTATCGATTATCTTTGAATTGATTATGAAATTGGCATGATACATTTACCTGACATAATAAATTGTTACATTTGATTATTTTAACTGACTCTGACATTGTTTTCATTGAAGAGTTAAACGGAATAGTCAAACATTCGCTCACTTTTAGTGAGGCACAGATATTATTAAAACCTTTCATTTATGGAGTCAGATGAAGTAACGAGTAAATACATATGAGAAAATGTATTGCATTTAACCAAAAATACTTTGCCACGAGAAAAGACAGTAACACGCAGAGACCTTCACCTGTATTATTGGAAACCCTCATTGGACCAATAAACAGGCTTACACCCACGTGTGCTGGAACCCACATAAATCAAATTATTATTCCCACCTGTCGTAAACTGTATAACCTATTCAGGATTTCTGTTAAAATATCAGTTCTCTTTGTTTCCAGTGATTGTAAACTCCCAAGAACTGCCATTGAGTCAGAGCATATTATTACCTTATCAGGTCTAACTTCATAAACCCACTCTAGTGCCATTAGAATAGCTGTCCTCTCTGTATATACTGATGTGCCGTCTGTTATCCTTCCAGCTTTCCTCACCTTAAACTCTGGAACATAGAATGTAGTCCCTGTCCTTCCAGTCTCTATACTCTTTGAACCATCTGTATATATTTGAAGAAATGAGTAGTGTGAGTTTTTAATATACTCATTAACATATTTGTTTATACTACCCACTTTGTCCATTTCCCTTCTGTTCTTGTGTAGATTTATATCAATGTCAGGTTGAGCTAGTATCCAAGGTGGAATTGGGGATATTATTACTATTGGTGCAAATGATTTTGAATCTAGACCATGTTCATTAACCCACCCTTTTATTTTCCATGCAAAGCCTTTATCTGTTGCATTTAAAATTTCCCAGCAATCATGCAGGACTTCCCTTACAGGATGATTATCTCTTTGTCCCTGTAAATGTATCCAGTATGCCATAGCCAATTTTTGTCGTCTTATAAATAATGGCATTTCTGATGATTCTACTTGTAACGCTGCAATGGGTGTGGTTTTAACTGCTCCTAAAATGATTCTTAATGCTTTAGCTTGCATGACATCTAGTTTAACATCGTTGATGATGCTGACTCATAAACAATGCATCCATAATCTAATGTTGATCGCATAAGACCAATATAAATGCTCTTTAATGACTGTTTGTCAGCACCCCAATCTTGTCCTGCTACTGCTCTCATTAAATTTAAAACTTTACCACATTTCTTTAATATATAGTCTATATGGTCCTTCCAGATTAATTTATCATCAAACCACAATCCTAGATACTTAAATGTTGACACTTTCTCTAAAGAAGACCCATATAATTTTAACATTTTATTCTCTTTAATTTTCTTCCTAGCTCGTAAATATCTGGTAACATGTTTTAGAAATTGAGAATTTGAAACCCCATTCTAATGACCATTTTCCAACTACTTCTATAGCTTCTTGTATTTTATCCATATTATAAGATATATTCCTTCCTCTTTTCCACATTATTCCATCGTCTGCATATAAGCCAGTATTAATTCCCAGGGCCACTTTCCCAAAAATATCGTTAATCATAATATTAAATAATATAGGTCTAATCACACATCCCTGAGGTGTTCCATTTTCCACACTTATAGTTTGAGATACTTCCCTTTCCACTTGAACTTGAATCGTTCTATCAAATAAAAAACTTAAAACCCAATTAAACATTCTTCCTTCTATTCCAATTCTCTTCATTTTTATAAGTACTCCCTCTTTCCATAACATGTCATATGCCTTTTCCATATCAAAGTAAACTGACACTAATCCCTCTTTGACTGCTATAGCTGTCTTTACATCGGTTTCCAGCTTTACTAATGCATCTAATGTTGATCGACCTTTCCTAAAACTATATTGATTAGGTGCCAACGCTCCCTTACTGTCAAGTACATAAATTAGCCTATTTACAATAATTTTTTCCATCAACTTGCATAAATTTGATGTAAGCGCAATTGGTCTGTAATTCCCTGCTATCGATGCATCTTTCCGTGGTTTAGCTATTGGAATTATTATTGCATGTTTCCATGACTTTGGCATTCTTCCTTCTACCCATATCTTATTATATAAGTCCAAAAATACTTTAAGAATTCTGTCATTTGCTTATTTGAGCATAATATAATAAATTCCATCTTGTCCAGGAGCCACTTGTATTATCCTGAGTAATACCCTTTTAAGTTCCCATATTTCAAAGTCAGCATCTAATGCTCCTTTTCCATCAGGTCTTTTAATATATGTCTTGATGTTGATTCAAAATTTCCTGTCTTTTCATTCTATAATTCTCATCTAGATTTTATTTACTATGTTCTTTCTGAAAGTTTTTAACTAATAATTCTGTCATGTCCTTTTCTGTGATAGCTGTCCTTCCTTCTCCTGAGATTACTGGCATATTTCTGGTTTTATATATTCCAATCATCTTCTGTAACATTTTCCATACCTCTCCTTATTCAGTTTCCTTCCCTATGGAATCACAATATTCTCCCCAGTATTTATTTTTGCATGTTTAATTGTCCTTCTAGCCTTTGCTCTTTCCCTCTGATATTTTATTACTGCTTCAGGTGTCAATGTTCTTTTCAGAATTTTAAATGCTTTATTCTTGTTTCTAATTGAATTATTGCATTCATCATTCCACCACGGAACAGCTTTCTTCCTCCTATTTCCTTCAACTTTTGGTATACTTTCTTCTGCCGCTTTGACCAAACTCAAACTTAGTTCCCTTTCGTTGTCACTCCGAGTTACGTCGGATGACGACGAATGGGGTTTCGCTTAGAAAGCCTATCAACTTCGAGTATTACAAAACGAGCCAATGGCAAAGAAATGCCATGGGTCTGCGGAACTTGCATGGCGTATCTCTGACCCACCTTGTGGGTATGAAAGGAGGACGCCGGCAACAGGCAGATATGTTTTCGCTTCGGAGCCAAGTGTAATTCTTCACTCCTTAAGCTATCTCTGATTGTCAGCTTCTTACGAGACGAGCAACTCTCCAGTGTTGGTGTGACGGCGATCTCCCGGCGAGTGCACACTTCCTGCTTATCTGAGCGTGGTTTGCCAGCGAGTGTGTTCTCCGCGGGCGCTTCAGCACTGAGTTTCTCTCACAAAAAGAGCTTGCACGCGGCACGTCTTTTTAAAGATGCCTCGCCCGTGCACTTCTGGTTGCGGTTGACTGGTGTCTGACTCTGATGGGCACGAGCGCTGCTTGGTGTGTTTGGGCTTTGATCACGCTAAAGCAGCGCTCGTGGATGAGTCATGTTCTTTCTGTGGGAACATGACCATCGCAACACTTAGATCGAGACTCAAGGATCTCTCAAGAGTGAGAGTCCCCTCATCCACACCCCGATCTAGCGCCTCCTCGAGAGGCTCTACTTCGGCTGGGGGCCAGGGTGATCTGAGGGTGACTGTGTGGAACAAAGCGCCGACTATGTGTCCGTGCCCCGCAGCACCTTCTCCAGTGTTGCAACCCGCGAGCGTTCAGGGGATCCCCGCGGGACCGTCCTTTCAGGTCCCACGGGTGTCCTTTGGCGCTCCAGAGGAAGATGCGATGTCAATCGCAGCATCACTAGGCGGGTCTGATTCGTCTGGAAGTGACGACTCGTCACAGCTGCCACCCTCGGGTGTGAATACGGCTGTGGCTCAGTCCGATCCAGAGATGACGGCCATGCTTTCCCGGGCGGCCGCGAGCATTGGTTTGGAGTGGAACCCTCCACCCTGCCCTGAGCGCTCACGGCTGGACGATTGGTTTTTGGGTGCAGCTGCGGCTTCCCGTCCTCAGCCTGCCCCAATACCTTTCTTCCCGGACGTGCATGATGAAATCTCGAAGTCCTGGAAGACTCCCATGTCTTCCCGCGACCGCTCGTTGATTTCATCCGCCTTTCCTCCCCTCGATGGGGCAGCCGCCCGTGGGTACACTGGGCTCCCCCCGGTTGAGCGCTCTGTTGCGATGCAGCTGTGTCCTCAGAGTGCTTCTTCTCGCGGCGAGCCTAAGCACCCATCCAAGGCCTGTAGGTTCTCGTCTACCCTAGTGGCGAAGTCCTACAGAGCGGCGGGACAGGTGGCTGCCTCTTTGCATGCCATGGCCACTCTGCAGGTCTATCAGGCGCAGATGCTAAGGGACATGCACGAGGGTAGGACGGACCCAGGGCTCTTCGATGAGCTGCGCGCCGCCACCGACCTCGCCCTCCGGGCGACGAAGGTGACCGCACGCTCCCTGGGTCTGGTGATGTCCACAGCTGTGGTCCAGGAGAGACACCTATGGCTGAACCTGGCTGACATGCGGGACGCTGAGCGCTCTCGCCTGCTCGACTCCCCCATGTCCCAGGCCGGCCTATTCGGCGGTGCGGTGGAGGACTTCGCCCAACAGTTCTCCACCGCCCAGAAACAGACTGAGGCCATTAAGCATATTCTGCCCCGACGGCCCGCTGCTGCCTCCACCCAGCCGACCGGGCAGGTCCCTCAGTTTGTTCGCCGCGGAGGGCGCCCTCCTGCGGCTCCCGCCCCTCCCGCCCGGCCCAAGCAGCAGCCTCCACCCAGGCCCGGTCGCCGAGGAAGTCGTAAGAAGGCGCCCCAGCCCTCTCCAGCCCCGCCCCCCGCTAAACGCCGGGCCAAGCGGCGCTCCTGAGACGGGCTGCTCAGGGATGCTGAAAATTACTTCTCAGGAGATGGTAGCAGGACCACTCCTTCCCCCGGTTGAGGGCCGGGGGGGAATCTTTTGTTCTCCACTCCCCGCTGCTCACCCACGGGTGGGCAGCACCCTAATGTGGTTAAAGAAAGAAGTAACATTTCCATCCCTGAGCACACAGAGTTCTCGGACGACACGGTGCGCCGCCTCCGAGCCGTGCACCCCTCGTCCCCCTCTGTCCCAGAGCCGGTTGACAGTGCGCGCCGTCCCCGGACCGTGCCGCTCTCCGCCTCTGTCGCCAGCCCCCTGGCAGAGCAGACCCCCGTGGAACGTTCTTCCTTCCCTGGTCTCCTCTGTCAGGGCGCGGTTAATGACTGTGCCCCCACACCGGGCCGCTATGCCGTCCACGTCCGGGCCAGTCATTCCGCCCTGCTGCACCATCGGTGGGAAATCTGTGGTCCGTATGACCCCGCTGGTACAGTTCTTGGGAGCCTGACTAGAGCTTCCCCTCCTGTCCCGCTGGGTCGCACGGACGATCAGGCTCGGCTACGCGATTCAGTTCGCGCGGTCTCCTCCCCGCTTCAGGGGAGTCCGCTCCACTTTGGTCGGTGGCAACGCCCCTATCATGAGAGCAGAGATCACCACCCTGCTGGCGAAGGGTGCAATCGAGACCGTCCCTCCGGCCGAGATGAGGACCGGCTTCTACAGCCCGTACTTCATTGTCCCCAAGAAAACCGGTGGGTTACGGCCAATCCTGGACCTACGTGTGCTGAACCGTTCCCTTCACAGGCTGCCGTTCAAGATGCTCACTGCCAAACACATTCTCGGATGTGTGCGGCCCCAGGATTGGTTTGCAGCAATCGACCTGAAGGACGCCTACTTTCATGTCTCCATTCTCCCTCGACACAGACCGTTCCTTCGGTTTGCCTTCGAGGGGCAGGCATACCAGTACGCGGTTCTCCCTTTCGGGCTAGCCCTGTCTCCTCGCGTCTTCACGAAGGTCGTCGAGGCAGCCCTTGTTCCCCTTCGGGAACACGGGGTTCGCATCCTGAACTACATCGACGACTGGCTGATCCTAGCTCACTCTCGAGACCAGGTATGCGAATACAGGGACCTAGTGCTCCGGCACCTAGCTCGTCTGGGCCTTCGGGTCAACTGGGAAAAGAGCAAACTTTGCCCCGTGCAGAGGATCTCTTTTCTCGGTATGGATATCGACTCGGTCGCCATGTCCGCGCAGCTTAAGAGCGAGCGCGCGCAGTCACTGCTGACTTGCCTGAGACAGTTCGAGGGCAAGAGTACGGTTCCACTGAAACTCTTTCAGAGGCTCCTGGGGCATATGGCATCTGCAGCCATGGCAACGCCGCTCGGATTGCTTCATATGAGACCGCTTCAGCGTTGGCTTCGCGACCGAGTCCCGAGGTGGGCATGGCAACACGGCACCTTCCGAGTAACAGTTACTCCGTCTTGCCGTCAGACCTTCACCCCGTGGTCGGACCTCAGTTTTCTAAGGCCGGAGTGCCCCTGGAACGAGCTTCGCGGCATGTTGTTGTAACGACAGATGCCTCCTCCACGGGCTGGGGTGCCATGTGCAATGGACGTGCTGCCGCGGGCACCTGGACAGGACCCCGCCGCCTCTGGCACATCAATTGCCTCGAGTTGCTGGCCGTACGTCTTGCTTTGCGCCGCTTCCGGGCCGTGCTCAAGAACCAACACGTACTAGTCCGTTCAGACAATACCGCCACTGTAGCGTACATCAACCATCAAGGTGGTCTACGCTCCCGCCGTATGTCGCAACTCGCCCGCCACCTCCTCATATGGAGTCAGAAGCATCTGAGGTCGCTTCATGCCATTTATATCCCCGGAGCCCTGAACTGTGCAGCCGACGAGCTCTCACGGCTTCAGCCCCTCCCGGGAGATTGGCGACTCCATCCCCAGTCGGTCCAGCTGATTTGGGACCAGTTCGGGGACGCACAGATAGATCTGTTTGCCTCTCACGACTCGACCCATTGCGCCCTGTATTATTCCCTGACCGAGGGCACGCTCGGCACGGATGCACTGGAACACAGCTGGCCGCGGGGCCGCAAATATGCGTTTCCCCCAGTGAGCCTTCTTGCGCAGACCCTGCGCAAGGTCAGGGAGGACGAGGAGCAGGTCATTCTGGTCGCGCCATACTGGCCCGCCCGGACCTGGTTCTCCGAACTAGTACTCCTCGCGACAGCACCTCCCTGGCCGATTCCCCTGAGGAAGGACCTCCTTTCTCAGGGACGGGGCACCCTATGGCACCCTCGTCCCGATCTCTGGAACCTCCACGTGTGGCTCCTGGACGGGACGAAGCAGGTTTGAGTACCCTTCCACCTACGGTGGCGGCTACCATCACTTCCGCTAGAGCGTCGTCCACGAGACACGTCTACGCGTTGAAGTGGAACCTCTTCGTCAACTGGTGCTCTTCTCACCGAGAAGACCCCAGGAGATGTTCGATTAGTGTCATGCTTTCCTTCCTTCAAGATAGGCTGGAGCGAAGGCTGTCTCCCTCCACCCTGAAAGTCTATGTTGCCGCTATTGCCGCACACCATGACCCAGTCGAAGGTAAGTCTGTTGGAAGGTACGACCTGATCATCAGGTTCCTGAGAGGAGCGAGGAGACTGAATCCTCCTCGTCCTCCTCTCGTTTCCTCTTGGGACCTCTCAGTGGTTCTAACTGCCCTGCGGAGTGCTCCCTTTGAGCCTTTGCAATCAGTGGAGCTTAAGTTCCTGTCTATGAAGACAGCGCTCCTGGTTGCATTGGCCTCCATCAAGAGGGTGGGGGACTTGCATGCATTCTCCGTTGACGAAGCGTGCCTGGAATTTGGGCCGGCTTACTCTCACGTGATCCTGAGACCCCGGCCTGGATATGTGCCTTCGCTTGCTCGCCATTCCACTCCACGGACTGGATACGTGCGATATTCTCCTCAGTTGAGCTTCCCCGATAAGCCCTGAGTTCCTCCAGCACTCCTGACGTTGGCGCCAGTGTCTATTGCCTGTGCGTCGGCTAGGTGCCTCCCGTGTGCATGGTCCCTCCCCTGAGCGACCCCCACATGTGTATTTCCACTGTAAGCCTCCCGAGCATGTGTCTTTCCCTTGGCAAGCCACCTTGCCACCCCTGGGGTTGAAATATTCCACCTGCGGCTGGACACCCCAGTGTTCTCCATGTCTCCTTCGGGTCACATGTGTATTCTCTAAGTCCCCCCCTCTGGGTTGCAAGTAATTGCATATTTCCCATGAACTTGGGATATGCTCCCCAGTGTACCTTGGTATTCCTGTGCTAAATAGGAGTCCTTCGTCCGTGCCAGTCTCACGACAGGGATCTCAGATTTACGCAGGGCACTGGAAGACAGCTGAGAAGGTGGCGTGATTAGACTGGTAACCCCATTCGTCGTCATCCGACGTAACTCGGAGTGACAACGAAAGGGAACGTCTCGGTTACGTATGTAACCCTCGTTCCCTGAGTAGGGAACGGAGACGTTACGTCTGCCTGCCACTTTCCGCTGTACCGCGGGGATCGCCTGAGCTCAGTCTTGGCTCCTCAGCGAAGAAACATATCTGCCTGTTGCCGGCGTCCTCCTTTTATACCCACGAGGTGGGGCGGAGTTACGCCATGCAAATTCCGCAGACCCATGGCATTTCTTTGCCATTGGCTCGTTTTGTAATACTCGAAGTTGATAGGCTTTCTAAGCGAAACCCCATTCGTCGTCATCCGACGTAACGTCTCCGTTCCCTACTCAGGGAACGAGGGTTACATACGTAACCGAGACGTTTCTCTGTACATTTATCAATATCATCCTCTGTACTATAACTCATTAATTCTAACTCACATATTTTATTATACTTCTCCCAATCAGCTTTCTCAAACTTCCATCTGTTGTTTTATCATCATAATCCTTTGCACATCAAATCCTACCATGCAAAATATTGGAAAATGGTCATTCCCAATTGATGACTGCTCTAACACTTCCCATTGACATTTCATTGCTATTGATGCTGAATCTATTGTTAGATCTACGCACAATTTTATTCTGTTTCCGTTGACTGTCCGTTGTAGTCTCCTGATGTCTGATTTGGTAGCTGAACCAAACCAGACAGTGATGGAAGTGCATAAAACAGACTCAATGACGGCTGAGTAGAACTGAATCAGCAGCTCCTGTGGCAAGTTGAACTTACTCAGCTGGCGAAGGAAGTACAGTCTCTGTTGGGCCTTTTTCACAGTGGAGTCAATGTGATTGTCCCACTTCAGGTCCTGAGAGATGGAAGTGCCCAGGAACCTGAATGACTCCACTGCTTCCACAGTGCTGTTAATGATGGTGAGTGGGGGGAGTGCTGGGCTGTTCCTCCTGAAGTCCACGATCATCTCCACTGTTTTGAGCGTGTTCAGCTCAAGGTTGTTATAACTGCACCAGACAGCCAGCTGTTCAACCTCCAGTCTGTAACCAGACTCGTCACCGTTTTGGATGAGACCGATGACAGTGGTGTCATCTGCAAATTTCAGGAGCTTGACAGTGGGGACTTTAGAAGTGCAGTCATTAGTGTACAGGGAGAAGAGCAGTGGGGAGAGAACGCACCCTTGGGGGGCGCCAGTGCTGGTGGTGAGAGTCTTGGATGTGTGTTTCCCCAGTTTCACTCGCTGCTGCCGGTCCGTCAGGAAGCTGGTGATCCACTGACAGATCGAGGATGGTATGGAGAGCTGGGTCAGTTTGGCTGTGAGAAGACCAGGCATGATGGTATTGAAGGCCGAACTGAAGTCCACAAAGAGGATCCTTGCATAAGACCCTGGTCTGTCGAGATGTTGCAGGATATAACGCAGTCCCATGTTGACTGCATCATCCACAGACCTGTTTGCTCTGTAAGCAAACTGAAAGGGATCCAGCTGGGGTCCAGTGATGTCCTTCAGGTGGGCCGGCACCAGTCTTTCAAACGACTTCATGACCACAGACGTGAGAGCGACAGGTCTGTAGTCATTAAGCCCAGGGATTTTGGGTTTTTTGGGGACAGGAATGATAGTGGAGCGTTTGAAGCAGCAGGGAACTTCACACTGCTCCAATGATCTGTTGAAGATCTGCGTGAAGACCGGGGCCAGTTGGTCAGCGCAGGCTTTTAAACAAGCAGATGTGATGCCCTCTGGGCCTGAGGCTTTCCTAGTCTTCTGTTTTTTGAAGACTCACTCACATCCTCCACACAGACCTTAAGCTCAGGTAGGATGGCAGGAGGGGGGTGCAGGAGGTGATGGTGAATGTGTGAAGTGCAGATCAGACCGGGTGTGTGGTGTGAATGAGGGCTTTTCAAACCTGCAATAAAATGAGTTTAAGTCACCAGCCAGGTGGTGATTGTCCACAGATCGGGGTGATGGTGACTTGTAGTTGGTGATGTTCCTCAGGCCATTCCAGACTGATGATGGGTCGTTGGATGAAAACGTCTCAGGTTACTATTGTAACCATAGTTCCCTGAGAACAGGGAACGAGACGATGCGTCCATCGACGCCATGGGAACGCCCCCAGCGTGACTGCGTCTGAAGCATCTATGTCAACTAGTCCAATGGAAAGAATGAGCGTCACGGGCGGGTGACGTCATGACCAGGATATGATAAAAGCACATCCGGTGCAAACCGGCATTAGCTTCGAAAATTGCCGAAGCAAGCCGATCACAGGGATGCAGGAAGTATGGCAGGGTGACGCATCGTCTCGTTCCCTGTTCTCAGGGAACTATGGTTACAATAGTAACCTGAGACGTTCCCTTACGAAGGGAACTCAACGATGCGTCCATCGACGCCATGGGAACGAGAATACCCAAAGCGCCAGAATTCCAAGTACCTGAGTGTCAGTCTGTTGTAACTAAGCACTAAGCACCTGAGAACCTGGGGCAGCATCCAGGTCCAAGCTGTAAAACCTCATGAATGTGAGCGGTGAGGACCAGCCCGCCGCATCACAAACGTCTTGGAGAGAACTCCAGATAATACGCTTAGAAGCCATACTCCTAGTGGAATGAGCCCTGACCACCAAATGGTTGGCCAGAAGACTCACAAGCAAGAAGAATAGTCTCGACTATCTATATGCTCAATAGGTTGGATTTTCTCGACAGAGAAGTCCGATGAACATAAGTGTCCAGTGCTCGCACTGGCACAAGAGGTTCAGCTTTTCCTGGTCCGAAAAATGGGGGAGGACAGAAACCTGCAGCACAATAGGCCTCGGAATAATGGTAGGCACCTTTGGAACATATCCATGTTTCGGGTAAGATTGCCTTGGCCATCCCGGTGCACTCAAGGCAGGTGGGGACCGAAAGGGCCTGAAGGTCTGACTCTTATAGGGACGAAATAGCTAGCAGAAAATAGTCTTAAAAGAAAGGAACTTCTCTGAGACCAAATCTAAGGGCTCGAAGGGAGCCCCAGATAGGCCTTCTAGAACTATTGCAAGGTCCCAAGCCAGCACCTTAGTGCAAGTTGCATGCCTCAGCCTCAAAGTGCCACGAAGGAAACGAGTGATCAGGGGGTCTCGACCCAAAAATGTACTACCCACCAGGGCGTGGAAAGCCGCAATGGCCGCCACACATATTATACCTTAAGCGTGGAAGGACATAGACCTGATACAAAGCGTTCTTGCAGAAACTCGAATACTGTGTTTACTGAACAGTTAACCGGATCCCACTGACGCTGGTAACACCAAGAAGTGAAAAACTCTCGAAATAGTGAATATAGTTTCCTCGTAGCGGGAGCTCTGGAGCTTAGAATGGTCTAAACAACCTCGGTTGAGAGACCACTCTCTATGAGTTGGGCCCCCTCAGAGGCCAAACCCACAGTTCCCAAATCCCCTGCCGGGGGTGCAATATTGCATCCCCTGCCTGAGACAGAAGGTCTCTCCTGATCGGGACCTCCAAGGGAGGTCCGTCGAGGAGAAAAATTAGGTCCGCAAACCAAATTCAGCTCGGCCAGGGTGGTGCTACTAAATAGGCTTATTCCATCCTGGCGGATTCACTCCAGAACTCCTGGGAGCAGAGCAACGGAGGGAAATGCGTACAGACGTAGCCTCGGCCACGTCTGCACCATAGCATCCAGCCCCGAGGGGACTGGTTGAGTGAGGGATAACCAGAGTGGACAGTGCGTCGTATGCTGAGACGAGAACAAATCCACTTCTGCCTGGCCGTAAAACTCCCATATTTGCTCCACCGCCTCGGGGTGGAGTCCCCTGGCCTCAGCCCCTGCCTCGACAGGGTGTCTGCTCCAATATTCTGGCCCCCCCTGGAATATACACTGCCCTCAGACAGCGTAATTTCTTGAGGGACCAAAATAAGAGGCCACCAACGTGTTGTCTGTGGGTCAAGAACCAGAGTTTCCTCCATATAACCAAGGCGCGGGGATACTGCCGCGTGATCTTGATCGTAAGGAGTGGGTTTCCCCTCAGGGAGAACCCTCTGGTCCTGAGCCACCTCTGTAAAGGTCTCACGTACAGCAGGTCAAAGGGTATCACATTGGACGCTGCTGCCCTGAGGCCTAACAGTCACTGTTCCAGAACAACACATGATGGCCCCTCAGGTCTGGGAGGAGATGTCTCAACGCATTGAAGACGACCACCATCTCTAGGCAATTCATGTGCCAAGAGAGATGATGACTCCTCCACAAGCCCTGAGCTGAGCGGCCTTCCAATACCGCTCCCCAGCCGGTGAGGGAAGCATCTGTCGAGATCACAACTCGATGGCAAAGAGCTCCCAACACCGGACCCTGGGTTAAGAACCAGTGTTTCCTCCATATAACCAAGGTGCGGAGACACCGCCGCGTGATCTTGATCATACGAAGTGGGTTTCCCCTCGGGGAGAACCCTCTGGTCCTGAGCCACCACTGTAAAGGTCTCATGTACAGCAGGCCAAAAGTTATCCCGTTGGACGCTGCTGTCACAAGACCCAACAGTCTCTCTAACTGTTTTACAGTGCGTGACTGGCCTAGCCTCAGCTCTTTTGTGGCTGTTAGGATAGCAGCTACACGAACGGGCGACAGAGTGGCCCGCATCGTCACTGAATCCCATACCACACCAAGGAAAGTGGTTCTCTGTACTGGAGAACGCACACTCTTCTTGGCATTGAGCCTCAACCCCAACATCTGCATAGGAGCGAGAACGACACCTCGGTGCCGAACCGCTAACTGTTCTGATTCCGCTAGAATCAGCCAGTCATCTATGCAATTCAGAATGCATATGCACTGCAGCCTGGCGGGGCCAGAGCTGCGTCTACACGCTTCGTGAATGTGCGGGGTGATAGAGCTAGACCGAAAGGAAGTGCCTGATACTGGTGTTCTTTGCCCCAAAGAAACCCTCAGGAACCTCCTGTGCTGAGGGAGGATGGAGATATGGAAGTATGCGTCTTTTAGATCTATCGTGACAAACCAGTCCTCGGATCTGATTTGAGTCACGATCTGTTTGAGTGTCAGCATTTTGGACTTGAGTTCCAGCACCAAACACTCCAACAGACGAAGATCTAGTATGTGACGCAGCTCTCCATCCTTTTTTGGAACAATGAGATAACGACTGTAAAGACCCGACGCAATGTCGGGTGAGTACACCTGCTCTATAGCTTTCTTTGCTAACAGGGCCTTTACCTCTTGCTCCATTACCAGAGCCTGCTCGGAATGCACTAACGTGAGCAACACCCCGTTGTAGCCTGGAGGACAAGAACCAAATCTGCCTCTTACTACTAACTGCAGGACCCATAGAGATATATTTGGCAGTAGCTTCCGCGCTGCCAGAAAATCTACCAAGGGAACCAGCCCCTCGAGGCTGGCCTCTGGTGTAATAAAGACAGCCAGTTCGGGGACCTGAAGCATACTGGCAGGAACCACCCGAACTGACTGTTTTCGAACCCCCCTCAGAGGGCGCATTCCGACGCAATGTCGAGTTGACGCTGCGCCAGAAGCTCGCTGGAGACCGCTGCGCCCCGAAGCACCAAGGGTGGCGGGGTTGGCAGAACGGTCCCCTGAGGGCACCGAGATGGAAAGGGCACCGTATAATGAGGTGTACACCATTCCACCCCGGTTGGGGCTGCCCTCACCGGTCTGACGCCGGTGGCGCCAGACCTTTTCTTTTGAGCCGCAGCCTTCTCAGCGTGAAGAACGGTCCTCGGATCCGGCTTCTGCTTTGAAGGCTTTGGCTGCTGTGTTGTGTATGAGAAACTAGACGGCTGGAGCTGCTCACGCCCAGCAGCCCCAGGGGGTAGGACATAGCGAGGGAGAGATTATCTTGTATCTTTCTCTATGATTCCCATCAAATTGAGCCAGAGGTGTCTCTCAGTGACCACAAGGGCTGCCATCCCTGAGAGATAAATCTGTGGCCCGACGGAGTTCTCAAACCCCATCGGGCCAAACTCCCTCACTTCTGTCCAAATACCGCAGCAGGTCAGCCTGATATGCTTGTAGCACTGCTATGGTGTGCAAGCAGGCCCATGCTAGACCCACTGCCATATATGCTTTTCCCACTAGATTAAAAAATAGTTTTCTTTAATGGTTTAGTGAGAGAAGCCGACGCCTTCAGGTACGATACTGAACCGGGAGACAGATAGCTCGCAAGCGTCTGTTCTACCCGGGGTATTGCCCCATAGCCATACCCTCTTAACCCCCAAATATCTGAATATACATGAATGTGGGGGCTAAAAGACAAGAGGAGTAAGGCTTTTTCCATGATCTAGACAGCTCGCTGTGCAGATCGGGAAAAATGGAAGGCCCCGTGATGGAGGTGGAAAAATAGAGGGAAGGAAACTCGTTTAATTTATTTTATTTTTAGGACGAGTGCCCCCTTATTTCTGCTGGCCATAAATATTTAATTTATCTACAGCCTTAGTAAACACTTCCACCAGCTTATTATTTTATATATATTTTTTATATATATTCACTTTATTTTATATATAATATATAAACTATCATATATATATATATAGGCTATATATATTTCTCATACGCTGGGGAAAGAGATGGCAAATTCACTTCCCCCATGATTGTGTCACTTTCAATGCCCAGCACATCTACCTCCTCGGAGGTAGAGCACTGAAGCATTGATTTCTCTCTCTCCCCGGGCGGAAGAGACCGCAGCGCGGGCTTCCGAGACCGGCGAGAGAGCACTGGATCCCTCGTGGAAAGGGAGGAGATAAGATCCGCGGACCCGTCTCCAACCCCGTAAAGAGATCCTATTCGCGATCCACAGGAATGCATTCTCCGCGCTGCCTCGGCAGACGCGGGACCTGTCACCCTGAGAATTGCGAGCCCGGCCACTTTCCTCGAAAAGTGACAGGCGGGAGCGGAGCATGCGAAGCGAAAGCTTCTCACAATGTTGGCAATCAGCCCCCTCGGAGGCTGATACCGCATGCTCTACTCCCAAACACATCACACAAAGCTCGTGTGTGTCCCTACTCGTTAAATAGCGCGAGCAGGGAGAACACAGAGTTGTGCAATTGTTTAGTTTCCATAAATATATATATCAGACAGACAACAGTAAATATAACAGACAGTTTGACACAGATCGCTTGCTGAGGCAACAGAAGCTAATGCCGGTTTGCACCGGATGTGCTTTTATCATATCCTGGTCATGACGTCACCCGCCCGTGACGCTCATTCTTTCCATTGGACTAGTTGACATAGATGCTTCAGACGCAGTCACGCTGGGGGCGTTCCCATGGCGTCGATGGACGCATCGTTGAGTTCCCTTCGTAAGGGAACTGGTTTTTCAGTTTTTCAGTGTAGCTTCTTTTAGCAAATCTGATCTCCTTTGTCAGTCTGTTTCTGGCCTGGTTATACAAGATTTTATCCCCACTTCTGTAGGCATCCTCTTTGGCATGACGAAGGTGTTTGAGTTTACCAGTAAACCATGGTTTATCATTAGTAAATGATAAGAATGTCCTGGTAGGAATGCATGTATCCTCACAGAAACTTATATATGATGTTACAGTATCTGTGAGCTCATTCAGATCGTTGGTAGCAGCTTCAAAAACAGTCCAATCAGTGCAATCAAAGCAGGCCTGTAGATTCTGCTCTGCTTCATTAGTCCATCTTTTTACAGTCCTTATTACAGGTTTAGCTGATTTCAGTTTCTGCCTGTAGGTCGGTATGAGATGAACCAAACAGTGATCAGAGAGCCCCAAAGCTGCCCGTGGGACAGAGTGATACGCATTTTTTATTGTGGTGTAACAGTGGTCCAGTATATTTCTGTCTCTGGTGGGACATGTAACGTGCTGTCTGTATTTTGGTAGTTCACAGGAAAGATTTGCTTTGTTAAAATCCCCAAGAATGATTAAAAGAGAGTCAGGATACCTTTGTTCTATTTCAGCTATTTGTTCAGCCAGCTGTTGTAGCGCCGCGCTCACACACGCGTCTGGAGGGATGTATACATTCATGAGAATGAAAGAGGAAAACTCCCGAGACGAGTAGAAGGGTTTACAGTTTATGAAATGTGCCTCTAAATTAGGAGAGCACATCTTCTTCAGTGTTGTTACATCTGAACACCAACTTTCGTTAATGTAGAAACACAATCCACCACCTCTTGTTTCTATACCTCTATATCTATACACCTCTATACCTATATCTATATATCTATATACCTGTATACCTATACCCAGGGACATACTGGGACTGAAATTCAGCCCGGGACTTTAAGATGGAGAGGCCTTTAATGCGAGTGACCTTGGCGCATGAGCAGAAGTATTTTTTTGCAGTTATTTTAATTCTAATTGTGTTTTTATTGTATAAAGAGAATCATATTACACTGAAGACATTCAAGAAATTTTAGGATGACACCTGACTAAGCAAGTCACCACTGCACTAAACACAATCAGGTCAGCAAAACCTAATCTCGAACACATAAGCCACAGTATACTGCTAACTACCAGCATGTCATGTGTACAGTCAGTCGGAGTGATAAAATAGTTACACAAACTAACAAATACCCACTCAAATGCTGCAGTCCCATACAATAGAGATTTGTGTGTGTCCTCACTTTCAATTCTCCCTGGCTCAGCTTCCTCTGTGCTGGACGCTGCCTCTGCTTACTGATTGTACAGATGATTGTGAACATGAGAAGAATATCAGTAATAAATATGACTAATGTTTTGGTGATCAGAAAGGACTGTATAATTAGACTGATCTTTAAATGGTTGTGGCCACCAGGGGGCATCGATTATAATGCAGACAAGATGTTCCGTTTAGGTGTTTTATTAAAATAAAGGTTTAAATGTGTGTGGTTCTGAAAAACAGAGATACAGGCATAAATCAGTAAATGTAGACTCTCTATATAAATGTCAAATAGTTATTACATGTGGTATATAATAAAACAAACACAATCAAGATATTAAATTATAGTTTTGTTATGTATGACTTAAATGCAGTGTTATAATAAATGCTTATCACTAAGCAAATACAATACTTAGAAATGCAGTAGTACACTATATCCCTGTTCAAAGATTAATTTGTTGCACATTAACTGCAACAATATACAACAGGCTAAATTCAGCTGAACATAATAATTATGAACTGCAGAGTTATTCCTTCAAATAAACAATGTTACACATTGTGCAAGAACAACAGACATTATTTAAATAGAGACACGTAAGGCTTGCAGAGCAACAGCATTAATTTACATCGTTCTCAACAATTAAAAACACAGACGGTGAAAAGCTCCGCCATTATAAGAAAACAAGCACTAACGTACCACGACATTATTGTGAGGTAAAATGAACAACAAACATCAGTATACTTACTGGTAGTTGCACGCACACAATTCTAGGAACTTATTATAAGTACAGCAACACTATATTATATTCTCTATATCAATATAGACTACACAGTCTTTTAACACAAGCGTTCTCTTTCAAACTTTCCCGAAACTGAATGAAAGCTGTCTTCTTCCGCGAACCGCAGAGCGCAGTGCCGCGCCTGATTGGCTGATTCCCAAGCAGCCAGATTTATCTGCCTGAAGAAGTCATTCTTCGTCACAACTAAGAATAATACTTTTTCTAATTAAATCTGTGCTTCAGTCAGGTTATTATCTAGTATGTGGAACTATTGGCATTTTATCATGTAAATATGTAATATTGTTCTACATTTTTCTATTTTGTGTGTGTGTGTGTCCTTAATCAAGCTTTGATTGATTGATTGATTGATTGATTGATTGATTGATTGATTGATATGCCTAATATGATTGGCAACCCAGCCCTGCACACTGCCCCTGTACCTGTCACTGTTTTTGTACTGGTTCCATTCTCCTCATCCTCCTGCTCTTCTTTCTCTTGCTGCTTTCCTTCCTCCCCCTTCTCCTCCTCCTCATACTTCTCTCCCTCCTCATCAATATGACTGCAGCATTTAGCTGCCTCTTGTGCCAACATTTTTTCTTTCTAATTCTTATATTTTCGTCCCCACCCATTTCTTTCTCTTCTTTCCTTCTTTTCACCATTTTTACCGTCCGTCTCTGTTGCATTCACACAAACCCGCCAAACATGACCAAAAGTAAACTGCTTTGATCGGCGCCTAGTTTGAGCCAATCGGATGTCAGGAAAAACGAGGATCAGTCCAAGTTGGGAGGGGCCGCTCGTATCCCCCCTCAGATTGAAAGTATTGGCTTGGCCCGGTCTGAAACACACACACAGTGTTCCGCTGCAGCTGAGTGGCCAGTTAGGCCGGTCGCGTATCATAAAAAAAAAACAAAAAAAAACTCTTTTACCACCGGCCGGTCTTCGGCCTGAAATTGACTGGCCGTTCGGGATTGTTCCCGGTATTCCCGATGGCCAATCCGCCCCTGCCTATACCTATATCTATACACCTCTATACCTTCTTCTTTACTCCAAATATTATTTGATTCGATTAACAATATTTGTTCACATGGATTGTAATAGTTTATTATTGTTACTTTTCCTAATGATGTCCACACTTCCACCTTAATGCATTCATTTTGTGTTTCTATCTTTACTTCCCTATAAGTCACCCCATTCTTTATAAATGTTGCACACCCTCCACCTGTTGCTCTTGATCTATCTTTTCTAATGGATAAATACCCTGGAATAACGAAGTCTAAGTGCGATTTAAGCCATGTCTCCTGAATGCATATTAAATCAGGAAGGTCTATCATTTCATGCACAACCTTCTTAAATTCTTGACAATTCGCAGTCAGACTCCTAGCATTCCATTGTACTACCCTACATGTCATTTTATTTGTTTAACTTTAGTCTGTCTGGGGTTTCCTGAGAACTTGCATTACTCTCAGATTGCCCTAGAAGGCTCTGAATTTTCTCAACTGATACTTCATTTACACCCAGCTGACGGGCTGCTGCAGATATAATGATTTTCAATTTCTCTGTTCTTTTGTTTGTTTGTGCAGTACAGTTGATTACTTCAGCAATAAATGCATTTTACATTTATCTGACGCTTTTATCCAAAGCGGCTTACAATTGTTATATATGTCAGAGGTCGCACGCCTCTGGAGCAACTAGGGGTTAAGTGTCTTGCTCAGGGACATATTGGTGTCTCACAGTGGATTCGAACCCGGGTCTCTCACACCAAAGGCATGTGTCTTATCCACTGCGCCATCACCACCCACACACAATGAATGCATTTGGATTGTACCTCTCTGTTCCCCTGTCTGTTGTTTCAATTGCATTAGACCTTCCATGAATCATCCTATTTCCTCGCTCATTTTGAACCTACTTTACTGCATGTGCATATGAAACATTATGCTTTACTTTGTACTTGTTTGCTTCCACAGCTTGTTTTTGTTCTATACATCCTAAATATGCTGCACTATGAGGACCTCCGTAGTTGCAACACTTAGGTTCAACTAGATCCCCACATTCTCCATAACCATGTTCACCTCTACATTTACAACAACGCTTCTTTCCCTTGCATACTTCTGCTACATGGCCTAATCTTTGGCAATTGAAACATCGCATTGCAGGTTTTATAAAAAGTCTTACTGTGTAGCACACATATCCCATTTTAACATTTTCTGGTAGCAGGTTCCCATTCACTGTTTTCGTACCTGTTGTACTTAACTCCCTTTTTCCGTTTCTGTTTGATGTCAATCGTTTCACATCTATTACCTTTTCACTCATTCACTGATTCCTTAATATCTGTTAAAGACATTGGAACTCCAGTAATCACTCCTTTAATGCCAGTCAACTCACCAGGCACAGGACATTTAACTCCTGCTCCTCCAAACTCCTTCATTTTAGTCAACATATCTTGTTGTTTTTTGTTCATACAAATCACAATCACCCGATTATTGGTTAAGTATCTGGCTGATTTTAAGTATCTTTGTTAATCGCATAGGATTACTCATTTCACCCATTGTCTCAAACATCAAGATAACTTTATACTCATCCTCCTTCCTCATCGTTTTACTCCTCCCATCTCCTCAGAGTCTGATCCTCTATCTTTGCATTTCTGAGACACCTGCTCAACCTGAGACCATTCATCAGAATTCATGTTATTTGAATCATCCTCTTCATCTAAATTACCCCTGAAGGGGGTGGATTAGAATCCACTGCTGCTTCAATGTATATGTAATGATTGATTATAATTAAGGTATTTATCAATATTTTTCCTTCTAAATATCAAATGAGTTGAATGACTTCTCTGGAGATTTTACTTTGTTTATATAAGTTACCAGTGTGATTACTGAAATGTTCTTTTCATGTATTCTTTAATGTCTGTATTTGATGTATGAATGCAGTAATAGTGCTTGCTTATTCAGCCCAGATTCCAGAAATAAAATAGGGACTCGTTTTGTGATTGAGAAAGTGTTATCGTGTTAACGTGTTAAAACATATAGGACCCTTGAAGCCAATAGTGTAAGGGACCATTTCTCAGTTAAAGCCTTACTTTCCAGTTAGACTAAAGTTTAGCTATCCTTGAGAGAAAGAACGCATTATCTTGATGTTTTGAGAGGACTCTCTTGTTTATAGTTAGAGCCTGGCCAAATCCAACCTTGGAAAAGCCGTGTGTCGGTGTGTGTGTTAGTCTTCTTGGTTACAGGTTAAGGAACCACTGGCATTATTGGAGATTGACTGAGTTGTTGTTCTGGTCATGCTGGCGCCCAGCAACCCAAATCTGCGACCTGGAAGGTCACGACGTGCCTAACTTCAGCTGCTTAATCGATGGAGATATGCTTCAGTCTATCTGTATATGTGTGGAAAATTACTGTTTATATATTTCTTAGCCAATGAGAACCATTCATTCTGTAAGCAATGACGTAGCTTAGACCTTGGAAATTTCTATAACTGCTGTGATCTTTGTAACTGTGTGAGTATTGAAGCTGACTTCTGCTGATGAAACTGCAAACTATCTTCAGTAAAACTTTTCTTTCTTAATGGTGTAGCACCACCCCAGCAGAGTACGACCCTGGACGGGAGATCCAGTGACACCGTGAACCTGCTCAATCTCTTCCATCTCAGATAGGGGATCCCCAAATTTAGTGAATCAGGCAGTTAGGGATACTGACAAAAATAGGGTTGTTTGCCAGGGATGCATCAGGAACGACCCGAGAGGAAAATAAAAAAGTTGTGACCCAAATTGCCGTGGACCAGTATATGTAACTGTGATTTTGGAGTATACTTTGCTGTTTTATCATGCAGATGCCAAGCTGTGTTGTTCAAAGATTGCTGCCTCCATTTCTGCAATGACTTCAGGTGAGTTTGAACCGTTATTAAGATATGGCAGACAAAATGAGTAACTTGATCAGTAACCTGAACAGTCCTGAAACAGTCCTTTTGAGCAATTGAATGCAGCTTATGAAAATTAATGTTCTGCCAATAATAATGATAAAGATTATGATTCGGCTATTGTGATTGAATCCGCCACTGGTGGACTGTGAAATAATACAGAGAACTGTTTATCAGCTCTGTTTGCATTCCTGAATGGGACACACTGCTTCACAGGTGTGATGCTGTAGTTGGGGCTTGAAACAAATTCACCAGCCGACAGAGTGGTTTAATTGTGGTCAGCAGGAGCATTTAACATGTAACTGTAAATGTGTCACAGGCCGGGGCGGCAAGAGGACCTTAAACGCTGCCCCTTTCAAAGTGTACCACCCCGAGGAGCCTGACCAGAGAACACCACAGACAGGACAACGTTATAAGATACAAAGTTGTGTTGCTTTATTAAATTAAAATAGTCTCTCAGAACAAGGCATCAATTAGTCGATCTCTCCTTTAACTTCCAAGGTCCCAGAGATATAACAGCTGCAGGAAAAAGGGCTCTCGCTGGCATAGCCAATGGTAATGTACCCCACGACGGATCCTCCGGACAGACAGTAAACAGCACCCCGGAGAGAACTTCACAACGAATCTGCAGAACAGACGGTGGGCAGCATTCAGGCGAGACTTCTCAACTTCATCCTCAGGACGAACAGTGAACAGCACTCAAATAGGGAACTTCACAACGAATCCGCAGAACAGACGGTGGGCAGCATTCAGGTGAGACCTCACAACTTAATCCTCGGGACAGATGGTTAGTAACAGTCAGATGGAAACTCCTCTTTGAGTCAGACAGCGATCAACATGCAGATAAGAGGCCCTCTTCAGAACAGGCAAAGTACAGCACTCGGGTGAGACATCCTCTTCAAGCACGTCAGCACATCGGAAAGATAAATGGCTCTTTTCTGCTTAATACCCACTCCAGATGTAGCAGCGAATACTGCTCAGCGTTCCACGGGGGTAGCAAGTCAACTGGTCGAAGTCATGGTTAAAGACAGGACTGTTCTTCCCACACTCGTGTATTCAGAAAAAGTCACTCAAGACTTAAAACGTGCTTATATCACCATAAACACTGCAATTCTCACACTAACAATGAATTAAGGCCTTTACTCCAATATTCGTCCAGATTCCTCCACTCCCATGGAACTATAACTTAAGGGCAGCGTGGGAGATAATTATCAGCAGAAGCGACGAGCCTCGAGAAACCACAACAACACTGGGTTTAACTTCCAAGCTGAGAAACACAGATAACATCATAGGGCTTTAGAGATCATCATAAATGTGAGTGAGGTACTTAACTGTCCCAGGAATGACGGGGAAACACCCTCCTCAAAGAAAGGTTCCGCCCACCTTTTCGTCACCCCGTGACAAATGCCCACCGAGAAGGTGTTTGAAAATGTGATAGTGACACATTTCTGGTAATAATGTGGGTTTGAAAGTAGATCAGTGTTTATATGCCGATATTAAAGTTTTCGTCTGAGAAAGAATAAGAGATTAAAACAAGGTCAAAAGATTGAAGTCTTAAAGTGGATCCTTTTGAAGAAAGATTTATAATAGTAAATTTAATTACTCCAACAAATGTGAGTAGGAAAAGATATGAAAGTAACTAAAAGGATGATTGTGTTTTAATTAAACATAAAAAAAGGGGTTTAGGTTATATAGAGGGACTAATCTCACGGATGATTTATAATAACTGCAAAAGAAGTATCATGAGAGTGACTTTTAGTGACAAAGTTAGTGTGAATCCTAACTGGATATTGATATACTTCTATAGGGAAAATTTAAGTCAGATATTAAACTATGGTGATTGAGATGAAATGGGAAACGTTATTGCGAACTAGAATAATTATTTTCATTTAAGATCAAATAAGCAGAAGCAGTAGTACTGGGTTAACAGTTGCTAAATGTAAAATGTGTAGAAAGACATTTGATTAAACAAACACCTTGAAAAGTTTGACCATGAAAGAACTAAAGCTGATGTTTTGCTTTTAAAAAATAAGCTTGTGATTTGCCTGAAACAGTTCTCTTATCTGAGTCTGGTGTGTGCTGTGGCTGAAACTGCCAGTGAGACAGACTCAATCTGAGTGGAAATTTGTAATGTCTAAATTCCCTGATGTATGGGCAAAAGACAACTATAAAATTATGATTATTTGAAAACGCATGTAATTTCTGGCAAAGATGCCTTAAGCTGGGCTAGAGTTAAAAGTCTGATGTTAGAAAGTTCCAGTCCTGAATGCCTCAGAGTCTCTCTCATTCAATGTCAGCTAAAAGCTTCCGTCTGAGCCTGTGTCATAAGTGATAATACGCTATATATAGTAAAGCACAGTGTTTCGGTTGAAAATCATAGACACAGAGTGTTGTGTTTTGTAGTATGAAGCACAAGACCAGAGTAATTCCTTCGAGGCTTTTTATTCAACACATGTCAAACACGTCTTTTTAACTCAACACTTTTATTCTTTCTCTTCCTCAGCAGCACTTCAACACTTAAGCATTACACTGCCACCTTGTGGTTAACTATGAACACCACATTCCCCTCTTACTTGAAAGATTCTTTATATCACAGATTAGTGTTCAGAACCAAGTTCTCTTTTTTTTTTAAATAACAAAATAGTTGTGTACAAAATAGTGTACTGTTATAAACCTTACAACAACTTAACCAATGCAATTGACATTGTTTTACTAATTCTAATGCACAGTTTTATGTTTTTAAGCAACTATAATTGTTCACAAGCTCACAACACAACCAAGACAGGATGCATGTTTTTTGTTGTTTTTTCTTCATGCATGTACAATTTCACTTCACTGTAAATCATATTCCTTCAACCACGCTGGCGTTCTACGCACTCTACTACTCTTTCTCAGATTAAATGTCACTGGTGGCTGCAAGTTCTCATTCTGAGTGGTAACAGGGCTTGTAAAGTGAGATAGGTTGGAAACATTCCATTTCTTTTTGTCACTCAGCACAAAGGTACTCTTTCCGATTTGTTGCACAATGCTCGGGGGTTTGGTGAGAACTGAGAAACGCCCTTTCGCACATGCCCAGGATGTTTCACTCTCACCTGGTCTCATGGTTTGAAAGTGTGGTACTTGGCACCACGTCTTTTGTCAGTGTACTTTTTACTCTTCAGCTGTTTGTTACTTCTATCTTTCACTCAAGCACATTTGTCACTTTTAGGGCCAACAGGAAAAACATTCAGCTTTGTACGCATTTTGCGATGATGAAGAAGCTCAGAAGGTGAAACGGCTTTAGTACTGTGTTACCCCTTTTCCACCAAAAAAGAACGGGTTCGGAACTGGTGCTGGTTCAAAGTTGGTTCGGAGTTGGTTCAACTTGCGAACCTCCTCAGAACCTGTTTGTTTTTCCACTTCTAGCGCCCAGCGAACGACGTCGTTACGTCACTGTGTACGTCGCTTTACGTCTCAGCTAGAAACGCTTGCAAGTACAACATTACTTTGGGATTATCTCTAACTCGTGAACCAAGAAGGCTTTAAAAACAATTGAAATATGTAAGTCTTTTAATATTTTCCTTTGATATGTAATCTTTTCTGATTAGTTATGTACACCTGTCTTGTCTTTTTTTTCTCTCCGTTTATTTGTTCTATTTTGTGACTGTTTTCTTCTTTGCTTACATAATGTTTTCAATTAAAAAAATTTAAAAAAAGCTAGAAACGCTTGCGCCAACTTCAAGCATAACAATTACAATGGCGGACTACATCGTGTTTCGGCAAATGTTTCTCCTGGCTTTGCGGTCAGAAAAGATGTTTAGGACACATCTAAACCCGCCCCCAGCCCCCGACGTAAGCATGACGTGGTAAAAGAACGGTTCTCTGGTTCTAGTCCAGCAAAGAGTTGGTGCCGCTTTGGAACCAGTTTTCCTGGCCGAGAACCGGTTCTTTGGCTGTCGAAACACAAAGAACTGCTTCGCGCGCAGGCACCGGCTCCGAACTGGCTCTCAAAACGCTTTGGTGGAAAAGGGGTATGTGGGGTAGCTCTGTAGTTTTGCAAGAACTCAGTCACTGCATGTTTCCATGGTTTCGCCATCTGTTCCGCAGAAAGGATGCATTCTTTCAGGACTCTATTCCACCGCTCCACAGCGCCATTGGCTTGTGGATAATACACCTACTACGCATGTGACTTATTCCTCTCTCCTTTAAGAATGCTGCAAACACACTGGAGATGAATTGAGGCCCGTTGTCAGTCACAACGCACTGTGGATTTCCCTCTCTACTGAAAACTGATTGGAGGAATGATGTGACCACCTCAGCAGTGACATTAGGAGAAAACGCTACCTCAGGCCACTTACTATGATAATCCACCAGACAAATGGCAAAACGGCAGTCAGAAGGTCCTCTTCTCAAAAGGTCCAACGATATCGATCGCTAGTTTCTGCCATGGTTCAGATGGCAGACTGACAGGCTGAAGAGGAGCCGGTGCTGTTTTAGCCAATTTGTCATTCAGTTGGCACGTTAAGCAGGAAGAAACAGCCGACTGCACGTGAGCATCCATTTGAGGCCACCAGAATAATTCTCGCAGCCGCTGTTTCGTTTAGACAATTCCTTGGTGTGTCTCATGTGCCAGGCGTATCATTTTACAGCGCAATGTAGAAGGAACAAGAACACGATGTTCGCCTCTCCGCACTAGCACACCATCCACACACAGTTCATCACGAATACGAAAGAAGGGCACCAGAACAGGATCCAGGTCACAGGATTTTTTCGGCCAGCCCTGCCCGATTCGCAAGCGCAGCTGGGTTAACTCTGGACAGGCTTCCGAAGCAGCTATGAAATCCTCAGCAGACATTGTAGGCAGCCCAGTAACGAAACCAACCATTTCTTGTTCCACAGCACTATCATTTCCTGTCGGTAGTGGCAGCCTGGATAAACAATCTGCAGCACAATTAAGACGTCCAGGTCGGAAGATGACATCATATGTGTAGCAAAGCAAGCGTGCCGCCCACGGGGCGACCCGCATACTGGCCCGGCCAATGCCTTGGGTTGCCAACAGTGTAGTGAGCGCACAATGATCAGTTCTGAGCGTAAAGTGTCGACCCCAAAAATACGGCCACCACTTTTCTACGGCCCAGACACAAGCCAACGCCTCCTTCTCGACCGTAGAGGACTTCCTTTCGGCTGCAGTAAGGGTTCTAGAAGCAAACGCTACAGTCCTTTCAACATAGTCAGGATGTATCTGTGTCAAAACCCCACCCAGGCCATAGTCAGAAGCGTCAGTTGACACTATAGTGGGAAGGCAAGGGTCAAACAACGCAAGCACTTGACTTCCAGAAAGCAGTTCCTTCAGCTCTTTGAAGCTACGTTCAGCAGACACAGTCCAGTCAAACTTAGTAGCTGACACATCTCTAAATAGCGCACGCAACAGCTCAGCAACAGAAGAAAAGGTCGGCAAGAACTTGCTGTACCATGAAATCAGTCCCAGAAATGAGCGCAAAGAAGCAACATCGTGCGGCGCAGGAGCCTCATTGATCGCAGACTTGTGTTCCTCATCTGGGAAAATTCCATGTTTGGAAACAACGTGTCCAAGGAATTTTAAGGATGACTGGCTGAACGTACACTTGTCCAAGTTCAGTTGTAGTCCTGCGTCTGACAAGCGCTGCATGACTGAGCGCAGCGTCGCATCGTGACTTTCCTGGGTGGCACCATACACTATGTATCATCTAGGTAGTTCCTTACCCCACATATGCCTTTCAGGACCGTTTCAATCATCTTTGAAACGCCGATGGCGCGGAAGCAAGGCCGTACGGAACCCGGCAGTATCTGAAGAGGCCATCATGCGTAATAAAAGCTGTGATGTCCCGGCTTTCCTCGTGTAAGGTAAGCTGATGGTAAGCAGCCGCTAAGTCAATTGTAGTGAACACTGATGTGCCTCTGATTTCCATTACACGAGAGTAGATGTTATAACTTCATGCTGATTTGTACTCGGCTTTCGCCAAGATAAGCAACACTAAGACGTAGCTTTACAGTAAACTATGCTTCACCCATTTACGCTTCTTTCCATATGGTGGTGTGACTCCCCTTCTGTCCGGCGTTAACGACTGCAGTGTACTTGGCGCGTCAGCACACACGACGGCTGCAGCTACAGTGTGGTCTACCTAGTGGACCAGCGCGAAAACCGTCTGGATTGAGCCAAGTAGGGGACATCTCTAGGGTCTTCAAGTGGGCACCTTCCGTCCTCAGTGTTTCGTCGACTAGCCCACGACACCTCAAGAGAGCTCGACAGTGACTCTGGCGTCCCAGAGTCATCCCCCTCCGTCCCCCACTCAACTCAGCCCAGCTTACTGACCTCTACATCCCTCCTGCTGCTGAGACCTAACCACAATCTCACAATCTCTCCGCAACCCAACCATACGCGCCAACCCGTTTGACTACGGCTGTCGAGCCCCACTGGTGCGTTAATATGCAGTTTCAGTGGCAACGGTTCCGAATGGCATACCACCTACCGCAAAACACAATATCTGCCCAACCACCCGTCATTCACGCAATATACACAGAAACGTAATGACTGTAAATACTATAGAACCTATACAAATAAACCAACAGACTCTTCAAGTTTTCAAGAATTCTACGAAACCGTAGCATGGCGGCCTGTACACAGCCAGCTAGAATCTTTCCGTCTCAACCACAGCCAGTTGCTGCTCCTTTCTGCTGCTTCAGATAAGTTCTTTACTGTGCGACGCGAACTCTTGGCCACTGAATCCGACGTCTCTGAGGAACCGGGTTGTAGAGTGTGCCACAAAACCTCAACAGCCCACTTTAACTGGATAAACCTGGACTCTCCATCCTCGCTGTTCTGCTTCAGTGGCCAGATGAGCATACTGCAGTTTCTTCCTCTCATATGCCTCATCTACCGCATCCTCCCATGGCACTGTTAACTCTATCAGTTGAACAATGCGTGCTGATCCAGACCACAAAACAATATCTGGTCGTAGGTTAGTGGTGGCAATCTCAGGTGGAAAAATAAGCCATTGATCAAGATCAGCCAGCATCTTCCAGTCCCTAGCAGCTTCCTGTTGTTCTGGGCGAGAATAGGTGTTAGCACCTTTTCTTGGTGGTTGCTCGGCATTTCCTGATGTATGAACTTATTAACGCTTCCAGCTTATCCACTGTTATCAAAGAAACCTTGTACACAGTCAGTGGCCACAGCAACCTTGGCAGTAGACCAAACTGAAAGCACCAGAGTTTTAGTTTACCTGGTAGAGCACAGCTGTTTATGCTCTTCAACCCTTCCACTGCTTGTCGTCTAACTTCTCCCACTCGAACTGTGTCCTTTAGATCCCCATCGTACCATCTCCCAAGACTCTTCACTGGCTTCTCAGAAACTGTTGGTATTGCCTCACCATTAATGAAGAATGTTTTATCAACTACCTTTCCTTTAACTATCGAGATGCTCCTTGATTTAGAGGGCTTAAATTGCATAGGTGCCCATTCAATATTATCTGTTAACTTCCCTAATAACCGATTAGTGCAGGCTACTGTTGCAGTCATGGTTGTCATGTCATCCATGTATGCTCTGATTGGTGGTAGCCTAACCCTAACCCATCCCAGAAGCCAAGCGCTCTCCTCCTACTACCCATCTTGATGCCCTAATGATTACTTCCATTGCCATGGTAAAAGCCAGTGGAGAAATGGTGCATCCTGCCATTATTCCAACCTCTAAGCATTGCCATGTGGTGCTGAATTTTGGAGTTGAGAAACTAAATTGCAAAACTCCAAAATAGGCTTTCACTAAATTTGTTATTGACATTGGTACTCTGAAAATATCAAATGCTGCCCAAAGAAGCTCATGTGGCACTGAACCATGTGCATTAGCCAAATCCAGGAACGTCACATGGAGCTCCTTCCTCTCCTTTTTTGCTGACTGAATTCATTGCCAGATAACATTGTTGTGTTCTAAGCATCCTGAGAACCCTGGAATGCCCGCTTTTTGAACTGAAGTGTCAATGAAGCCATTCTTTAATAGGTAGGTGGACAATCTCTGGGCAATAATGCTGAAGAAAATCTTACCTTCAACGTTTAATAGTGAAATAGGACGAAACTGACTGATGCTTGTAGCATCTTTTTCTTTAGGTATAAAGACTCCACCTGCTCTGCACCATGCTCTAGGTACAACCTGTTTTTCCCATGCCACTTTTATCAATTTCCACAGAATTCGCAGTCCTCCTGAAGCACTCTTGTACACTCTGTACGGAACTCCATTAGGCCCTGGGGCCTCATTTATAAAACTTTGCGTAGGATTTGCGTCAGAAGTGGCGTACGAATGAAACATAGGACGTGCGTACGCACAGAAATATTCGGATTTATAAAACCGTGCGCATGCACATCCTACGCATTTTTCCCTTAATAAATCACAACCAATTCTAAATATAGCGCAGCTTTTACTGCTTCATGTCACGCCCATAGTTGCCCATAAATAGTCCGTGAAACGCCCACAAGTTAATATTCATCGATTGCGAAAGCATGGTGAACACAGAGAGGAAATCAAAAAAACGTAACTTCACTCAATGTGAATTAGAAGTTATCGTGGCGAAGTGGAAAAGAGGAGAAAAATGTTGTTTGAAGGGCACAGTGTGGGCATTACTAATGTCAAAAAGGCACTTGAGTGGCAAATGGTTGCAGACGCCGTAAATGCTGTAGCCTCACAACATCGGCCTGTGGCCGAAATAAAAAAGAAATGGTCGGACATTTGCCTCATTTGCCAGCAAGTCTTCTTGCTGTCTGAAGATGCGTTCACTCCGAATCCTTCCATTTTCCACGTCTTCTAAGAGCGCAAGATCAGCCATTGTGCGTCATTACGCATCGTGATGGGGCATTTTATTTCCATCCATTTAATTGCATCCATTTAATTTTAATAGATTAAAATTGCGGTTATAATCTACTTGGAAATGGGAAATAGTTCAGCGCAAATGTAATTTCTAGCAGTTTTCTGAATGTTTGAGACATACGTCATACGTTATTTTATCTAAAATAAAACAAACTAATGGCATATGCATGAATACCATGATTCCGTAGCTGATGAAGACATTTTTACTAAAACAACTTTCCCCAGTGGACAAATAATCTATCTATCTATCTATCTATCTATCTATCTATCTATCTATCTCCCTAATTATCTATCTATCTATCTGACTGACTATCTAATTGCATCTATATCTGCTCCGCCAGACGGACACATTGGCGAGAATATCAGTTTTGTACATTATTTCGTTCTGTTTACCATCTTATTTATGAGGATGAATTGTATAACATGCCAATATTATTGCAGAACATATTTCACTTTTCTTTTTGCAAATAGGCCCTATGTGTTAATTTGCATTTCTGTTGCAGATCGATTAAACGGGTGTTCGTGTAGGCTGTTAATGTTAAGACTTGCTTTGTGAAGCTTCGTTTTATTTATGAGAGGCAGTATTGCCATTTATTTTACACAACGGTCTACAGTTTCACACACTTTCACGTGTTTCTTCCATCTGCCGACGGTGTCGCCATTTCTCATTTCACCCGTTTTTGTGCGTACACCTGGGTCAGAGCTTGCGTGAAGGACCGCACATTTTACCGTCAAGTTTGCTTTTTATAAATACCAATTATTGCGTAGAGAGCGGCGTACGCCTTCTTTTGTGCGTACGCAACGTTTATAAATGAGGCCCCTGGAGATGATGAGCCTTTCTCACAGCCTGCTCTACCTCTTTCCACTTAGGTGCATAGACCTCCATTTGGTATTCTGGTGGGTTGATAGGTGGAATGTCTGATGGAATTGACATAGGCTCATGCCTTTTTGCATCTGTATGCGTTTCCTCCAAATATCTCTCTAGCTCAACCCTAAATGCTTTTAAAGTGCCATTCTTCTCCCTGGTGAATAACTTCTTTTACGAATTTGAATGGGTCTTTATAGAAATTAGCCCTCGCACGTTCCTTCTTTTTGTAGCGTTTCCGTAGACGCTCAGCTCTGCGTAATGTTGCCAGCTTATCTTTTATGGCCCTTTGTAAGAGATTTAGTCCCTCCTTCTGACTTTGTTCTGCTCTTTTCCATTGCTTCCTCAGCGGTCTCCTTTCTCTAACCAACCCTTTAATTTTTCTGCTGCCGTCTAGACATTCCAGGAGTAGTCTTTACTTTTTCCTTCCTTTTTTCCACACCAAACCTCTCACTTCCATATGGGTAAATTATGTCCCCAAATTTATCCAGCTTCTTTTCAACTGTACCAGTTAATCTTTCCAATGCAAAGCATAGATCTGTGTTTACCGTGTCCCATGCAGTTTTCTCACAAGCTCTTGGCCATCTAACACCAGGCCTATGCCCATTGAGGTTATTTTCTCTCTTATGCTGTTTAGTCTGACCAGGTTCACAAGTATGAATATGTTCATCACTAACTTTGCAAGCCCTCCTCTCCTCTATGACAGGGGTGCTGATATCCTGCGAGCTGTGGTTTGCTTCCTTTCGCTGGATTTCATTCAACTGACTTGACTGACTTTGTTAGAAGTACTGATCAATGCGAGGCCCTTGTCCCTTCTCCCTCAAGCATTTCATTTTCCCTTGATGAACCTTCAAACCCCTGACCGTTGTCGCCTTGCTCCAGCGACAGACACAAACTTGGAGTTCAATGACTTTACTAACTGCAGATCTTGGACTAGTCTTACTCTCCATACTCATATCCGTTTCCATTCCTAAGTCGTTAACCATGTTGTCCAACATTGAGTCATCTTCCGCCCCCACTCTCGCAGACTCTAGGGGTATTTTTCTCTTTAATTTCTCAGAAGCCTTGAGCGGGTGTCTCCAGCATCCTGTAAACAAGGAGCTGGATACTGCCGACAAGGGTAGCTAACCCTTACCAGCCCCATTGGGGTCTCTTTCCTCCTGTCAGCTGTCTCTCCAGGCTGCCACAAGGTCTTTCCCTTGTTGCCAGTAGCACTATTCACCGCAGTCACTGGACGTATCCAGATCTTCACGATTTCCATTACACGAGAGTAGATGTTAAAACTTCATGCTGATTTGTACTCGGCTTTCGCCAAGATAAGCAACACTAAGACGTAGCTTTACAGTAAACTATGCTTCACCCATTTACGCTTCTTTCCAGATGGTGGTGTGACTCCCCTTCTGTCCGGCGTTAACGACTGCAGTGTACTTGGCGCGTCAGCACCACGGCTGCAACTACAGTGTGGTCTCCCTAGTGGACCAGCGCAACAACTGTCTGGATTGTTCACTCAAGAGTTCATCCATATGCGGCAGAGGATGGCTGTCAACAATCAGGGCCTTATTTGGCTCACGCAGATCAACACAGAGACGTATTTTCGTGGTGACAACAATTGGTGAAATCCATGGGGAAGAATCGATTTTCTCAATTATGGCATTTTGCAATAATGAGTCCAGTTCTGCTGAAACAGCTTGGCGCACAGAGAATGGAAGTCGACGAAGCTTCTGTCGAACTGGAGTAGCGTCAGCTTTAACCGTAGGCTTATGAACAAACCCTTTCACGCACCCCACAGAAGTATGTGGAGCAGGAATAGTTTCACCAACAACTGCATGTAGTTCGTCAGGTGCAGTAACAGTACCAAAATGAAAAGAACAGTTCAGAGCTCGAATTAAGTCCATGCCCATCAAAGCAGAGCCACCTTTCACAACGTAAAAACAAGCAGTGGTTACCTTTGTATTCAGTGAGACGTCCGCATGTAAACATCCTAGTACTGGAATATCTTCTTTCAAGTACGTGACCAGTTTCACTTTAGGGGCGGTAAGAGAACAATCCGAAAGTGTCGTTTGTACAGAGCCACAGGCAGGATTGACACCGAAGAGCCCGTGTCCACGAATAATTCAGTCTCAACAGAAGCACCATTTGGCGTTGTAACATGAACATTGCATAAAAGTTTGTCTGCAGAAGTATTCACAGTTTCAGTCAAAAGAACAACCACTTAAGGGACCACTTCCCGAACATCCTTAGAAGAACGGCAAACTTTAGAAAAATGTCTGGTCTTACCACAAGTACGGCATTTGGCTCGAGCGGCTGGGCAATCCGCAGCATTAGCCAGATGATTTGTAGCTCCGCAACGGTAACGCGCGACTCGCCCACCGTGTAGTATCAGCCACAGATTTTGCTCTGTTAGAATGTTCAACACGCTTCTTCCGATGAAAGGGTTTAGAAGCCACGGCATGAACTGAACTTTGTGCCATGAGCATGTCCGAATTCAAAAGCGCTTATTCCACCTGACACTCAATAACAATAGCGGTGTCCAGGGTCAGTGTTGGTTCCAGCAGGAGTCTGTCTCGCACTGCTGGAGCATACGATCGTTCGACCAGCTGATCGCGCAGCATTTCACTCTCCATATCACCATAAGCACATGATGAAGATAATTCCCGTAAAGCAGACAGGAACTGTGAAATGGTCTCGTCAGCACGTTGAGAACGCTGGCGAAAGCGATGTCGAGCGACCACTACATTCACCTTCGGAACAAAAGGATCCTCTAACGCTGTCATTGCCTCTGCAAATGTAGTTCCAGTATTAGGCAACGTGTAAAACAGCCTCTGGCCTTCAGTACCCAAGCTGTGTAGTAGAATAGCACGTTTCCTGGCATCAGGCCATGAGTCTCCTGTAGCATTAATAGCAAGCAAGTAATTTTCGAACATTTTCCGCCAGGTGACAAAAGGAATCGCAGGCTCTCCACTGCATGGCAGAAAAGATGCAGGCGTAGGCACGGAAACCATCGTCGCCAATTTGTTGTGTTTTGTAGTATGAAGCACAAGACCAGAGTAATTCCTTCGAGGCTTTTTATTCAACACATGTCAAACATGTCTTTTTAACTCAACACTTTTATTGTTTCTCTTCCTCAGCAGCACTTCAACACTTAAGGTCCCTGTAAAGTCAAAATGAAGTATGTGTTCTGAGTTTGTCATATCACATAAAAATGTGTTATTAGACACCCAGCCAAATTTGAATGACGAAAAAAGCCGGCAAGTACATAAAATAAGCTATCAAAATCTTGAAAAAATGAGCAGTAGTCTCTGCTCTCAAACGCTGGGGGCGTGTCCGCTGGGTGCGCTGAAACCACGCCCACTCGTGGTAAAGCTGCCGTCGCCACAATCAACTGTCACCTGCTACAGCCGGAATGGATGCTCCTAGCAGCTTATTAGGTTAATTATAACATAAGCGCACAAGGCAACTTACACTCATTGGTGGGCACGCACTGCTAATGACGTCATCAGTTGTCGGCGTGACGGGAGGATGAAGGCCAAGGCGGGAGATAGTCGTTCGGCCCCATTCACCAGTATCAGGGGATTATCAGTGAATCCCAGTTGTCTCCGACAAAAGTTTATAAAACTATCCCGTGTAAAATGATCACTACAGAGGCGGGTTTTGGTGGTGATCCTCAGCTCTCCATCAAGGTGGCTCTTCACAAAATGAAACCACCTCTTCTTGATGTGATCGTATTTAGGAAATTTAAATAAGGACACCGATCTGTTTTGTACGTGATCGCATCCAGGTAGTACGCATTTCCGTGACGAAGACATAGCTAACTAGCAAACTGTAAGCTGTAGTAACTAATAATACTGACAGTACCTCGTGATTGAGCGGCAAACTGATGCGAATGTGCTCTATTTATATTGTTAGGGGAGCGGCCAGCCTCAGGGGCTCCAGTGCGTCATCAGGTAGGGGCGTGTCCAGGAGCTCAGGGGCTCCAGTGCGTCATCGAGCCCCGTTTTAGACCCGCCCAAAAAATCCGTAAAATATCAATGGTGAAAAACGGTCTAACTCCACAATTCAGTACTTCACAGTTCACAGTCTTTGTAATGTGTTTTAGCAATACATTTCTAACATTTATAATGTGTTTAGAATTTTTTTTTTTAAATTGCCTTTACAGGGACTTTAAGCATTACACTGCCACCTTGTGGTTAACTATGAACATCACACAGAGATGTTAAAATAAATCATTGTCATTCAGAGGGCAATTTGTATTTGTAAATGTTTTAAAAGTAAAACTGAATGACTTTAAAGAAGTCTTTAAAAATAATAATACTGACCTTAAACGATAGAATTGACGTTTTTGTTTAATTTATTTTAGGACCAGTAACTTCTTTGTCTCATTTTAGTCTCCACCACACAGGGACGATGGCTCCGGCTACAGATGTAGATGTACACTGAATAGATGGTTTTGATAACTAAATTCACTGAGTATAACTTCAGCAGTGCTATGTTGCTGCTTTTAAGATGTGTAAAGGATGTTGATGATTAAATACTGCTGCTATTAACCTGTCTCCCTCTGTTAACACTATTAGGCAGTCTGAATGGCTCTGGTGGCTCTTGAATGTGCCTGTCCTAAGCTCCAGAAAACAACTGATTATATTGAAGAAAACTGATTTGGTAATGGGGAAGAGCGGTTACCAGTGTGCACAAAGGTGATTACTCAATGACGGGTGAGATCTTCTTTGCCCTAACAGAGGACAACCTAAGCCAGGGGGTCACCGCCGCCACTGGGCATCTCCTGATGGGGGGTGTTTTATGTGAGATGGGTATGAGAGTCGAGCGGATGGCTGTGAGGCCGCAGCATCCTTATATCATTAAGGGGGGATGAAGCTGTGAGAAGTTACGGCAGTCTGACCCAGAAATGTAAGTTCCTCTATACCACTCACCAGAAACCGCATTCGTTGTATGGCTTGTTTTTCATTGTGACAAGTGTCTGCAACTATGCCAGGGGACAACACCCTGAAGAGAAGAAAATTAAAGATAAAGAGCTAATGCGAATGGGCTTTCAAGAGCCAGCTGAGACCATGAGGTGATTGTCATTATTTGTTGTGGAGACAGTAACAAAACTTAATTATAAGAGGGACATGATGTTGGTTGCCTTATGGGCAAGACAAATGTATAGAAGTGTTGATTTTGAGCTAATATGTCTATAACACAGTTTTTACCCCTGAAGGTCGTTATACATGGTGGCGGCTAAAGATGAAGACAGCTTTTGTAGATTCAAGAAAAAGTCTTGTATGTGTTAGTTTGGGGTACTATTATTTCCTGATTTTGTGGATATAGTGTCATTAACCTCTGGAATGAGTGTTTTGTCATTACAGATGGGTTAAGTGAAACGACAAACTTTAAAGAAGTTTATCTGATGAAAAGACAATGCAGAACATGAGACGAGCTTTAATTGGATTGGTTTTCCAGCTCTGTCTGCTACTGGTAATTATGATTACTTTTGTCATGTATGATGTTGATTTGAATTACTCTCTGGATTAGTACTTTATATAAATTAGAATTGTGAAGTTGAAGATTGCCGTTCATTATGGGGTAAAAGCTCTTGTCTAAATTCAACTGAGGATCTAAATTTAAATAGACAACTAGGTGGGATCATAATGGTAAACGTAAAAATAATAGATTTGACGGCAGAGAGAAAACGTCTCAGGTTACGTATGTAACCCTGGTTTCCTGATGCGTTTGAGACGCGGTGGGAACGCTCTGCGTGATTACGTCGTGAAGCAAGTGTAAAATCAGTCCAATGGAAGCCTTCTACGACATAGGTGACGTCATAGACCAGGAAACTATAAAGCAACCCTGAAATCAGACCGCGATAGACCTGAAAAACCTGAAGCAAGTCGATCAGGGCATGCAGGAAGTATGGCAGGCAAACGCAGCGTCTCGTTCCCTATCAGGGAACCAGGGTTACATACGTAACCTGAGACGTTCCCTTTCAAGGGAACTCGAGCTGCGTTTGAGACGCGGTGGGAACCCCATACCCACTACGCCATAGTGACAAATGCCCGTTCTGTGTGAAGTCCTGCGCACACTAAGAAGCAAGCAACCTCGCCCCAGGAGTGGAGAGGTCAAGGTCATAAAACCTGACAAATGTATGCGAAGAGGACCATCCTGCCGCATTACACACATCAAGAAGGGAAATTCCCGAAATTAAGGCCATAGAGGCCGCCATACTCAGAGTAGAATGGGCCCGCACAGCCATAGGTGAAGGCTGTCCGGCCGCTTCATAAGCCAATGAAATAGCCTCGATTTATCCATTTACTCATAACCTGCTTAGATGCAGGGCAGGGGCGTCACTAGGATTTTCATTTTAGGGGGGCTAAGCCCCCAATGAGGGTATGATTTTTTTTTTAAATATAAAAAAAGGTAACACTTTAGTGTAGGACCTAATGCTCACTATTAACCAGTTTGATTACCATGCAAAGGCAGGGTTTTATAATCACTGTGGTCCCAAATGTGAGGTAGGGCAGATAGAGGGGTTCTGGGTTTCCCCGAGAAAATTTTGATTTCTCTGATCTACATATTTTAAGATGTTTTGAAGGCCAAAAAATTTGGATAACAGCTTTAAAACCATGTCAGTGGGCAGCTGATTATTTTTCTCTCCTCATCAGCATCACACCCTTTTTCTCTTTGTTTTTATCTTGCCCTGTCTCTTCCCCTCCTGAAGCTGAGCTTTGACTGATATAGGCTTTTCATTTTTGTCTGTCAGTGAAGAAAGGTCATAAATGTTGACCCATAAATAGGGTCAACTGATAGGTTGATTTTCCCTATGAATCATTTTCTCACACACGTTTATTTACTGAGGGCTACTAAAGCTAGGTATTAAATGCATTCAAAATATGTAGGCTACACATTCATTATTGATCTTATGCCTAATACAGGGCCGTAGACAGGGCTTTATAATCAAAGAGGTCCTAAATTTGAGGTTGGTAGGGGGTTCAAATATTTTATTTCTCTGATATGTGCATTTCAAGACGTTTTTAAGAAAAAAAAAAGATAAGAAGTTTCTTGTCCCCTCACAATGACAGTAAACTAATTATTACATTACATAAGTCACATACTTTTTGAACTGAAAATAGTTAACATGGGCATATTTTCCGCTCAAAATGACGAAATTAGACAAAACTATATTAGTTTGCTGATTATTTTTTGTCATTCGTTTAACATTTATGTAAAAAATGTCAAATTTGAAATTTTAAGTTTAGCTACTTACATCTTATCTCGCACTTGACCGTACGCGTCGAGTCGCACTGTTAAAATTCGCGCTCAGCAGCGTCTGTGAACATAAAGCCCGCCTACTTTGATTTGATTGGTCATCTCAAATATTCTGACATTGACGAGCAGTGACAGACCAATGAGGCTCAGATGAACACACACACACACACACACACACACCCAGTCCTCTGTTTCTGACGTGCTCTCTGCTCGGCGCCGCTGCGGATTGAAGATGAAGAGCGCGCTAAATCTGATTATAACAAGACTGAAGCGAACACGAATTTGTGTAGCCTACATTAATCACAAATTTTTAGGGGGGCTAGGCAGAAGTTTAGGGGGGCTGAAGCCCCCCTAAAAAGGGCCTAGCGACGCCCCTGATGCAGGGCATCCTCTCTTGAGTGACCCAAAACAGACAAATAGTTGCTCAGATTTACGCCACAGGGCAGCTCTGTGAACTCAGGCATCTAAAGCCCGGACTGGACATAAAATGTTAAGCTGTTCCTGGTCAGGGGTATTAAAGGGTGGAGGATAAAAGGCCTGCAGCACTATTGGGCCCCCAACATTCAGTGGGACCTTAGGAATATAACCCGGCCTGGGGTAGAGAAATGCTTTCACCATACCGGGTGCAAATTCCAGACATGATGGAGCAACCGACAGAGCATGGAAATCACCAATTCTCTTGATAGATGAGATAGCAAGGAGAAATAAAGTCTTTAGAGTGAGGAATTTTTCTGAAACCTCCTCGATGGGCTCGAAGGGAGCTAAAGCCAGACCCTCGAGTACAATGGCCAAGTCCCAAACCGGTGCTCTAGAGTGCAGTGCAGGTCTCAACCTCAATGTACCACGGAGAAAGCAAGTAATTAAAGGGTTTCTCCCGATCGAAGTACCCCCAGAGGGGTGTGGTGGGCAGATATAGCCTCCACGTAAACATTTAGGGTGGAAGGAGATAACCTGGCCGAGAAACGGTCTTGCAGAAAATCAAGAACTGAACCAACAGGGCAGTTAACAGGATCCAACTGACGTTCAACACACCACGTGGTGAAAAGTTTCCATTTTAGCGCATACAGCCTTCTCGTGGAAGGATCTCTGGATTGAAGAATGGTTCCTACAACATCGGTCGAAAGACCGGTTTCCCTGAGCCTGGCCCCCTCAGAGGCCAGGCCCACAGTTTCCAGAACTCCGGCCGAGGGTGAAATATCGTGCCCCTGGCCTGGGACAGGAGGTCCACCCTGAGTGGGATCTCCAAGGGGGAGCCGTCCAGCAGAGACACCAAGTCCGAGAACCAAACTCGGGTCGGCCAATAAGGGGCTACTAGTAGCAGACGAGCCCCTTCCCGGCGAACCCTCTCCAGAACCCCCGGAAGCATAGATATCGGGGGAAAGGCGTACAGGTGCAGCCTCGGCCACACCTGCACCATCGCATCCAGACCAAGAGGAGCTGGGTGCGATAGAGAGAACCACATGGGACAATGGGTTGAATCTGATGATGCGAAAAGGTCTACCTGAGCATGACCGAACTCTTCCCACAGGAGCTCCACCACTTCGGGGTGAAGTCTCCAATCCCCGGGCCTCAGCCCCTGTCTCGACAGAATATCTGCTCCCACATTCTGACGCCCCGGAATATGTACCGCCTTGAGCGACAGTAACTTCCCCTGGGCCCATAGGAGGATCTGATGGGCCAATTTGCAAAGATGACGCGACCTCAGACCCCCCTGATGGTTGAAATAGAAGACCACCGAAGTGTTGTCTGTGCGGACCAACACATGATGGCCTCTCAGGTCTGGCAGGAAATATTTGAGTGCTCGAAATACCACCATCAACTCCAAACGATTTATGTGCCAGGAACATTGATGGTTCTGCCAAAGACCTTGCGCCGAGCGGCCACTCATGACCGCCCCCCATCCCGTGAGGGAAGCATCCGTCGAAAGCGTGACGCGTCGACAAGAAGCCCCCAACACTGGGCCCTGGACGAGGAACCAAGGTTTCTTCCACATGACCAAGGCACGAAGGCATAGCCGCGTGACCTTGATCCTGCGGAACGGATTTCCCCTCGGAGAAAACCCCTTTGTCCTGAGCCACCACTGCAGGGGTCTCATATACAGAAGGCCAAAAGTAATAACGTTGGACGCAGCTGCCATGAGACCCAACAGTCTCTGAAACTGTTTCACATTGAGTGACTGGCCTAGTTTCACATTCTTTGCGGCTGTGAGAATCGCAGAAATACGAGCAGGAGACAGGCGTGCTTCTATTGTGGTCGAATCCCAAATTACACCTAGAAAATTGGTCCTCTGAACAGGAAGGAGCGCACTCTTTTTGGTGTTGAGCCGCAACCCCAAACTCTTTATGTGGGACAGAACAGCATCTCGATGCTGAACTTCCACCTGCTCTGACTGAGCTAAAATCAACCAATCGTCGATGTAATTTAATACGCGGATGCCCTGGAGTCTCAACGGAGCCAGAGCTGCATCCACGCATTTTGTAAAAGTGCGGGGAGATAAACCTAGGCCAAATGGAAGAAGCCGATATTGGTATGCTTCGCCCCCGAATGCGAACTTCAGAAACCTACTGTGATGAGGATGGATAGATACATGGAAGTACGCGTCCTTCAAGTCTATTTTGACAAACCAGTCCTTGGACTGAATCTGTGATACAATCTGTTTGAGTGTAAGCATTCTGAACTTGAGTTTCTGAACTCTGCTGTTTAACTGGCGTAGATCTAGAATAGGACGCAACCCTCCATCCTTCTTTGGAACAACAAAGTAACGGCTGTAAAACCCTGACTCTCTGCTGGGAGGAGAAACCCTTTCTATAGCTCCTTTTCGAAGAAGTGTCAGTACTTCTTGCTCCATAACCAGAGCCTGCTGTGAGTCAACCACCGTGGGGAGGACTCCTTGAAATCTGGGCGGACGAGAACTGAACTGAATTCTGTAACCCTTTTCTATTATGTGCAGGACCCATAGAGAAATATTTGGCAGAAGTTTCCACGCTGGCAGAAATTCCGATAAGGGAACCAGTCTCTCGAGACTGGCCTCTGGATTTGATAGAACAATCATTTCGACGCCCTGATGCGGCAAACTGGTAGGGAACAACCGAACTGACCGTTCTACAACCCTCCTCAGAGGATTGCAAGGGGACGCTGACACCTCGGCGCCCTGAAGCGGCAAACCGGCAGGTAACAACCGAAGTGGCAACGCTGCGGCTCTCCTCGGAGAGTCACCCCCCGGAGGGTGCCAAGGAGGGACGGTTCCTCGGAATTGTTCCTCCCTAGAGGTCCACCCTCAGAAGCCCGATGGCCTTTTTGGCGTCAGGACTTCTTCTTAGACCAAGCTCTCCTAGAGATAACAGTCCTCAGATCTTGTCTACCCCTAACAGGCTTGGGCTGCGACCGCCACTCAGGAACCGTAGATTGAGGAGGTGCCCGAGCGGCGACGCTCTGTTTTTGCTGAACTCTGTGAGCGAAGCTCGTAGACGGACGAGGCTGCTCAGACTTTATACCACGAGCAGCCTCGTGGACACTAGACCGGCGAGCAAGAAACCTCTGAAACGCAGCCATTTGTTTCTTATTTTCTTGAAACCTATCGACGACACAATTTATAGCGTCGCCGAACAGACTTGTAGGTGACAGCGGTGCGTCCAGAAGAACAGATCTATCTTTATCCTTTATTTCAGATAAATTTAACCATGAATGGCGTTCCGTGGCCACCAAGGCTGCCATAGAGCGGCCCACAGACTTGGCCGTCTCCTTGGTGGCCTGGAGAGATAAATCTGTCGCGCAACGCAATTCTCGAATTGCGTCAGCACTAACTTCCTCACAATCGTCTATGTCCCTCAGCAGGTCAGCCTGGTACGCTTGGAGAATCGACATAGTGTGCAAACATGGTAGAAAACGCTCATCTAACAGACTTTTTCTAGATACCACATCAACATCATCGGCTGGCCAGTCAATATTTAATTTAGCTACAGCACGAGATAAAACCTCCATAAGCTCCTCATCAGCAGGGGTATGAGCTGACGAACACTCAAAATCCCCCATACTCGAGACATCCAGATCCTCAGAACTGGATAGCCGCAATATTGGTGGCCAAGACCGGGAAGGAGAAGCCGCAGAGCGGGCTCCTGACTGGGCAGAGACACCGGATCCAGTAGGTAAGGGCTGAGAAAGGGCCGGGCCCGTCTCAAGCCCCGCTACTAGATCCATCTGCGAACCCCAAGATGAAAGTCGACGCTGAGCCTCAGCAGCAGCGGGACCGGCACCCCGGGGAACGCGAACCGAACCGTCCTCCTGAAAGAACGATCGGCGGGAGCGGAGCGTCTTTATAGATAGACTCATACAATGCTCACAATCAGCCCCCTCGAGGACTGACTGGGCATGCTCCACTCCCAAACAAGCAACATAAAGCTGATGCGTGTCCCCACCCGTGATATAGCGAGGGCAGAGAACAACACACCGTCTATAATCTTGCTTGCTCGCCATTTTTTGATAGATATTTAAATATATATTGGGCTTGACAGACAACAATAAATAGACAAGGACAGATATACAGAGTGCGCTTGCTGAAGGTACAGAAGCTATCGTGGTCTGATTTCAGGGTTGCTTTATAGTTTCCTGGTCTATGACGTCACCTATGTCGTAGCGGCCTTCCATTGGACTGATTTTACACGTGCTTCACGACGTAATCCCGCAGAGCGTTCCCACCGCATCTCAAACGCAGCTCGAGTTCCCTTGAAAGGGAACTGCCGTCTGTCCCACTTATCTTTACAAAACTGTAAAGACAATACTGATAATATTTTCTTTTTTGGGGTCTTCAGACTAACCATTTGATAGAAGAATACTGTGAGAAGTAGTTATAATGAAAAATAAAGTTAAAATGAATAAGAAAACAAGGGTATTGAAGAATTAATAAAATGATTTCCCTAACGATGGAACTTTAAGTGTCACTAGGCTGACAGTGGTGAGAGACTTGGTGAGAGAGGGAAGTGAAAAACAAAAAGGTTGTTGTGTGAGAGATGTTTGTGTGGATTGTAAACGAACAATCATGTACTGGTTAGATGAGGCAGAGAAAATAAAAGAAAGTGATGCAGAAGGAAATGGCATGTAGGGAAATAGGTAAAGATGTGAAGAAATATAGTAGATAAATGTATGTTTTGAAAATACAATTTCTGATAGAATTGACGGAACTATTTATTAACACCTGTTAAGTCAAATCAAGTTGAAATGTTATGAAAAATGAGTTTCAGATAAAAATAAATAAAATAAAGGCATTGGGTATGATTAAAAGGGATTAACGTGATTTAAAGATAAGGAATGAAAAAAAGTTTTATTTAGCAGATTGGGGAACAATTCTATATTTTAGAGGTAAAATAATGATTGAAAGTGTCAGGGATGTCTGAAGGAAGGACCCAAGAGCGATAGCAGATTAACAATGTCTTTAATATAACAAAGGAATGCGCCTCGTAGGGCTAGCAACAGAAAGTCTCTCATTAAATGCTGCAAACAGTAGAGAAGTAACCCTGGGCAGGGCTGGCGGGTCCCGGGGTGACAACGAAGGAGAAAAGCAGAGCCTCTACAGCAGCGGTATGGAACTCAGGTAAGGAACCCGTCTCTTGTCTTCAGTAGCAGGGTAACTGGGCAGATAACAGCTTTAGCGAGCAAACAATCAAAGAAGCCTGCAGAACAGGACTCACCAAACAAGACAGGACAGGACAAGATAATCAGGTGAACAGTCAGACTCGTACGCAATCATAGATAATAATCTGGCAAAGGAGAGGTGGAAGAAGGAACAAGAAGTAGGAAGACTAATCAGAGGTAAAGAGGTAGCAGGTGAGAAAGGAATGAATGCAATAGCGATAATTGAAGAGAGGGCTGGCAGAGAATGAAGAGAGTAATAGTAAATGGGTGTGTCTGCACAGAGTGTGTGTGTGTGTGTGTGTGAGAGTGAATGAATGAATGAAAGATAATAGCGTGTGTGACCAGAAGAGGGAGACAGAGAAAGGAAGGAGAATACCAGGATCATGACAGTACTCCTTCCTCAACGAGCGCCACCAGGCGCTCCCGAGGATGGAGCCTGACGGGAGCAGTAGAAGTCATCAATGAGCGAGCGGTCCAGGACGTCCCGGGAGGGTATCCAGCTTCTCTCCTCAGGACCGTATCCCTCCCAATCGACCAGAAATTGATGACCGCGGCCTCGAGGACGGACATCCAATAACCTGCGAACTCTATAGACGGGAGAACCCTCAACGCGAATGGGATGGGATGCAGGACGGGTCAGGGCGCGTATGACAGGTTTTACGCAAGACACGTGAAAGACTGGATGAATACGACGGAGATTGGGAGGTAGTTTAAGCCTGATAGAGACAGGACTCACGACCTTAGAAACACGAAAAGGTCCAATGAATCTGGGGGCCAATTTGCGAGAAACGGACTGTAACGGGAGGTTAAGGGTGGAGAGCCACACCCTCTGACCACAAGTATACCTAGGACTCTTAACGCGGTGTTTATTAGCAGCTCGACGAGTGAGAGAACGAGAATGACATAACGCTGATCTCACCCTTCTCCATGTGCGTCTACAGCGTCGAATAAAAGCCTTGGCCGACGGGACACTAGAATCAGAGTCTTGGGACGGAAAAAGCGGCGGTTGATACCCAAGACAGCAATGAAAAGGAGACAGGCCGGTGGCGGAGGATGGAGCCGAATTGTGCGCGTACTCAGCCCAAGGAAGCTGTTCAGTCCAAGACGCGGGGTTGCGGAACGCAAGACTGCGCAGAATGCGCCCAATAATCTGATTAGCGCGTTCGGCCTGACCATTAGTTTGCGGGTGAAAACCAGAAGAGAGACTAGGGGACGCACCGATTAGTCGACAAAATTCTTTCCAGAATTGAGAAGTGAACTGGGGTCCCCTGTCAGAAACGATATCAGAGGGAAGACCGTGAATCTTGAAGACATGATCGACGACCGTCTGTGCAGTCTCTTTGGCGGAGGGGAGCTTAGGAAGAGGGATAAAATGAGCGGCTTTGGAGAACCTGTCAACGACCGTGAGAATAACAGTATTTCCCCCCGAGGAGGGAAGTCCTGTTATAAAATCGAGCGCGATATGAGACCACGGACGGGACGGAATAGGAAGCGGCCGGAGAAGTCCCGCGGGCGGTGAATTACTGGGTTTGGTCTGGGCGCAGACAGAGCAAGACGCAACGAACCGGCGGATATCACGTTCGCGGGTGGGCCACCAAAATCTTTGGCGGATAGCCGCAAGCGTTCCTCTTACTCCGGGATGAGCAAACAGCTTAGAGGAATGCCCCCATTGCAGAACGGCAGAGCGCGCAGTGACGGGAACAAACAACAAATTCCTAGGACACTGACGAGGAACGGTGACAAGGGAAAGAGCTCGTTTGACTAGTCGTTCGATTCCCCAGATGGAAGCTCCGAGGACGCATCCCTGAGGAAGGATCTCTTCCTTAACAGGGACCTCCCTGGGGGAAGCGAACTGGCGAGAAAGCGCGTCGGGCTTGAGATTCTTCGAACCGGGGCGATAAGAAATGGTAAAATTGAAACGGCCAAAAAATAACGCCCAACGAGCCTGACGGGCGTTAAGACGCTTAGCAGATCGGATGTATTCGAGATTTCTGTGATCGGTCCAGACAATGAACGGAACGGAGGAGCCCTCTAGCCAGTGACGCCACTCGCCCAAAGCTAAACGAATGGCCAACAGTTCGCGGTTACCCACGTCGTAATTGCGTTCAGACGGTGTAAGGCGGTGAGAAAAATAAGCGCACGGATGGACCTTGCCGTCAGTGGAAAAGCGTTGGGAGAGGATGGCCCCGACGCCCACCTCTGACGCGTCCACTTCGACGATGAATTGGTTGGAGGTATCGGGAGTAGTGAGAATGGGAGCGGAAGTAAACAAAGACTTGAGATGATCAAAGGCTGTCTGGGCAGCCCGAGACCACTCAAAACGAGACTTGACGGAGGTGAGTACGGTTAGGGGCGCGGCTACCTGACTAAAATTGCGGATAAACCGTCTGTAAAAATTCGCAAACCCCAGAAAACGCTGAAGAGCGACGCGAGAGTCAGGCACCGGCCACCCGGTAACAGCCTGCACCTTAGTAGGGTCCATGCTGATCCCCTCCGCCGAAATGACAGAACCGAGAAACGTGACAGACTGGGCGTGAAACATGCACTTCTCTGCTTTTACAAACAAACGATTCTCTAGAAGTCGTTGGAGAACCCGTCGAACGTGCTGGACGTGCACCTGGAGAGAAGGGGAGAAAATCAAAATATCATCCAAGTAAACGAAAACAAATATATTGAGCATATCTCTCAAAACATCATTCACCAGGGCTTGAAACACGGCGGGAGCGTTGACCAACCCGAACGGTAAAACCCGATACTCGAAGTGCCCAAGTGGAGTGTTAAACGCGGTTTTCCACTCGTCTCCCTCCTTAATGCGCACCAAATGGTACGCATTGCGTAAATCCAGCTTTGTGAAAATCTTTGCGCCCTGCAGAATCTCGAAGGCGGATGACATAAGGGGAAGTGGATAGGGATTCTTCACCGTTATGTCATTCAGCCCACGATAGTCAATGCAAGGGCGCAAAGAACCATCCTTCTTTTTCACAAAGAAGAATCCAGCACCGGCGGGAGAGGAGGACGAGACAATAGTACCGGCTTCTAAGGATTCAGAGAGATTTCTCAAGGGCTTCGCGTTCTGGGGCTGATAAAGAATATAGCCTCCCACGAGGGGGCGTTGTGCCGGGGAGGAGGTCGATACCGCAGTCATAGGGTCTATGAGGAGGGAGAGAAGTGGCCCGGGAACGACTGAAGACCGCCCGCAAATCATGGTACTCCTCCGGCACCCCAGACAAATCACCTGGATCCTCCTGAAACACAGAAACAGAAGAAACGGGGGCAACAGCAGACACTAAACATTTAACATGACATGATAACTTCCATGAAAGAATAGAACCCCTGGACCAATCGATCTGAGGATTGTGTTCCACAAGCCAAGGATGGCCCAACACAACAGGTATATAAGGAGAATGAAAAATTAAAAACGAAATTGTCTCTCGGTGATTACCCGAGACAGTAAGACTCACCGGTATGGTAGCACGGTGAACCCTCTCGAGGACACTGCCATCGAGAGCGAAAACAGAAGTGGGCTGATTTAAATCAATTAAAGGAATACCCTGTTCAAGGGCCCAGGCTTCATCAATAAAATTTCCCTCGGCTCCCGAATCGATAAGGGCTTGACAGGAAACGGAGGAGCCCGGCCAGTGGAGAGCAGTAGAAAAAGGAGTGCGGGTTCTGAGTGGAGGGACAAGGGCAGTAGCGCTCGCCAGTAACCCTCTCTCTACTGGCGAGCGTTGGCTTTTAGTAGACATGTCGACACATAGTGACCAGCCGACCCGCAGTAAAGGCAGAGTCGATTAGAGATTCGGCGTTCGCGTTCAGCGGCGGTAATGCGAATCCCTCCCAGCTGCATAGGCTCCGCCCCAGCACTAGCGGAGGAGGAAATGGTGGTAGCGGGGAGCGGAGAAAGGAGAGTGGACTCCATACTGCGAGATCGACGCCGGAGCTCGAAACGCTTGTCGATGCGAATGGCCAGGTCGATCAAAGCGTCAAGACGAGTGGGAACTTCTCGGGAGATTACCTCATCTTTAATGTCCGCATTGAGTCCTTCCAAAAAACGAGCGACCTGGGCGGGTTCGTTCCATCCGCAGGAAGTAGCGAGAGTGCGGAATTCAATAGCAAAGTCGGGAACCGAACGTCTACCTTGACGAAGAGATGAGAGAAGACGAGAAGCCTCTGTTCCATGAGCGGAGCGGTCAAAAACTCGGGTCATCTCCTCTCTAAACAGCGAATACCGGTCTAAACAGTCAGACTCGGCGTTCCAGACCGCCGTGCCCCATTCGCGTGCCCTTCCGGTGAGCAAGGAGACAATATAGGCGATCCTGGGCTCGATCCAGGGAGTAAGTGACTGGTTGAAGAGAAAACACCACCTCACATTGTGTCCAAAAGGAGCGACATTCTGAAGGCTCACCGGCATAATAGGGCGGATTGTTAACCCTGGGCTCATGAACGTCTGGAGGTCTGGGTGGAGGATCAAGCCGGAGACGGTGAATCTGCTCGGAGAGGTCGGTCATCCGAGCCGCTAACGACTCCACTGCGTGTCTGGTAGTGGACAGTTCCTCCTCGTGACGGCCCAGCATGGCTCCTTGAAGCTCGATCGCCGTCTGAATGGGGTTTTCCATCGCTGGGTCCATAGTGGCCAGATTATTCTGTCAGGGATGTCTGAAGGAAGGACCCAAGAGCGATAGCAGATTAACAATGTCTTTAATATAACAAAGGAATGCGCCTCGTAGGGCTAGCAACAGAAAGTCTCTCATTAAATGCTGCAAACAGTAGAGAAGTAACCCTGGGCAGGGCTGGCGGGTCCCGGGGTGACAACGAAGGAGAAAAGCAGAGCCTCTACAGCAGCGGTATGGAACTCAGGTAAGGAACCCGTCTCTTGTCTTCAGTAGCAGGGTAACTGGGCAGATAACAGTTTTAGCGAGCAAACAATCAAAGAAGCCTGCAGAACAGGACTCACCAAACAAGACAGGACAGGACAAGATAATCAGGTGAACAGTCAGACTCGTACGCAATCATAGATAATAATCTGGCAAAGGAGAGGTGGAAGAAGGAACAAGAAGTAGGAAGACTAATCAGAGGTAAAGAGGTAGCAGGTGAGAAAGGAATGAATGCAATAGCGATAATTGAAGAGAGGGCTGGCAGAGAATGAAGAGAGTAATAGTAAATGGGTGTGTCTGCACAGAGTGTGTGTGTGTGTGTTTGTGAGAGTGAATGAATGAATGAAAGATAATAGCGTGTGTGACCAGAAGAGGGAGACAGAGAAAGGAAGGAGAATACCAGGATCATGACAGAAAGGCTGATTTGAATTTGTTTTATTTTATTTTTATTTTTGAAAAGAGTAAAAAAGGTATAAGATGTTATAAAATTAAGATGGTGACTGTAAACTGAAGGATGAATTCATGGAGAAACTTAAAGTGGATTATTCAAATCAAATCAAATCCTTTAATTGTCACACAACCATATACACAAGTGCAACAGTGGGTGAAATTCTTAGGTGCAGTTCCGAGCAACATAGCAGTATGACACGATGTGACGTAAACAATTACAGCAAACATCAGATTTACATAGATTACACATCTTATGTGCGGACAATTACTCACTGTACCATACACACTAACAGAACAATAAATAATATACACTATACACTATACAATATACAACAATTTACAATATACAACAATATACAAAAAATACAAAAAGAGGTATGTATACATGCAATAGATACACGTAAGGTAGATATATATATAAAAAAATGTATATATATATATATATATATATATATTGTAATATGCAGTAGGTTATGTTGTGCTGTGTTGACAGTTAGACTGTTTATGGTTATTGATAATGAGGGATCAAGAGTTTAGAAATCAAATTGCTTGTGGGAAGAAGCTGTCATGGAGTCGACTGGTGTGTGTCCTGATGCTGCGGTACCGCCTGCCTGATGGTAGCAGTGAGAGCAGTCCATGGCTCGGGTGGCTAGAGTCTCTGATGATCCTCCAAGCTTTCCTCACACACCGCCTGGCATATATATCGTGGAGGGAGGGAAGCTCACCTCCGATGATACGGCTGGCAGTGCGCGCCACCCTTCGCAGGGCTTTGCGGTTACGGCTGGTGGTGTTGCCGTACCAGGCAGTGATGCAGCCAGTCAGGATGCTCTCGACGGTGCTGGTGTAAAACTGTGTGAGGATGTGGCGGTTCATTCCGAACTTCCTCAGCCGTCTCAGGAAGAAGAGGCGCTGATGAGCCTTCTTCACGACGGCCTCGGTGTGGACGGACCATGTGAGTTCCTCTGTGATGTGGACACCGAGGAACTTGAAGCTGCTGACTCTCTCCACCGGTGCTCCACTGATGGTGATGGGGCTGTGTTCTCTGTCGTTCTTCCTGAAGTCGACCACTAGCTCCTTGGTTTTGCTGATGTTGAGGGAGAGGTTGTTCTTCTGACACCAGTGCGTCATGAGTGAGCACCTCCTCTCTATAGGCCGTTTCATCGTTGTCGGTGATCAGACCTACGACCGTCGTATCATCAGCAAACTTGATGATGGAATTGGAGCTGTGAGTTGCCACGCAGTCATATGTGTACAAGGAGTACAAGAGTGGGCTAAGAACACAGCCCTGAGGGGCTCCAGTGTTGAGGGTCAGTGATGAGGAGATGTTGCTGCCTATTCTAACCACCTGGCGTCTGTTTGACAGGAAGTCCAGGATCCAGCTGCACAGCAAGCTGTTTAAGCCCAGAGCCCGGAGTTTCACATCAAGCAAGGAGGGCACTATGGTGTTGAATGCAGAGCTGTAGTCTACAAACAGCATTCTCACATATGTGTTCCTTTTTTCCAGGTGGGAGAGAGCAGTGTGTATTGTAGATGCAATAGCATCATCAGTGGAGCGGTTATTGCGGTATGCAAACTGCAGTGGTTCCAGTGAGGGAGATAGAACAGAGCAGATGTAATCTCTGACTAGTCTCTCAAAGCATTTACTGATGATGGGGGTCAGAGCAACAGGGCGCCAGTCATTTAAGCAGGTGATGTTGGTTTGCTTCGGTACAGGTACAATGATGGACGTTTTGAAGCATGTGGGGACTACAGACAAGGAGAGGGACCGATTGAAAATGTCCGTAAAAACACCAGCAAGTTGATTTGCGCACTTTCTGATGACGAGGCCCGGAATACCGTCTGGACCCGCGGCTTTACGGATGTTCACTCGACGGAAAGATCGGGTTACATCCGCTACAGAGACAGAGAGTGTACTAACCTCTGTAGCTTCAGCCGCGAGAACTCTCTCCGCGAGGGGGGTGTTAGTTCCCTCAAAGCGAGCATAAAAAGTGTTTAGCTCATCTGGGAGAGAGGCATTGTTGTTCACTGTGGAGTTTATGTTTCCTCTGTAGTCCGAAATGATATTAATTCCCTTCCACATGCTTCTAGAGTCGGAGGTGTTGAACTGTCCTTCAATCTTGTCCCTGTATTGGCGTTTTGCTGCTCTGATAGTTTTACGGAGTGCATAACTTGCTTGTTTTTTCTCCTCCGCACTCCCGGAGTCAAAAGCGGAAGTCCGCGCATTGAGTGCCGCACGAACATCGCTATTAATCCATGGTTTCTGGTTCGGGTAAATCCGAATTGTTTTGGTCGGAACAACGTCTTCTACGCACTTCCTGATGAAACATGTTACGCTGTCAGCGTAAACCTCGATATCGTCATCAGAGGCCGACCGGAACATCTCCCAGTCCGCGTGATCAAAACAGTCCTGAAGCATAGAGTCTGATTGGTCCGAGCAGCACTGGATCAATCTGAGGGCGGGTGTTTCCTGTTTCAGTTTCTGCCTATAAGCGGGCAGAAGGAGAACGGAAGAGTGATCCGATTTGCCAAAAGGTGGACGGGGGAGGGATTTGTAGCCATCCCGGAAAGGGGAGTAGCAATGATCCAAAACCCGGTCCCCTCGTGTGTTAAAGTTTATGTGTTGGTGGTATTTAGGTGCTATTTTCTTGAAGTTGGCTTTGTTAAAGTCCCCGGACACAATGAACGCGGCCTCAGGGTGCGCGGTTTCCTGCTCGCTTATTTCCCCATACAGTTCCTTTAGTGCCCGGTCTATGTCGGCTTGTGGGGGAATGTACACAGCCGTGATAATGACCGCTGTGAATTCCCTCGGTAGCCAGAATGGTCGACACAGAAGCATGAGAAATTCCAGATCAGGAGAGCAGAAAGACTTGATAGAATGTACGTTCCTCTGATCACACCAGGATTTGTTGATCATAAAACATACACCCCCACCTCTGCTTTTACCTGAGAGGCCTTTAACTCTGTCCGCTCGGTGCACTGAGAACCCCACGGTTTCAATGGCCGAGTCTGGAATCTCACCAGACATCCAAGTTTCTGTAAGGCAGATAATGCAGCAGTCCCTCGTCTCCCGTTGGAAAGAGATCCGCGCTCTCAGCTCACAGAGCTTGTTGTCTAGAGACTGAACGTTTGCTAGCAAAATACTTGGAAGCGGGGGTCGATTTGCGCGCCGTCTTACTCTGACGAGAACGCCGGCCATTCTTCCCCTTCTCCGTCTGCGTTTCCGCGGCCGAGCTGCCCAGACAAAGGGCTCCGCTGTCGTGTTTGTAAACAGCGGGGCATCACTGAAGAAATGAAAGTCCGATTTTCGGTGTTCGATTGCCGAACCAATGTCCAAAAGTGTTTGTATGTCGTACTCAATAAGACAGACAACATCCAAGACAAAAAACAAAAGAACTGTAATCAAAACAAACAAAAAACTACCATGTTGTGACGGAGCTCGCAACGCAGCAGCCATACTCGGCGCCATCTTGAACTCTACTCATAATTTTTTATTATTTAAATTTCTAATTTTTAATTTGGGATTATTTTAATTTCTTCTATGTAAAGCACTTTGAATTACCATTGTGTATGAAATGTGCTACATAAATAAACTTGCCTTGCCTTGCCTTTATTTTTTTTCTTTGTTGTTGTTAATTTTCAGTTTGACAACAATTGTGTTTCGAACCTTTTGGGTCTATAAAGGGGAGTAGTGAAAATAATGGATTAACTATCTTTCTTAATTTATTATAAAAAAGAATTGGAAATTATAGTTTTATAAAAACTAGTGCATATATCCTGGTATTTATGATTATAAACAATGTCTGTATTTGGGATCTTAGTAGTGACTGCGGGTCTAGCCCATGCTAGGAATACAGCAACAGTGCTTGCTTATTTAGCCCAGCTTCCAGAGAATAAATATGTACTTGTTTTGTATCAGTTAATTTGATGATTAAACCAAATTAGCCAAGATGAATAATAGCTGTGTAAGACATGTAAAGACAGCTATGTCCAAAGGTTCTGGAGATCAATATTGTAGTATGTGGGATATTTTGTTGATATTAAGTCATTGAAGGAAAAAGATATTGTTTGTTTTATAAAAATTTTAACCTGACAGAGGAGCATGGGTCAGAAACCTAACATTTTGAAGCAGCCTCTTTATGGATAGACCAGATGTGGTGTTTAGGACTCCACATTGGTCTAAAACGGGGGACTAAAGGGGGTCGATTAGAATCCACTGCTGCTTCAATGTATATGTAATGATTGATTATAATTAAGGTATTAATCAATACTTTTCCTTCTAAATATCAAATGAGTTGAATGACTTCTCTGGAGATTTTACTTTGTTTATATAAGTTACCAGTGTGATTACTGAAATGTTCTTTTCATGTATTCTTTAATGTCTGTATTTGATATATGAATGCAGTAATAGTGCTTGCTTATTCAGCCCAGATTCCAGAAATAAAATAGGGACTCGTTTTGTGATTGAGAAAGTGTTATCGTGTTAACGTGTTAAAACATATAGGACCCTTGAAGCCAATAGTGTAAGGGACCATTTCTCAGTTAAAGCCTTACTTTCCAGTTAGACTAAAGTTTAGCTATCCTTGAGAGAAAGAACGCATTATCTTGATGTTTTGAGAGGACTCTCTTGTTTATAGTTAGAGCCTGGCCAAATCCAACCTTGGAAAAGCTGTGTGTCGGTGTGTGTGTTAGTCTTCTTGGTTACAGGTTAAGGAACCACTGGCATTATTGGAGATTGACTGAGTTGTTGTTCTGGTCATGCTGGCGCCCAGCAACCCAAATCTGCGACCTGGAAGGTCACGACGTGCCTAACTTCAGCTGCATAATCGATGGAGATGTGCTTCAGTCTATCTGTATATGTGTGGAAAATTACTGTTTATCTATTTCTTAGCCAATGAGAATCATTCATCCTGTAAGCAATGACGTAGCTTAGACCTTGGAAATAGTATAACTGCTGTGATCTTTGTAACTGTAAGCGGGGCGGCCAACAAACTCCTGTGGAGTATTGAAGCTGAATTCTGCTGATGAAACTGCAAACTATCTTCAGCAAAACTTTTCTTTTAATTTTTATAATTCTGACTCTGAGTCTTCATTCTTCATATCTGGTTCTGGGTCTTTGACTGTATACCCCTTACACCCCCTTCATTATCTTCATTCACACCCTGCTGTCGCTTAACCTCCCATGCTGTCTTTCCTTCGCACCGCGTGCTGAGATGCTAGACGCGGTACACGCCATCTCCCCGAGCTCGGCCTGTTCTTTTACTGTCTATGGGACGCGAAGGCGTTTCCGATGCACTATGTCAGAATAAAAGTCCTCTCTTAAAGGAGCCTTTACAACATTAACGGAATGCATAGCTGATTTAAAAAACTGGATGACTAGTAATTTCCTACTACTTGATTCTGAAAAAACAGAGATTCTAATTATTGGACAAAAAACTTCCTCACGTAATAACCTATACTGTCTAACACTCGATGGCTGCTCTGTCAAGCCCTCGTCGTCGGTTAGGAACCTGGGTGTGCTCTTTAATATAAATCTTTCATTTTAAAGTCACGTTTCTAGTATCTGTAAAACCACATTTTTTCATCTTAAAAATATATCTAAATTACGTCATAATATGCTCTCAATTAAAAATGCAGAACAATTAGTTCATGACATCAAGGCTAGATTATTGTAATGCTCTACTGGGTGGTTGCCCTGCATTTTTAATACATAAACTACAGCTGGTCCAAAACGCAGCAGCTCGAGTTCCTACCAGAACCAGGAAGTATGACCATATTAGCCCGGTTCTGTCAACACTGCATTGGCTCCCTATTAAACATCGTATACATTTTAAAATATTGCTGATTACTTACAAAGAACTAAATGGTTTAGCTCCCCAGTACTTGCGCGAGCTCTTAACGCATTATACTCCTTCACGTCTATTGCGATCTCAAAAAGCTGGCCAGTTGATAATACCTAGAATATCTAAATCGACTGCTGGCGGTAGATCCTTCTCCTATTAAGCATCAAAACTTTGGAACAATCTTCATAACATCGTCCGGGAAGCAGACAATCTCTGTCAGTTCAAATCTAGACTAAACACATCTCTTTGGCTTAGCATACACATAACACATTATAGACTTCTATAATTCAATGTTAGGCTGCATAGATTAGATCAGCCGGAACCGGGAACACTTCCCATAAATCCTGATGTACTTTGTACATCATAAGAAGGATGGCGTCTACGCTAATATTAGTCTCTCTGTTTATCCCGAGGTTTACCGCAGTCCGCTGGATCCAAGCCGTATCCAGACCTGATGAAGGACCATCGCATGGACACAACGACAACGCAGTCCTGAAGTGCCAGCCTCATCAACACTGTGAAGGCCTCATAGACACCTCAACAAACTCCATACTGGCGTGATGACTCCGACCCCAACCAGATGAACTGGATAAATATTGTGAAAGTTCTGATCCAATCTGACTTCTGACCTGTGCCTAAATCATAATCATACACTGTTCGTTCGCTGGCCAGAAGAGAACCTCCCCCCCCGACTGAGCCTTCTGTCACTGATTGAGTTTTGGTTCCTTCACTTTCATCTTTTCCGCCTTTCTTTTTTGTCGCAATTGGCTTTTAGCTTGCTTAGTTGCGGACATTTAATTTTATATTTAACAATATTATTTCAACATTATTTTCCTGTTATCTCTGTAAAGCTGCTTTGAAACAATCTGTATTGTAAAAAGCACTATATAAATAAGGTGACTTGACTTGAAACACGCAGGGGAACGGTCACCTCGAACACAGACAGGAATGTGCACCAGTCTGTGCGCTGTCTCTCTCTCACCGGCAGGTTGTTACCAGCTGTAAAAACAGCTTTTGAGCGCTCTCACCGGCGCACCTTACCAGCTGTTAAATCAGCCATTTTGTTTTGCTCAAAAACAAAGGAAACCGAAAGGAGAGAGAGAGAAAAAAAGACCACTCGGGCTGCTGTGCTGTCACGCCTGCACTGGGATGGAGAGGTCCAAGAAAGGCATTTCCTTTCACACTCTTGACATTTTGTAGAAGGCATCGAAGTGCTGAAGCTGAAGTGCAATCGCACCTTCTGCTCATTATATACTCGCGCTGCGAGGCTGAACAGCTGATAGCGCAAATGATTGCATGCCGATGTGCATTGGCTCGTTTAGTTTCACTCAAAGTAGATTGGCCTCTCTAGCGAGATTCCTATTCGTCGGTCACAACGTATGCCAGAGTGACCGACTGATAGATAGGGAACCATCCTTAATGCTGTCATTGTGCGAGGAACTGTTTGGATTATTTCAGCACCTATTTCTTAAAGCAAAACCAAGGAACTTTTCCTCTGCGGTCGCCCTACAGGTTGGAAGCGGAATTGTCCATTACCGCTGTCGTAAATAATTTAGCCTACCGCAGCCTACTTTCGCACGCGCACGCTCGCTGTATATCCAGCACCGGCTTTGGAATCAACAATGGCCACAGACAAGGTAGACATCACAAACTAGGAAAAACTATGTATGCCGTAAAGCTGTCGAATTTTGTAGTTCTTTTTTTGCTCCGGTTACTACCCGAAACCCGAAGTTACATAGTGCCAATAAAAGCGATACAGACACTGTCAGGCTATGGCAGACGTGTCATTTAACCTATTGTAAGTCGATGTACCATCACAAGAGTCTTGGAAATATATTATGAAGGTTGAAAAACTACATAGTGTTACTTTAAAAAGATTGCATCAGACATGTTTTACTTTATACTTGCTAGGAAATTAATTGAAATTGAACCTTTGTAATAATAAGAAAAGTACATTTTATAAAAGAAAAAGTACCAATTAATGGCATGGTGTCAGAACACGACAAATATGAAGAAGTGCTTTTAAATTTTTGTTCAAACTTTAAAGCAAGATTATCCTTTGAAAAATGTGTAATACAAATCGTATAGAGTATTTGATTTTGGGGGGAACGCTGGAAACCAGTCATTTAGCTTAATCTTTGGTTTTTAAGGGAAATTAATTATTCTCAGGAGACCCATTGACCCCTGAAGTTATGACTTCTGAAGACCTCTCGTGTGTAGATTCACTCGGTTGAAAAATGTGTTTTGTAATTTACACAAGGACTATCTAAAAATTAAACTGAGAGACAAAATAATAATAATCAGTGGTAATTTACTACAACTTTGTTTTATCTTGTGATGCATGTTTTCTTAATCTACAACAAATACAAGACAAGTGCTCCATTTTACATGCATATGTTACACAGAAAAAGCGTCAAAATGTTATTTATTTAGTTTTTAGTAAAATGTATTTAGTAAAATACAATAAAGCATTGTTAGTAGTAAAATTATTTAAGAGTTAAAAAACTGCAGAACAAAAACATTTTTAGATGCGCCAAATAAAGGCATAATCATAAGCAGTTTGTGAAATGAATAGAGAAGAGCTCCTTCAATGTAATGTTAATAACAACTTGATAATGAAAACTCAGCATTTAAAGTTGCTGTTTTTAAATGATTTTATGCACATTTGGGAACTCACGACTAAAAGACACAAAATCCAAATAGTGCACATAGTAAAAGGAACTTCATAAGTACGTAGATATTGATAAGATTATTATTTTTGTATTTTATTTTATTTATTGATTTTTTTATATCTGCATTTAATACTATTCAACAGGGCTGCAACTAAAGATTATTTGGTAATCGATTAATTAGATGAAAAAGCCAAAATTTTTAATCCATTATTTTAAAAAATGGAATAGTCAGCTGGTTATATGTTAAATATGTTAATAAATAATTGTTTACATATTCTTCCGTTATTGATAAACTGTTACTTTAATTACCTTGAACAAAAACTCATTATTTTAAACAGTGGAAAAGTCAGCTGGTTATATATTATCATGTTAATTATGTTAATAAATAATTGTTTACAACATATTCTTCCGTTACTGATAAACTGTTACTTTAATTATCTTGAACAAAACTGAAAATCATTAACAAGACCTTTGTCTCAAAATATAGTCAATAATTTAAGCCAGGGGTTTTGAATAGGTGAGGCGCGCCCCCCGGGGGAAGACAGGGCTGCCTATGTCCAACCGCTCATCACTGCGCATTTCAATGGGTTGCGTGACCAGTTTGGCGAGTATTTTGGAGAGGCGGCAATGGGAAATCAGTGAGTGAGAAATCTGTTCTCTTTCCCCGACACACCCCGTGATGGACTGAGCCTGCGGGAGGAGGAGGTCCTGGTCGAGCTCAGCTCGAATGTGGACTTGAAGCAGAGACTGGGAGAAATGCTGATCACGTGTTTCTGGTTGTCTGTGGAGAGCGAGTTCCCCCAGATCTTCACTAAGGCTATGAAAGTCCTAATCCCCTTTACCTCCACCTATTTGTGTGAGTGTGTGTTTTCCGCACTGACAGTAATTAAAAACAAATACAGATCAAGGCTGCAGGTGGAGGACGATATATCTCTCTGCGGTGCAGCCCTGCATCTAACACTTCTGCGCATCAAAAGCGCGGCCTCATTGTTCCCATTGATATGGATGATTAAATTGAAACTCACAGTTGTGTAGTCTTGAATGCATAAATTGGTTGGGCCATAGGGTTGATGTCGCATTTTATTTGTTGTTTAAATCTGAGGTTCTCTTACGAGAGGTTCTCTCGTATTGCGTAAGTTGCTTACGCTATGGGTAAAGTCAGCTTTTCTTGAGATATTGAAGCCAAAAATTATCCTTAATTTTGCATTTATTGTCAACGCAGTGCAGCCAGCAGACCTAGAGCAGGCTATCTTGCGTGCTCATTGGCTGCCCTGCGGCAACTGCTGCAGCCTACCACTGAGCCTCGCACGTGACTTCGCGCCCTCTACGCATCACAGCCCGCCAAAATGGGGGTGGCTTAGCGTATAAAAGTCAGGCTCTGAGGCTGCGTCACTGATTTCATCATCTTCAGCGAAGCTCTCCTCATCGCTGGACTCTGAGAGAAGCCGCCGCCGTTGAAACCAGCGACCAGCATGCAGAGGAAAGAGCCTGAGGAAGCCGGTCGTCTTCGGCGCCTTCAGCCTTCCGTGCCTGCTACACCATCCGGCGACGAGTATTCATTTAGTGCTATTGCTTTCTGTGAGTGTTAGCCGCTGCGACACTCACTTTCTAAAAGGGCACAAGGCATTTTTCTAAAAATGCCTCGCATTTCCTGTGGCTCGTGCAGAGCCCGCCCAGGGCCGGAGACCGCCATGTGATGTGCGCTCTCTGCCTTGGCCCGGAACAGGCAGCCCTCACCCAGGATTCGGGAGTCTGTGCACTGTGAAGCGCTTCCGCTGTCGACCCTGCGGGCTCGACTCGAGGCCGTCACTATGGATACTGTCACTCCGCCCTCTGGACCGCACAAGAAGGAGCGCCGATCACAGAAGCGAGCGGAGCCTGAGGTCACACTGAAGAGTTTGCCGGATTACATCCCGTCAGCTTCTCTCTCCTTATCCACCCCTCCTGGACGCGCAGCTGCCGGCTTTGGCCCTCACTGCCGCCGCCTCAGGGGACGAAGCTGAAGGAATGGACCCAGGTGACAGCTGTTCCATCCTGGCATCGGACAGCGAGGAGTGGTCGAGTTCTCATCACTCCGCCTCCTCCTCGATCCGGGAAGGCTACAAAGGCTACTGCAGCGGTGTTTTTGGCAACCCGCTCGCCTGCACACAACCGCCGTTGCTACGGCGACCCGGTCAAATCTCTCAAAAGATGGTTGAGTCCCGCCGCGGCCGGACCACCATTGAAACATCTCGCCCTGTCAGTCCCCTTAGAAAGGCTACTGCAGCGATGTATTCGGCAGCCAACGAGCCGGTAATGCAACCCGCTCGCCTGCAAAATCTCAAGATTATAACGTCTGGCTATCCGGCTCATGCTGTGGTGCTCTAAGTGTAGAAAATGTGCCCACATCTCAGTGTTCACCCCTACACGCAGGCATGATACCCCCGTGTCTCTCACATTCACAGAGCCCACTCTCATAAAGCTGGCAAATGCTGCTCCAGTGCTAAATGTAGGAAATGTGCCCACTACTCTGTGCTCACGCCTACTCTCTGCCTGCTCTGTCACACGGCCAAAACAGCCTCATATCGGTCAGGTTATGAATGTAAGTTACGTGCCCACTTATGAGCGCTCGCGCTTACTAGTAAACGCCCGGCGCTGCTCGCGCATCACAAAGTTATCTCAAAACGTTCCCCGTCACATGGCAATCAGAATGTCACATGGCAATCAGAACCCGGAGGCTATTCTGCCCGTGGCTATGAATGTAAGTTACGTGCCCGCTTACGAGTGCTCACGCTTACTAATAAATGCCCGGCGCTGCTCGCACATCACAAAGAAGGGTATAATGTCTGGTTATCCGGCTCAGGCCGATGGTGTCATAAGTGTAGAAAAGGTGCCCACATCTCAGTGTTCACACCTACACACAAGCACTATACCCATGTCTCTCTCTCTCACAGAGCCCACTCTCCTAAAGCTGGCGAATGCCGCTCGAATGTTAGATATAGGAAACGTGCCCACAACTACGTGCCCACGCCTACTATCTGCCAGCTCTGTTGCACAGCCAATGCAGCCTCATATCGGTCAGGTTATGAATGTAAGTTATGTGCCCGCTCACGAGCGCTTACTAACAAACACCTCGCCCCAGGCGCCGCTCGCATCACAAAGTGATCACCAAACGTTCCCCATTCAAAGCAATCGGGACGTCACATATAAATGTAAGTTACGTGCCCGCTCACGCTTACTAACAAACTTTTTGCCCCGGGCGCCGCTCGCGTATCATAAAACGTTCCCCATTCAAAGCAATCGGGACGTCACATATGAAACAGCTACCACTGTCAGTGAGCCGCCGTATTCGAGCGCAGAGGGCGCGCACCGCACCCAGACCTCCGGTTCAGTTTCCCGAGCCCACGAAGTGCGTCAATCGGAACTCGGAGGCCATTCTGTCCTTAGCTATACATGTAAAAACATGGGAAGTAATTCCAGGGATATCAGAGTGGGTGCTGAGCACAATAAGACAGGGCTATTCACTACAGTTCGCTCGCCGTCTCCCTCGCTTTCGAGCACGGACCAAGACGAAAGTGAAAGCAGAAGTAGCGCATCTACTCCACCCAGAAATGGCCAAACTGTTATGCGAAGGGGCTATAGAACCAGTACCTCCTTCTTTGAGCGAGTAAGGCTTTTACAGCCGCTATTTTTTCCTACCCAAGAAGGACGGAGCTCTAAGACCTATCTTAGATCTGCGATTTTTGAACAAAGCTCTCGTGAAAAGACTGTTCAATATGCTCACGACCAGACAAATCCTCCCGCAAATTCGCTCGAGGGACTGGTTTATATCTCTCGATCTGAAAGATGCTTATCGTCTTTAGCACCCTGTACATTATGAAGTGCATGGACGCGGCTCACGCTCCTCTGAGAAATCAGGTATGCGGATTCTGAACTATTTGGATGATTGGCTGATTCTGGCACAGTCAGAGATAGAACTGTTATCTCTCAGAACAGTGCTCCTCAATCATCTGGAAAGCCTGGGTCTCACGCAGGCCCGGATTGGCTAATCGGGAGCACCGGGAGAATTCCCGTTGGGCCGGTCTGTTTTATTGGCCAGGAGGGCTGGTGTTGTCATGGCACTGGGTTGAATGCTCCAGTCTCTGGGTTGAATGCTCCAGTCTCACCACTATTTTTTATTATAATTTTCTCGCAACCCCACAAAAAAAAAAGTCAGTTGTTAGAGATGTGCGAACAAAGAATAAGAGATGCAAAACATGTATAATAGGCGCAAAGGCGGCGCTGAAAAGGCCAGAATAATAAAACCTCTCTAGAAACTCAAGCGGCCAAATAGCCTCAGGGCCGTACCCACCATTGTGGTCTCCGAGGTCCGGACCTTGGTCATTTTTCTGAGTGTATAATGAACTTTGTGAAATAATTGCCTAATACTCTAATTTGGTGCTGCAATGATTCGCATATCACGACGATAACCGACCTCATAATCTGAGCTGCTTCAGTAGCTACTCAACACCGCTCGTCGGCAATGGCAAAATGTTTGAGATGACCGATCAAAGCAAGCGGGATTTATGTTAACAGAAGCACGTGCTGTGGCCGCGCGCGAATCCCAACGCAGCGCTTCAAGAGATTAGCAAGTGGAACTGAACTAAACAGCTGTTTTACGATAGAAGTTTTAAACGACCGAAATAAATGATCAGTTTGCAAAGACTGCATCAATCAAAGCTCAGCTTCGGGAAGGGGAGATTTACAGGTAACCTAAAGATAAAGAGACTGAGAGAAGAAGAATGAGAGAAGGAGATGGAGATGAGAGAGGAGAGCAGGAAGAGCAATAGCCTATTGCATACTATACCCAGAAGGAGAACAACTTTATTACAATGGATTCCTATTTAACACAGATATACATGTTCTTTTGCCAATGACAGTGGAAAAATAATATGCCCTCGAACCCAGATCACTTTTGGGACCTTTGTATTTATGTACGGCTATTGCACTGAATAGACAATTATATTTTTGAAAAATACAATGAATTACAAGGCTGTACAGAACAGTGCACTATTGCAGACTTATATACCGAGGGTTTAATTACATTATTTTAATATAGTCGGTCGGGAACTAAAGTGGGCCGGTCTAAGGTATGAAACTCCAGGGCTGAAAACTAGTCCCACTCCGGCCCTGGTCTCACGGTCAACTGGACCAAGAGCTCATTACTCTCGGCTGCAGACGAATCAGAGTGACTCAGAGCTGCGTTTCAGCTCTGCAGCCCTGGTTAGTGGCCGACTGGTACCAGCGAGGGGTGACGATGGGAGCCGTCTCATATCGAAAAGTAATCTCGACGGATGCCTCCAACCTAGGTTTTGGCTCTCTTCGAGGGCAAACCGGTCTTTGGCCTGTGGTCAGACCGAGAGAAATGCCTTCACATAAACTGTCTAGAGATGATAGCGGTTGAGAATGCGCTGAAACACTTTCTACCGCTCATACGAGACCACCATGTTCTAGTCTGATCGGACATGTCTGTTATGTCATATGTGAATCGTCAGGGCGGTGTCAGATCCAGGAATCTCTGCAGTCTGACAGAACGCCTCCTCATATGGTCCCAGCACCTTCTGCGCTCGCTGAGAGCCGCGCATGTGCCAGGCCATCTGAACGACGGCCCATACAAACTGTCCACGAACAGCGTTCCCCCAGGGTAATGGTCCCTGCACCCCCAAACAGTCCAGTTACTGTGGCGCCTTCTTCGGCAAAGCAGAAGTTGACCTGTTTGCGTCAAAAGACAACGCTCATTGCCCAATGTTCTTTTCAAAGAACGAGGAGGCGCGTGCCCAAATCTGGCCCAGCCTCCCACTCCATACTTTCCCTCCGGTCTCTCCGTTACCACAGGTAATCAAGTGGATCAGGGAAACACGCCACTCGGTGCTCCTTATAGCCTCGCGATGGGAGAACCAATTCTGGTTCCTGGAGCTGACGCGGCTGTCACACACAGCCCCTTGGCCGATTCCGGTGAGGAGAGATCTCCTCTCTCAAGCCCGCGGCTCGATCTGGCATCCCCATCCAGAGCGCTGGTCTCTGCATGTACGGTTAATCAACGGATACCCATTGTCTTGCCAGAAGGAGCGATGAACACGATTACGCAATCCAGAACTCCCTCTACGAGGTGGCTCTACGCGTCTAAATGGTCTGTGTTCCAATGGTGTGCCAATAGAAATCTGGACCCCCGGACATGTGGGGTATCGTGGTTGCTTAGTTTCCTTCAATAGCTGTTGGACAGGGGCAGGTCCCCCTCCATGCTTAAAGGTTATGTGGCGGCCATTGCAGCATTTGCTGAATCAACGCACGGCCAGTCAATAGGAAGGAACGAGCTGGTCATCCGCTTCCTTAGGGGACCCAGGAGGATGAATCCCCCGCGACCCGTGTTGGTTCCCATTTGGGATCTTTCCTTGGTCCTAGAGGCCCTGAAAGCTTTTCCCTTTGAACCTATAGACTCCGTGGACCTAAAGTACCTCTCGCTCAAAACCGTTTTTCTGACAGCTCTGTCATCAGTTAAACGTGTGGCGGATTTACACGCGCTATCTGATAGCGCTGCGTGTCTTGAGTTTGGACCAAATGACTCTAAAGTCATACTTAAACCAAGGCATGGCTACGTCCCTGAGGTGATAGGCACTCCCTTCAGAGCGCAGGTAATTTCTATATCGGCTCTGCCAGCATCCGATAGTGAGAGCGATGTTAATCTCCTCTGCCCTGTCAGGGCCTTGAGGGCTTACATTACGCGCTTCGCCCCTTTCAGGCGCTCGGAGCAGCTCTTTGTTTCGTTTGGTGGGCACACCAAAGATCTCGCCGCCTCGAAAAAGAGCCTGTCCAGATGGATAGTGGAAGCTATTGCATCCGCTTATGTGTCTAAAGGTCTGTAATGCCCGTTGGGCGTCAGGGCTCATTCCACCAGAGGCGTGGCCTCGTCGTGGGCTTGGTCCAGTGGGATTTCCATTCAGGACATTTGTGAGGCGGCAGGATGGGCCTCCCCGTCCACATTTCTTAGGTTTTATAACCTGGAAGTTCACGCCCTGCAAGCTAGACTTCTGTCAGTATGAGCGGTGTGTATTTCCTGTCCAGATTTATCATGCGCAGACTACTCAGCGACCTTAGCTCTCCTGGTTGAGCTGCACTGTATTGTGAATATTTATATAGACCAGCAACGCCGCTCTGTATACCCTATATGTGCTTATAATATGTGCTGGCCCGCATTGCTGGCCACCTGTTTCCCACTTATCTATGTTCCCCCGAGAATCCCTGGGACTCATGAAGTGGATGCTGGGCACGCACGGCGTTGACAATGGGTTCCCGTAGCGTAAGCAACTTACGCAATACGAGAGAACCTCTCGTAAGAGAACGTACTCGGTTACATACGTAACCTCGGTTCTCTCTAGAAGAGGGAACGAGTATTGCGTAACCCAACCGTGCAGGTGCCACGAGCGATTTTCGCTTCAGCTGATGAAACCAGTGACGCAGCCTCCGAGCCCGACTTTTATACGCTAAGCCACCCCCCTTTTGGCGGGCTGTGACGCGTAGAGGGCACGAAGCACCCTCATTGGGAAAAGATGACTTTACCCGTAGCGTAAGCAACTTATGCAATACTCGTTCCCTCTTCTAGAGAGAACCGAGGTTACGTTTTATGTGGCTGAAATCATTAAAAAAAATTATGAAAATAGTGAATCTGTTCGATCTGTTAACATGCCTTCAATGCAGTTTACAATGGCTGCGTGCTTTCATGTCATGTTTTGTCTTGTGCTGTGTAGCACACAGCTTGTGTTTACACAACAAAAAGAGATACCCCCATCAACAAAAAGACATACCTCCCTGAAATGACTTCATGCAGGTTGGGATGTCCGCAGCTGTTGACTGTTAAATGTCATGTGTTCCGTAAGCTGTCCATTGTCCTGATTTTTGTGCAGACAATGTGCATCTCCTTCAAATGTGTGTTTAAGGCCAACACACACCGCGCCGGTTTCAGCCATCGGTTGTCATCAGCTTTCGATTACACGTTTTGTTGACTTGTGGTTAGGCTATATGTTCAGTGATTTTTAAAGTAGCCTTAATTAGGCCTGCATGAAGGTGGAAATGATTTGCTGTTGCAAAGTGTGCAAAAGGCTATGGTCATGTTGAACTTAACTCGTATTTGCAGTTGTATAGTGTTCTGTTAAGTGTTATGTCTGCTGAATAGGCAGAGTTATTAGGAAGTATCACGAGTTTATTAGGAAGTCTCGCGAGTTCGGTGAAGTGAAGCGAGATCAGATATGAGGCAATAGGAAAAAGAAAGAAGGAATGTAGTATATGTTATATCGTGAGGCAACGAGGTGAGGTGGATTAAGATTATAAAGCTATCGATCGACAATATAGCATTTAGGTGGTAACCAGTTTGCATTTCAGATTTGATGGGCAGTCGAAGTTGTGTGATCATTTACAGAGCTCGTTGGTATTATCTGGCGAATATCATCTTGTGCATCATTGCAGATTGTAAGTGTTTATCTGACATCATTTAATCTAATAATCATTGTTTGATATTCTGTTAAATGCATCGATAACATATTTCCTCAGTTATAAGAGAATTGCTGACATATGATGTTATTATTATATATTTGCGATGTCTCGCGTTCAGTCACGTGAAGTGATAACTCGTTTTTGTTGTACAAATTGTCACAGAAAGATAATTGACCATGTTTGTTTATTGTAGAACCACGCATTAAATACACTGCCATACAAGTTATCCACAAATATCCAGCTGAACCCTATCACACAAACCTATCGCATACTGAGCCTTGCAACGCGCGAAGCTACGAGCCTCACGGTTGGAGTTTCATCACGTTAACCCTATCCGGACCAGACCGGGATCCTCGCCGACATGTAAAACTTTCAACCTGTTCAACTTTCACTGGGATTGCTCCGCGTCGGATGATCGCCGCCTGAGGACATCTGTACCTTTCTGCCATCAAGTGAACTTCCTGTGAAATACTTGGGACTTCTTAAGAAAGACTGAGTACTTCACTAACATAATTTTCCTTACCTTCATACATAGGTGTCATTTACACTGGGGACACTGGGCACATGTCCCCACCACTTTTTGAAATGGCTAATTTTGTCCCCACTTTTTGAAAGCTTTTGGTTAAAATGTTCTGAAAAATCAAACGAACCAAGAAATGTTAAAGGTTTATTTGAAGAAAATAAAACATTCAATGCAGTTTATATACAGAAAGAAACAATGTACATTGTCCAGAAAAAGTAACTTAACAAAATAAACTATTACTGATTCTAAAATGACCCCAAAACATGCATGCGCCGGTCAGTAACTTGAACAAATTCTTGACACAGTTTCTTCTTGTCCAAGTTATCCATTCTCTCTCATGACAAACAGGCACTGCATTCTATGTGGGTTGCAAATCCCACATTGTTTTAATTTTATCTGGTGTTATTTGATGCAGATATGTTGCGTTGTATGCTTATGGTGTGTGTTTTCTTTTACATATGTAATGAATTTCATTGTAATCATTGACTTAACGCACTGCTGTTTTCTACATTAGACATTAAGCCTTTTAATGTGCTTGTCCTTCGGACAAGTAAATCTGTCATTCACTTGTCCGAGTAAAAAAGTTGCTTGTCCGGATTTTTTTTTTGTGTGTGTGTGTGTTAATTTATTCTGAAGCAATATTCTCATCAGTGTTCAATCAGCTTTGATATTTAAATTAAAATATTGTAATATCTGCACCTTTAAAGGGCATCTCCTCCCCCAATCTTATTAAATGTATGCTTCATCTTTCATTTTAAATTCCTTAATTTGATCAATAAATTCAATTATTAAGAATAATAAAACACTATAGGGCTGTTAGCCTAGGTAGGGCTGATCAAATTAAATAATTTACACTGAAAAATTTCAATTGCATAAAATAATTTTATTAATAATGTTAATTGATTAAAGTGGCATGGGAAGAGCAGGTTGTACCTAGAGCATGGCGCCGAGCAGGTGGATTCTTTATACCTAAAGAAAAAGATGCTGCAAGCATCAGTCAGTTTCGTCCTATTTCACTATTAAACGTCGAAGGTAAGATTTTCTTCAGCATTATTGCGTAGAGATTGTCAACCTACCTATTAAAGAATGGCTTCATCGACACTTTAGTTCAAAAAGCGGGCATTCCAGGGTACTCAGGATGCTTAGAACACATCAATGTTATCTGGCAACGAATTAAATTAGCTAAAAAGGAGAGGAAGGAGCTCCATGTGACATTCCTGGATTTGGCTAATGCATATGGTTCAGTGACACATGAGCTTCTTTGGGCAGCATTTGATTTTTTTAGAGAACCAATGTCAATAACAAATTTAGTGAAAGCCTATTTTGGAGATTTGCAATTTAGTTTCTCAACTCCAAAATTCAGCACCGCATGGCAATGCTTAGAGGTTGGAATAATGGCAGGATGCACCATTTCTCCACTGGCTTTTACCATGGCAATGGAAGTAATCATTAGGGCATCGAGATGGGTAGTAGGAGGAGAGCGCTTGGCTTCTGGGATGCGACTACCACCAATCAGAGCATAAATGGATGACATGACAACCATGACTACAACAGTAGCCTGCACTTACCGGTTATTGGGGAAGTTAACAGATAATATCGAATGGGCATGAATGCAATTTAAGCCCCCTAAATCAAGGAGCATCTCAATAGTTAAAAGAAAGGTAGTAGATAAAACATTCTTCATTAATGGTGAGGCAATACCAACAGTTTCTGAGAAGCCAGTGAAGAGTCTTGGGAGATGGTACGATGGGGATCTAAAGGACACAGTTCGAGTGGGAGAAGTTAGACGACAAGCAGTGGAAGGGTTGAAGACAGGGGCGTAGCACCAAATTTTGGGCCCTGGGTACAAACCATCTTGCTGGGCCCCCGTACCAAATATCATAGTGATACCAGTGGGTTGGGGTATTGCATTTTTATCATAAAAACACTTAAAATGTAAACAAAATAAGCCACACTCTGATTAATATTTTTTTGTTTTATTGTCAAAAGTACTACTTACTGAGATGACAAAAGGTCTAGCAGGTCCAAACCTGGACTAAATCAAATATACTGTAAAGCAGTTCTGAACAATGACCATACCAAATGAGAAAAACTTTGGTCTGTACATTAATAAACACAAACTAAATGTCAGTTTTTACTAAATGCCCATAGACGGGTCTTTGCATGTGCAAATTTGCTGATCAGGTCTTTAAAGTCCAGTTTTTTGGCCAACTGACTTTCTACAGAGAGTATGGCAAGGCTGTTCAGTCTATCCTGGGACATTGTTGACCTTAAATAGTTCTTTACAAGTTTAAGTTTACTGAAAGCACGTTCCCCTCCAGCAACAGTCACTGGGAGTGTACAAAAGATCCTCAAGCCAATGCAAACTTCTCCAAAAATGCTTTCTAGCTGCATTTTGTATATGGCATTCAGCAGCTCCAGTGGTGAATGAGTATTTGGAAATGTGTCTCCATGAATTGCTTTTAAATGAAGCATTTCGTTTTCAAATTCTGCTGTAAGGTCTTTGTTGTATTTTTTTATTAGAGTCTGACACGAAATCTTCATCTGATCTTCTGTCATGTCAGTAATCTTGAGAAAAGCTGCAAATGTGTCACATACAGATGCTGTGGTCTGAAACCTTGTTGTCAAGCTACTTATAATAGAATCCAGAGCCACATAAAATATGTTATGTTTGAATGCTTGTTCTGCATTTTCTTCAGATGTATCCCCTTCTGTCTCATCATACATCCTTTTTCTTCTCTTCTTTCTTTTATCTTCACCTTTGAACTGAGTTGGGATCTCCATTGCCTGAGCAACCAGTGTGGCCTCACCAAGCAGGCTGTCCCATTCATTGCGAAGTGCTTGCATTTCCTCTTTTAAACTTGCGATGTTTGCAGCCTCCACATCCAGTGAAATATTTCCTGCTTGAAGAATAATATTTCGATTCTCAATGCACTGCAGAATCTTTACCCACACAGTAAGGAGAAGAACTGCATCAAACTTTGAAAAATAATCTTTAAGACCATTTGCCTCATATTTTGCCTCATTGGTCAGATTGCAGTTGGCAATTACGCTGTCTAATGCTTCAATAATTGAAGGCAAATGAGTTGCCACAACTCGAACAGCCGCAATACGAGCACTCCAACGAGTCTCTGACAGACGATGAAGAGAGCAACCAGTTTTGTCTTTCAAAATTGCCCATCGTTCTGGACTGGTGCTGAAAAATGTGTACAGACAATTAATACATCCAAAAAAAGTAGAAACCTGAGGACAGGACTGCGCAGCATGTACTCCCACCAGATTGAGAGTGTGGGATGCACAAGGACTGTATGTTGCAACTGGGTTTTGTTGTAAAATCTGAGCCTGAACACCTTTAACTTTGCCTGACATATTCGCACCATTGTCATACCCTTGCCCTCGACAGTCTTCCAATGGTACGGCGCTGTCTTTCAACATGTCTAGGATCATTTGTGAAATTTCCTTACCTGACTTTTTATTAAAGTCTTTGAACTGGAGGAATCTTTCTGTTATCTCCCAAACACCACTGTTTTTGTCTTGATGCACATATCTTAGTAGTAGCACATTTTGCTCTGTGTGAGATATGTCAGGTGTAGAGTCACAGATCACTGAGTAATAAATTGCCTCTTCTCTTTCTGCAAGAATGCTGTTCAGAACTTTTTTGCCACATAGTTCAATGAACTCATTCTGTGTTTCAGGACTAAGGTAATGAGTTAGCCGTGATCCCTTCTTCTTTTCTCTTACTTTTTCAAGATGCTCATGTAAAATGGGGTCATAATGTTCTAACAACTCAAGAGTGCCGAGAAAATTTCCATTATGGACATTGTCTAGTTCCAGGGTTTTGCCTCTGAATGCAAGATTTCTTGAAGCCAAATGAATGGTCACATCCAAAAGCCTCTCCAATAATAATGTGTTCTTCTCAATTTCTGTCAGTATTTGTCGTTCAACGTGACTATCCACACCTCCTGCTGCCAATATGGAGTGCTGAAGACTTTTCCATTTCAAATAGCACTGCTTATGGGGGGCATGTGTCTCATGTTTTGGAAACTTTTCATACATTTTTTTCCATCTGATGTTTGCTGTTTTAAGCCCATCTTTGCTATTTAGTGCACTTTTTGATGGTGCTTTCTGCTCATGAGAGAAGAGCAGACATGGGATGCAGTATAGAGCTTTTGCACTTTCACTATATATAAGCCAATCTCTTCTGATTTTCTCACGGCCATTAGCGGACTTTGCATACTGAAGGTCGTTGGGAATGGTTTGCCCTCCATATCTTTAGGTGTGATATTTCCAATACCAGGTTTTGCTCCACCTTCACTGGCTAGCATTTGAACAATAGTTTTCCTGTGCTTATCAGTAAGAGTTGTTGGCCATAATCCTGGGTCCTCTGACAATCCCTCACCAGTATCCCTAAGTCTCTCATTCTCTTCTCTTTCCTCTTCAGCTCTGTCCTCCTGCTCCTGACTACCTTCATCACATTCTTCACTTTCCCTCTCATCACTTATATGAATATCAACCTCATCTTCTATTTCTGCCTCTGCTACAAGAGGAAATAATTACAGTTTAAAGTTTCAATGTGTACAATAACAATGTACCCATTTTGCTTATTTCCTCTTATAACACTTAATTAATAATTACTAAGTGTTAAAACAGGCAATTCCGCTAAAAGCTCACCTTGTCTCACTGTCACATTCACCTCACTGTCACTGCTTTCACCTGGCCATGATGAGGGGCCTGCTGCTGCAGCAGGGTCTGAAACTGAAATATATGGCTTCAACAAGGTATTCAAACAATACCTTTTTTTAAAGTGTAGGCTAAGTACAAGTTAATTGATGATTATTTGTCTGTTTAAAATAAATGCAGACTATAGAATCACAGGGTACACTAACCGCCAAACTAGACATTCAGTCAGTTACGTTTTAAAATAAGTAATTTTCAATCATTAAGATGTGCATTAAACTGAGAACAATCCTGTACTTTAATGTAAGAGCGTGTGCGAGCTAATTTGCATAACAATGCGGTAAAATAGGCGCTAACGATCTGTGTTTTCGCGGGTGTTAGATTTTGACAACGGAGGGAAATATGCAACTGGGACAACTGCAGCAGAAGAGGAGACAAGCTGCGCCGCTGCCTGGAGTGGCAGTGTGTTGAGCTCCCAGCTCCGCCTCCGTCTGCTTCTCACTCCCTGTTATTTACCCAGAAACATTGTTTACTCGCTATGTAGGGGTGTGATACTATAAAGTATTGGTATATTATTCAAATAGAGTACGAACATAAATGTATGCTATTCTACCTGGAGTAGATATTTATGTTAAAACAACAATGTCAATGCTCGATGATGCATTTGGAGCTCACCTTTCTTTTCAAAAAACTGAGTGAGCAACTGCTTGCCCTCATTTGCCTTTCTCTCTTTAATCTTATTTTCTTTTCGTTTTTGAGCCCCTGATTTTCCTTTCTTAAGGAAAGACATCCCCTGTAGTTCCTAACACGGTTCACTCCAGCTCTTGTCTCATCAACTGATTCACCGCGGGTCCGCAGCAGAAGCGCCTGACCTGCGGGTCGTACCATTTACATTGATTCGAGAGGGGTGGTGGGGCCCTGCACAGCATGAAAATGACTTTTTTTATACCAAACCAGTGCCTGACTTCAACTTTAGTTTTCCACAGGAACTTTTTTATTTGTACATTAATGCTATACAAATGTTAGTGCATTTATATGCATGTATAGAAAACTGACTTCTAAGGGCCCCCCCCCCCCCCCCCCCCCGCCTCGGGCCCTGGGTACTCGGTACCCTTTACCCCCCCAGTCCGACGCCCCTGGAAGAGCATAAACAGCTGTGCTATACCAGGCAAACTAAAACTCTGGTGCTTTCAGTTTGGTCTACTGCCAAGGTTGCTGTGGCCACTGACTGTGTACGAGGTTTCTTTGACAACAGTGGATAAGCTGGAAGCGTTAATAAGTTCCTACACCAGGAAATGGTTGGGAGTTCCACGCTGCCTCAGCAGAGTGGGACTTTATTGTAAAGGAGTATTGCAGCTGCCAGTCTCTGCTTTAACCGAGGAGTTTAAGTGTGCCAAGGTCAGACTGGAAATGACTTTAGCAGAGTCACGCGACAAATGTGTAATGGAGGCAGCCCCTGTGGTAAAAACTGGTAGAAAGTGGTCAGCAAAGAAATCTGTAGTAGAGGGAAAGGCTGACCTTCAAATTGGGGATATCGTGGGACAGGTACAGCATGGAAGAGGGGGTTTTGGGCTCAGTTTAGCTCCTCCTAAATGGCACAGGGCAGGCCCAGCTCAAAGGAGGAAGCTGGTAGTCAACAAGTTGCGAAAGCAGGAGGAGAGGATGAGATGTATAAAGGCCAGAGTGGATGAGATGTGAGAGTGTGGAACAACGCAAAATGGGCTGGCAAGACCTTTGGTCAATGGAAGAGAGTAGGATCAGTTTCCTTATTAGGTCAACATATGATGTTCTCCCATCACCGCAGATCCTAAACCTCTGGGTAGGAGAGGATCCCTCTTGTCCTTTGTGTTCATCACCTGCCACATTAAGGCACATTTTGACAGGATGTAAGGTGGCTCTTAGCCAAGGTCGGTTTACTTGGCGCCATGACCAAGTATTGCGATGTTTGGCTTTAGCATTTGAAGACAAGCGTAGTATGACCAATAAGTTGCCGCCTGTTCTAGCAAAACATTACACGCAGAAGACAATATTCCTCCGCCCAGGCGAGCAACCACCAAGAAAAGGTGCTAACACCAATTCTCGCCCAGGACAACGGGAAGCTGCTAGGGACTGGAAAATGCTGGCTGATCTTGATCAATGGCTTATTTTTCCACCTGAGATTACCACCACTAACTTACGACCAGATATTGTTTTGTGGTCTGGATCAGCACGCATTGTTCAACTAATAGAGTTAACAGTGCCATAGGGAGGATGCGGTAGATGAGGCATATGAGAGGAAGAAACTGCGGTATCCTCATCTGGCCACTGAAGCAGAACAGCGAGGATGGAGAGTCCAGGTTTATCCAGTGGAAGTGGGTTGTCGAGGTTTTTTGGCACACTTTACAACCCGGTTCCTCAGAGACGTCGGATTCAGTGGCCAAGAGTTGCGTCGCACAGTAAAGAACTTATCTGAAGCAGCAGAAAGGAGCAGCATCTGGCTGTGGTTGAGACGGAAAGATTCTGGCTGGCTGTGTACAGGCCGCCATGCTACGGTTTCGTAGAATTCTTTAAAACTTGAAGAGTCTGTTGGTTTATTTGTATAGGTTGTATAGTATTTACAGTCATTACGTTCCTGTGTATGTTGCGTGAATGACGGGTGGTTGGGCAGATATTGTGTTTTGCGGTAGGTGGTATGCCATACGGAACCGTTGCCACTGAAACTGCATATTAATGCACCAGTGGGGCTCGACAGCCTTAGTCAAACGGGTTGGCGTGTATGGTTGGGTTGCGGAGAGATTGTGGTTAGGTCTCAGCAGCAGGAGGGATGTAGAGGTCAGTAAGCTGGGCTGAGTTGAGTGGGGGACGGAGGGGGGTGACTCTGGGACGCCAGAGTCACTGTCGAGCCCTCTTGAGGTGTCGTGAGCTAGTTGACGAAACACTGAGGACGGAAGGTGCCCACTTGAAGACCCTAGAGATGTCCCCTACTTAGCTCAATCCAGACGGTTGTCATGGGGGGACTGCACTGTGATTGCAGCCATTGTGTGTGTTGACGCGTGTCAACACTAGACAGAAGGAGATTTACATCACCATATGGAAAGAAGCGTAAATGGATGGAGAAGCATAGGTTACTGTAAAGCTATGTCTTAGTTGGTGCTTATCTTGGCGAAAGCCGAGTACAAATCAGCATGAAGTTTTAACATCTACTCTCGTGTAATGGAAATCAGTTATGAAATTGATTTAAATATACAAATAAGAAATGTTGGAAAGAATGATACAACTTTTAATTTAAACATAATACTACACCGCCAGTAGGTGGTGGCAGGCGACCGTCTTAATGAGTGAGTCATTGATTCATTCAAACGGCTGATTCATTCAAGAATGAAGGCCCTGTCCTAAATGGCGCACTTCATGGAGACTTTCGGTCTCGTTGACTTAATTTGCGCGTGCTCGCCGAGTCTACGAGTCCGTAGGCCGTCCCATTTAGCATTTTAACGCTCTGAAGTGTGCTCAGCAGCGCCCCCTTTGTACCCTTGAAGCGTTCTTCCGCGAAGCCCGCATAGATGCAGGCTCCACGCACTTTAACTACCCAGGAATCCTTGCGAAATGCCAATCAGAAAACTGATGGGAGGAGATTTCGCTCAATGAATGTTAACATGGCTCTATGATATAGGCGTACATTTTACCAGTTGTTACTTACAGTTTATACAAACATTATCGACCAGTGGTTGATATCTCAAACATAATAATAGCGTGTTAAATAATACGATCGCATTATGATTCATTACATAAATAGAACCGAATGTCATGGCTTTACTGAGTCATATAAACGTAGTATGAATATTGAAACCTATACATTTTTCTTAAACTCATTTACATTTTAATTTTGTGTTAAAATTGAACATTATGTATTATTATGTACAACTGTATTGATCATTTACATAACCATGACATCTATTCTAATGCCCAGGTGGCATATACAGTTATAGAAATGTAAAAGCAGGCTGTGTAGTTCACATGGACATAATATTTGGGAGAATAAAATAAATCCTGTTCTCGATGCTAAAGACTGTAATTTTTTTAATGATATTTGTGATATTTTTCTAATAAAGGGACTGATGAGATGACCTTTAAGTTTATTCAGCTTTGACGTCTGAGCTGAGACCTTCTTCCTGTTTCCGGCGTGACGATCGAGTCTGTCACAAAAATACCTCTCAATGCGCCCTCGCGCTAAGGGCCCTATAGGTCTGCACTACATGACGTCACCGAAGTGTGGACTCTGAGGAAGTCCACAAGTCCGGAGTGTGCCATTTGGGACAGGGCCACAGATGTTTATGAATGGGTCATTGAATCTTTGACTTAACCGATTGTTCAAAATGCTGAATCATTCAGTAACGAAAACAGGTTGAGTGTTCCTGTGAGATGCGCTGTGGTTCTGCTGTGATTTTTGTTTGGAACTATTTTTGCTGCTGAAACAGAACAAAAACAGTCAATATTGCATCTAAAATGTAATTAACTTAATTTTAACTGTTTATTGAACTGTTGTAGGAAATCAATGTCACATTTTCAATCGTGATAGTAGTCAGGAAAAATAATTGAGGTTGCTTAACATATGTTAATAATATAAAAACTAGATTTTTTATAGGCAGTATGTTGTTAACTGAGTGTGTGTGTGTGTGTGTGTGCTCAGTGCTGCGCTCATTTGTGTAGATTTCTCCTCGAGAGGCTGCGCGAGCGTCAACAGCGCAACCTTACCGTCAGTTATACATTATCCACAATCGATCGCAACTTACAATAAATGTAATAAAATCAGAATCATTCTCTCGGATTAGTGATTCCCTAGTCATTTGTTTATTTTTGTTATTGATATATATATATATTTGTTCTAATCAGGCTACTTGTCCGGTCGGGCAAGAAAATTCTCAAATACTTGTCCCTTACTCCTCTCTTAATTACTGGACATGAATTGGAAAATAATCCTCTAAAGGTGGTTTAGAACCGTAATAGCAATCGGTGCATACTATAGCATTCAATACACAAAGAATCGTTTATGAATGCACCTTTAAAAAAGTTATGGAAATAAAATGTCTTCAAATACGATATTAAAAAATATTTAAATTTTATCAGTTTTTATTGAAACTCATCATTGCCTGGAACACACAAAGGATGGCATTTACTGCAGAGGAGAGTGTGGGTTAGGGCAGGTGGACGGGATTTTGGGTAAGGGGGGGTTTGGCTGTTACCCACTGTACTGTACTGTACTGGGAGGCTCACATTCACCAAATTTGAAAACTCCTGTTCTAGAGCATTTGATGTTTGCATCTATTATCTTTAAACTGATTATGCAATTGGCGTGATACATTTACCTGACATAATAAATTGTAAACATTTGATTTTATTCTAATGGACACTGACATTATTTTCAGTAAAGAGTTAAAAAGAATAGTCAAACATTTGCGCACACTAAAAAATGCACAGATGTCATTAAAACCTTTTTCATGGAGTCAGATGAAATAACGAGTTAATACATATGAGAAAATGTATTTCATTTAATCAAATTACTTTGCCACGCGGAAAGACAGAGACCTTCACCCGCGGATCGGACATGCCTCCTTTGGGCCGATCGATATATATATATATATATATATATATATATATATATATAGTCTGAGGTGATGATAGTTTTTAATTTTATTTTTTACGAATTAGTTTTGTTTCTTGTCAGTGGATCGGAGCTTGTAGCCTATCACACTCGCCTAGTCACTTGACTGTTTCAAACAATGTAGGACCCCAAATTTTCCAAACTTGTTTGAGTTTCTTTCTTCTGCTAATCACACAGGAAGATATATTTAAGAATGTCAGTAAACAAGTCGTGTGCAGTGGCGGCTAGTCGAACATTTTCTAGGTTGGGCTGTGCCACATCCAACAATTTTAACAAACATCCCAGTATGATTTTAACAGAAGGAAAACATGTTAAGACTTAAATCATCTTTTGAAGGCTTGAAAAATAATTTAAATAAAGATAGGCTAATTGATTTGACCATGTTCAGGATTAAGCTTGAGGATGATTCTCACAAAACTTTATTTTCTGCCAGTTTTTTTTAAGGTAGCCTAAAATAAAAATACTTATTCAATACCTTTTTCATAAACCATAATTTATGTATACAGTTGTTAGAAATGGAAATGAAATGGTCCAAACGAAAAGTGCCCCAATTCTTGGTCCTTTATTATGAACAGATAATACAATAAACCAGCGCTGGTTGGAGTAGAAGCTCAACCCAATATCCTTTGTCTAGGGTTTATATAGTGAAAGTCTTAAACAAAAGAATACAAGTCTAACCAATAAAATCAAACATTACATCATAGATATCATATAGACGTTATATAACAGCTTCTTAATATGGGCAGTATCCTGTTAGATTTCCACAGGATCCTTTGGATCCTAGGAGCTTTTCAAACACACAATGTATAGAAAGGAACGAACATTGAGAAAGGAGGGGCTGAGTAGTCCTCTCTTAACGGATACCAGATGTTTAACATACACACAAAAGGAAAAATGTACAGACGTGGCAGTTTTGCTGCCTAGTATAAAAATCATACATAGACTATTGTTTTGTATGCTGAAGGAGAAAGATATTTCTAACAATGGCCACTTTGATAAGATGATTATAATAGAATTATCGTATCACATACTTTTCAGCATACTCATTCTAGTACCATAATACATGAGATATTCTTCAATCAAACATTTCCTTCAAAATCACTAATACTTAACAGTTCTGTTCATCAAAGCATATTGGGAGGATACAAATGTATTCATCGCACGATGAATCAACATCCTAATAAATGGAATAATACAACAAACAATAAATGCAAGGATTAAAAGTATAACTCCTATTGGGATTAAAGCAGATATAAGCATTTGTTTCCAATTTGTGATCCAATCTAGAAAACCACTTCTATCGCTCACTTCTCTCCTCTGTAGCTCGTCAGCAATTCTTGTCATATTATCTATTCCATCAGCTATAATGTGACCATCTGCATCATTGTCAGGGATGTACGTACAACACGAAATTCCAACAATCACGCATACTCCTCCGCGAGAAGCGGTAAGTTGATCCAAGACTAAACGATTCTGTAAGGCAGTTAAGCGAAGTGCTCGAAGCTCTTCTTTTACACCAGCTAAAGTGTTCCTTGTAGTTTTAATAAAGGAAATCAATTCATATCTGGTAACTTCTACTTCAATTTGCAGACTGGTTACACCTATCATTGGAAAAATACCTTCAAAGAATTTTTCTGTACCAGTCCATAATCGGTGTTCTTTTGGTACTGGATTATCTCTACCCAAACTACTAACTGAACTGCGGTCAGAGAGAGCACGTGTGTTCCTTTGATTGTTTACTCTATCATTTCTTTGTTGTCTAATAACTATAGAATATTCTTCCAAAGTTACTAGGGCACATCGTCCACTCCAGTTAAAAGGTAACGAGGTATAAACCATGTGCCCGCATAACCAAAACCAATCTTTCAAAGCTCTTGTTCCTTTTACAGATGGCACATACCTATTACAATTTTTACCCGAATAAAGTCCACAATACTCATCACATAATTCTTGTTCTTCGGGAGTTGCCCCTGCATAAGCATGCAGAGTAGTTAGAGGGAGTGAAGATCTTTTTGAGCATTCTTCCACGTCAAATGTTCCTTTTCCCGTCAAACAGCTCAAACAACAGGGCATATTTCGTACTTCACAACGGCGATATATTTGATTACATTTATTCTCAGGAATTGAACCCAATGTTGCGGCTCCTATTTTTCTTTCCATACAGAACAACGAATCTGGAATAGGACCTACAGTTGCCACTTTAACATGTACTTGTACTGCAACTGTCAATACCCGATTACCAGGACAAGTCCAATTTCCTGTTGAATTTTGGGGAGCAAGTGCACCAATATTACTAAGATATAAGGGACAGAACAGTTCTTCTTCTGTCGTTGGCGATTGAACAGTTACATGAGGTCCAGAAGCACTTTGTGGCATTTTTGTACAAACATAACAGTCACCCTGTTTTCCTGTAGACTTAGCAGTGAAGTTGGCTAACCTCCACCACATATTGGAAGCAAACGCATGTGGTTCGTCTTCCTGTTTCAACCAAGTTTCATTGCCACTGCCAATAAGTGCTTGTGTATATATGAGCATGCTTGTCAGCACGATCAGGCATATTATCAACTTTGCAGACATGGCTTAATGGATTCAATGATAATTATTGCTAATTTCAATCAGCAATCTCGTTACTCGTCTGCTTCTCTTCCTCGTTCTCCTTTCGATCACCACTTCCGCATAGGCTTATGCGTTCCCCTGGGATGGAGCTGCTTTCACTCGGCTAGCATGGATCCACTGGGGCTGGAGATCAGTCAGAACACCTGTCCTCGTCACAGCGATAACAGTGGATGGTCCTAAGTAGTTCGGCTCACCGAGTTTCGTGGGCTTCAAACACTTTATGAGCACCTGCTGTCCTGGAACAAACGGGTGCGTTGGCTTTTCAATTATCTCCCTCCTCCAGGACAGATGTAGACACATCTGGCCTGCAGGCAGTCGAAGTTTGGAGTCTGGTCAGGCAGTCGTGGTCATCGCTCTCAAATTCACCATCCGTCAACAACCATGATCGCTGCAGCAGCCACTGCACGTAAACAGGCCGGGAGTCCCCGAGCCACTGGATCAAGAGTTTTAGACAAATAAGCTACTGGACGAAAGGTACCCCCATGCTCTTGGGCCAGGATTCCCGCGGCCGTGCCCCCACCTTCGTGCACGTACAGGTGAAAATCGTCGGTATAGGACGGAAGGCCGAGGGCAGGAGGCCTTAACAGGGAGGACTTTAAATGTCTGAACGCTTGGTCCATTTCACTTGTCCATGTAATGTCCTCTTTGTCATCCAGCGTAGCATCTCGCAGGATTTTGTCATACATGGAACAGTTCGGTACCCATGATCGACAGTAATTGACCAGTCCCAGAAAGCTTTGCATTTGCTTTCGTGTTGATGGGTGCTTGAACGAAGCGATAGCTTTGACTCTGTCCGCCGACAGGCGAACTTGGCCTTGTGACAGTTCATGGCCGAGGTAAGTGACTTTCCTCTTCACCCACTGAAGTTTCTCTTTAGATGCCTTGAAACCAGCCTCTGCTAAAACGTTGCAGACAATAGTAGTGGCAGCAGCACACAGGTCCGCAGAAGCACCAGTGACGAGAATGTCATCAGCGTATTGGAGCAGACAGGTGTCAGGAGGGAGTCTGACATCCTTCAGCGTTGCGTGCACTACAGCGGAGAAAACGGCCGGAGAGTCCTTAAATCCCTGGGGTAATCTAGTCCAGCTGTATTGGCAATTCTGAAAACAGAAAGCAAAAAGTGGCTGTGTTCGTTGGTCAACAGGAATGCTGAAAAAGGCGGAGCATAAATCAATAACAGAAAAAAATGTATGTTCCAAAGGAATAGAATTAATAATAGTCTGTACATCTGGCACAATGGGAGCAAGTGGTTTTATCAATTCATTAATTTTTCTCAAATCTTGCGTTAAGCGCCAAGAACCATTTGCTTTCCTGATTGGATTAATTGGTGTGTTGTAAGGTGAATGAGTGGGGACCAGAATGCCTTGAGCCAGAAACTGATCAATGAGAAGTCGAATTCCCTCCTCCTTTTCCTTTGAAAGCGGGTATTGTTTTTGAAACACAGGCCTATTCGTTGTCAAATTAGCCACATAAGGTTGAATGTCGAGTAGGCCTACGTCATCCTTATGCGCCGCCCACAGTTTCGGGTTTACCCCAGCAACTTCCTGTCCGAGCTCAGTTGCAGACACATCCTCGAAGGGAGCACTTCCTGTGTCGGTCGTAAGAGAAAAGGCTGCTGGAAACATGAGTTGCAAAGAGTCAGAGTCAAATTCCAATTTAACGCCCATCTTGTGCATTAAATCTCTTCCTAACAAACAGAATGGAGAATCGGGAATTATTGCAAACTCATGCATTTTGAATAATGATGGTACATCATTAGAGGTAACTGGTAAAGTTGGTGTCAAATTACAAACCACAGGAACATTGTCTATTCCTATAGAATTTAGTTTTTTTCCTGTAATTGGTCCCTCATACACAGTAGAAGACAGCGATGAGATGGAGGCGCCGCTGTCAATTAAAAAAACATATGGCTTGTGGTCAACATTCAATTCAATAAAGGGCAAAACATTTGACTTGTTTGCATAACTCATTGAAATCTGTGAAAAGTTATCAGAAAAATGCAGCACCTTTTCTCGGCACAGTCATTGCTTTTGCCATGCGTTTGGATAAACAGGTCTCTGTCTTTCAGAGGGAGGAATGAAGGGAGGGGGTTTTGGCATCGGGCCATCAGAGCGCCTGAACATCTGTTTATCATTATTTCGCTGAAATCTCTCAGCTCTTTTCTTACAAAAGCGTTGCGTGTGTCCGCGACACCCACAGAAAAAACACTTTATGTCCCTTCCGTCATTGGGTGGCGGGCGATTTTGGACAGCGGAACTAACTTGAAACATTGCGGGAACTTTTCCTCTGGAGTGGTCAAATGCCCCAGCAGAGGAAAGTTCACGCAAGCGTCTGCCCAATTCATCAACAGAAATGTTACTAATGTTGGTGGTAGTGATTCGAATCATTTGTGCAGTCTCGTTGTGCATGTTATTCAAAAACGTGTTCACAAACAACAAACAATTATCCTCATCAATAGGAATCGCAGATTCGTGAATCCAAGCATTTCGAAATCGATTAAAAAATGCAAGTGGACTTTCTCCCACCTTTTGCTTTGTGTTCGCTGCGTGAGAAATGTCCTGTTTAGCAGAAGACAACTTCACTAAAAAGGCAGTCAGTTGTTTGAAAAATAGTTTCAGTTTACCAGGACTGGCCCAAATCCAGTCGGGATTATAGTCCCCGTAATCAGCGATCCTAAATGCGCTTGTGGGGTCGGACAAATCAACAGGATCCGAATCTTTAAACACAATACCCCGGACGGGTGGTGAGTCGTTCACTGGGTCTAACAAATCAACCTCAGCAATTAATTCTTCCTCTGTAATGTCGGCAGGCAACGTTTTAGTCAAAATAAAACGATAATCACGACCAGTAAGTTGGCTGTACGCCGTTAAGCGTTTAAGCATCGAAACAAATTGATGTGGCGACCGTGCTGGGTCTGGCAATTCCTTAGAAATTGCCATCACTTCAGAAATTTGCAACGGATGAACTTTGAATCCTTCTGAAGTTTCAACAAAAGGACACAAAGTCGGAGTCGTCAGATCGGGGTACAATCTATTTTTTGTTGGTTCAGAAAGAGTCGGAATACACTCGTATTTTGGAGGTAGGGGGGTTTTTGCTACAACAGGCTGCGGGACAACTTGCTGTTCCACAGACTGTGAGAGCCTTTTTTTCTCCTCCATAGGCTGCGAGAGCCCCTCCCCTAGCAGAGAATTTCTGTCTCTCTCGGCCGGAGAAGAAAGGACGGCAGAAACTACACTCTCTCTCACAGCCAATTCAGTTTGTGGAATCATATTATTGCCTGTATTGTCAACTCTTTGTGGACCTTTGTTCCAATAACATTGCATGTCCTTCCAAATTTTATAAGATTGTTTCATGTATGAATAATCCCAATCGGGGTCGCCCCAATTTCCAAAAATCATATCTTTTGCTGCGTGTAAATCCGCGTCTTTGAAGGAGCCGTCACGGGGAAACGGATCTAATTGTGTTTTGCCAGTTGACCAGCCAGCTAAATTTGACAAATATGGCTCCGTAAAAAATGCTTGATTATTTCTAATCATAAAGTCTTTCGGAGATTCATCTTTTAACGGTGGACTAATTTTATTCCCCATTATCAACACAAAAATTTCTCCGTGATGCAACTTAAACAAATAAGTATGGCCAAATAGAAAGCAAAATAAAAAACATGCAGTAGAAAATTAATTGTGTTAGTAAATTGGCCAATAAAGAGAGAAATGAGAGAAGAGAAAAACTGAGAGAGAGAGAAAAAATAAAAAAAAATAATAATAATAAAATAAAATAATGTATTATCTATCCATAACCAAGACCAAAGGTAAATCGAAATACAATTTGCAAGAGAAAAACCGAATATCTCGTGTCAAATCTATATTTCCAAACGGAGGAAAGTGATCAGTTTTCCTGCCGTTCCTCCCGCGTTCAAACACAAACACGAGGATAACGTCCCGTATTTATTTATACGACGGACAAACGTCCCGCATTTATTTATACGACGGACAAACGTCCCGCATTTATTTATGCGACGGACAAACGTCCCGCATTTATTTATGCGACGGACAAACGTCCCGCATATACGACGGACAAATCGCCCCGCATATACGACGGACAGGCGTCCCGCATATACGACGGACAGGCGTCCCGCATATACGACGGACAGGCGTCCCGCATATACGACGGACAAACAAACAAATTTCACCAAATATGGTGAAAATCACGGCACTATAGGTAAAATTTTCTCAGCAGACAGGAAGAATCAACCTTTTCTTTTGTAAAAAAAATTTAATTCTTACCTGTCTGGAGAAATCCCGGACGAGCAACCCAAATTGTTAGAAATGGAAATGAAATGGTCCAAACGAAAAGTGCCCCAATTCTTGGTCCTTTATTATGAACAGATAATACAATAAACCAGCGCTGGTTGGAGTAGAAGCTCAACCCAATATCCTTTGTCTAGGGTTTATATAGTGAAAGTCTTAAACAAAAGAATACAAGTCTAACCAATAAAATCAAACATTACATCATAGATATCATATAGACGTTATATAACAGCTTCTTAATATGGGCAGTATCCTGTTAGATTTCCACAGGATCCTTTGGATCCTAGGAGCTTTTCAAACACACAATGTATAGAAAGGAACGAACATTGAGAAAGGAGGGGCTGAGTAGTCCTCTCTTAACGGATACCAGATGTTTAACATACACACAAAAGGAAAAATGTACAGACGTGGCAGTTTTGCTGCCTAGTATAAAAATCATACATAGACTATTGTTTTGTATGCTGAAGGAGAAAGATATTTCTAACAACAGTGCAACAGCGAAAACTGTGAGGAAAAAAGCTTTAGAGTTGCCAACAGACACGGAGATATCAAAAGACCAATACAAGCCATCTAGCATTATGATTGCAAGTTGCATCATCCAGGACCTGAACGAGTGATTGCCGAAAAGCGCCGTTATTATTGGATCATTCGTGGACGTGAAGCCATTCTTAGGCATCAGCAAAGACATAATCTGCATAAGAAGTGTAATCTCTGGTGCAAACGCATTCAGTGAGTGTTTTACATGTAAGTGAGTTGTCTGTTTATAAACACCCAAAGTTAACTTTTGTTTACTTGTGTCCACAATGACATGAAGTTATAAACTAAACTGGAGGTTAAGCCAGAGGAATAAACCAAGAGAGATTTAGAACAAGGAAGGAAGAGTGTGTTGCCATGGTGATTCAGGTTCAAATAGTCACCATGGTGGGGCCCTGGATAAAAGGACAGGTAAATAATGCTCAAATAGCAAACACTCTCTGACAATCTCAAAGCCATTAGTCGCTGATAACATTATAATAAGCCCCAAAGTTTTCACAGGACTATTAAAACTCTATTTTAGCATATATAATGTGAATATTCATTATGTATTTTACTCATTGGATGTAAATACCCATCTTGGTTTGAAAACCCCTCACTGATTGGGTAACACCCACTACCATTCCACATATGCTTTCATGATTCTATCATCCACTACTAATAAATATTACCTCAATGTCACTGTCACCAGTTTTAAGTTTGTCACCAGGCTTATATAATGTTATCATCGGCTAATGGCTTTGAGATTGTCAGAGTGTTTTCTATGTGAGCATTATTTAGGCTACCTGTGCTTTTATCCAGCGCCCCACCATGGTGACTATTTGAACCTGAATCACGATGGCAACACACTCCTCCTTCCTTGTTCTAAATCTCTCTTGGTTTATTCCTCTCGCTTAACCTCCAGTTTAGTCTATAACTTCATGTCATTGTGGACACAAGTAAACTGGAATAATGCCACACCATCGGAATCTTGTTTTCATGACTTTCGTAGTCTTTGGGATGGCCCTGAGTGGGTATGTAGTTACTCTTTATCACTATTTGTTGGTTTGACTTTCTGTTTGGTTTTTGAATTGATGTGATGATACCTCAGTATAAATACAAACTCTTAATTACGTGAAGGATTTGAGTTATTTTTAAGTTGAGAAATACTCTATGCACAATATTAAATTGCATTTCTTTGAATCTATAGCAGACTGAAATATTCAAGGGTAGTCTGAAATCTTCCCAGACATTTTCATCAATGTCACATTATAAGTTCTTACTCCATGCCTTCTGCAACAAAATCAGATTGTCTGCTTTGTGATGGCTTGTCATAGAGAAAAATTGGGATATGAAGTGTTTAACTTCAGTATCCTTAAGAAAAAATCTATCCAAAAATAAATCAGAGCTATTCAAGTTAAGACTAGCATTTCTAATCTGAACGAAATGTCTTATCTGCAAGTATTTAAAGAAATCCTTTTTGGGGCTATTATGCTTTACATGTAACTCATCAAATGACATAAAAATACCCTTATGGAATGAGTCAAATATCCTGTATATTCCCACATCAGCTACCAAGCTAAAAAACTTCTTTTTTAAAACATACATGGAAAATTTGTGTTACCGGTCATCACTGAGCATGTTTAGATGCACACCATTACACTGACAACTCATCTTATTGAAATAACATGTTGGGCTGGTTTACATACAAATCAGTGGATCGCAGTGGATAAGACACATGCCTTTGGTGTGAGAGACTCGGGTTTGAATCCACTGTGAGACACCAATATGTCCCTGAGCAAGACACTTAACCCCTAGTTGCTCCAGAGGCGTGCGACCTCTGACATAGCAATTGTAAGTCGCTTTGGATAAAAGCGTCAGCTAAATGAATAAATGTAAATGTAAATCAGGCTTCTTCCCTGCAGTGACGTCAAAACGTTCCTGTCACATTGGGTGCAATTGGAAAAAAAATGCTTTTCACTCCTCCCAAAGTGCATAATTGCAAAAACAAAAATATATCTTTGTATTGAATACTGATGGAGCAAAAAACTTTGTGTGAAAATAAATCATAAAAGTGGTTAATTTTGTTTAAAAATCTTATAAATGTATGAGGTGGTGAAGGGGGGCCTTTAACCCACACACGGGGCAAAAGGCACACAGTATTGATTCAAATACTTTAGATAAAAAATATGTTTTTAATACTGTCTAAGTTAATACTTGTTCAAAACTTTCACTTTATAGTAAGGTATGTACTATTTTCTGTTTATTTTGATAAATAAAATAATTTTTTGTTAAATAAATGTACTGTAATTTAAAATATGTTAATATAAAAATGTATTTTTAAAACTATACAGAAACAAAATTATTTTAAAAAGTAAAGATTATGAATGCATTGATTGAGATCCCATAATAATTTAATATAGATTTACAGTATAGTATCAAAAATATTTTATTATATTAATATCATATTTTTTAATATGACAGTTTCATTATAAATAGGCCATGGGTATTATCTCTAAGGTGGACACCCAACTTAATATATGATATTGCCATCTGAATTTAACCATGTCATGTCAACTAATGGAAAAGTCAGCCAGAACGTGCATGTAAACGCATTGTGGATAGGATAGGCAAGCTCTGATTGTACTTGAGACCTTCTGAATGTTCTGATCTGTGATCAAGTTCTGACAAATCTAATAATGATTGCGTTATCTTTTACCTGTCAGGGGTTTTTTTTTTTGGTCTAACAACATTGTTTTATTAGTGTATAGCTGTCGTGACAGTCTGCCAGTCTGCTGGTATGCATTTTTTATTATTAAAATGGTCATTAAAATGGTTATTATTAAAATGGAAGTCATTTTTCTTTTAGCTTTACATAAACAACAATGGTGAATGGAATTTGTGTTAAAGGTTAGAAAACAAACATTTTTGACAAATGCAAATGGAAATCTTCAGTTTTGCTGAAGGATGCGACTCTCTTAACTTGCATAGCTAGATCAACCTGTTCACTTCTCGATAGTTGTAAGGCGGGTGCCAGAAAGCTGGGCTACCCCTCGAGGGAACAAAAGACTCTCCTGAAAATTAACATTTCAAACCTCCCTTGCCTGATTATGTTACAGCAACATCCGAGACGCAAGTAAAAAAAGTTAAAAAAGAACAATCAAATATTCGTTCACTTTTAACTTCATTTACAGCGTTTCGAAGGGCCCTCGTGGAATATGTTCGGAATATTTGTCTTTGTTTTTAGTTTTGCTTGTTTGACCATGGGCTTCATTGGTCATGTGTTTACTATATCTAATTTTTATGTCTTCATTTTTATTCATTTATTTATTATTATTGTAATTTTCATCCTCAATGTTTTTTTTATTGTTTTTTTTGTGTAACTCTTAGTCCTTGACCTTGTGCAATGCTAGTTATGTGGTTGTTTTTCTGTCATGTTATCTATGTGGATCGTGTTGGGTGGGGTGGGGTTGAGCATTGTGAGCTGTGGCCTGTACCATGATGGTAGTTGAACAAACTCAGGGTTACATGATTAGTTTAGAGTTGACAAAACCAAACCAATCCAACCAGGCTTTGTTGGTACCATGATGCTGATCATCAACTTTCTCTGTCAACTCAGGCTTTGATCCTGAGTTTAGGAGTTTAAGTGTGACATCAGTAGCGAACAGCCAATCACATGTTGAGAAAGAGTGAAACTGAGATTAATTTCTCGCGAGAGAAGCAACGCAATTCACTTATTAAATAAAAGTATTAAAATAGTAAGAATTTAAACAAATTTACACAGCCAGAAGAAAACAGCTGTCTATGAAAGAGGACAACTAAAAGAAAAAGTCTCGCTACTGTATATCAGTGCAAGTAAAAGTTCTGAAGTTATTTTATACAGCTGATAAAGGTATAGAGAGAATTGAACATTTAAGCTCACATGTAGTCATTTTATAGCTTCATCTATTGATGCTAAAGCGAATTTATATTACCTTTATATATTTATTCATTTAAACTGCTTAATAATAATTAACTGAAATTGTACATGTGTGATTAAGGGTATAATAATTACATAAATAATATCTAAATCATACAAATTTATTATTCTAAATATGCATCACTAAAAACCAGACAATTTTGTCTTTAAAAATCATTTGCTATGTAGTGACCTTTAATTTGGAGTAGAAACAGGTGGAGTGACTTTATCGCATCAGTCATGTGACACTTTGCTCACAGCTGATTGGTCCAAGTTCGGTTTGCAACCTCTTACCTGGAACATAACCTGCCCCGGACCAGGTTAGCCGTGGATTGTAAGTTACTATGGCGATGAACACTGCTAAAAGCCAAACCACTTTCATGGTCCCTAAAACCCAGGGTTGACGCAAACTAAACTGAAACATAGCTGACTAGCCACCTAAACCGGCTTCATGGTATAGGCCCCTGGGGCCTGTACCATGATGGTAGTTGAACAAACTCAGGGTTACAGGATTAGTTTAGAGTTGACAAAACCAAACCAGTCCAACCAGGCTTTGTTGGTACCATGATGCTGATCATCAACTTTCTCTGTCAACTCAGGCTTTGATCCTGAGTTTAGGAGTTTAAGTGTGACATCAGTAGCGAACAGCCAATCACATGTTGAGAGAGAGTGAAACTGAGATTAATTTATCGCGAGAGAAGCAGCGCAATTCACTTATTAAATAAAAGTATAAAAATATTAAGAATTTAAACAAATTTACACAGCCAGAAGAAAACAGCTGTCTATGAAAGAGGACAACTAAAAGGAAAAGTCTCGCTACTGTATATCAGTGCAAGTAAAAGTTTTGAAGTTAGTTTATACAGCTGATAAAGGTATAGAGAGAATTGAACATTTAAGCTCACATGTAGTCATTTTATTGCTTCATCTATTGATGCTAAAGCGTATTTATATTACCTTTATATATTTATTCATTTAAACTGCGTAATAATAATTGATGAACTAAAATTGTACATGTGTGATTGATAAAGGGTATAATAATTGCATAAATAATATCTAAATCATACAAATTTATTATTCTAAATAAGCATCACTAAAAACCAGACGATATTGTCTGTAAAAATAATTTGCTATGTAGTGACCTTTAATTTGGAGTAGAAACAGGTGGAGTGACTTTATCGCATCAGACATGTGTCACTTTGCTCACAGCTGATTGGTCCAAGTTCGGTTTGCAACCTCTTACCTGGAACATAACCTGCCCCGGACCAGGTTAGCCGTGGAGCGTAAGTTACTATGGCGATGAACACTGCTAAAAGCCAAACCACTTTCATGGTCCCTAAAACCCAGGGTTGATACAAATTAAACTGAAACATAGCTGGCTAGCCACCTAAACCTGCTTCATGGTATAGGCCCCAGGTGTGTGTGTGTTGTTGTGTTTTGTTGTGCTGTTTTTGACCGTGATATTGGCTCTGCTGTTTTGGTTCTTTTTTTGCTTTGATGTATTGGATGACCGGTCGAAAATGAGATATTTCATCTCAAGGGGTTAATCCTCGTAATAAAGATATGTTTAAATAAAATAAAATAAAATACTAGGGTAGGGTGAGCACCCGTCCCGCTTTGCGTTACCGCACAGCATTTTCACCCCTTGTCCCGCACGTCGCATATTGAGAAAATGTCCCGCATTTTCATCAGTCTGTCGGTTTTTAATGATCATATTAAGAAAACGTGCATGCGTTCTTTTGCCTTTTTAAGAAAACATTTTATTTCTTCTTTTTGCGGCGTAGTTTTTCACCTGTATTTAACAGCGCTTCGTCAGAAGTACAAATACAACAGCCGTTTTTAAAATCCTATCCAATGGTTGAAAGCACAGGAGTAAACACGGTCACTAGTGGGTCGTGATGCTGTCAATCAAAATGTGGAGCGGTGATTCGTTCATGTGTTTCTGTCAGAAAACAAATGGATAATTCGGTAGCCTAAATTAAATTTTCAATTTAACAGAATTTATCAACTGGTTCCCTGCTGTGGTTGTTTTAATTGACATTCTTTCTAAAAAATGTGAACATTTTTGGTTTCATTTATTCTTAATATATAAGACTGTCAATGATCTAAATTCATTTTTGTTTATATTTTATTAGTTCATTATTTATTTTGTTGGATTTTAGTTGGACTTGGTCAGAAGTGTTTCAGAAATAGTGATCTGCATGATGCCTTTGGGCTCAGTGATGTTGAATTTAAATGTCATGTAAAATAAAGAACCTTAACTTGCTTAGCTAGTTCAACCTGTTCAGTTCTAGACAAGTTTTATTGCAAATGACACACAAATACGGTTGATACTCACAAGCTACTTATTTGGTATCATTATATTAATACAAAATATGTGTTCCTGCATCACTTTCAAATACTCTTTAAAATAAAAAAATTAAAAAAAAATGTTTATGCCAAGACACCCCTGACATATTTTGCTGACTCGTATCACATGACTATGAGAAGCTAGCAAGCAGCCATGCACAGTTGCACACACACATAGAAGATGTGTACTTCTGCATTAAACTGAAGCCTATTGTGCTCATATTTGCTTAATAAATAAATGTATTAATGGCCAGTATGTGTAATGTTGTTACAGTTGGATGAACTCACTGTTACTAGTGCTTTTCCACTACACTAGGGGGCGATGTCAAAAAACATGGATGTGAGCTGTAGCTCAAGGTATTCATCTGTGGTTTGGTTTCTGAGGAGAAATAATTATTTTCTTTGCTACTCATTTAAGCCTTATATTCTAATTGAGCACATGCTAAATAAGTCTTGAGGCAACTTTCTTTATTGTACTGTTTTATGATAAATTCGACCGCTTAATGTGCGTGGGAATTATCAATGGATTATTGAATGAGTTTGTCGTCTTCGAACTGCTTAAACCTGTGGAAATTCTGTTGTGGGAGATTTAAAGTTTCTGGTTCAGGTCTCAAATAAATCTTTCAGAGTCGAAGTTCCAGGTCTCAGAAGAATTAACATTATTGATCAATTCAACAAAGTGAGATGCCAGCTGTTCATCTAACTCACAATGGTCAGCATTCAGGTATTATACCTTTTTCTTATCGTTGGTACGCAATGAGCATCTGTACAGTTATCTTTTGCTTTTTGCTCCTCCTCGAAGTTTCGCCACAGTTCAAACATCTTCTCCGAGGCCTTCTTTCTATTGGTGGACAATCTCTGCGCATGCGCTTTTTAAAAAAATACCTCATACATGTTTTTTAGTACCTCTTTGTACCTTCCACCAATTCCACCTGGTAATAAGATATATTGTACATGGTCTTTCAGGTACTTTTCTGTCTTTACATGCCCTGTGACTTAGTTTTCTGCTTGGCATTACAGAATTTAAACTTATGCATGAGACAGATGAGATTCCCCAACACATCCCCCCTTTGGGACTAACTCTAGTCTCACCTTCACATCTTTCTTTCCCCGAATATATCTTCATGAGTAAGCCTCTCTTTATTTATCTATCAAACATGGTCAATATAGACCATTCATCTTTCTTATCAATAGGTTTCTTGTCACAAAGGTACACTCTGGAGGAATAGTGAGACCAAACATCTCCACCCCCCTTTGACTGAAGTGGAGTGAAAGATCTCACCTTCCTGTCAGACTACTACTCTGAAGGGATATATTACTTCAAACATTCAGTGTAATCAACTTATCTCAGTGTACAAGCTTGAAGTTAGGATCTGTCCCACGGTGCCAGAGGAACTGCGCAGGTGCTTCCGGTGGCCTGGAGTGCTATTTGGGTTGCTCCATCGTTGCCAGAGGTGCCCTGGTTCTGCTTAGGGTGCCATCTGGTGTTGGAGCAGACAGCGGGTTTTTAAACCACCAGTTGAGTCTGCCCTTGTTGGTTCAACATTGGACGACCACGCATGCTATTAATTTCTCTTTTGCATGTTCTAGTAGTCTAATGCATAGTTTCTAAACTTGTTACAGTAATGTATTAAAACACATTCAAAAATTTAAAAAGTTAAAAAAGTGAATAAAGTGATTTAAGTGTAATAAAAACATTTTTATCTCATTCCCTTTATGTCTGGTTGCATTACCTCATACCATTGGCAATGACCTGCTTCAAACCTTATGTCGTCCCCTCTCATTCACATATTCATAATTGTGAAAAATTTGTGTGATTATATGTAAAAATATTCTTAGTATGATTATAAGTGTAAAATATATTCAGGAAGGGGTCCTTTCATAAAACCAAAGAAACACAAAAAAAACACTCTAACTAACCAGTATCCAATATGTCTGTCTTTCCTGTCTTAGATCCTTCAACTTCTTTATGGCCCTAGTAAAAGCTCCAGCAGGGGCTGTGTTATTAGGGATAAAGGTCCAACAATCAGTCCCAAACATCACACACACTCCTCCTTTTTCTGCCAGTAGCCAATTCAGAGCTTGTCTGTTTTGCCACGTCATTTTGCTGGTGTATTTTAGCTGATGGCCTAAGCCATCAAGTGCTTGGTCTGTATAGTTAATGAACCTCTGTTGATTATAAAATATATAATTAATCCATTATTGATTCTTATTTGGTAATATACATGCAAGTATGGATTCAAAACCTGATGATACCCCATTTCTGGCTTTAAACTCATGGGGTATGAGCCCTTGGTTGTCCAATTGCATCAATCCTCACCTTAGGGTCTGGGGCATAAGCACTTTTAACTCTGTTTTTGCCTGGTAAGTTTCTCCAATGCTCCCATATCATCAGGATCCCAGTCTGCAATTCCCACTTCCTGAGCCAATCTTACCCTGACATCCAATCCATCAAAGTGCCGGCCAATTGTGCTGAGCAAGGCTGTTCACAATGTTGCCCTTAGCACAGAATTAAAATTGTCTCCATCTCTTTGTACAACAGCAAAACCATTATGGTTATCTACGGCAAAACCATCAAGTGGTCTCTAAACCACGAGCCATCTACAAAATAGTCCACGTCTGCATCAACAATTGGTGTTGATTCTAAATCTGGTCTCAGACGAGTAAAGGCCAGAGAGGCAGAAACACGTTCATGGGGTGTTCCTTCCCCCTCTAGTGGGACAAAATTAGCTGGGTTTGTTGTGGCACATCTCTTTATTGTGATATCAGGATAAGTAAGCAATGTGGAGAATGCCAAACATCTAGCCTGTGTCAAAACAAAATGTCCCTTTTCTAGTAAGTCAGCAATCTTATGAGTGTAAATAATGACTGGATAGCCCATGATGACAGCAGATGCTTTGTCATAAACAAAACATACAGCAGCTAAACTTTGTTGATAGCATGGTGGGTAGCCTTGAGCTACATTGTCCAATTTGGTGCTCTGGAATGCATAGAAATGCATAGCTGATATAAAAAACTGGATGACTGGTAATTTCCTACTACTTAATTCTGAAAAAACAGAGATTCTATTAATTGGACAAAGTCTTCCTCACATTCTAACCTAGAATATTGTCTAACACTTGATGGCTGCTCTGTTAAGTCTTCGTCGACAGTTAGGAACCTGGGTGTGCTCTTTGATACCAATCTTTCATTTGAAAGTCACGTGTCTAGTATCGATAAAACCGCATTTTTCCATCTTAAAGATATATCTTAATTACGTCATATGTTCTCAATGACAAATGCGGAACAGTTAGTTTATGCGTTCATGACATCAAGGCTAGATTATTGTAATGCTCTACTGGGTGGTTGCCCTGCACGCTTAATAAACAAACTACAGCTGGTCCAAAACGCAGCAGCTCGAGTTCTTACTAGAACCATTTAGTATGACCTTATTAGCCTGGTTCTGTCAATACTGCATTAGTTCCCTATTAAACATCGTATAAATTTTAAAATATTGCTGATTATTTACAAAGCACTAAATGGTTTAGCTCTGCAGTACTTGAGCGAGCTCTTAATTATAATTATAGTCAGTCACGTCTATTGCGATCTCAAAATTCTGGCCAGTTGATAATACCTAGAATATCAAAATCAACTGCAGGCGGTAGATCCTTTTCCTATTAAGCACCAAAACTTTGAAACAGTCTTCCTAACAATGTCCGGGAAGCAGACACACTCTGTCAGTTTAAATCTAGACTAAAAACACATCTATTTGACCTAGCATACACAACATATTATAGACTTCTATAATTCAATATTAGGCTGCATAGATAAGGTCAGCCGGAACCGGGAACACTTCCCATAAATCCTGATGTACTTGTTACATCTGTGCAAATGAGAGGCCGAATCGCATTACGAGTTTTCTGTTAGAATGGTGTCGTCTTAGCGGCCCCTAAGTTAATAACTAATGATCGTTGTGACGGAAGTGAATTCATCAAAACTAACTTTAGCTGGACAATAACTTTATTCTAGAGCTGCTGTAAAGCCAAAACAATCTCTGCTACTTTCATTTCCTATTATCACTGTAAAGCAGTGGAAGTCTAATAAAGAGAGAAGTCTAATAAAAAATAAAGCAGTGGAGCTAAAAAAAAGCAGTGGAAGTCTAATAAAGAGAGAAGTCTAATAAAAAATATATATTAAACTCGACTGAGAAAATGTGGGAATTAGGTTAAACTACCAAGAAAATACCAAGAAATATGTTGCAGCAGTTTGTCTTTTGACTACACTTGCAAATCCGCGATGGGACTGAGCTCGAACAGCTTCAGCGTCAGTGACTTTTTATAGTACAAAATCGCTGTCAATCCAAAGGAGATGCAGTCTTTGGACAGACCCTCCAATTATAACGCAGAAGCCCGGAGTCCATCCCCGCCCATAATAATCGCATAATCGCAGATTTATCCAATGACCGTCTAGTTTCGAAGCACTGAAAAAAACTGTTCAAAGCCCCATTGAAGTCAATGGCCGCTGGGCTTCAACAGGGAAATGCACTGTGACGCTCCGGGAATGTATGAGAAGGAAATCGAGTCAGCCGATCTGCTATATGGAGCTGATTCTGAGCCAACTCGTCTTTGAGATGTGTTGTAACGCATTTTTAGTCAATAAAATGTTAACACAATAGTACAAATTTGACCATTAATTTTTTAACATTATAAGGGAAGCAGAGCTAACTAACTAATTAGAAGCCATATAGACTAACGAGAACAGGTGCAGACAAGACAGAACATAATTGTGATACATATCAGTTCAAGACCGAGTCGAATTCTGAAAATGCAGATGAGGTCGCATTACAGCGAATAATTCAAACGTCACAAAAGATCATTTCATGCTGTACCTTCACTTCTGCCTGTTCAGCGTTGCATTTGGACACTAAAACACCTGAAAAAGTATACCTGTATATGAATGTTTCCTCAGCACAGTAGCACAAAAGTTTTGCTTCATTTTCTTCACGATGCTATGCTGTCATAAGTTTGCATATGGAAAATATGACTGTAACAGGATCATTGACAAATGCTTCAATTTTTTTTTTTTTTTTCAAAACTGATGTTATGCAATTTTGAGCCTTGAACAATGTGTTCAAGTGTGAGCAAATTTCAGTTTTTAAATAACATGTCAAAGTGTTCAATTTATTTTTTGACTTTTTATGTCAGGTGGTACAACCAAATAGTTAGTTGTACCACCTGACATGGAATGTGTACCAACTCTTGAAATAAGCAGTTTTTACTAGAGATGCTCCGATCAGCATTTTTGGGACCGATCACCGATTACCGATCACCAAAATCATGATCTGCCGATTGCCGATCACTGCCGATCACAGAATGGCAGGGGAATGGGAATCTTTTATCTATAATCTAGCAGAGTTTGCACCATTTGTAGAAATGGGTTTATTTAATTGTATTTAGAAAATTAGATGTCTTAAGGCTACTGTAGGTCAGCTTTCCCAAATAAGGCAGAGTAACATTAAATTATTCCAAACAAAGAGGGGTCAGGCAGACCAACACACATCAGATCAGCCTAATGGGAGGGGATCAAGTTACACTTAGGCATATTTGGAAATTGTAGCCTCTTAATACACCCACTACATTTACTAATTGGCAACAAAATGTACAACTTGTTACACCAAAACTGGTTACTGATAAAAGGACAAAACGTCCTGGTTGCGTATGCAAGCCACCGCTCCCTGAAGGAGGGAACGGAGGACGTAGTCGACGGTTGACTGAAATGGGATCTCGCTAGAGAGCCTATCCTCTTCGAGTACTATTGAACGAGCCAATGTAATTGGCGTGCGTGATTCGCATCACACACTCCGCCCCCGCGGTGCGGGTATAAATACGGAAGTGGATGCACGCACTAGTTGCTTTTCGCTGAGGAGCCGAGAGTAACCTGGGGTCAGCGGTGGTCCAGCGGTAGTGGCAAGGGGACTACGTCCTTCGTTCCCTCCTTCAGGGAACGGTGGGTTGCATACGCAACCAGGACGTTCCCTTTCAGTCGATAACGTCGGACGTAGTCGACGGTCGACTGAAATGGGATCACCCTTTGAACACGCCACTAACGCTGCCACCTTCCAGTGCCTAAACCAAAGCCTCCTGATGCCCCCGCAAATTTAGGGCGGGGAAGGACAGGGCTTAGGCCAGGGAAGTCACTGCTGTTCCTACAGGACCACTGGGAAAGCGTTCCCCGTACATTGGAAGGAAGGGACGCTGCGGAAGCCACATCCAACCCAGAGGGAGGTAACGTGGAGAATACACATATGAACTGGGCGGAAACCGGGCAGTCTAACCTATGGAATGTCACTGGGGTGGCTCCAGCCTAAGACGGGGGAGACACACCGGACAGTGACGGCAGAGAGACTCTGCCGAGGGAAGACACGGGCTCGCCGCAGGGAGCCGTATCGTGGAAGAATACACATATGGGGTCGCCGTAGGGACCGCAACATATGGACCCAGCCTAACACAGGTTCCACACAGCTTACGAGTGGTAGGCCTAACACCAGACGTTCCGCACGTCCAGATGTGGATGCAGTTCTCCACCGCGTCGCCGACCAGCCCAACCTGGGAAATTGGGGAGATCAGGAACCGAACCTTGTCCGCATCCGCCATACCAACCAGGCTGAGCCAACGAATGCACTACTGGACCACCAAGGTGGACATCGCCAGACCGATCACGCACGCTACGACTACCTCCGACGTTATCGACTGAAAGGGAACTATGGCAAGTTTTTGTCTGTTATTATTATGAACGTCTGATGTAGTTGAGCAGAATGCTCTTTTATGAAGTTACTTCATTAAATGACATATTTAATGAGATTATGCCTGAAAAGGTTTTGGATTTTTTATCATATGTTCATTTAAAAATATATATTGTATAAAATGACTTCTTGTTTATATTCGTTTTGTTTTATTGTATTTATATGATATTTGTATTTTTATTATTTAATTTTTGCCATGAAAATAGCTTTGAATGATGACATGGCATTACATAAAATAATCTGAATCTGAATTCGATGTAGTTGAGGAATCAACTACGTTAGATCAAAAAAAAAATACCACCACCACTTTTGAAACATCTCGCGGCACGAATGTACCAATACAAATAAATAAAAAAATCTCCAGTTAACTCAGAGCATTCATTTTGTTCATTTGTTAAATAAGAGGCGATCTAGTGCTGAAATTTCTTTTTTTTTATCAAGTGATACGCGCAGATACCGCGTTCTGTTGTGGCTCGCGCGGTGCACGGTCTTCACTCGGACGCGCGCTTCAATCCGTTGGGAGACTCCCTATTCGTTCCGGTGAGGGAGAACTCATGTTGCCACTGCCAAGCTCCACTCTGCTGTTGTGTGCCCGTGCGCCACGCATGCAGGTGGGAAAAAGTCGCGCGAGTAATTTACGTCACGTGATCGGCTTTTTTGATCGGCGCTTTTGGGGTTCGCCGATCAATCTATTTTTAGCCAATATCGGCCGATCATGATCGGCGTCCGATCAATCGGAGCATCCCTAGTTTTTACCTAGCCTGGCTAATGTCAGACCCAAGTCTAATTGAGTGACCCAGATGTTCATTTTCTCGTATTTGAGGCGTGGTTTACGAATGCCCAGAGCCGTTTATTGGGTGCTAAGAATGTCTATCAAATGCGCCTGTACGTAGCTCATAGCCAATCGTTTCAATTATACCAGATGACGTATGTAGAGCAACAGAAATGAGATGAGGAAGAAGACGATGGGTCAGAGATTTATGTGTACACGATGGCGTGTATCACGGCCGTTTCACACCGCATGCGTGAGCGGCATGTATTTTTTCCAGCGTGCATGTCTGGGAGCAGGAGCGGCATGTGAGCAGCAGTGATTTCACACAAAAAGTACCCAAAATGCACAGAATAAGCATGTCTAGTGAGTTTTAACAAGAACTTGAGTAGGCAAATAAAAGAAAACGAAGACTCAAAAATATTTATAGAAGATATAGGCCAGGGGTGGCCAACCCTGCTCATGCCGATCGACTGTCCTGCACAGTTTATCTCTGTTGTAAACCTTCTTCTTCTTAAGTGTAGAAAAACTCAGAAGCGAAAACCAGGAGACTTGGGGGTATCTTTTAAGCAGGATTCTTTATTTGCTGTAGTCTGCTTCGTCCAACTAAGGGAACTTTACATTGTAGTTTATATACATTTCAAGGGGGAGGGATTACATATAGGTGGAGACTTCTCTGAAACAAAGCAAATGTAAATGAGGTATACAGGTTTTGGAACCTGCTCAGCATGAGACACGAGAAAAGGACGGTGCAGGACTTCTCGTACTGTGACAAGAACTACAAGACAAATGGTCTCAGTAATTAAATAGCAGGTGTTCAAACTTGCTCAGCATGAGTCTTTACCCGGTGAGGCACGAGCGGGACAGTCAGGAATATCTCGCTGGGAACCCCTACCGTTTGCAGAGATTTCCTGGTCTCATCATTTATAAACTTTCTCAATATAAAATACTATTGTATTGGAAATCTAAATTAAACATTTAAATAAAAATTGTAATCCTACATCTCCAACCCTAATTAAACACACCTGCCTTTAATTTTCAAGTGATCCTGAAGACCTTAATTGGTTGCTTCAGGTGTGTTTGATTAGGGTTGGAGATGAACTGTGCAGGACAGCCGATCGGCAGGAGCATGGTTGGGCACACCTGATATAGGCTACCCAGTAAAAACTTGTTTTTAATTATTCAGTTTGGGTGAAAGTTGTGTATTATATAAAAAAAAACTAAAGTAAACTAGCCAGAAAATATTATATATAAACGTTCTTTTAGTTTATGTAACACACAGACAGCTACATAGTCTAGCACAACCCAAATCATACCCGAGTGTGTGTTTTTTTTGTGTGTTTTGTTTTTTATCCGCAGAGTTTGCAGTCTTGTAAACATATCGAAAGTATGACTGAAACGAATAGATTGGAGCCATTTTCTGGGTTGTTTTGTTGTTTAACATTTATATGCGAATGTTGTACACCTCCTAATAACAAACTTTCAAGACTATCAATGTTATGACCAACTTCTAAAAACAAATGTATAGTTGTCTTTGTAAAGAATTGCTCGCTTATATATGTAGCTTTGGAGCCGCTGCTGTGACACTGTAGGCCTACAAACGCTTCCAGTGTGAAAACTCTCGCGCGTGCTCAAGTGCCGATCACGCTTGCGGTGTGAAACGGCGCATCGAAAGGTAACTTCAAGTCTGCTGCCATGTTGGATCCATAGGCAAAAACAAACTGTTTCGGTTTGTCGCATAGACGTCGTCATCGTCTTGCTACTCCCTCCCTGTTCTGTGATTGGTTCCCTAGATGAGGCGAAAATCTGGACCATGGAATCCAGACTGCCTAGCAGCGTGAATAAAATCGCGCTGCGGCAAGGCAGCATGGGGAAACCCAGGCTAGTTTTTACCAGTATTTGAGAGAGATCTACAAACCTTTTCACTCTTTTTGAAGGATCAGTTGGGGTCCTCTGGATGATGCATTATCATGTTTAGTGTTATTATCTTGTCAATTCATAATAAAAGAGCAATGTTTGCAGTTGTGCCACCCTGACATTTGAGAATATACTAATTGCTGGACAACAGTTTTTCAATTATCTTAACAGCTTTAAAACTACTGATATTTATCAAATTTGTTTATATGAAAGGTTTCAAACCTAAAATGATGGCATAGTATTTTCGTTTATAATTTTTTATTATCAACACAACATTTTAAATAGTTTTCCTATTCTGTTCAGACAGTTGCACCGCCTGACATTTTGGGGGTTAAAGATCACAAAACATAAAATAATATGTATTATTTAAATGTACTAAAAATGAATTTAAACTAAACAGGTTTTATAGAATAAAGTGATATATGTCATGAATTTATCAAATTATTTTAAAAGGAAATAATGCACTTGGACACAAAAATATGCACGTCATGTCATTGACCCAACAATAGTATGTAATGTAACAACATGCTCTAAACATGAACCAGCACCATGTATGTGCACATAGTTAATCATGTCTTCTTTAAATTAAATATATTTCTCTCCTCATGAGGTACTGTCTTTTTTCACAGGTTAATTTACATTAGCACCAACCAGAACAGGTGAGTTTAGTACAGACATACTCACTACAAAAACATAGTGCATATATATATACAATTTTTATTTAATTATAATTATTTATTTATTTTTACTGTTTTCAGTTGCAAACAACAGATGCCAGAACAAGTCTTCAGAAGGTAAGTAATGATGTAATGCATACATATACATCTGATCTCTCTCTTCAACACACACACAAAACAAATAAACACATGCGCAATTTGTACTTACTTACTTACTATTCTTATTTACACCAAAACGCACACCATCATAATTCAACTGAGTAAGAGATTGATTCTGTTATTATCAGGTCAGAAGAGAAGCTTGAGAACTTTGGACTGCGCTCATCTCCGGGGTCTGTAAAACTTTATTTCATATGCTCTGATTATACTTGGTATGGACACACAATCAAAAGGAATAATTTAGGAATAAATAAAAAAATTGGAGTTTCTTTTTTCTTAGCAAGTTTCTTGGAGTAAAAAAAAAGTAAAACCTTGTTCAAGCAAATAGACTCTCATCCAATGAGCTTTTAATTGGAAATAGATCCATAATTACTGACAACTGCTCAGCTCAGAAACATTTTTGGTTCATGCCTGTTTTTATGGTTCTGATCGGATGACCAGATGAAATGTCATTTGTGTTACAGGTTTCTGTACAACCAACCCAGCACCTTAGTAGGGTGAGTATTATATTTTTAGTATTAACTTGTTTAAACCCATTTCCACCCATGAATGGAATGATAACAGTGTTTTGTGTTATTAATACAGTCGGACAGATGTTGTCTCCATTACACCATGGTTATCCCCAATCATTTGGGAAGGAACCTTTGACCTTACACTGATTGATTCTATCTACAAACAACACAATGTAACTGTAGCGACCACTGTCTTCGCTTTGGGAAAGTGAGCTCCTCATGATTCCTCTCATGTTAAAATATTTCTCATTCTTATCCCCATCTCTGTATTTCTTTCTTTGTTTTTGAAAATAGAAATGAGTAAAGGATAAAGTGATAAGCTAACCATGATACATCTCGCTGTGTCTGTTTGTTAGATACACACGTTTCCTCAAAGTTTTCCTGGAGTCAGCAGAGGAGCATTACTTTGTTGGATTTCGAGTGCATTACTACTTGTTTACGGATCAACCAGAAGAAGTTCCTGAAGTAAAGATGGGTGAAAATCATCATTTGACAGTTCGGACGGTTCCGAGTTTGGACAGATGGCAGGACATAAGTATGGGCAGGATGGAAATACTAGAAAAACTAATAAAGAACGAACTGGCCAATAAAGCTGACTATATATTCTGCCTGGACGTGGATGCAAAGTTCTATGGTCGCTGGGGGGTGGAGTCTTTGGGCCGTCTGGTCAGTGTCATACATCCTTGGTTCTTTGATTATCCAAGAAATAAATTCCAATATGAGCGTAGACCAGAGTCTCAAGCATTCATTCCAGCTGGGGAAGGTGATTATTATTACACTGCTGCTGCATTTGGTGGCTCATTGGCTGATGTACATCATCTCACCAAAACCTGCTGGGAAAAGTTGAAAATTGATGCTGCAAACTCCATTGAGGCGATATGGCACGAGGAGTCTCACTTGAACAAGTATTTCCTGTATAACAAACCCAGTAAACTTCTCTCTCCTGAATATCTGTGGCGGGACATCAATGCTGGTGTGGGCATAGTGAAAATAATTCGCTTCTCTCATGTAGCTAAAAACAATGCAGAAGTTTCTTCCAAACGTGTAGCAGCTGTTGCCAGCATTCAGCTGACATGCTGTGTTCTCAAATGCCAACCGAAAGATATTGAGAATCTCAAGTCTTTCCACAAGTCAAAGTGACATGAGGAAAGTTGACATCTGCCACCAAAATCACAGACATGCAGACAATTATGAGCATAATGTTGGTATGTGGCACCAGTAAACAAAATCTGCCAAAATCTTTTTGAACTGATATAAACATATCTTTTTACAGAATTCTTTGGTTTATTGTGCAATCAAAAAAAATCTACTGTGCAATCAAATCTTTTATTTAAATGGATTTTAGGGAGGAGGTTTAGCTACAGAAAACTGACCTAAAAATCTGACCTTTAGATTATCTAACCTTATGATAAACTTTTACCAGACTTTCCCTTTGGGTCTAATATTATGACTAACTCTTACCTGACTTCCCTTTTAGGCATCCTAACATTTGAACAAAATGTACTGTTCGAAACTAGTGAAAACTCATGACTTTGGTTGTGTGAGTGTAAAAATAAAAAGTATGGAAAATGAAACTAGACAGAGGTCTAAACTTGAAACCTTTTGGTTACCTAGTAACAAGAGGGCTTGTCTATGAAGAACCTACCAAATTGTGGGGAAATAGTGTAATGTTTCATGTCATTTTGCCATACCCCTATTCTATAAAAACTGTTGTATCTGTGTTTACTGGTGGGATTCTCAATGGAATTTGTCTGAGATCCTCCGGCCGTGATTCTTCTTGAGAGAGATGCTCTGAGAATTGCTTGAGTACTCTCCGGCCGTGATTAAAGCATTTAGAAGACATTTGCTGAAGTCTGTTTGTTTATTATTGCTGCGCAGGAAGTTAGTTAGAGCAGCAAGAAGTGAGAGATTTAGAACTCGAAGCCAGTTGTCGACGGGAGACGCAGAGTATAAAGTATTAAGTGTCGATTGAAGACCCAGGTAAATTTATTTATTAAAGTATTAGTTCACCTGAAAAAGAAAATTTCCTAATAATTTACTCACCCCAATGCCATCCAAGATATCCATGTCTTTCTTTCCTCAGTGGAAGAGAAATTAAAGGTTTTTGAGGAAAACATTTCTGGATTTTTCTTCGAATAATGGACTTCAATGACAACCAACATTTTGGAGTTTAAATCAATGCAGTTTCAAAGGTCTTTGAAGTGCTTCAACGGACTGTGCACGATCGCAGCTGAGGAGGAGGGTCTTATATAGCGAAACGATAGATGAAATTTTCATTTTGAGGTGAACTAATCTTTTAAGTGTCGACAGAAGACGCCCCGGGTACGTAGTTAGGTTTAGGGAAAAATCTTCCACACTATATATTTTGAGCCATTTACATTATATATACAGTGTGTGTATATATATAAATAATAGGTAGATAAATGTACCAGTTAATTGTCACATGCACATGCAATTAAGCATGCTGAATTTTGTTAAATAAAAGCGATAAGACTGAGCATATTTGATCTCTATAATTAGATATGTTAATAATGTCTGCAAATGCATATGTAAAAAAATAATAATTATGTGTTATATTTTGTTTATGAATGAATACTGACATTACTAATGGATCACAGGGCATTTTTTGAGGTTGATGGGTTTTTGGATGTTACTAGCAAATTCTGAATAAATGTATACTTTTGTTTGTTTCTTTTAAGAAAATCACATGTTTTCATAGCTACCACTGTGACGGATATGTTCTGAGTCACATGATGTTCTGAGTCACATGTTGTGTGGAGCACCTGGCTTAAGAGAGTTTGAAGATGGCAGTTGAGCAATGCCTTGTGCAGTGGAAAGATGTGGGAAGTTAATCCCTGCATATCTCCGAAACAACCTGTGAGGTAAAAGGAACATTTCATTGATTTGCCTTGGGATATATGGATCTTTTGGAAGTTGGTGGATGTTCAGAGAAACTACCTATGGTCCAAACGACAATGGAGGACAGATCATTTCTCTGACTGACTGGGACAGATCCTCAACTGACTGACTGGGCAAAAAACCAAACAAGTATTGTTTTTTTTCTTATATTTTCATGTTGGGTTTTCAGTTGAGACTTTTGACCATGATACTCTCTAAGTATTATTTAAAGTGCTGAGAAAGCTCTTTTTGAACTGCACAGTGGACTGGTTGCTCAGTGCTGGTCTGAATGGACTTAAAGGTCTAAGTGCATGTACCAGCACCTATGCTGGATTGAAAACTCAGTCAAGAACTGTTAATGTGGACTTGTGACACTGGGGGTTTGCACTCTAAATGAGTTGAAAAGGAATGAACTGAATTTGAATTAATTTAACTTTTGAATGAACTGATTTGTTTGTGTTGAAAGATTTTGTCATGTTAAATGAGCCCCATTGAGTATTTGACTTTCTGGGCTATTATTCTTCAAAATTGAATAATTTTTTGGTTTCTGGTTTTGTAGGGTTTTTGTTTGCATTTGTGAACCATGAATGTTTTCCCCTGACTGAATATTATATTGCTCAAAAAACTAATAACAGTCTATATGAATTGAGCCTGTTGCTGGTTGTGTAGTAATTCTTCATCCACATATTAAGGGTACCAACTTTTTTTTTATGTTTGAATCCTTTGTATGGTTGACTGACTTTAAAGAAATTTAGTAGGTTGAAACCCCTGCTTGGCACCCCAATTAATTAGGTCAATCCGTTACACCACTTAGTAATGGGGCAAATAAAAATAATATTTGGGATAACAATTGGAGCATTGATTGTTTGTTCTATGGATGGTCCCTTTAAAGAAAATGCCTATACTATTGTTCTGACCAATTGCGTAGGTTGAGCAAAGGCTTAAAAGATAGCATACAATTTGAGAAATGAACTCCAGAAAGCAGTCGTCACGATTAGCCACGCACTTCCTGGGTTAATTGGACTACATTTTCCATCATGCACCTCCCTGGACTGATTACACCAAACACAATACACCTGCACTGCGCTGATTACACACACCTGCATCTCATTCACACACACACATATAAACCACTTCCACCAAGCACACCAGTGCGAAGTCTTGACTTTCCTGGATATCATTTCTGAACGTTATTTTCCCGAGTTTGATTCCTGTGTTTGACCTTTGGATTGTTTATCATTGCTGACCCTTCTCTGCCTGCCCTGACCCTGGACTGTTTACTGGACTCTGATTCTCTCTGCCTGCCTCGACCCTTTGCCTGTCTACCTGGTTTTTCTCAGCCTTGCCTTCTCTGTTCTGTTTGCCTCTTTGACCCTGCCTGTCTTGACCATTCTAATAAATGCTGCGAATGGATCCCGTTGATTCTACTGGTTCATAACAGCAGTCTTCATTACTGTACTGGTGTTTTTTTTTTTTTTTATAAATCTCTCTCTCTACCTCTAATATATAAAATTTATTTTTTGGTTACACTTTATTTCCATAGTCACTTTAGACATTCTACTAACTATATGTAACTTTTCAACTACATGTCAACTAACTGTCATTAGAGTATTAGTAGACTGTTAGGTGTTAGGAGAACAAGTTGACTTGTAGTTAATAGCTGAAAAGAACTGCATGCACGTTTTTCTTGACTGCATTCACTTAGAGAAACCTGAAGTAAACTGAACTGCATAAACCTAGTGCATGCTTTAAATGACCAGTGGGAGACAGATAATAAACACAAATAGACACATATGCAACAGCTCACTTCCCGCCTGGTATAATAACTTATCATACCACTATTAATCCTTCTGTGACTTCCCAGGCAACAGGTGTACTACCTCTGAGACAGGCCTCAGGTATACTTTTGCAAATCCTTCTTTAGTTATCTTTACCTCCGCTTTCCTCACTCTATCATCACTGCTCGGTGTGGTTTTCATGATGAGTCCAACATCCCCTGAAGGTTTAGTCTTTCCTCAGTACATTTTCTTTATTTTTTGCAATGTTGAAAGATAGTCTTTCCTCCATGCCTTCCAGAAAGCATCTGCTAGACATCGATACATTTATTTTTACTTTACACAAAAGCTTTTAAAATATGCATTATATCTGTGTGTCAGTGTCTCAACTTTAAAACTTTGAACCCTACATTACCTAACATTTCTTATGATGCTTTTCTTTACGAAAATTTAAACAACATAAAACAATTTGAACGGTGTAACTGATTTATAGATTATATCTTTCCTTCATGTTCTTCTCTATCTTTTTTATTTATTTATTTTAGTTTTCAGCTCATTGTTCTTTTGTATTCTGATGACATTGAACATATTGTTAATACATTTTGTATATTGTATACAAGTTGCATGTCATCTCTGGCCCACAATGTAATATCTGTATGTTATGCAAAAAAATAAAATAAAAAGAAAGTTAAAAGAAATAAAATTAAATAAAGTAGAATTTTGAGCTGTAAGCACCTAGCCGGGTTCGTCACTTATTTGGTTCCCCTGGAAACATTTCCGTTGTGGTCTGTTATTTGTAATGCGTTTCTGTATTTGGTTGTGTTGTGGGTATTTGGAGCACACCTGTATTGTGAAACTGATGAAGATGTTTTCTTAATTTGCATGCGTTTTCATCAGTGGCAGCACGATGAGCTCTCTCAGCCACCGTCCTGATCCCCTTCACCTCTACCTACTTGTGTGAGTAGGGATGGGACGATTACCGGTTTCACTATAAACCACGATAAAATGTACTGACGGTTAGTAATATCGTTTAAAATTAAATTATCATTAAAACCGTGTTTGATTATCGCGATTTTTAATAAATCACTTTAAATCCCGTCCAGCCAGCAACAGTCTGATGCAACAGAACATTGCGTTGGGGTTTTTCATTTTATTCGAGAATGAATGGCGGAAGGCTGTCACCATGATCAGGGTATTTTTCAGCCTTTTAAGAGGACCACATCTGAGGTGTGGTCATATTTTGTCATTTACAAAAATCCTGAGGGAAACTTAATCGAGGATAGTCACTCTGTCTGCAGAACATGCACACATAAAGTCGCAGTGATAGGGGTAAACACTTCAAATCTGCCGAGCCGTCCTGTGTGACCATCACACACTGCTGTAGCGAACGCAAGGCAAATCTCAATACTAAAACTACGTCTGGGAAATAATTTGGCACAAAATTTTGTTTTGAGTTGAAATATTTTATCTCACTCACTTGAAATAAACTTGAAGTTTCCGCAAAGAAAAGTTTGCAGCAATAATTGGCTTTGAGCCGAAGACGAACGAACAAGTTCAAACAAGACTATTAAGAGTGACATTTAAGAGATAATGTATATTCATTGTACACCTATTACACCGATGTTTTTTACCACATAATTACGGGGACATAGATATTAATGTCTCTATTCGTCTGTTAAATCCATTCTGTACAGCGTACAAAACTCGTCCAGACAAGATGATCACAACAATATTATCAAATTCTGTAAACAATAAATCAACTCTGATTTCATTTTCAATACAATCAAAAACAGAGACGCAAGATGACAAGTTGTATTTGAATGAAATGAGAGCGTGCGTACGTTGTGATATACATGGATGTGCGCTGAGTTATAATGCGTTGCTATTGACGATGGTCAATATAAGGAAAGAAATGCCACAGAATAGAATCTTGCTTTAAAAAGTGCATAGAGCTGCTCGTTTTATTTGTTGTTTGTTGATTCTCAAATATAAAACTTGTTGAAATGTTTTCAGTGTGAGCATCAGTTCTTTTTTAACACTTTCATCTTGTTTTAACAAAACCGTGATAATATTGATAATCACGATAATTTCGGTCACTATAATCGTGATATGAAATTTTCATACCGTCCCATCCCAATGTGTGAGTGTGTGTTTTCCGCACTGACCCAGATTAAAAACAAATAGGCTTCAGATCAAGGCTGCAGGTGGAGGATGACTTGCGTTTATATCTCTCTGCGGTGCAGCCCTGCATCGAACACCTCTGCGCATCAAAAGCGCGGCCTCATTGTTCCCACTTTAATGGACGATTAAATTGAAACTCAAAGTTGTGTTGTCTTGAATGCATAAGTTGGTTGGGCCATCGGGTTGATGCCGCTCTTGTAGCGCAAATGACGTGAATGGCGCCTTTTGTTTGTTGTTTAAATCTGAGGTTTTATGTGGCTGAAATCATTAAAATATTTAATGAAAATATGGGAATCTGTTCGATCTGATAACATGCCTTATGCAGTTGACTGTGTTGGAAAATCAGAAGCGAAGACCAGGAGACTTGGTTGTATCTTCAGCAGGATTATTTATTGAGAACACAAGCTGTCGGTAGCTGTAGTCATCAAGCCTAAACTCAATAGCTAAAATGTCACAGTGTTTTATACCTTTCAAGGGGGAGGGATTTACATAGAGATGGAGATCAGCATGACAGTGTAACTCCGAGCCTCCGCAACAAAGCAGGTAAATAAAAGTCTGTTCCCGGAGATTCCTCAGACCTGCATTATCATTGAGAAACAAAGCCCAGCTGTTCTTGAAAAGTAACAAAAGGTTAATGTCATCATCTCCGAATGGTAAACACTTGTGGGAACTTTCTCAGTTAAAATACTGTTGATCCTAAATTAGACATTTAATAAATTTGTAAAACAACAACTGTTAAATGTTATGTGTTCCATGAACAAACAGCGTTGTCCTTCATTGATCAGAGAGCTGTCCATTTCATTAGAATCTGTCTGCAGCCTGCAAGACTTCAAGTTACGCCCACTTCAAGTTATGCACCTTTAAGTTGCTCACTGTTTTTTTCCGACTTAAAGCAAATGGGGTTAGATTTTGGTCACAATTCTGCGCGCAAGATCACATTTTGAGCATGCAAAAGGGCATTTTGCACGCGCGTGAACTGAGTTTTCTGAAATATTTCGAGCGAACGAAAAACAATTTTGCATTTAAAATAAGTATTTGGATATGCACAGACGTTCTCTTTCGCATGTGCAAAGTTTCACTTTCTTGCTCCTCTCATACCAGCCCTGAGCACTCTCTAAGCGCAGACGGCTCACTTGCTCAACACAACCCAGCGTTACAATATGCCATAATTCCAGCCAATCAGAGATGAGGCTGCTACATTCTGATTGGCTGGCTTGACAACCAATCACAAGACTCCCTGCATCACCGACTTTGGAAGAGGACATTTTTTTTTGTGTGTAAGGAACTCAGCTTTTTGGAAATATTAATAATCAATAATATCTTGTTATTATTAATTATAAATATTTGGGTCAGTTAATTGGATTAACTTGATGTGGCTGAATTAATATTACAATCAATTAATCAGTTCTTCCAACGAACTCTTTTGATTATTAATTTATTGTAAGAAAAGGGTATCTTCCATGGCACCGAAGAATAATTATTTCTTCGCCTGTACAGTACTTTGAGCCAGTAGCAAAAACCGTGATCGTAAAGTGACTTGTATTGCAAACAAAACAGAACCAAATACATATTATGTACAAGTTTTATTAACTAAATATAGATATTTATATGAATATACATAAACTAAACAACATACACACATGAATACATAAATAGGTTAGTGATAGGATGAAATTGGAAACCGGAAGAGGGTCTATGAGAAGAACCATCAGAATTTCATTTTCACATTTCATTGAATTGAATACTTGCATTTGTAATGGGAACAATTCTTGAAGTTGTTGAAAATTGAAGTCGTTGATGGTTCCGGCAGTGTCAAGTGGAAGTTGGTTGAGCGTTCTCTTTCTCCAGGAACGCATGATGGGTTTGGTGAAGGCCTGGGACTCTGTTGAGGCCACGCCGAGCACCCAGGAGAAGTGAGGAAGTCGGAAGGATGGGTGATTGGAGTCGTTGTTGGTTGGAGTCTTTGTTCCTAAACTCTTGAGATTGTCCTTGGTTCTTTGTGAGAGAGTCATCTCTCTCCTGCCTGAGCCCATATCTGGTTGGAATCGAGGCCTGCTGGGCCCTGGGGCCCCCGTGGAGGGGGAAGGGGGTTCCCCAGTAACACCAGAACAGTGTTCCGGCTGGATGAAAGAACTAAGAGAGGGAGGTCACATGTGGACTGTCTCTAATAAGGCCTGGAAAAGATCCTCCCCTAAGGGTTGAACTCGACCAATCAGAAAGGTGACATGTCTGAGAGGGAAAGTGGCTCTTAGTTGATTTACGGATCTTTGCCCCTATTATGATTATACCTTCATTAATGTTCAGATAGCTATAACACATCCACACTGCATTCTAGAAGAAGGTGATGTACATCAAAGTGTGAGTCATTAAATGAGCATTAATTAGGTAGGAGCCATGATACAGGTGAGGTTACATTGATCGTTAGTTGGTTGTATACCAGGATACATACCATAATATATACCTAATAGTACACGAGACAGTAAACCATTTACACTGTTTCTTTCACAGTTTTATGCATGTTCATTTATAGATCAGTTAGTCTATGATTAATGCAGCAAAGTCTGTTTTAAAGAGGTTTCTGTTTCATAGTCTCTCTCTTGAGTATGTGGCCACATTCCTCGGAGGTCGTAAAATCTCCTTATCATGCCCTGTAACATGACACTGTTTCTGCCCTTGTGTTTGTTCATTTGGGCTGTGTGAGGAGTTTCATAAACCTTTGTATATAATGAATAATTTGTATGTGTCTGATTGGTCCATACCCTACATGTGTGTTGTTAATTGTGTTTTTGTATTAGGTTTAGTTGATCGCTCTTCCTCTTGTATTTGTTTTGTTTGATTCCCCAGCTAGCCAAGCCTGGGTTTCCCCAAGCTGCCTTGCGCACAGTGTGATTTTATTCACGCTGCTAGGCAGCCTGGATTCCATGGACCAGATTTCCGCCTCAGCTAGAGGGCACCAATCACAGAACGGGGAGGGACGGCAAGACGATGACGACGTCTTTGCGACACACCGAAGCAGTTTGTTTATACCTATGGATCCAACATGGTAGCAGACGCGAAGTTACCTTTCAAGCCTATAGTCAATAGTCGCTGAATGCCATCGTGTACACATAAATCTGTGACCGATCGTCTTCTTCCTCATCTAATTTCCGTCGCTCTTCATACCTCATCTGGTATAATTGAAACGATTGGCTATGAGCTACGTACAGGCGCATTTGATAGACATTCGTAGCACCCAATAAACGGCTCTGGGCATTCGTAAACTACGCCTCAAATACGAGAAAATGAACATTTGGTTCCCAGACCAACGTCTCAATGAGACGAGGTCTGAAATTAGCCAGGCTACAGCTAGCCAGTACCCGCATGTCAGTGCTGTAGGCCTCCAGCTTAGTTTATGGATGTTGTGAATTGGACTGGCTAGCAGGGAGTTTTGATTTTTTTTCTCTTTTTTTCTTCTTCTACTTTTTCTTTGTCTGGACACTTCCCAACCTCGTGTTGCCAGCCAACTTTTGTACTCCCTATGCTATCTTGATGCTTTAAAACATATGAACTATTAATTTGCATGAGATTTAAGTTTGCAAGGGAATTTATTTCTGGTTTGGAGTATATTTGCTTTTGTTATACTTTTATGTAATATGATTTTGGGCTTATTTGTGTAATTTACTTTTTGCTTTATTCTGAATTGTTTTGTGTGACAAAGTTGGGATTGTATTGGGGTTTACAGAGGGTTGGCTGGTTAGTAATATCATGGGAAGAGGGATGAATTTTTGTCCTACAATGTATTTTCTTTGATTTTATATATATATATATATATATATATATATATATATATATATATATATATATATATATATATATATATATATATATATATATTAAGGGAAGCTAACACTAGAGCTGTCAGCAGAAGCGTGCAGCTGTCGTGTTCAGCCTTCTCGTGTGAAGACCGACTCGGGTAATGACATGCGACTCTACCTGCGCGACTCCACCAAGCAAGGACACCTGTAAGGCACTTAATTATCATCTTCTCCCCTTTCCTTTCCCACTTTTATATTATTCCCCTTACTTAACATGTGTTTTCAATACATTCCTGTTGTCTCTGGACAACGCTCTCTCATCACGCACAGAAGGCAATGCAATACTGCATATTTGCGTCCCATTCTCTCATCCTCACACACACACACACACCTCTCTCTCTTTCTGTGGGTCAATGGAATTGTCAATCAGCAGTGAATAAATCTGACTTCATTCCAGCCTTCGCATCTCATTCTACTCTTAGGCCCCATCCACACTACTGCGTTTTAGTTTAGAAACGGAGAATTCAAACAAATACGATCTCCGTCCACACCAGCGTTTTAGCTGCATATTAGAACTGATCTCCATCCAAATTAAAACGTCTGAAAACGCGGATCACGTCACCATTTACCTACACTGGGCATGTGTGTGCCGGTGTAAACAGGAAACTGATTGACTATTCCTCAGATTTCGCTGAGTTTGTTAAGTGCCGATCTGGACATTCGAAAGTTTTTCGCACCATTCCTCAGGAACTACAACTTCATTGATAAAATTATCCAACCATGCGCTGGTTCTTCCCGGCTTAACCCAAAACCGACGCTCCATGTACGGTCGATACCGCCGCTGCACACGGGAATTGTCACAGATCGCTGGAATAATAGCTTGCCTCCGGCAAATTTAGGCAGTTATAGCATTGTAAAATGCTGAATTTACTTGCACTAACGTAACTGGTAGTCCAGGCTGTTGTTGTATGTTTTCTTACGTTGTATGACACCCAATCAGAGAGCCGAGCGTGAGCCTCTGTGTCATTGTTTCTAAAGTCCTTCGTTTTGACCCGTCTACACTAAAACGCCCTCCGGAGATTCAAAACGCAAAACTTGGCAGCATTTCTAAACTTCTCCGTTTTAAGTCTTCGTTTTTGCCATCTTAGTCTGGACGGGAGATGCAAACGTAGCAAAAGGTCTCTGTTTCTAAACTAAAACGTAGTAGTGTGGATGGGGCCTTAATATATTGGGCTTGACTTAGGGCTGGACAATAATTCAATATCAATATATATTGCAATATTTTTTTTTTCGATAACGGTGATATGATTTTTAAACACATTTTCGATATTTCGATATACAGAATTTGTCACTGACTGACGTTATGCGTGCAGCCGTCAGAAAGAGCAGAACACAATTGGCTACTTTCGTGATGACGTTCACCACAGACACGCGGACGCAGTCAGTGCTCAGCACTAGTAGGCTGATCTCCAACGCGGCAAGTTTCAGCTACAGAATGAATGCCCCTGACCGCAATACAAATGTGACTTAACGAGCTTCCACAAGTGAGGAGAAAGCAGACGAAATAGTTGACAAGAGAGGAAAGACTAATTCAGTGGTATAAATTCAGTGCTGTTTCGGCTGAGATCTCAAAACTTCAGGTTTCAGCACGCTGCAAAATGAGACGGAGAGTGGTGCCAACTAGCAGAGGGAACACATCAAACCTGTTCCACCCGATAGAAGCAGCACAAACAACACTTTAACCGGCACCAACAAACAAGACTTTTTTGCGTTAACTGGGAGCATGTGGGAATGCTGAGTGACCTCAGAATGACCAATACATATGATTTTAATATCTAAGAAACCGAAACTTCACGCAGTGATTGACAGGGCGGGAGGGGGCGGGACGTGATCGGCTTGGAATGTATTTTCAATTTACACTTTGAATTTTGCTACATTCATTGCGGGACATTTAATGAAAATGCAATCGCAAGTGTCTAACTGTGAGTGTAAATGCAATTAAGAAAAATAACATTTAAATGATAATTTTGCTATAGTTTTTGCTTGAAAATGTTAAACATCTAATCATATCTGTAATACATTTTAATTTTGCAACTTATAGCGCGTTCAAATATGTATTCAATTTACATAGTAAAACTAGTGTATGAAATGGCAAATGTAAATTAGATTATTGAATTTTTAATTTGCACCAAATGTTGCACAAATTTAATGGCAAATGTAAATTTAAAAACAGAAATGCATTGCCATTTTACATATTGCACTGTCATTTTGCATATTACATTTCAAATTGAATATTGCTACCCAAATGCTTTCATAGTCTTGTAGCAGGTATTGAGAAGAGAATATTATTGTTATGATGGGTTATTTCATTGGTTCATGTAGTTTGTTATGGTGCAGTACCAAAAGACTCCAGCAGGTTTCATAGACTTGTCCAATTAATTTTTCAAAAGATTGTATGTACAGACATCTGTTGTGGGCGTTCTTGGCAGTTTTTATTGTGAGAAAATAGCCTCTATAGAGGCTTTTATGTTGTTCATATCGATATCGGAATTATATCGTATCGACCGAAATTAAGAAATATATCGTGATATAAAATTTGGCCATATCGTCCAGCCCTAGCTTGACTGTGACCTGGATCCGTCCAGAAGACTCAGCAACCCCTGCTGCTCTCTCTAACAATTTCTCTTTCTCCCACACCCCTCGTCAGGCTGGGAGGGGTGGGGCTAAAGGTATTCTCATTTCTAACAATTGGAAATACTCAACTCTCTCTTCTCTATGCAATAACAACTCGTTTGAATATCATGCTATTACACTTATAACTCCCATTAAGATCCATATTGTAGTTATTTATCGCCCCCTAGTTCAACTGGGAAACTTTGTAGAGGAGCTGGATGTGCTGCTGTCCTCTTTCCCTGAGGATGGCATCCCACTTGTAGTCTTTGGTGATTTCAACATTCATCTAGAGAAGCCGTATGCAACAGACTTCATCTCTCTCCTAGACTTATTCGATCTCAAACGGCTCATCACCACAGGTACTCACAAATCAGGCAACCAACTGGACCTTTACACACGCAAGTGCATCACATTTTGTTGAAACCTCTCCACGTTTCAGATCATTTCTACCAGAAAGACTCGGGAGAATAATGCCATTACCAGTATACATTTATTAACAGCTCAGCAAGCATAATATGATATAAAGTTCTTTGGCATAGGCCTGTCCGAAGTTCGCATTCCGAGGGTACGGAATCTGCATATCCTGGGACAGGACCATCCTGGTGGTGGCGTTGGGGAGGATGGACGATAAGGGACATCTTGGAGGTGGAGGGGAGGATGGGGGTGAATTTAAGCATCAGTATTTAGAGCACGGTTGCATAAAGGGAAGGTAAACAGTGACGTAATGATTGAATCTTCCCGGCAGAAACTTGCGCGAAAGCTACATTTCCTCATTACTTTCAATCTACAACTCTCTACCCATGCTCCACCAACCCCCCTACCAGTTACTTTCAGACGAAACCTGCGCTCAATTTCTCCTTCCCATCTTTCATTTGCTGTGTCCTCTTCTCTTCCCTCACCCTCACAATTCTCATCTTTGGATGTGAATACCGCAACGGATACTTCATGCTCCACTTTAACTTCTTTAGACAATATCTGCCCTCTCTCCTCCAGGCCATCACACGCTACTCCCTCTAACCCCAGGTTATCTGATGATCTTCGTGAACACCGGACCAAACTCAGGGCAACGGAGAGGAAATGTCACAAATCAAAAGACTCATCTGACCAGTGGTGGCTGGTGATAATTATTTTTGGGGAGGCGGGGCAAAAATAAATACAAATAAATACAAATAAATTTCAGATAGATGTTTGAGGTCTCTTACCCCCGTTGTTGTCCACAAAACTTCAGTGCCGACACTTTGAAATAAAAGACAGGGAAAGCAAAAAAGGGCATTGCTAACATCACATTCAGCCAGCCACCTCTGTTTCTCATAACAAGCGCGGGTGAAGCTCCGGGTGTAACGTTAGCTTCGCCCTCTGTCACTGGCCTGCTGCTGGATTTGTAAATCGGGTTGGTCCAGTCTGAGATCCTTTGGTTTAACTGCTTTAACTTTGGTTTAATTATCTCTACGCCTTGCTCTGTTCTGTGATGCACGTTCGTGATCCTGTTCGAACTCATTCATCCAAATGAACGAATCTTTTTTCGAGTCATTTCGTTCATTCAACGAACGAAATGACTCGAAATGAACAAATCTTTTTTCGATTCATTTCGTTCGTTGAATGAACGAAATGACTCGAAAAAAGATTCGTTCATTTGGATGAACGAGTTTGAACAGGAGAGTCACGAACGACGGTACGCGCTGGCGCTGTGCAAGAGAGGGGTGATCAGCGCGTACACGAGCGTGATTGACACTGCTAAGACATTCCTCCTGGCTCTGATTGGTTGTTTCTGACCGGGAGCGGTGTATTTCTGCAAATGGCAGTAGGACCACAGGGAGGAGCCAGAGGAGCTTGATTTTTTTCACAGATTATCTGTCTCATATTCTACTTTCAGGACATAATGATAGTTTTAACAAATATTTGTTTACAAAAGCTACCTACTGGAGCTTTAACAATGTGTTTTTTATTTGTTGTAAAAAGCCCCTATGGACAGGTGTTGAAAATTAGCACATGTGCTATTACACTTTAAACAATGCAATCTGGTTTGTCCAATGTTATTGCTATGTCCATATTAAAGAAATAAATAAGATATATATATATATTATTAAATATGTTGCTGATACAGTGGTGCTAAGTCTATTAAAACAATACAATACTATAACTATACTTTTTTGTTTTCTTACGTGTATCTTCTTGCAATTATTATTAAGGAACTGTCTATTCTGTACTCCTCCTTTGTGTAATCAATACAGCCATATATGTGACAAAGATATGATAACATCTGATATTGCCATCTCACCTAAATTAGTTTTTGCTGGTAAAGAAGTTAGGAATGTTACCTCATATAAGTACCACAGTAATAGATGAGAGGTTAAACGGTTTCAAAAGAACAATTGCTATTATATTTACTTAGGAATTAGGTCCTTTGATGTGGATAAATGGTACTCACAATGTTTTATCTGTTTTAACTTTTTCTGTGGTTTAAATGTTAAAAGCAGATCACATGTGTAGGAAGTTAACCTGGGTTTAAAGTAATGGCACTTCAAAGCACATCTAAAACAGGAAAGAGCTGTAACAGAATGAGAACTGGATGCAAGATGCAAGTAAAAGTGCTTTCATTAGCAGACGTAGACGACAAACAAAGATGTAAGGTGGTGCAGGGACTTCGAGAGGCAACCCGGTGATGGTGAACGGTGATCCAGTGAGGTAATTGCAGGAATCCAGACAGAAGAAGAAGAAGAATCCACAAGGAACCCAGTAGACACACACCAGGGAAACCACAACAATCTGACAACATGAGACCAGTTACTGAACATAAAAGGGAACAAACAAGTGGTAACAGTTGGCGCTGCTAATCAGTGGTGATCAGCGGCCACACCCACAGATACACACACACACACCAGACCATAGGCAGCAAAAGAAATGGACACAGCAACCCCCTTTATTTCAACAGAGAAAACTGAAGCCCGATTATAGCACTCTTCCTGATGGCTGAGCGACTGCGCAGGCTCAAACTGAGCTTGACGACAGTCTGACAGTTGTAAATCTTCTAGTAGCTGTGCCAAGACAAATCTGAATCACCTAATTCCTCAAAAACGTTGTCGAAATATTTTGTCCTGTTGCTTTAATGGACTCTCTATCTATTGGCTTCTCCCTTGACTTTATGCCTCTATGTCCCCCCGATTGCCTCATAGACAGTAAAAGATTGCCTGCAAGCTTCTAATGTCTCTATTGTGCGACAAAAGTCACGTGGTTATGACGCAATCGTTAGCCTATTTTTACAAAAACGGCTTCAACAGGGCCATAACGTAAGATATAAAGTAATGGAGCCTTTTATACATTGTCGTGTTTCTTTAGAAATAAATAATGGACAAATGAAGTCTTTGGACGCCTCAGATGTTATTCGCTGTCAAAGTGACGCCAAAATGAATGGGAGTCAATGGAATGCTAACAGCAGGTGATGCTCTGCTACAATGGCTGGGCTTCAGTTTCCGGCTGATGGATTACACCTTTGCACGAGACGAGAGAGAGACAGTGAATTCATGAACCGTGACAAGAGCTTTGAAATTAACCGTATAAATATATTTGACAAGAAATCTGAGTTATATTTTTACAGACTGCCTAAAGCTACAGAAAAGACAAGCAAATGTATTGCAGTGATTCACAGAAACAACTTGTTTACACACATGCTTTCCTTTGGGTGGTAGTATTTCTGAAGGCCGTAGCCTGTCGTTCTCACTGACTACTGAAGTCAAGAGAATTTGCTGCTCCCAATGAGCCTCTCAGGCCTCTCAGAATTTGTCCTTCTTGGGACACTGTAAGTCACATACTGTAGGATGTGCTTTAGGTGTTGACATGCTTTTAGACTCTGTCTAGTTCTGCAGAGTCACTTACTGTAATATTATGCTCACTCTGTTTGGGCACATTTTACAACCTAGTGGGGAGGCATTTGCACGGCAAAGTGGGTATTGTGTTCCCTCTAGCCTCAACAACACCAACACACAGCATCTTGAAAGAACATTCACACAGAAAAAAAAAACCTGACCTGAACACAGACCTGAATATGCAGGGCTCCAGACTAACTTTTCCACTGGTTGCACTGGTGCTACCAACTTTCTCAGTTGGTCGCACCAGCATATGATTTGGTCGCACCTTTTTTTTTCTTTTTTTTGCCACATGCCATGGAATTAATCAATGCATGCTGATAAATAGTGGTCTTAATCTGCATACCTTAATTCTGCACTGATGTAAAAAGACTGACAGTGACAAGACCTCATCTTAGCAAAATGTTTTAATCTTTTAACTATCAAATCAAAAAACTCTCAAAAAAACTATTAAAAAACATGTCTGTTCTTTTAATTTTTATATGCCTTCCTGAATCCTAACTGGCGCGTTTCACCATCAGCAGAGGTGTTACTAGTTACTAGTTACTTCGGATCATATAGGCCTAAATTAAAAATATCTAAATAATATCATGTTTTATATATATATATATATATATACATATATATATATATATACAGGCAAAGGTATTCTCAAGTCGAGTTCGCACGCCACTGCGCAATACACACACATTACCGCGGGATGGTGGGTGTTCATTTCATAAACTGTGGACAATGGTAGCTTATTTAATGTAGCCTATAAATTAATGTAGGCTATATTTCCAAAAAAACGGATAATGTGATACTTTGTAGTAGTGATATCGTGGCGTAATAATCTGTTTGGTTGTAAAATGTATTACCTGAATGAAATGAAACCGAATGTATCGTCCAGTGGAATCATTCGATCACAGACGGCATACGAAGATGTTCAACTAATAAAGATCTCCATCGCTGGCAAAAATAGGATGCATTTGCAGATTTGCTTTCACTTGACTGTAGGTCCACGGCCACTTCATCCAACGCACTTGATGTTCTTAAAGGGGACATATCATGCTTTTAAATCGTTCCTTTTTACATATAAATCATACATGTGTGATCTATATAAAGCGGAACTCCAATGCTTGGGTCTGAATTCCTCATTATTATAGCTCCACAGGCCCCTTTTCTACCCCTTTTATGATGTGCGTCTGAGAGCAACTCGTTTTGGTGCGGTCTCTCTAAAAGCAAATGAGACACTTCGTACCCCGCTCCCTTTCCAGGTTGCAGAGGTGACACTCGTTTCAACTCCACCCCGTTCGGACATTTTTGTATTTTGATAGTGTTACGGAAAAAGAGGCGGAAGATTCAAATGCAAGTAAAGGTAAGTTTATTAGTGAACACAGAAGAATGATGAGAATCTCCACGTGAAGGCACAAGGTAGCACAGGGACGCTGTGGGTGAACCAGCCACAATCGGCAGATGAGTAGAAGTGAATAACGGTCCGTAATCCAGGTGACAGGAAGATAGGAGGAATCGCTGAGATGAACAAGGTGCCAGGACAAGCGAACAACCCACAGTACTGGAGACGGCCGGGAGCACAGAGAACAGGAGACAAGCGGGACCACAGGTACATCCAAAAACAAACTGACAAAGACAAGGTGAAAACAGAGGGATTAAATATGGCGCGCTGATCGACTGCAGCTGGCGTGCTGATGAGCCGCAGCTGGTGAAGATCAGAGGTGGTGATCAGCGCTGCCGCCCACACGCATAACACACACACAACATACACACGAGACAAGAAGGAAACAGCGACTTCATTAACCGTGACAGTTCCCCTCCCTCTAGGAGCTCCTCCTGGCGCTCCCAGAACTCCTTAACTGTTGATTTTAATCATCAATCAGGGAGTGATCCAGTATGTCCCTAGAAGGAACCCAACTTCTCTCCTCCGGACCGTAACCCTCCCAGTCCACCAAAGACTGAAATCCGCGTCCCCTCTGTCTCGAGTCCAGAATACGATTGACCAAATACGTGGGTTCCCCATCTACGAGTCGCAGCGGTGGAGGAACCGGGGCCGGCGTTCATGTTTGGAAACATCAAAGGCGGGGTGAATTCTCCTGTACGCCGGTGGAAGTTTGAGTCGGACTGCCACCGGACTAAGGATTTTGGTGACAGGGAACAGGCCAATGAATTTGGGAGCAAGCTTATTAGACAAGGAGCGGAGCAGAGCAGAATGTTCTTGGTTGAAAGCCACACCTTTTGACCCACGACGTATACGGGAGGCTTTGACCGGTGGCGATCGGCCTTAGCCTTGGTGCGCGCCCCCACCTGGAGCAGAGTCTCACGGGCTCTGGTCCATGTACGGTGGCACCTCTGGACGAAGGTGTGAGCGGAGGTGACCGCGACTTCGGATTCCAGACTGGGAAAAATTGGTTGCTGGTACCCTAGACTACACTCAAACGGAGAGAGGCCCGTGGATGACACTGGTAACGAGTTGTGAGCGTACTCAACCATAGACAGTTTCGTTGAAATGCTTATAACAAATGTATTTCTTGCATTTATGTAAGCAGTACACATCAAAACAGACGTAATGAAAAACGGAGTACTTACCAGTATTGTCGTAATAACGAGCCACACACGCATCCACTACTAAAAGTTCCAGATTGAATGGAAAGCTGAGGGTCCACTGAATAACATCCCATGGAGCATTTGTAGTCCAAAGAAACAATAACGTTGTAATATCGATGGTTATTCCTTTGTTTACACCGCGTTTCTTCAGGGTGATGTATCATGCTTGTTGGTTATGCAATAAAATAATGCATAAAAAACTGACTCCCGGTAGCAGAAAGTTATATGGGTAACATCTGTTTTCGCGTCTTACTTACTGGCCGGATTCTGTCATAAAATGGATCGTCAAAAGAAGTTTTTTTTCTGCTGAAGATGTTTTATTTGAGCTCACTCGAAGCAGCGATGATGAAATTGTGGAGAGTGAAGACAGGGACGAGCGCTATGCTTGAGGACGGAAAAGATTATCTAATTTTATATCGGTGAGTTGCTATACATAATATGTAACATGCACACATTATATGTGTGTGTGTGTGTGTGTGTGTCTGTGTCAGGGTGTGTGCAGGTAGCTGAAGAAGAGGAGAAGAGGACTTCCAAAAATAGCTGATTTATTTACAAAATAAACTTCTATAAACATACAGGAACGAAATAACAAACTCCAGGAATTTCAGGGAAAACACAACCATACAAGGACGACGACCAAAAAACACTGAGGGAAAACGCAAGGCTTAAATGAACAGGGACTAATAGGATAATTAACAGACCACAGGTGAAGAAACTGAACACAAACGAGGAGCGGGAAAACTAACAGGACTGCACCAAAATCACAAAAGATGGGGGGAAAACAAGATCTCAAAACAGAACTCAAACACACTGAATCGTGACAGTACCTCCCCCCTCCCCGAAGGCGCGTCCTCGCACCGTATAACATCCACAGGGGTGGGTGGGTGGGCGCCCTGGAGGCTGACGAGGGTGTGGTGGTACAGGAACAGGAAGCCTCCAGGCCGGAGCTGGTAGCTCAGGGAACCGGCTGGAACAGGCTGTGGGCGTGGCCACGGCGGAGCAGGCTGTGGGCGTGGCCACGGCGGAGCTGTCTGACCCTCGGGCGTCCAGGGCGGAGCTGCCGGACCCTCGGGCGTCCAGGGCGGAGCTGTCGGACCCTCGGGCGTCCAGGGCGGAGCTGTCGGACCCTCGGGCGTCCAGGGCGGAGCTGTCGGACCCTCGGGCGTCCAGGGCGGAGCTGTCGGACCCTCGGGCGTCCAGGGCGGAGCTATCGGACCCTCGGGCGTCCAGGGCGGAGCTGTGGGACCCTCGGGCGTCCAGGGCGGAGCTGTGGGACCCTTGGGTTGCCATGGTGGTGAGGACCCTTCGGGCAGCCATGGCGGTGAGGACCCCTCGGGCGGCCATGGCGGTGAGGACCCTTCGGGTGGCCATGGCGGTGAGGACCCATCGGGTGGCCATGGCGGTGAGGACCCTTCGGGTGGGCTTACCCCCAAAATTTTAATGGGGAAATTGACAGGAAAGGGGGGATCCGGCAGAAAAGAGGGTCTTGGGCTGGGCAGGACCAGCGGTGAAGAGGCCTTTGAGCTAAGCAGGACCAGCGGCAAAGGAAACTCTGGGCTGGACAGGACTGGCGCAGGATCCGTGGGCTCTGGTGCAGGATCCGTGGGCTCTGGTGCAGGATCCGTGGGCTCTGGTGCAGGATCCGTGGGCTCTGGTGCAGGATCCGTGGGCTCTGGTGCAGGATCCGTGGGCTCTGGTGCAGGATCCGTGGGCTCTGGTGCAGGATCCGTGGGCTCTGGTGCAGGATCCGTGGGCTCTGGTGCAGGATCCGTGGGCTCTGGTGCAGGATCCGTGGGCTCTGGTGCAGGATCCGTGGGCTCTGGTGCAGGATCCGTGGGCTCTGGTGCAGGATCCGTGGGCTCTGGTGCAGGATCCGTGGGCTCTGGTGCAGGATCCGTGGGCTCTGGTGCAGGATCCGTGGGCTCTGGTGCAGGATCCGTGGGCTCTGGTGCAGGATCCGTGGGCTCTGGTGCTGGATCCGTGGGCTCTGGTGCTGGATCCGTGGGCTCTGGTGCTGGATCCGTGGGCTCTGCTGCTGGATCCGTGGGCTCTGGTGCTGGATCCGTGGGCTCTGGTGCTGGATCCGTGGGCTCTGGTGCTGGATCCGTGGGCTCTGGTGCTGGATCCGTGGGCTCTGGTGCTGGATCCGTGGGCTGTGGTGCAGGATCCGTGGGCTCTGGTGCAGGTTCCGTGGGCTCTGGTGCATCTGGTGTAGGATCCGTGGGCTCTGGCGCAGGATCAACGGGCTCTGGCGCAGGATCAACAGGCTCTGGCGCAGAACTGGACGGGACCAGCACATCATGGGACTCGGAACTGGACGGGACCAGCACATCATGGGACTCGGAACTGGACGGGACCAGCACATCATGGGACTCGAAACTGGACGGGGCCAGCACATCATGGGACTCGGAACTGGACGGGGCCAGCACATCATGGGACTCGGAACTGGATGGGGCCAGCACATCATGGGACTCGGAACTGGACGGGGCCAGCACATCATGGGACTCGGAACTGGACGGGGCCAGCACATCATGGGACTCGGAACTGGACGGGGCCAGCACATCATGGGACTCGGAACTGGACGGGGCCAGCACATCATGGGACTCGGAACTGGACCGGACCAGCACATCATGGGACTCGGAACTGGACCGGACCAGCACATCATGGGACTCGGAACTGGACGGGCCAGCACATCATGGGACTCGGAACTGGACGGGACCAGCGGCGAAGGAAACTCTGGGCTGGACGTGGAAGTACGACCTGGGACTGAAGACCGGAGAGGGAAAACTGATTGGAACGCTGATCGCACGGATTGGAGCGCCGGATCCGGCATTTTTGCCCCCAGGTCCCTACTGTTAGAAACCAGCTTGCGGGCTTGGGGCCACACGAGAGTCTCAGGCTGAACAGCAGGGAAGCGAGGAACCCCTGGGGCTGGCTCTTGCTCGAAGACTGGCTCTGGCTCTTGCTCGAAGCCTGGCTCTGGCGGGCAGGCGATTGGTTCAGGCTCTGACGGGCAGGGGATGGGTTCAGGCTCTGACGGGCAGGCGGTGGGTTCAGGCTCTGACGGGCAGGCGATGGGTTCAGGCTCTGGCGGGCAGGCGATGGGCTCAGGGCAAACCGGACTTGGAACTGGCTGGAGTGGGAGATCCTCCACGAGATAGTCGGATCCACACGCCCACAGTGTGTGATCTACAAACTCCAGGAAGGACATATTTAGGTCACTTACAAGTAGTATCTGGGCTAGTGGGTCCTTCAGTCCACCCCAGAAACTCTTTGTCAGTTCCTCTTGCTCCAATATCTCATCTTGATAGAAGCCAACGTAAAGCCCCGCATACTCTACGAGTGAGCGCTCATCTTGTAAGAGAATTGGGGTTTCAAAGGGGCTCACCTCCTTGTTTTTCCTCCCTAGGCCCATTTTCAGTTTTTAAGGTTTTTTTTTTTGTGTGTGGTTGGTCGTTCTGTCAGGGTGTGTGCAGGTAGCTGAAGACGAGGAGAAGAGGACTTCCAAAAATAGCTGATTTATTTACATTTAAACTTCTATAAACATACAGGAACGAAATAACAAACTCCAGGAATTTCAGGGAAAACACAACCATACAGGGATGACGACCAACAAACACTGAGGGAAAACACAAGGCTTAAATGAACAGGGACTAATAGGATAATTAACAGAACACAGGTGAAGAAACTGAACACAAAAGAGGAGCGGGAAAACTAACAGGACTGCACCAAAATCACAAAAGACGGGGGGAAACAAGATCTCAAAACAGAACTCAAACACACTGAATCGTGACAGTCTCTTTGTGTGTGTGTGTGTGTGTGTGAGTGAGTGTCTGTTTGTTTTCCCATTTCTTTTATAATGTAAATGCATTGCAGTCTGAAAAGATTATGCTATTTATGTATTTATTTATTTGAATATATATTTATTTATATTTGTATATATTGGACAATTGTACAGTTGTTTAGTTTTTTCTTTAATTTTTTCGTAGCACACACACTGCAAAAATTACAGGAACAACTAAATACCTGTACAATTGTCCTATACAGTATAATTATAAATAGACTGACAATTTTTCTGTAATTTTTCCTAGCACACTCTCACACACACTATATATGTGTGAGTGTGTGTGTGTGTGTGTGTGTGTGTGTGTGCGTGCGTGCGTGCGTGCATGCGTGCGTGCGTGCGTGCGTGCGTGCGTGCTTGCGTGCGTGCGTGCGTTGCTTGCGTGCGTTGCTTGCGTGCGTGCGTGCGTGTGCGTACGTGTGTGCGTGCTAGGAAAAATTACAGAAAAATTTTACATATTCCTGTCTGATGGCCGCCCATTGGTGTGATTGTTGGTTCTATGTCTGGCCATCCATATGAATGCTGTCTGTATCACTGGCCATCACCAGCCATTGATTGTTGATTGAATGGGCAACCAGCAGTATGAATGCTGTCTAACGACTACCCATCAGTTTGGTAGTTGGATGAATGGGCGACCAGCAGTATGAATGCTGTCTAAACGACTGCCCATCAGTTTGGTAGTTGCTTGAATGGCCAGCCATATAAAAACTATAAAGAATTATTTACTTGACATGCGGTGCTAATTATCTTTCCATTCTTCCCCATTGACACAGAAACAATTCAGAGAACGTCTCGTTGAGGAACTTACTGTGCTGGTGCGTGCTGATGTTCCTTGATCTCCTCCATCCCACAAAGATGAGACTCGCCACTTACCAGGGACCTTTGCTTCAGACAGCACCAAAGGAAGGCGTGAGTTTTTTTTTTTTTGCAAGGCTTGTTCAACGGCATTGTGCTTTCAGCCAAAGCGTGATTGCTTCGCTGTTTGGCATGACCAGCACTGACTGAAAATTTCAGAAAATTTTATTTATATTTTTATTGTTCTGGTGTGCAAATAAATCACTTATATATAAAGTTGTATGGTTGTGTGTATTATTTTATAATTGAAAAAGCATGGTGCAGTGTATATGATGACTAAAATAGCTTGCAGTACCCTTTATAACATTTGGTCATTAGGTTGCTTTTTGAGGTATCCCAGTAGGTTTCTTGGTACCTGGACATAGTCATGGAAAGAATATGGTAGGAATCTCATTTTTCATAATATCTTCCTCAAATGTGAAATATAAACTGACGAGACTTGTGGCTTTCAATCAATTACCTAACTGGATTCCTCTAGGTTTGTTTTCATTTATTTTTACATGAGATAATAAAATGTTACTTGCAGTACAAATTATCTTCAAGGCACTTCAAATTCTATAATTTTTTGTCTCTGTAAGTTTTTTTCAACTTTAACATTTGGGTAATAAACTTGAAAGTGTCTTCTTTTTAAAGATGTCTAAATTGTGAATGTAGTGCAAATTGTTCAGCAACTGCAAATAATTTAGTTTGGGGATGTGATTTCGTGGGATGTGCCTCAGGCAGGGGGAGGGAGAAAGGGAACTGACACAGTCTTGGAAAAAAGCTTGCAGGATCCCCATTTTTCATTATATCTTCCTCAAATTTGAAATATAAACTGATGAGACTTGTGGCTTTGAATCCTTTACTTACCTGGATTCCTCCAGGTATATTTTTATATATTTGTACATTAAATAATAACACATTATTTGTAGCGCACATTATTTTTGAGGCACTTCAACTTTTATAACTTTTTATCTGTTTGAGCATTTGCAGCCCTGATTGATAGTTAGTATAGTCCCAAGTGTCTTCTTTCCAAAGAGACCTCAATTGTGTCTGTGGTGCACCGTTCTCAGGAGCTGTATTTATTTTAATTCAGGTTGGCATTTTCAGCTGTGAGCCCCCTAGAGGGGGGTGCAGGTTAACAGGCTAAACAGCTGGTGCGGTTTACTCCTGGATGACAAGTCACGTTGGAGCAATGACCCCATCGAATAACGTCGGACCGTGACCCCTCCGGCACAAATAAACGACTCGGTGGGCACCCGGGCGGAGGCGTTACCCCTTATAAGGCCGTCTTGGCCTTCGTTTCGATCTCCCATGTGAGTGTAGAGATAACTTTTTTCTCGGGTAAAATACACTCGGGAGTAGCTGGGCGCTCTGATGGATCAAAAATACGTGATAAGGAATCGGGCTTGATGTTCTTGGAGCCCGGGCGGTACGAGAGAGAAAAGTCAAAACGTCCGGAAAAAAGTGCCCATCGAGCCTGACTGGAGTTGAGTCTTTTAGCAGATCTAATATATTCCAGGTTCTTGTGATCGGTCCAAACGATAAAAGGTAACCCCGATCCTTCTAACCAATGACACCACTCCTCCAACGCCAACTTGACTGCCAACAACTCTCGGTTATCAATGTCATAGTTACGTTCGGCAGGTGACAGACGATTGGACCAAAACGTGCAAGGATGCATCTTGTCGTCTGTGGAAATGCGTTGAGAAAGCACTGCTCCTACCCCCACCTCTGACGCGTCGACCTCTACCACGAACTGAAGTGAGGAATCAGGGGCGACTAAGATGGGAGCCGAAACGAAGCGGCTTTTGAGTTTGGCGAACACAGTCTCTAGCAACCTCTGAAGCACTCGTCTGACGTGTTGAACATGTTCCTAGAGAGACGATGAAAAAATCAATATGTCATCCAGGTAAACATATATGAATTGGTCTACCATGTCTCTCAATGCGTCATTGACGGGTGCCTGGAAAACCGCTGGGGAGTTGGACAGCCCGAACGGCATAACCAAATATTCAAAGTGACCCCTGGGGGTGTTGAACGTGGTTTTCCATTCATCCCCCTCCCTGATGCGAACCAAATGATATGCATTACATAAATCCAGTTTTGTGAATATAGATGCTCCTTGCAACCGCTCAAAAGCTGAAGACATCAGCGGCAAAGGATAAGTATTCTTTACCGTGATGTTGTTCAACCCTCGGTAATCAATACACGGTCGCAGAGAACCATCTTTCTTACCCACAAAAAAGAACCCCGCCCCCACTGGAGAAGAGGATGAATTTGGAAGCTAGTGAATCAGAAATATATTTCTCCATGGCCTCCCTTTCTGGGACAGAAAGTGAGTAGAGTCTGCCCTTAGGCGGAGACTTACCTGGAAGTAAATCTATAGCACAGTCATAGGGACGATGCGGAGGAAGAGAAGCAGCACAGAACTTACTTAACACCTCCTGCAGGTTGTGATACTCCGCGGGCACGTTCGACAAATTCACCGCCTCCTTCTGAAAGACAGAACTGGACACAGACGAACAGGCAGACACAAGACAGGACTTATGACATGAAGTGCTCCAGGCTGAAATGGAGTTGTGTCCCCAGTCAACCCTCGGGCTATGCTGTATAAGCCAGGGGTGACCGAGGACAATGGGTGCCATGGGTGAGTCCAGAAGGAGAAATGAAATCTGTTCAGTGTGATTGCCGGATGTGACAAGTGCAGTGAGTTATGGCTGGGAGTTCTTGACCATTGAGTGCACTGACAGCGATGGTGTTCTTGAAAGTGGTGATGGGTAATCCGAGTGTCTGAGCCAAGGTGAAGTCTAAAAAATTACCCTCAGCTCCAGATTCCAGAAGGGCTTGTGTGGGATGGGACCAGGTTCCCCACAGCAGTCTTACCGGGAGGAGAGTAGAGGACGAGGTCTTGCTTACGGAGATCCCACCCGACAGTAGCCTCTCTTTCACTGCCGGGCTCGGTCTTTTACCGGGCAGGTGTTCAGGTAGTGCCCGGCTCCACCACAATAGAGGCAAAGACCCCTGGATCTTCTACGCTCTCTCTCCTCCCGGGAAAGCCGAGCTCTACCCAGCTGCATGGGTTCGGGATCACAGACTGGGCTGACCGCATCACTGCCGCTGGATGGAAAGTCTCTGACGCTCGCGGGGCGCTGAGTCGTTTTGTTAAGCTGTACAGGTTGGTGTAAGCGGGCGTCCACCCTCAACGCTAACTCGACGAGTCCGTCGAAACTCCCAGGCAGGTCCAGCATGAAGATCTGCTCCTGGATGCGGTCAGCCAACCCATGCAGGAACATGTCCCACCGCGCTTCCTCGATCCAGTGACACTCGGCAGCCAGGGTTCGGAAGTCGATGGCGTAGTCAGATACGGAGCGGTTCCCCTGGCGAAGATCGGTGAGCTGACGAGCTGCCTCCCGTCCGGTAGTAGAACGATCAAAGACCCGCTTCATCTCTTCCGATAGTGTCTGGAACGAGGAACAGCATTGATGTTGATTTTCCCACACCGCCGTTCCCCACAGCACTGCACGACCAGTAAGTAGTGTCAGGACGAAAGCCACCCTCGCCTTCTCAGTACTAAAGGTCTGGGGCTGTAAGGAAAAAAACATAGAGCACTTAGTTAAAAAGCTCTACAAAAGTTCGGTTCCCCAGCATACATCTCGGGGGCGGGTAGACGTGGTTCAGGCTGACGAATGAGTGCTGATGGAGGTGGGGGAACCGGCGGTGGGCTGGGCGCGGTGGGACCAGCCATGTGTCGGAGCTGTTGGGTGAGCTCGGACACCTGTGCTACCAAGGCTTGAACGGCACGTACGGGGACCGCCAGATTCTCCTCCTGTTGGTCCATTCTGGCAATGCTACGAGACAGGAACTCGTTTAACTCCGGCGTGCTACGGAGTTAACATAAAAATAAATAATAAAATAAAAAAATAAATTACATAAACATAAAAATAAATAATATCTGTAAACCAATTATTTAACCACAAAGGACATGTTTTTTTGTTGTTGTTGAATTGTGTATTTATGTTTTTGTTATTAATGAATTTCAATTTGAGTTAATTCAATTTAAAAACAATTGTGATATTCAGTAGTCGATATACATTTACATTTATTCATTTAGCTGACGCTTTTATCCAAAGCGACTTACAATTGCTACATTTCAGAGGTCGCACGCCTCTGGAGCAACTAGGGGTTAAGTGTCTTGCTCAGGGACACATTGGTGTCTCACAGTGGATTCGAACCCAGGTCTCTCACACCAAAGGCATGTGTCTTATCCACTGCGCCATCACCACCCCTATTTATATTGTATGCCCTTTGAGGTGTTTAAAGTTAGGGGTTCTTTAAGAATGATTTACGTAGAAAACGTGATGCGTCACATGACCCGGTTCAGGAAAGGGTCAATAGAGACGCCGGTGTGTGTCATCAGGTTGCGTCGCCCGTGGCAAAGTGTCGGTGGAATGAAAAAACAACATTGCTGAAGAGGAAGGTTTTTGATATTGAGATATTTTGTTTTAGTTTGTTTAGTTTGCGGGTTTATGGTATAATCTGATTTGTGACTGGATCAGAATGGCAAGCTATAGTGGATTTTCAGAGGATGAAGATATGCAGATGGGTTGGGAAAGGAGTACAAGTAGGAAAGGAGGAGGAAGAAAAGAAAATAGAGATAGTCAGTTGATAAATAAAAGAGCATTAGAAGAGGATGAAAAAGGCCGAGAAGTTAGGAAAAAGATTATGACGGAAGAATTTAAGATCATTCTTAAATTTAAAGTGGGGAATGAAATCACATCAGTTAGCCCAATCACTCTGATGACTGGATTGAAGAAAGCAATTGGGCAAATAGAAATGGCGAAGGTGTTGCATGATGGAAGTCTATTGGTGAAATGCAAAAATGCTGAGCAGAAAAATAAAACTATGAAACTGCAATCAGTGTGTAAGAAAGAAATAGTGGAAAAAAGAATAATTGGTGAGAACAGAGGAGCTAAGGGAGTGATAACAGGAATTCCCATAGAAGAAAATCTGGAAGAACTAAGAAAAGTGATTAAAGGAGGAAATATCATAGAAATTAGACGAATGCAGGCTTTCAGGAATGGGGGAAAAACTGATAGTGAGTCATTACTGCTACAGTTTAAAGATGAGGTGCTTCCTATGAAAGTGATGGTAGGCTATATGAGCTTTAATGTCAGAGAATATGTACCTCCTCCATTAATATGTTACAAATGTCAGCGGTATGGACATACTGTGTGGTGGAGATCTGACACTGAATATTAAATTAACCATGTTTTTAACATCTTACTACAAAGATAGGAATTATACTAACATCTTGTGATAAGTTCTAACACTTCCTTTGGTCCGAAGACTAAAACTTTAAATCCTGATTCTAAGAATAAATCTAAATTGAGCTTACTTCTTTTTTCTTCTAGAATGTAGCAGACAAAAGTCTGCTACATTTAAGCAGTGTTTGACTTAAAATAACTTTGGTCAAAGGAACTTTGAATTGGGACTTACCATTATATTGTGAAATGATTGATTGAAATATTAACCCGTCACAATGTTTTTGATGATACAGGATGTTTATGCTGATGTTACTAACAAAGGGTAATTAAAGGTGGGACTTGCTTTGACAATATAACCAATCATGGTGATGGAGAGCGTGATACGTTAGTCATGATGATTCTGTTTTGGGATGTCTGGGTTTGAGAACTCGTGGTGATGTATCATGTTACATTATAAAAACTGTTGTATTCGTGTTTACTGGTGGGATTCTCAATGGGATTTGTCTGAGATCCACCGGCCTTGCTTCTTCTAGGGAGATTCTCTGAGAACTGCTCGAGAACACATCTGGCCGTGATTAAAGCATTTAAAGGACATCTGCTGAGGTCGATCTGTTATTTTCTGTTGCGCAACAGGTTAGACTAGGGAACCAAGTAAGTCGATTTTTCTAGAGTTATAAAGGTTATTAAGTGTCGACGAGAGACGCTATAGATTAGTCATCGACAGACGCTAAAAAGGAAGTTGTTAAGTGTCAACGAGAGATGCTTGGGTGATGACTGGGCACCCCAAATAAATTCATTGACGAAAATAATTAGGTTCCAGGTACGCAGTTAGGCTCAGGAAAAAATCCACAACAATCTTGGCGAGCCAGCCAAGAGTCCTCGGAATCTCCCTCTGTCGGATGGACGGGGACGACGAACCACGTTGTCTGCACTCTGCCAGACTGCAGAACCCTGTTCGACAGAGGGACCCATTCCAGACGGGCTAAAAGTACTTAAAGTATTAAGGTAGGGCTAGACGGATGCTGTAGTCGACTGTAGACTCGCTGAAGTTTAGGTAAAAGGCTGTAGTCGACTGTAGACTCGCTGAAATATAGTTATAGGTAAAAGGCTGTAGTCGACTGTAGACTCGCCGAAGTTTAAGTTAGAGTAGTTAGATTTTGGCACAAAAAATTTGGCGACCCAGCTAGGAGATGGTTCACTCCACAAACAGGGTCCAGTGGGTGCGGCTGTGATCTGAGGAAAATCTTGCAACAATCAGCAAGGTTGGAGAGCGTGACACCTCCATCCAAGCATCTCACCTTAAACTACACCAACCAGCCCTGAGCAACCCCACACCGAAACACTGACGACAACGCACAGCGTGAAGTGGGGGATTAAAGGACGTGCTAGTAACGCACCTCCCTTGCCGATGAGGGAAAGTCCTTGCTACGGTTCGCAAAGAATCATCCTGGTGAAGATGGAACGTCAATGGGGCAACGAGATGATCAACACACCTGGGAAAAACACCCGGACTAACTAATGGTTTAACATTATTTGTGTGATGTTTATTGATGTTTTATTTCGTTCAATCAAACTGTACGACTAAGTATTGAGATAGATCTCATGATTTGATTAATTACTGGATTGGTGTACAAGCAGTAGGGTCATACACTCACAATGGTCGCCAGATTTAGAAGTATTGACTGTGTAGTGTAGACCCTTCTACATGCCCAGAGAGCTCACCACGGTGATCATCACAGCTGTGTATATTCCACCAGATGCTAATGTTAGCACAGCACTCTCTCAGCTGTATGCCACCATAAACAAACAAATGCAGGCCCATCCAGAGGGAGCTTTGATTGTGCCTGGGGACTTCAACCAAGCTTGCCTTAAGTCTGTGTTCCCTAACTTTGTACAGTATGTACAGTGCTCAACCAGAGGGAAGAACACATTAGACCATGTCTATTCCAACCTGAAGCAAGCCTACAGGGCAGTACCCTTCCCACACTTGGGCATGTCGGACCATCTCTCACTGCTCCTGGTCCCTGCGTATACTCCTCTCAGGAGGAAATCCAAACCTGCCACAAAGAACATTCAAATCTGGCCTGAAGGAGCACTCTCTCAGCTTCAAGATTGCTTTGAGCGCACTGAGTGGAGCATATTTGATCATCTTGATCTGCAGGAGCACACAGAGTAAGTCAAAGTCCAAATCACAGTCTTTGCTGTCCCAACTTAATTGATATAAGTAGTGTAGAACATTATATAGAAACGGTGTCTATTCCTCGTTTAGTGAGGCCAAACAATAAATCTACTGTAGGATCTAGGGAAAATCTTATTGTAATTAAACCAGAAAATCTCAATATCAGTGAACAAAAACAATTTCTAAAGCTAGGTCTTCTAAACATTAGATCGCTCACACCTAAGGCGGTTATTGTAAATGAAATGGTCACAGATAATACTTTCGATGTATTTTGCCTTACTGAAACCTGGCTCAAACCAAATGATTATTTCGGTCTAAATCAGTCTACTCCACCAGGATACTGTTATAAGCATGAGCCCCGTCTGATTGGTCGTGGTGGCGGTGTTGCAACAATCTATAGAGATATTCTAAATGTTACTCAGAAAACAGGTCACAGTTTTAAGTCGTTTGAAGTACTTGTGCTAAATGTTACGCTCTTAGATGTAAGAAAGAAATCCCTATTATCTCTAGCCTTGGCTACTGTATATAGAATTCCAGGGCCCTATGCTGATTTCCTAAAATAGTTTGCAGACTTTCTCTCATTGGTCAATGTCGATAGAGCAATAATTGTTGGAGATTTTAACATACACGTAGATAACACAAATGATGCGTAAGGGGCTGTGTTTATTTATTTATTAAACTCCTTTGGGGTCAAGCAAAACGTCAGTGGTCCCACTCATCGTCTAAATCATGCACTAGATTTAATTATATCATATGGTACCAATCCAACCGATATAGATATTGTACCGCAAAGGGATGATGTCACTGATCATTACATGATAACTTGCATAATACGTACTGCTGAAATTTGTCATGTTGCGCCACGTTATCGACCAGGCAGAACAATCCTTCCAACCACTATAGATAGATTCTCAAATAGCTTACCTGATCCATCTCAGCTGCTCAGTGAACCCAAACAAACAGATGAACTAGAGGAAATGACTAGCAGTTTGAGCACCATTTTCTCTAGTACACTAGAAATTGTTGCACCAATTAGATTAAAAAAGGTTAGAGAGAAAACTAAAGCACCATGGTACAACAGTGCTACGCATGTTATCAAGAGAGAAACTCGTAACTTAGAGCGTAAATGGAAACAAACTAATTTAGAGGTCTTTAGAATCACGTGGAAAGACAGTATGTCACGTTATAAAAAGGCTCTAAAAGCAGCCAGGGCTGAGCATCTCCGCAAACTAATAGAAAATAACCAAAATAATCCAAGGTTTTTATTCAACACCGTAGCTAGACTAACAAGTAAACAAACATCACCAGAGCAAAATATTTCGTTACAGTATAGTTGTCACAATTCCAGACTCTGGAAGTTCCCTCTCTAGTCACCAGAGGGCGGCCTCGCCCGAATATTAACTCCCTTCATTACATTCATCTCTCACAGCCGCTCTGACTCTAATCACCTCCTCCAGCTGTTCCCCATCTCCTGGGCTTTATAGCCATCTCTCTCACTTCGTTCCTTGCAAAGTTTTGCATTACCATTGTGATCAATTCTGAGCGTTTACCTCCTGTGAAATTGTCTACCTGGTTTGACCTTGTCTCTGTTCCTAGACTCCTCCAGTTTGCTGCCTGCCTACTTCGACCATTGCCTGGATAACCGATACTGATCTGCCCGCTGCCTGTCTACCTTCTGCCAGTATATCAAGACCTCGTTTGCTCGCTGCCAGCACTGACCCTTGCCTGTTCTATCGAACCCCGTTCTGGTCTTTTGATCCCTTGCTTTACCTTCTCAGCATTATAAATAAAACACTAAAAAGCTGCACATGGATCTCTCTGACTCTGATTCTGAAGACCCGCAACAATAGTAGTAATGATTTTATGAATGTCTTCAATGAGAAAATAGAAGGCATCAGAAACACAGTTGTAAATGTACAATCTTTTATGGTGTCTTATGATTCAGCCTCATTTATCGCCCCTCAAGAACAACTACACCGCTTTACAACTATAGGACAGGTAGAGTTAAATAAACTTATCATTGCATCTAAACAAACAAAATGTTTATTAGATTCAATACCCACTAAACTACTGAAAGAAGTGTTACCTGTAGTGGAAGAGCCTCTTCTCAATATTATTAACTCGTCTTTATCTTTAGGTCATGTTCCAAGAATATTCAAACTGGCAGTAATAAAACCTCTCATTAAGAAACCGCAATTAGAACCAAATAACATAGCAAATTACAGACCCATTTCAAATCTTCCATTTATGTCTAAAATTCTAGAAAAGGTTGTGTCCGCTCAATTGTGCTCTTTCTTGCAAGAAAATGATATCTATGATAAATTTCAGTCAGGATTCAGACCGCATCATAGCACAGAAACTGCGCTAGTTAAAATTACAAATGATTTACTTTTAGCTTCTGACCAAGGCTGTATCTCAATACTAGTTCTACTCGATCTTAGCGCTGCATTCGACACTATAGATCATAAAATACTCTTGGATCGACTACAAAACTACACTGGTGTTCAGGGACAGGCATTAAGCTGGTTCAGATCGTACTTATCAGACCGTTATCATTATGTCTGTTTAGATGGGAAAAATCGAAAATAACGTCAGTAGACTATGGAGTGCCGCAAGGATCGGTGTTAGGCCCTCTGCTATTCTCAATATATATGCTGCCACTTGGTAATATTATAAGAAAACATGGAATTCATTTCCACTGTTATGCTGATGACACTCAATTATATATTGCATCACGATCAGATGAAAACACTAACTCGTCTAAATTGACAGAGTGTCTCAAAGATATAAAATGCTGGATGACGTGTAATTTCCTGCTATTAAATTCAGATAAAACGGAGGTATTACTTATTGGTCCAAAAAACTACCCCCAAAACCTTGTACAATACAACTTTAATTTAGAAGGATGTCCTGTCACTTTATCTACTACAGTAAAAGACCTAGGTGTTATACTAGACCGCAACTTGTCTTTCGAAAATCATATTTCATATGTTACAAGAACAGCCTTTTCCCACCTTAGAAACGTTGCTAAGCTCATTAAAGCTCCAGTAGGTAGCTTTTGTAAACAAATATTTGTTAAAACTGTCATTATGTCCTGAAAGTAGAATATGAGACAGATAATCTGTGAAAAAAATCAAGCTCCTCTGGCTCCTCCCTGTGGTCCTACTGCCATTTGCAGAAATACACCGCTCCCGGTCAGAAACAACCAATCAGAGCCAGGAGGAATGTCTTAGCAGTGTCAATAACGCTCGTGTGCGCTGATCACCGCTCTCTAGCACAGCGCGAGCGCGTACCGTCGTTCGTGACTCTCCTGTTCAAACTCATTCAACGAACGAAATGAATCGAAAAAAGATTTGTTCATTTTGAACGAGTCTTTTTCGGAGTCATTTCGTTCATTCAACGAACGAAATGACACGAAAAAAGATTTGTTCATTTGGATGAACGAGTTCGAAAAGGATCACGAACGTGCATCACAGAACAGAGCAAGGCGAGCATTTGTGCTTATAAAACTTAAAGTTTTTTATTTATTTTTGAAATGACCGATCGTTTCACTAGATAAGACCCTTATTCATCGTCTGGTATCGTTTAAAACCCTTTGAAGCTGTGCTGAAACTGTCATTTGGTCCTCGAAACGTTTGTGTCCTATTGAAGTCCATTATATGGAGAAAAAGCCTGGAATGTTTTCATCAAAAAACTTAATTTCTTTTAGACTGAAGAAAGAAAGACATGGACATATTGGATGACATGGGGGTGAGTAAATTATCAGCAAAAGTTTTTTTTAAAGTGAACTAATCCTTTAACGTTATCTTAGTAGCTATAACTTATAGAAAGAGTGCAACCTTATAAAGTTACATGTCTGCAAAATACATAATGATTTGAGGACCAAGTTTGTAGTCAAAGTATGGGCAGGCCATAGTCAATGTAAAGCATATTGTTGATGTTTCGTCCCTATTAGTGAATGTTCCATAACTGTTTATAATCCGCCGTCAGCGGTGGTCCTGCTTACTAGCCTGCACGTTCACGGCAGGTTCGCTGTGGGGGAGGAGCTGTGGAGGGAGGGCTGTAGCGTAGCAGAGAGCAAGGGGGTTGGACCTGTAATTTGTGCTTGTTCAAATTTTCAGGCTAAGTCAACATTTTCTCAAAACTCCCTACTGCAGCTTTAAGAAGGCTATTTAGATCCACACTCCATTTCAGAAGGTGGCGGTAATGCACACATTAAAAGTTGTTTGCCAACCGCCATTATAAAACAATTAGAAGAAGAAGAAAAAGTCCTGTGCTGGCGGGTGTAGCATTTAATGTTTTAATATAGTAAGTCAGGATGAGGAGTGGGTAGTTGTTAGAGTCTCTGGATCAAGTTCACAGTAGGTGGCGGTAAAGCGCGAAATTGATGTGAAATGCCAAAAAAGGAAGAAGAAGAAGGCCCTGTCCCAATATCCACACTTCCATCCTTGTGCCCCTCAAATGCGTGTTCTCGCTAAGGGGTGCAAGACCGTAGGGTGTCCCGATCCTCTAATGGTGATCTCCAGGGGTGATCATCAGCGCACTTAATGCACCCCTTTCGCAATCAGACCTCACTTTGCTATGGGCTATTACCCAGAATCCTTGTAGTGTCGTGACGTTTCGAAGAGCTAATCAATGGGGGAGCAAAACGGTGGCTATGGTGCTGGTCGGCAGCGTGAAAACTCCGAAGGAAAAGGAAGCCGGCTCAAACTGAGCTTGACGACGTAGAGCAACCTGTCTGACAGCTCAAATCTTCTAGTAGCTGTGCCACATACCGAATTATTTCCAATTCCTCAGAAACGTTGTTGAAATATTTTGTCCCGTTGCTTTTATGGACTCTCTATCTATGGGCTTCTCCTTGACTTTATGCCTCTATGTCCCCCCTATTGCCTCATAGACAGTAAAAGATTGCCTGCGAGCTTCTCCTCCTGTCTATACTGTAGTTTCTCTACTGTGCGACAGAGAGTCGCGTGGTTGTGACGTAAGTTAATGACGTAATCTTTAGCCTATTTTTACAAAAATGGCTTCTACGGGGCCATAACGTAAGATACAAAGTAATGGAGCCTTTTATACATTGTCGTGTTTCTTTAGAAATAAATAATGGAAAAATGAAGTCTTTGGACGCCTCAGATGTAAAGTTATTCACTGTCAAAGTGACGCCAAAATGAATGGGAGTCAATGTAATGCTAACGGCTGGTGATGCTCTGCTACAATGGCGGCCCCGGGAGGCTTCAGTTTCCGGCTGATGGATTATTCCACCGAAATATTGGGTCCCAGCTTAGGACCCAAGCAATCCGATTGGTTCAAAGCACGTTTTATGGGTAAACGCTTTAGTGCCTGGCAAACGTCAGAAGGACTAGCCGAGTTAAGGCTGTTACAGGCGGGTTACATGAGCGCTGAGCGCCCGGTGATCGCCTGGATCTCACAACTCCGAAAACTTCAGATCAAATTTTAAAATAGGCGCTATCTTTATAAATAAACCACAGATTTGAGCTTTAAACAACTAGATTATCGACTGAAAAACTCTTAAAACTACATTTCGTGACACAATAAAAGTAGTATTTTTAAATACCGCGGTCTTTCTCCTCTGCTGTTGACGTAACCTACTATGAAAACTGCTTTTATCGAGAATGACATTCACGGGGCACAGAAATGCCTCTAGACAGGGATAAGTTAACATGGCCATAACATGAGCAGACAAGTTTGTTATTTGAAAGTAAGGGCTTCATTACAAACAGAAGTGACGTAGATAGTGACGTGTGCAAAAATGTCCCTATTGAGAGCCTAAGCCCATCCCCTTCCGGTGGACCATGGGACCTTATTTCGGAAAAATATTGTATGGTAGTCAATAGCGAGAGACAACAAATATTTGGATCCCGTTTGAATTGTGCCCTGAATTACACATTTGTCAATTTACAAGATACATTTTAAAGTCAAGAAAGTGGCAGTTTGATGTAAAACTGTTGAGGTATAAGACTGTGAAAATACGTAATTACAAAGACTACAAACCCAAAAGGCGCGCATGTGACGTCTTACCTTTTCTCTCAATGAATGAAGCTACCTTTACTGAAGCTAACGTCTGTCATTTTTTCTATAGTCTAACGTTATAATCGTAACTTCACGCCGTCATGCCTGTGTCGTACCAGACTGCACACACACGAGCTTGGTGACACACATAGTGCGAGACGAGAGACGTAGTTCATTGAGCGATTTTCACATAAAACTAAATGTTACTCTTCTGTTTTATGACAAACTGTGACTTTCTTGACTTTCATAATTATCTTTTAAATTGACAAACATCATATGTGTAATTCAGGGCACAGTTCAAGACAGAATAAAAAGGTAAGTTGTCACTCGCCATTGACTAGCATACATATTTTTTCCTAAATAAGGTCCCGTGAGCCGGAAGCGGAGGGACTTAGGGGACTTATATATGTAGTGACAGCCATTTTAATTTTACTTTTTTAAAAATTCAGTTTCAATCATTTTTAAACCAGTGTGGCTGTGTAAAATCCAGTTCAGTCCAGCAGGTGTCACTACCTCAGTGTCTTTATTGATAGATTATACAGTATATTAAGTCAACATGACAACCTTAACCATGTGCGATTAAATCAATGAGTTTGCCCAAACATATTATTATTTACTTATTCTTTTAATTAATATTTTTTCCAACAATTTAGAATAATTGCGATGGGATCATCAAACTCTACAATGACAGTAGTAGAAGACTGGGAATGGTGATGAAGCCTAATACTGTAGTGAGTCAAATAAAAACTAATTTTAGCGCTTAGATCTAAAGGCTTTTGTCGTAAAGTGTGTCCAGACTGCAGTGAATATAGTATTGTATGCATTTTTGTACAGTCTATGTATGTACCATTACTACCATAGTTTTTTTCCTTCTTTTTTTTCTGAGGACATATTTATTTTCATAAACATTTAAAACATTGAAATTACAAGTTTTAGAACGTGTAGCTGCATTTCCCTGGTCCCAGGTATGTAACGTTGTTATTGGTGTATGCGTGATGTTTATAAATCCATTGATCCAGTCCAGCAGGTGTCAGTGTATCTACTGTTGATTCTTATATGTGAGTAAAGAAGAAAATGTTCTCCATATGACACGAGTTTACCATTTAAACACTGATCTGATTCACGCGGAGCTGCATTTAATGAACAATGAATCTTTCATATAGTTCAATCAAAAGCAGTGATTCACCTGCAATTCAGCCTGTGAGTAGTTGTTGTTTACCTCATGATTGAATGTTGTTTCGTGAACATATGCCAGAAGCATCATCATCACATAACACCTTAATTAATGTGAAGAAATGTGTTTGTTTTGAGTTCAGGATGTGTGTCAGCTGAAGATCGGATTCATCGGAGCGGGAAACATGGCGTTTGGCATCGCGCAGGGCATCATCGCGTCAGGTAAACAAATTAATAATAAATATTTTCACTTAAAGAAAAGCAAAACATAGATTTTATCGACAACACCTAACCGTAAAATCATCGGCATCATCACGTCAGGTGCAGTTTAAGATCCTGTCAAGTGCACAAATAAATATTTAAATATATTTACTAAAAGAAAAGCAAAACATAGATTTTAACAACAACTAACTATTTATCTATGACTCTAACACTGATCTATATAGAATGTCATTATATAGATCAGTGGACTCTAACCCCTGAAAACCCAAGCAGAGAACGTCACGTGTTGTCATTTGGAAATGTCAAAGACTGATGACGCGTTTTAACGTTTTTTTTATTTATTTAATGTATGTATATAACACTATACATTGTATTATATTACATTTGATTAAAAAACATTTGACGCTGCTGTGAGGGTGACTGTAAAATCGACGTCTTTCTCTCTTCTGACTCACTGCAGTTATCTCTATTTTTCCCCCCTCTTTTTAAAGTTGTGAAAATACTATTGCGTTTACTATGCAGTTTGAGTTTATCCCTTGTTATTGTAGCAAATGGGAACACAAAAAAAAAAATCTAATCAGAGCCGATCCTGACCTCCCTTGGGGCCCTCAGCAAAATTCTGTTAAGGGCTCATCCTTGTAAACCATCATAGATATATACAGTACACTAGATGTCGCCTTGGGGTTCTAAGCATGCCTCATAACCGCCGCCATCTTGGAACAGGAGTCTTTTCATAGGAAGTAGCTAGGTAACGCTGAATTCATGGATGATGCCGGGCTTTTGTGCTGCGTATGGATGTTCACACAAACAAAATCTAAAAACCAGACAGCAAGGGATTAAATTTCACAAGAATGTGAAATTTTGTTTAAAAAAAATTAAATTTCTCTGGACTCAATGATAAATGCATGTCTGACCGTTGGAAAAAACCAAAACAACTAGAAAATCGCATTCATGACGATTTATGGTGATTTTATTTCCGTTGGACCTTTTCCTACATTGACGCTGATGCATTAAAGAGGAGGGGCTCCCCTGTTCCATGATGGCGGCTCTAATGACACATTCGTTCCAATGAACTGCCGTAGCCAAGGCGACCTCTAGTGTATACATCTATGGTAAACCATTAGCCATTGCCACAGTCACACCTGACACCCCAGTGCTCCCACTACAATCCTGCCTCCTTTAGCTAGTACTAATGAAAATGTAATTCCTGATATCAGAAATAGACATTGTTACTAGAAAAAGTACATTCTTAATATCAAGAATTCACATTTTAAATAGTACAAATTTGATTATTGATATCAAAAATGCATCCTGTGAATGAATTAAAGCTAGAATAGCTTGTGAAAGATTATAACTGTTTTAAATGATAAAAGCAATACTTGATGGTTATTATTTACTGAGGGATGTGCATCCATATTGACCAGTATGTCCAGCAAATCAACATTTTAAATGCAAAATAGCCTATAAATCAATAGTCAATGTCAATACATTGCTTTTCATCTTGCTTTATTTCAGAGTTGTAACTAAACTGACTTGTGGACTAGATAATCATTGTCTTGTTTTGAACATATGTGTGCCTATAATGAGTGTCATCACTCCCATATTGTACTGGTCCATAATGCGCGTGCACGTTTAATTTCATTGTCAGGCACAAAGTCACAGAACGGCCCTGGAATTGGCCGGCATTAGCAAGTCAGACACAGAAAGACCAAAAGATGCCCAGCTGGGTTACACAGACTAGACGTTCTCATCGATGTTGTAAACTTTGATTGACGCGCTTCGACACGAGGGGAGGCGGGGCCTTGAGTCATTTGCGGGGCCCTACGCACCTTGCGTAGTGTTTGTGTGTATAGGGCTGAACGGCTCTGCATTTAATGTAGTCTAGAAGTTTACCCAACTACGACTCGAAAATGTGAAAAGGGTCAATAAGGGTTCGTGGCATGAACAAAATAAAAATGTTATTGTATAACATTAAATTAAAGGTGTGTTCACGCCATGTCGATTTCAACAACACAAAAAGTGTTCAGTCCTTGTATAGCTCGTAATTACAAGTTGTAAGATGGGAGAGCTTATTCGGAGAGCTTCTACTTGTACCATGTGACCGCTGCTGGTCAACAACAAAACAATAAACAAATAATTTAGATGCTTTTATATATTTTAGTTAACGTAAAAACAACAAAGCACATTCAGGCAATGAGATTTTAAAGTTTTATTGGGCCATTTCTATGATTTGTTTTCTGTGCTGTAGGGAAGGTTCCAGCCAATAATCTAATTATTAGCGCTCCATCCATTAACAACCTTCCTCGCTTTCAGGTAAGACCTGTGACATCATTAACATTTTAATTATGCAGTTCCTTGAAAGTCAAGAAATGTTATGGCCATATTTCAACCTTGAACTAAGATAATTATTTGATCATATTCCTCATGAGATTCACCTGCTTGCTAAGTGTGTGTGAAAGTTTGTCTTTTTTTCCCCAGCATAAGATCTCGCTGGTAATTTCTGCAGGTTTGTGACAGGTTTGTGTCGATGTTCTCACAGGAGAGAGGCGTTTCCGTCACTCACTCGAATGACGAGGTTGTCGAACGCTCTCGGTTGGTCTTTCTGGCCGTCAAACCTCACCTCGTTCCAAAGGTTCTAAATGGAATCTCCCGGAATGTCACTCAGGAACACATCATCGTTTCCATGGCAGCCGGAGTCACTCTAGAAACACTTGAGGAGGTGAGGATTTACCATAGTCTGTAAAAAAATATGGATGTAGTGTCTGTGACGTCACCCGTAGTGTTTCTGAAGAGCATTTTTGAAGCCCAAAGTGGGCGGAGCCGGCCGTCGCCATTTTGGCAGAGTCACTCCCGGATTTACGAAAATGGGCAAAGAGGCGGATTAGCTGAGGTGACGCTGACAAACGGCTAGTAGTGACATCAACGGCAATCCACCTGTCACTCAAGTGGCCACGCTCTTAATTATGCAGAACTTTAAGTTCTAATATAGTTTAAACAGTTATAAAAAAAATTAAAGCTGCAAGCAGCATTTAGCGGTGTTCAAGCAGTTAAGGCCTTTAAGGCCGTTAAGCACAAAAGCATCAAAAGACATTAAGTTTTATGTAGCAAGCATTTAACCACTGACATCATAGATGGAATAGACCATGTTTTAGCATGATTTACCATGATATACCACATTTCAGTTTGATTTTTCTTGATTTACCATGTTCCAGTATGATTTACCATGTTCCAGTATGATTTACCATAGTTTACCATGATATACCAAGTTCTAGTATGATTGACCATGATTTACCCTGTTCTAACATGGTTTACCAGAATTGAACACATTCTAGTATGATTTAATATGATTCTAACATGGTTTACCATAGTTTACCATGATTTATCTTAGTTTACCTTGATTTACCATGTTATAGGATGATTTACCATGATATAGCACATTCTAGAATGATTTACCAGGATTCTAGCATGATTTACCTTATTTACTATGATTTACCATGTTTCTGGCGTTATTTACCATGATTTACCACATTGATAGACATTATGTGAAGCATCAGAACAATTGAAGTGATAAACTCTGACAAAATATGATTGTGTTATAATGGTAATTGTTGTATAAGTGATTTATTATTGTCTATATATATGAATGCAAAAGCACATGTGAAAAGACTATTAATAAGTAGAGAGGGCAGTAGAAGACCACTTACTGACTCACTTTAATTTTGAACACACTTGATTTCACCAGTATTCTGCACTAAAACAAACCAGTTGTTAACTATATTATGCATGCTTACACACACACACACACACACACACGGGATATGTTATTGTGAAAATCTCTTTTAATGGTATATAAGCAAAAGTAGGATTTGGACAAAATTGGCCATAACAAATTTTTTGTTGCTCAGAGAATTTTTGAGAATCCGAGATATACATCTTGTCCGTCTTGAGCCAAGGAACACAGTGGTGCAAAAAGCTTGATTCCCAGTCAAACGGTCTAGGAGTTATGAGCAATTTAGTACTTTTGGTTGCTGTAGCGCCACCTATGGGCCAATCGGGGTCATACTCTGATAGGTTCTCCCCAAACTGAGGCCCTACCACCTGGCCAGGTTTCAAGTCTCTAGGCCTTACGGTTTGGGCTGCACGATGCGTTTTAGGTTTTTTTTTTTTTTCAAATAGCAATTACAATAGGTTTTCAGCACTTCGTGCTTGAACACCTAAAAATCACCCCCCTCACAGTCGTCATGAAGGGTAAAAATAGCTTGTGGCGAAGGACGGCCGAGGGACGTGAGAGATTGCTAATGAGCAACACCTGTGAAGCACACTGGTCTCGCATCTCTCACGGAGGAGCGGAAGCATAAAGGAGGAGCGACGACGCTGATGATCGAGAGAGGAACAGGCCTGTGTTTTAGTTGAGTTTGGTTTTTGTATTTGTATTTTATTTTAGCCAGCAGTCGTCCGTGAGGGGCTGCTGGCGGTACTTTTGGTTTGTTTGTTTTATTTTAAATAAAGTTTCTTTGATTGTTCGCCGGTTCCCACCTCCTTCTTCCCTGAACATTGCTACATAGCTATATAGACCAAAACCACTTTTTGCACCAGGCTGTAAACATGTTTTATTCTGCTGTTAAGTTGGGCATTTTAACATGGGGGATTATGGGATTGAGTCTGTTTTGCAGTCAGTCTCTAGTGGCCAGTCGATGAACTGCAGTTTAATCACTTCAGTGTTGATTCATGAGAGAGAGCGGAAGGTTGCCGTTTAGGATTTACATACAGTTTATCATAACCCAAATCTACTTGTTAACGACCAAAATGATGGCAGAACTATTTCTATTTCTAACATCTGAGAACATCAGATATTTGCTGTCTGTGTCTCTAGATGTTGCCCACCGGGACACGTGTGATTCGTGTAATGCCCAATCTTCCCTGCGTGCTCCTGGAAGGTGCGCTTCTCCTGGCCTCGGGCTCGTGTGCCGGAGAAGAGGAGACGACGCTCCTGAAGACGCTCCTCAGCCCATGTGGATTGGTGGAGGCGGGGCCTGAGGCCTGGATTGACGCCCACACCGGCTTGAGTGGCAGCGGCGTCGCGTTTGTGAGTTGCAGCAGCTTCTGACCTACGAATGAATCAGATTTTTCTATTAACTACACATATTTGAAGTGCAGGTTTTCAAACTGGGGTCCGGGGAAACATTTAGAGTAATACTGTATAAAAATAATAATAATAATAATAATTATAATTATAAAAATAATTAAATATTAATTAATTTACATAAAATCTAGCAGTAAGTAGGAAAAAAATTAAAATTAAGTATTACTTATTTTCCAAATAACATTTAAACAAATTTACAACATTAATTTTCCACAATATAATTTGGGTTTGCTAGGGAATTTAGAGTGAAACTGTAACGAAACATAATAGAAATTGAACATTTTCCAAATAATATTTTACGTACATTTACAATATCAAATTGTCACAAAATAAATTGGATTTGCTAGAGAATTTAGTGTAAAATGGATAAATGAAATTCAATTTACTAAAGTAATTTAAACAAACAAATATAAATAAATAATTAAAAATAACATAACTAAATAATTTAAACAAACAAATATAAATAAATAATTAAAAATAACATTAAACTAAATAATTTAAACAAACAAATAATGCATATGTGTAAATAAATAATAAATAAAATTAAACTAAGTAAATATATTTTTTAAATACATTTAAATAAAATAATAAATAATCTAACGGTACAGTACTATTAGGTAAAAGAAATGTAATAATGTAACATAATTGAAATTAAATTTTTTACACTGCTTTATAAAATACTTTTTTTTGACAGTATTAATTTTGTCATTTATACATGGTCCAATTCTAGTCTAGTTTTATTATAACACTAAGAAATAAATACAACTAGGATTAAACTGAATAAATAAATGATTAAATTAATGTAAATAATAGTACAGTACTATAGTGAGCAGAAACTGTAACAGAAATAATTTTCAAATAATATTTTACACATTAATTTTTCACTCTATAAATTAGGTCTTTATGCATGAAGATATAGCTGTCTTATAAATGTTCTCATTCTCGCTTGAGGATGATCATATTTGAGGGTCCTTGGCATCTAAACGATTATAAAAGTCTCATTAATGTCTAGTCCAGCTTGCAGATTATTCTGATATAAACCAGGCGATCTGTGAATGTACTGAGATGAGCTCCTGATCTTGCAGTGTGTTTGCGTGATTTGTCCGTGTTTCTGAAGGTGTGTTGTGGCTTTTCTCTGTCTCGTAGGTGTATGTGTTTGCGGAGGCGCTGGCCGAGGGCGCCGTCAAAATGGGGATGCCGAGCGCTTTGGCTCGACGTATCGCAGCACAGACGATACTGGTGGGAAATATTTCGTAATGAGATATATAACGTTTGCTAATTTTTGCAATCACATTTATACCATATATCTACAGTGTAAAACCCAGATTTGTGTGTTTGTTGCTATTGACATTTTACATGCATTTAGCAGAAGCTTTTATCCAAAGCGAGCAATTCGTGACTGAGCCAACAATATTCATAAAATACGATGCCAGGTTTAGATTAAAGGCAAGATAGACTGGATTTGTTTGTTTGCTTACTGATTAAAGATAAATAGAATTTTTAAATGAGCTAGAATGGCATGAAATGAAGCTGTTACTGTACAGAACTAGCCTTTATGCCTTTATTAGAAAAGTCACCTTTATTTTTTTATAGCGCTTTACATAATACAGATTTTCAAAGCAGCTTCACAGTAATAAGCAGGAAAATAGTAGAATTGATGCATATTACATCAAATGTGATGTAAAAAGACAATAGCCTCATAATTCAGCTGGATTCAGTTCAATGGTTAAATTTAGTTCAATAACCATGAAAGTTAATATGCTTTTATTTCGCATAAATTTAAGATGAAATAATGTTTGTTTGTTTGATAATGTTTTTACAGTACTTTTTGTGGTAGCTGCAATGCAAAAAGTGATTTTCTTACTATTAATGTCTGGTTTCCTAGTACAAATATCTAAATATTCTTAAATCAGGATACATTTACTTGAGATGCAAAATGACTTAAGATAATAATCGTGTTTCCTGAAGAAAATGTATAAATGTTTTAAAATTATTATTACAAATTTTATTTTGAAAATGGCATGAAATTAACCTGTTACTATAAGGAACTAGCCTTTATTCCTTTATTAGAAAAAGAATAAAGGGGGGGGGGGGGGGGGACCAACAATATTCATAATATACAATGCCAGGGTTAAGATTATGAAGCAAGCTAGACAGGAATTTTATTTTTTATTAAAAATAAATTTAATTTAAAAAATGGCATGAAATTAACCTGTTACTATAAGGAACTAGCCTTTATTAGAAAACAAAAAAGGAAAAAACCCAAACAATGTTCATAATCTACAATGCCAGGTTAAGATTATCAGGGTTCCCACGCGTCCTGGAAAACCTGGAAAACCTGGAAAATGAAAGACCAATTCTCCAGTCCTGGAAAACACATGGAAAATGGGAAAAAAAGTAAAATGTCCTGGAAACTTTTGTGTTGTCCTGGAAAATAATTTTCCCTCCATGTGGATGAACGCAAACGGGTTAAACATTTTACGCATGAATGTCTGTTTTCAGCTGCCTTCAAAGGGTAATATTGGGCTGAAGCGCTTGTCTGCTTTCATTTCTGCATGTAGCCAGCACAGCGCCCACGTGACACAAACCTGCCAATATGTACGCATTTTGCGTAGCAAGTACGCAATTTGACATCTCAGTATGTAGGACTTGCCCCTGTAAACTACGGACATGTGACAACACGATGCAGCAGCGTGGTGAAGCACTTTCAGCTTATCATTGTAGAAAAGCGGAGAATAACGAGTCTACCGAACCTACAACGTAACATTCCCGTCCCTCTCCTCCTGCCCTCTGCCTGAATGTTCCCCATTCGCTGCAGTTGGGCTTAAAAAGGTAAACTGTGTGTGTAGGCCTGTCGCGATAGTCAATAAATCAATTAATCGCACGATAAAAAAATGAGCTCGATAATCTTTCCGGTCGCAATAATTTCCATTTGCATGCTTGTGTGTTTTCCTCGTCTCTCTCTACCAAAGAGACTGGATGACAACTCTCGGTTTCTTAGCGTGAACTAGAGCTTAGATTCTCTGCCAGAGCCCGAACTTGACCCGACCCGCGGGCCGATATTTCCCGACACTATCCTCGGGCCGGGCCCTTGATCTAGAGACGTACGCACTCCCAACGCAATAGAGTGCGGCGCGGCACTAGATTTGATGGCCGAGCGCGGGCGCGGCCGGTAATGCACTCACTCTGTGTGTGCGGATTGCGGGAGAATAAAACGCAGGGATGCAAACAGCACGCTTTTCGGCGCCTCACGCTTTTTTCACTTCAGTTTGGGTGACTTGGGTCTGAGACTGAGAGGGTCTTATTATAATTTCACAAAGTCATCTGAAGCCATTCCATAGCTTAATGTGAGGGACAGAAGTCTATTTACATCATTAAATTAAAGTTTACGGAAACTCGTTTGTTCCCTCCTCTGCGGCTGTCAATCATTCTCCATTCAGTATTCAAACAGCGCGCGCGCCTCGTCCGGTTACAGCAGGATGCACGGTAAAACTCTCTCCAATATGATATATTCACATTATAGTGCTTGATCTGTAGATAAAAGGCTGTGGATTTGCATAAAATTACTTTATTTTGTGTATTTGTATATTATGTTTGTTGCTGTTTTTAAACGACTCGCTACCGTGCCTGTTAGCACAAGGACTATGAATCGGCATCAAACGCACAATAACTGGAATTTAAAACTGTGAAGAAACAAATGAACAATAAACTGTTGGACAGATATACACTAGGATTTGTGCGCTCAACATTTCTTCGCTTTGTGCCGTGAACTTTTAAATGCATACTTGTGCAGCGCAGCGCTGCACACCGTGACTCCATGTTGCTTTGAGCACATCATTCTGCACCCGCGATGCGCATACGCGCTTTGTGCGCTCTGTTTTGAAGCGTTCATGGTCTTGCGCACTGAAAGATTATTAAAAGCCTATATATTTTTTTATACCTATCCTCCACAATACATTTAAAATAAGTATAATTTAATTGTATATTATTTCTGTGTAGTGTAGGCTATATAAATATATACACTTCTGAATTCTTGACATTAATATATAAATATAAAATTGTGAAATGTATGATTGCATGATTGAATTTTAAAAGAGTACTAATAGTAATTTGTTTTTATTAACATGTTTAGTTTTTATAAAATTACTGTGCAGGTTTTTTTCAAGAATTACTTTTTGCTGCTGATTTATACACTCATTAAGTTTAATAAAAATTAGGGCTGTCAAGCGATTAAAAAATGTAATCTAATTAATTACATACTCTGATTAATTAATCTAAATTAATCGCATACATAATTTTTGCATATTTAAATTCAAATGAATCAATGAATAATCACCATTAGTGATGTTAAAGTTCAAAAGAACTTTTATTATTACCGGTATTTGACAACAATCTTTGCACAACTATAATACAGAAATAACGGTATAGGTACAATATCACATTTGTTTCAAAATATATCTCGATATGATAATATCGGTATATCGCCCAGCCTTAGTTGTGATAACTTGATTCGCACTGTAGCAGCTGAAAAAGTCTTGAAAATGTCCTGGAAAATCATTTCAAGAAAAGAGTGGGAACCCTGATTATGAGGCAAGCTAGACAGGAGGGTTTTTTTGTGATTGAAAATAAATATAATTTTAAAAATGGCATGAAATTAAGCTGTTACTACAAGGAACTATTAGGAGGAAGGAAAAAAAACAACAATATTCGTAATATACAAGGTTTAGATTGAGGCAAACTAGACAGGAGTTTTATGATTAAAGATAGAGTTTTAAAGGACGGCATAAACTATCCATCTGAAGTGTGTGTCGTGTTGCAGGGCGCTGGAGCGTTGCTGCGGGACACCGGGAAGCTCCCGGCGGAGCTGAAGGCCGAGGTGTGTACGCCCGGAGGAACCACGATCCACGGGATCCACGCGCTGGAGAAAGCAGGATTCAGAGCCGCTGCGATGGGAGCCGTAGAGGCGGCCACGGAAAGAGCCAGAGAACTCGGGAAGAAGTAGATGCTCCGGGATCTGCAGAAACAGATCAGATAAAAACATGTCCTACTTTATGCACCGATATAGTCAACGTTTTTGAATGTTGTCATCTGGTGCTCATCGATGCCGAGCTACAGTACAGGACTTACAAATGCAATCATCCATGGATGAGAATTCCTTGTGTTTTCTATGTAAAGTTGAAGAGTCTTAAAGGAGTAGTTCACTTTTTAAAAAACTTTTGCTGGTAATTTACTCACCCCCATGTCATCCAAGATGTCCATGTCTTTCTTTCTTCAGTCGAAAAGAAATTAAGGTTTTTGATAAAAACATTCTAGGATGTTTCTCCATATGATGGGTCCAAGGTCCAAATGACAGTTTCAGTGCAGCTTCAAATGGCTTTAAACGACACCAGACGATGAATAAGGGTCTTATCTAGCGAAACGATCGGTCATTTCAAAAATAAATAAAAAAGTTTTAGTTTTATAAGCACAAAAGAAAGACATAGACATCTTGGATGACATGGGAGTGAGTAAATTATCAGCAAAAGTTTTTTAAAAAGTGAACTACTCCTTTAAGGGAACAATATGCAAATTGATACGTTTAAAATGGTTTGTAGTATAATGTTAAGGTACTTGACAAACCACTGGGATTCAGAAACTCGAAATGGGGCTTTTTTACGCAAGAATGAATCAGATGTGTCCTTCATAACAGCAGTTCATGTTCTGCACAAAGGTGTATATATATATATATATATATATATATATATATATATATATATAATCCATTTCAGTAGTCAACATTTGAAGTGGATCAAAACCTTTCATCACCATTCTTGTCTTAGCACAACTTTGATGAACTTTTTTGATCCACTTCAAATGTTGTCGATTCGAAGAATGTGTAAATTCATATTTAAGAATTTTGTGAATAAATGAATGTTAAAGATTCACATTGTTTTGTGTGTTCTGACATTTTTAAAGCTTTATTTATTTACACTGTGCAGATTTAACAATAAAACATCAGATCTAGGTATCATTTTGGATACAAGGATATAATTATTATTAGTATTAAATTGTACAGAATTAATCGAGACTTATTTTTGTTTATATAAAATGTCGTTAAGAATTATATTATAGTTTAAATTTAAAAACAATTATGTACCAGTTCTTTCACTCTTGTTTCCACAAAAGGAGCAGATCACTGATCTATATAATGATTATAAAATGATAGTCATTCTATGTGGAGAAGATACAGTATTTCCTCAGAAATGGGCCTTTCCCATCATTTGATGGCGTCATGTACGCAGTCGCGCTGGGAAACAGTGAGGAATGTACCATGTGGTAAAATGTCATAACGAACTATATTTTAAAAAGCCTTCTACCCAACTATTGTATTATATGTCTATAAGTATACAGAAATAAAAACGTATCTATTGATTACAAATACACGTAAGCTTCATTGGAGTAATGTTTATCAGTTTTATGGGTGTTTTGTGGTAATGGTCTCCCCCACTCGTGAGCACGAATGGTTCGCTCGAGTCGCGCTCGCTCCTTCTGTTCCGTGAGCGCGCAGCGAGCAGCAGCGATTCATTCATACAGCACTAACTAAAGCGTTTAAAGTGAGTATATGTTTAAAAAATGATGGTGTTTATGTTCTTTTGTTGTATTTCTTTGTTTAAATGATTGAATACTGCTGTCCTGTAAATGTACGGGGTGTTCAAAAGCCGGTTACACGGCATTCATCTGTTTATTTATTCATGTAAGAATAATCAATATGATTGTTACCTGATAGAAAGCTCGTGCTGATGTTAAATTCACTGTCATAATGAAAGTCCGTTTAATCTTCTATAAATATCTAGTGTTTTGGTTTTCATGGGCCTGACACCCCCATGTGCAGGAAGTCCAGACAGATTATCTTGAATAATGACGCATCTCATGTTTAATCTGATGATCTCTTGGTAAACCAAGGATTTCTACAGATTTTATGATTTAATGATCTCTAGATATCACCTTTTTCTTTTTGAACCAACGAAATGAGTCATTAGGCTTTAATGAGAAAATCCACATTAGTCCATTTCCCCTAATATCAGGTTCAGATCTTGACAGTCATGGTCACCATAAACTAAACTGTTCTCTAATGTAAAATCATGGTAATCTGTATTAACATTGAATCCTTAAAACATACTAGTATCTATTTTCTTCATACTAGTTCTTATTTTTTAGATTCTCCCTCCCAACTATTCTTTCACAATCTGCGCCTGATGAATCTTGACATTATCATCCTGAAATATGACCATGATGTGTCTTCCTTCATGGTTGTTTAAGAAATGAAAAGCTAATATACATATAACATGATAGAAACAATAATCATAGAAATAATTATCCAATCATAGACACTTAAGCATTTGCATATTTAAATCCAAACAATGACCTTTTATTTGGTCAGTCCAGTCATTCTATACTAACAAAGTAGTACAAGAAATATACTCTTATTCACACTGTACCATGTATTTGGACATATACTATAGTAATCATTCAGTACCACTGTACATAATATATCAAAGTGATCTGATCTTTCATCTGATTCCATCACATACAGAGCTTCTGTGTAAGGGCATGTAGGATTGAAGTCCTCTTGTGAAATTCAATATAGATATACTTTTCTCATTATGGTTTATTACTTGCCTCTGTCTGGATGAGAAGAACGAGTTCAGCGACATACTGTTTTGTTTGGTCGCTTTTCCTGTTTGCTGAAGGTGAGTTTGGACAAACTGTCTCCCATCAGCATGCTGGATGTGGGATTTGGCTCATATTATTTGTCCCATGATGGATTTGAGTGGGTGTTTTGGCCATTTTTATAAATACGATTGTCCTTTCTTTGAGTTTCCTTCTTTTTATTCATTTTCAGCTTGACTTCATTGTAAAGCTCAGTGTTTAAATCTAATGCAACCATAATTGTGTGTGTGTGTGTGTGTGTGTGTGTGTGTGTGTGTGTGTGTGTGTGTGTGTGTGTGTGTGTGTGTGTGTGTGTGTGTGTGTGTGTGTGTGTGTGTGTGTGTGTGTGTGTCTTTTGTTCTGTCTTTAAAACTGAAGTGTGTAATTTTTGCTGTACCAAATCAAATAGTAAAAAAAAAATCCAATCCAAACCAGTTTCTCAAACACTTTTTTTTTTTCAATTTAAATTTGTGTTGTGTGCTAGTAATAGTAACCATTGGATTTGTACTACTACTTTTGTTGCATGACCTTAAAGAAACATAGGTTATGTTTGCTAATTTGCTCTCAAACTAAGGCCCTTTTTACACAGGTATTAAAATGCATTTTGGTCGATCGGGTCACAAGTGGACGATTTTAAATAAAGGTGTAAATGGGGTCTAAAACGTTTTAAGCTTGTCGACCACTTCCCGAGGTAGTCGAAAACGCACAAGCCACAAAAGACGCCTACTGACTGAAACATTATGGGAAGCGCACTAGCCAGGCGGGATTTAATCGTTGTCGGCTGAAGACCCAAGTTTGGTTTGAAGATAAAAAACGTACCAAACACAATGTTCTCTCATCGTTCCTGATTTTTAACACACACTCTCAGTGTTCGGCTGGTCTCGAGGGTGTCAGTGCAGAAACTAAAGCTGCTGCTCTCCGTATGTTTTCCTGTCATTTCCAGTCAGTCCTTCCAGAAAAATGCGGAGTTTTTTTGTGATTGTTGTGGGCAAAAATCCTTGATTATGCGACACGTTTTCTTAAAAAATGCAATGGAATATGCGGGATATTTATGCAATTTTATGCGATGATCTGCAAAAACTGCGGTTTGATGAAAAAGAGAAAAAAAAGTGATTCCCCCAACACCCTGTTCTCACTAGGCAACTACCTTAATGTAAAGAGTCATTTCTTATTACTTCCTATGATAAGCAAGCATACTACATCAAAGAAAGTGCTGGAATATTTAAGTTCTCATCTTGTTTTATTTCAGACCTTAATAAACACACGGCTCAAACTTACAAAACATTGATGAGTCAAACAAGTTCGGTAGCTTTACAAAAGGAATATGCTACAACTTCTGTAAAAATGAATAAATAAAATATAAAAAAATAAAATGTGTGCTTCGTGTTTTACAGCTTTTCGATGATGTTCACATCGCGTAATTACGTCACTTCATAACGTTGCCATGGCAACAGGGGAAAATTGATGCTCTTGTGTGAAGTGAATGAAACATTTTTCAACTTTCTGCTAAGATATATGTGACTTTTTTGCAACGAAAATGCGGGGATTATGAAATCATGCAAGCCCCGCATAAATATACAGACTTTGGCTGATTATGCATTGAATTATGCGATCGCGTTTTTATGGAGGGACTGTCCAGTGTGTTTATGTGTAAATTGCACAATTTTGTTTTGTCCATTAGATGGAAAGATCTGAAAAAGCCCATATATTTACCCGCCCATAGACGCTCCACTTCAGGACAGAAGTGGTTGAAAGTGGACAAAAGAAACGGATTAAAACATCAGGTTTAAACGGGAATTATGTCTCGCTCGTCCACTTGTGATCCGATCAACCAAAACGCATCTTAACACCAGGTGTAAACAAGCCCTAAAAACAGATTTGCACAATTTACACACTTCATGTTTAACGTTAACCTATTGCTGTGTAATTAATTCTCCAGTTCCCTGTCACTCTCCTTTTCCTCTTTTTCATTTATTTATCAATCCTCTTCCTCTATATTTCTGGACACAAGAAAATGCGCAACAGAAGCCGCCGAAATTCTTCTTTGAATCAGTCGGGATCTTCCGAACGCCAGCCGAACGGTGCCGAGGGGTGGTTGTCCAGCGCGGCTCTCGAGGGTTTGAGATCGGAGAGTTCGTCGGTCTGGTTCAACCGCGGCGCGTACGAGAGAGCGGAGAGCCTTTACTACGTACGACTCTTGCAGGAGCAAAATGGCACGACTTCTCCTGCGAGCTTTTCCAATTCGACACGAAAGCCGGAAACCTGTGGCCATCGAGGCCAAGAGGCTTGTCATCATGTCGTTCAAGACGTGTGGGTCAACAAACCCAACTTTGACCAAGCCGAGAGCAAGTTTGTGGGCCGGTTTCCCAATCAACCAAGATCTCTCAAACTACAACCCAACTGCCAAACGCCCAGCGACGAGGGCTACCAATCACAAACCCCGACTCCGCCCACACCTGCTTCAAAGCCAATCAACGGCCTTCCTTGCCTGACTCCACCCCCAATGGGGGTGTGGCTACAGAAACCTCTTTTCGATAGAGCCGAGGCGTCTTTCTATCAGAACCTGTACAGCCGCAACTCGCCACCGAAAACCAGTAGCGATGAATCGAGCTCAAAGCGGCGAAATAACGCAGAAAAAAAGCCTGTGGTTTGCGATCGCCGGGATTCTGATGTTGTAAGAACCAAGCAAGGAGCAGCGATGTGTTATTTCTTGCATGCCGACAGCGAGAGGGTGTGGCTTGATCGTGGTCGCTATGTGGAGGCGGAGACTCGTTTCTATGAAGGAGCTGCGGCGACATCCCTCAAAACATCTGTAAACCATTCTAGCCGGAAGCAGAAGTATGACTCTCTTCTCCAGAAAGATTGCACACACTTTCCTCGCACATTTGAGTTAGTTCACTCCCTCATGTCGCTCCAAACCTGCATTACTTATGTTTCTTGAACATCCTACAAATCATTTATTTCGTGTTCCCTGGAGGAAAGGAAGTCGTACAGGTTTGGAACGACATGCGGGGCAGTAATCCATGACAGAATTTACTATTTTTGTTAAACGATCCCTTTTAAGCAATGTTTTACTCTCAGGTAACATCAATCTCTACCATTTTATTCACATGCAATATGTTTACAACCTTTTCTACTTCTTTTGTCCATCTTCTTCATTGCATTTTTTTCTTTCTTTGATCTCTTTACACATTCATTCTTGTTGCGTTTTGTCCGTTGTGTTGGCTTGAAAGATTAATTTGTCTGAGTTCAGTTTTGTATTCATTTAGTTTTTTTTTCATTTGTTCTGTTGATGTCATTTTTGCATGGTTGCATTGCATTAACATTTAATATTATTAGTATTATGTCCATATACTAGTTTTGGGGTTCGTTTTCATTTTCCATTTTCATTTTATTCTTTTAGTAAGTTTGTTGTTTCATTTTTATTAAGTTTTAGTTATTTCAGGACATCTAGTTAAACTAAAGGAAAATATTGCATTTGGATTTATTTAATAAATCGCTTTATAATTTAATAATTTCTTATTATGTTCATAATTCTTAGTACATTTTTGGGGTGGATGAACTTGTTACATTGATTGTAAAAAATAATATCATCTGATTGAAATATTTAAATAAAAACTAGTCCTGAGGTGTGTACCACACAGTTGATCTCAAACATCCTTTCATCTTCATCAAGGCCAAATATATAGAAAATCAAATGTTCATCTCGTTAACACTGATCATTTACTGTATTTAGTTGGGTTGTTACAGGTTTTGTGTGTGTTTGTGCAGGATGACTGCAGCGGACTGTTTGGCGCAGGAGAGGATCTGGTTCGATAAGCCGCGTTACGATGAAGCAGAACGACGGTTTTACGAGCAGATGAACGGACCTACACAGCACAAACAGGTTATAAAATCCAGAGACGTCTCACATGTGACCCTGGATCACAAAACCATGTCACATGTCGCACAGGTATATTTGTAGCAATAGCCAACAATACATTGCATGGGTCAAAATTATCGATTTTCTTTTATGCCAAAAATCATTAGGATATTAAGTAAAGATCATGTTCCATGAAGATATTTAGTAAATTTCCTACCGTAAATATATAAAAATATATATATTTTTATGAGTGGATGCAGCAAAATCGTGAACATTAATAGACAATTTTAAAGGTGATTTTCTCAATGTTTCGAATTTTTTTTGCACCCTCAGATTCCAAATTTTCAAACAGTCCTATTCTAATAAACCATACATCAATGGAAAGCTTATTTATTCAGCTTTCATATGATCTATAAATCAAAAAAAAAAAAAAATGACTGGTATTGTGGTCCAGGGTCACCATTAACATGATCAACTTGTACTATTGCATCAGAATGCACATTTTTTTGAAACGCAAATCACTTTATAGAGCAATATTTATTTGGAATCGACTCTCTGTCTCATCACGCAGAATTCAGAACAAATATAAATTTAAGAGGACAGTAACCCAGGAATTGCTGCAAATGACCTCGTGAAAGCTGGAAATTGTTATGTTATTTTACATGGTAATATTTTGCATGTAATTGCAATGTTTGAATTCTTTTTGATTGTAATTTGTGTTGTTATTGCTTTGCATAATTTTATGCTGTGAATATTTTAAAGAGGACCCCAGGAAGATTAGCTGCCATTAAATGGGCCGCTAATGAGGATCCTAATAAAAATAAAAATGAAAATAAATGCACAGAAAAGTATGCTTATACTACTATTCCACATGATATTTTAGAAAAATAGTTGGCAATGAGTCCATTCCAAATTTACGTTTAATTAATTTTATGCATTTGGCAGATGCTTTTATCTAAAGATTCATTCATTCCCAGGGAACTGAACCCATGACCTTACCGTTGCTAGCACTGCTTCACTGTTTAAGCTACAGAAACACTTGCTCTATACCAGCACACACTGTTGTTTCTCTCTCTCGTCTCAGGACACAGGAGCTAACAGTATTCTTCAGGACATCGCTAGAGCACGAGAAAACATCCAGAAATCTCTCGCTGGGGTGAGTTGAACCAAACCCTATGATTACTCTAAGAGGGGTACAAACAAGCTCTTTTCTAGGGCTGCACAATTTGGGACGGGGGAATCAAATTGCGAGATATATCACAATTTTTATCAGGAAAAAATAAATATATTGCTCTCCTGATAATAATTGCGATTGCAATTAATTATACAAATACATAATATATATATATATATATACAGTGCTGCTTGAAAGTTTGTGAACCCCTTGCAGAATTTAAACAAAATAATAGGGATCATACAAAATGCAAGTAATTTTTATTTATTTATTACTGTCCTGAATAACATATTTTACATAAAAGATATTTACATATAGTCCACAAGACAAAAAATAGCTGAATTTATATGAAAAAGACCCTGTTCAAGTGCATTTTGCATGATCCCTCTTATTTTATTAGAATTATTCACATTTTCACAGATTCTGCAAGGGGTTCACAAACTTTTAAGCAGCATTGTGTGTGTGTATATATATATATAAAAATACACACACACCATTGAGCTTTTATTTTGGAACAAATTGCTCCATTCATTCATTCATTCATGAAAAAAGGGTCATGAAACCCTAAAACAATTTTTTTTGAGATTTTAACGTGTACAGGTTTCACATCAATGAAAACAACAAAAGCAATCATAAGGTTTTTTTATTATTAAGGGAAAAGTGGTTACTTTTCCTTTTTTTGAACCATTTTATTCTTCCAGTTTAAAAAGCGAAGTTGAACCAACGTCATGAAAAGTGAGGTTTATATGCTAATTCTGTGTGGATTAACTCTAATTCTAATGGCTGGAGAGTATGCGTCTGCGTCATCATATTCTGAGCTTTTCTCTGCATTATTCATGAGAATGAACTCTTTCAATCGAATCAATCACTGCGCTGTATTAGGCGGTATGAGTTTTATTACAGTGGAGAAGTCAAATGTCACGAAAGACCGTCTCAGCGCTGTTCAGATTTGAGTTCTTCAGTGTCGTAAGTGTTTGTTTCCTCAGTACAATAAAACAAATGACACTTTCATGTTTCAGTTTATATGCAGTTTTATCTCGATTAATTGTGCAGTTCTATTCTGTTCCGAAACATTAGTGAGCTGTCTGAGAAGGAAATGTGATTATGTTTTATATTATGATTATCCTTTGGTCATGAGCATGTCTCTGATATGGTGTCTATGTAGGCGGCTCACTAGGTTTGAGAACGAAGCCCCAGATCTTTTTCTTTAAATTCCCCTTGTAGTCAACAATTGTATCCCTTAAAACTCATATTTGATCACCAAAATGACATATTTAAATGTTTTTTCCGTGAAAAAAAAATCATCATGCCTTAAAATAGCTTGAATGTAACTCGACACCCTCATTTAGTATGTGCGGTTCTATGAATATGCAAATGAGCTCCGCCTCCACTCACTCACTCACTCAGAGATCCACTCGTTGACGATCACACGTTGATCTGATTGGTTACAAGGTAGTTTGTGACGTCAGAAACACCAGCGATTTCAAAGCGTGTTTTTGAGACTGTCTTTGGTTCACTGCAGTTTTAAGCAGAAAATACTCAGCAATGCTGTCGACTTATGAATTTACACATGGTTTGTCTTAAAACATATTAAAAACATCACATAGACATATAAACAGCATTAAAAGCTGGATTTTCACCACAGGAGGACTTTAAATCATCTGTTGACTTCCTTCATCTGTACTTAAAAATGATCTCTCCTGTAGCTGAAGACAACCTTGCAGCCGAGTAGAGGCCCCGCCCCTAAAATATCAAACCCCTCCCACCGCTCCTCTCCTGTAAGTGTGTGTGTGTGTGTGAAAGCCATCAGCTAGAAACACACACCAAAGCAGCTCACGTCAAAGTCGAAGCGTGTGCATGCTCGCATGCATGTTGTTTTAGGAAGTTTCAGAAGACTGTTATGCATGCATTCCTGTGTGGATTTATTGTCATGTTTCGTGTGTATTTTGCTGTGGAAGGTTTGATTTTGCTGAGAGCAAACACTTGTACACTTGCATCTTTGTTGTGAGGTTTGTATTAGTGTTATTTTAGTATCGTTGAGATGGTTTTAGTTAACTATAAAGTCAAAGTCAAAATTTATTTATATAGCACCATTTATACAGACAGGCTGTCCAATGTGCTATAGGCAATATAATACAACACAACAGACAGAGAAAGAGAAATTTAAAAGCAAATTACATGTTATTAAAAGCAATTGAATAAAAGTCTGACAAGTCAGATGCAGAACGAACATGAATAGGCAAGCTATTCCATAATGTCGGGCCCGCAATGGCAAAGGCACGATGACCTCTGTGTTTCAACCTGTACCGTGGTATAGATAAAAGTTTCTGTGTGCCTGACCTAAGAACTCTGGTAGGGTTGTATTGCTCTAAGAGCTCAGATAGATAGAGGGGAGCAAGGTTATTTAGGCACTTATAGACAAATAAAATAATTTTAAAATCAACCCTAAAACGAACCGGCAACCTTTGGAGGGATGCTAGAATCGGGGTAATATGTTCCCGTTTGCGAATGCCTTTTAAAAGTCTCGCTGCTGCATTTTGGACTATTTGAAGACGTATTAGAGTAGTTGAATTTATTCCATAATATAAAGAATTACAATAGTCCAGTCGAGATGACAGAAAAGCATGCATCACCCTTTCAAAAGCTTGGGGACATAGAAAAAGGCTTAACTTTAGTCAGCATACGTAAATGGAAAAAACATCTGACAACAGAATTTACTTGCTTATCCAGTTTCAAGGAGCTATCTAATGAAACGCCAAGATTTTTCACACAGGTATTTACTGGCAAAGAAAGCGAGGTGATTAAAACTACTTTTTGAAGGACCAAAGAGTAAAAGTTCTGTTTTATTTTCATTTAATTTGAGGAAGTTTGCAGACATCCACTTCTTTATTTCATCTAGACACGCCATAAGGTGCTCGAGTGAATTTTTTCCTGCCCGTTTAATAGGAACATAAATCTGAATGTCGTCTGCATAGCAGACTGCATATAACTATAACCCTGGTTTGTATGTTATTCCAGGCTGTACTGTATGTATGTATTTGCTCTGAAATTAACTATAAGACAGTGTATCGTTATTGTTTTAGTCTTTTTTTTTTTTTCAGTGAGAACCATCATTTTAACCAAACAGAATTTAAAAATGTATCATGCAAGGATTAAATTAAAATAATCATTAAATGAGTATTGGAAAAGTATGTGTATACACACAAATGCAGAGTTCAGAGTCTGAGTTAATGAAAAGCAAATAATTAATTAATGTGTAAAATTAAAATAAATAATAAACAAAAAGTATTACACTAAAAATTCGTGTTAACCATTAACCGACATCAGAGAACCGCGGACATGCAAATGATTAACAACATCAAAGGGGTTTGGAAACATGATTGAGATTCTTAATCAAATTGAAGTTTCCAACTTCAACTGTAAAATAAGTTCTGACAAAATGTTGCAAAATTCATTTTGTTTTTGTGAAACATGTTGACTGTATTTGTGCGTTCTGTTAGTAGTGTTTGTGTAATTGTATCTAGAACACTGAACAGTGGTGTATCAGAGCAGGGGCTGATGGGAACTGTAATGTGACGTGTGTGTGTGTGTGTGTGTGTGTGTGTGTGTGTGTGTGTGTGTGTGTGTGTGTGTGTGTGTGTGTGTGTGTGTGTGTGTGTGTGTGTGTGTGTGTGTGTGTGTGTGTGTGTGTAGAGTGGCGGAGGCAGCGCTGCTGATTACGGGGAGCTCGCAGCACGCATGAAGAACCTGGAACTCGAGAACCAGAGTCTACACACAGGTTTGTGTGTTCACATGTTGTTATAGAGATTGCATTTTGGATGGAATTTAACAATCCTAATTCCAATTTTGGTTCCTTCATGGTTCCATTTTTGTAACTTTTTTGAATGAATGGACAGATTGGAAAAGTATTCAGTATTCTCAAATTAACAAATCAGTACATTTCGATTTCAGCAGAACAATAACAAATTAAATTTGTAAACAAATAAATTGGTTTCATTTTTAGTAATTTTACTATATCCTTTTGTCAAGTTTTTGTTCTTTTTTGTTCTACTATTTAGGTTTTATTTTATTTCAGTTTGCATACAGTTATTTTAGTATTATTTAGTTTATATACATTTTTGAATTGGCTTTTATTTTTATGTTTTTATGTTTTAATTTTATTTTAAATTTAAATTTTTTTACTGTCCTTTTGTCATTTTCTTGTCAGTTTTTCTTCTTTTTTAAAAAATTACTTTTTAGGTTTCATTTTAACTAAGTTTGCATCTAGTGTTATTATGCTATTATTTATTAAATATTATATTATTTATAAATTATTTGCATTAGCTTTTATTTTTATATTTAAATTTTAGCTTAATTATTTAGTAATTTTACAGTGCTTTTGTCATTTTTATTCATTTTTGCTCTTTTAGAACATTACTATTTAAATTTAAATTTCAGTTTGCATGCAGTGCTATTTTAGTATTATTTATATATATATATTATAATATAGAGCAATATATTATTAATATTTATTTTATTTTTATTTTTTAAATATTACTATTTACCAGTATGTTTAATTTGTTCTTTTTCAACTTTTATTTATTTCCAGTTAATAATTGAAGTCCTCAAACTTATTTCAGTTAGTTTGTTTTTTATCTAATAATAATAATAAGTGCTGGACAAGGATTAATCGCATCCAAAATAATAGTTTGTGTTTACATAATATACTGTATGTGTGTGTACTGTGTATAATTATTTTGTATATAAAAATACACACATATGCATGTATATATTTAAGAAATATTTGCATATGTATATACTGTATTTATATAATATATAAATCGAAATATTCTATACATAAATAACACATTTTTCTTAAATATATACATGCATATGTGTGTATATATACAAAATAATTATACACAGTACACACACATATATTATATAAACACAAACTTTTATTTTGGATGCGATTAATCACAATAAATTGTTGTACAGCACTCATTTTATTTCAGCTTTTTAATAGTTTTAGTCAACAATAATGACCCTGTTTGAATGCAGAATTGCTGTCTTTATCTCTCCTAATCCCATGCATTTGGTCGTAGCAAACCTTATATAAAATTTAAAAAAGAAAGTCCTGAGATGAACAAATAACACCAGCACATTCATCATTCAAACTGAACAACAGTGATGTCAAAATGTTTGCATTAAAGCAGCATTTTACATTACACTACACTTCTGCAAGCACTGGTACTTCCTTTAAGAAACGCAGATCTGATTGCTGTCGTTCTGTGTGTGTCAGTGGTGGAGGATCTGCGTTGTGCTCTCGGTAAGATGGAGAGTCGAGTGTCTGCGCTGGAGAAGCGTTCATCGGTACCGACCGTTAACGGGACCGGCCCCCAGAAAGCCCCGTCTGCTCCGGTGAAAGAAGAGGAGGATGACATCGACCTGTTCGGCAGCGATGAAGAGGTGGACGAGGAGGCCGAGAGACTGAAAGAGCAGCGGCTGCAAGAATATGCCGCGAAAAAGGCCAAAAAGCCCGTCCTCATCGCAAAATCATCCATCCTGTTAGACGTCAAACCTGTAAGTGTTTTTGCTGAAGCCTATCAGGCTGATGTTTTGGGGACGGCGATAGGATCCAAATAACACCTTGCAGGAATGGTATCATTGCTATTCTTATAATGGCATCATGATATTATTGACTTTTAGTTCTATACAAAATTTTAAAAAATTAAAAAATGAGTGATACATGACCTGAACATGTTCTTGACAGAATACTGAACACCTTATATAGCAACCATATAGAAACAACCTCGAAAATACATAGCAATATCGTAGCAACGCCTTAACTACCACCAAGAACACAATAGAAACCAGTGTTATTTCAGTATTATTTATTTCTTCATTTTCAGTTTTCTTTTTTACGTTTAGTATGTTTTAGTAAATATTGGTTTTTGTTTTTCAAAATATTTCTAAATAGCGTCAATTTATTTTTGTTTTTAATTTTTAGCTAAATTAGTACTTCAAGTTAGAAATTATTTCAGGTATTTCTAATTTTCGTTTAACCTTCAGATTTCAGTTACTGAAAATAATTTAATATTTAATTTGTTAACAATAACAATACTAATAGCAACTAACCCAGCAACCTTCCAGAACACCCTAACAACTACCTAGTAGCCACACAGAGCAACCCAGTCATTATCTAGAACCTTCTAGCAACGCCCTAACAGCCACACAGTGCAACCTAGCAACTGCCTAGCAACCCTACAGAAGAACCCAGCAGTTATCTAGATCTCTCTAGCAATGCCCTAACAACCACCCAGAACACCCTAGCAACCATCCAGAACAACCCAGGAGTTATTTAGAACCCTCTAGCAACACCCTAACAACCACACAGAACACCCTAGTGAACATCTTGCAACGTCCTTGCAACTACCCTGAACACTATTGCAACCTCTTAGCAACCACGTAGAACACCCTAGTAACACTAACCCCTAACCCCACCCTCCAACCTAACCTTAACCAATGAAATCAGCTGCAGGGCGGAATCACGCCTGTAATGTAGTTGCTAGGGTATTCTGGGTAGTTGCTACGGTTTCTGAGTGGTTGCTATGTGTTTGGCGTGAAATGATTTTACTTGTTTGTTTGTTTTTTCAAACCAGTTCAGCTGATTTCTTTGGTTAAGGTTAGGTGAAGGGTTTGGGATTAGTGTTTGGTTTAATCCGTATTGTGATTGACATGACCAATGAAATCTTTAGAATCGGCTGAGGGGCGGAGTTAACTTTTCCGCTTAAAGGGATAGTTCACCCAAAAATGAAAATTCTGTCAGTATTTACTCACCCTCATGTTGTTTTAACCCCGTAAGACCTTTGTTCATCTTCAGAACACAAATTAAGATATTTTTGATTAAATCTGAGAGCTGGATCACTCCTGCATGGGCTTCTAAGGGATTGACACTTGTTCCCCGAAAAGTCATTAAAGGGTCACTCCACCCATTTGCATTAAGATTTCTATTGTTAGAAATCCAGTCATACTATTGAATGGTCGTGCAACACTCTTTCATTTTCCCCTCAGACGAGAGAAATCCTCTATTTACCTTTTTCACTTCCTCCTACAATGACGCAAAAATCGTCATTTTACTTCATTGTAGGAGGAAGTGTAAAAGGGGGGGATTTCTGTGAAGACTACAAGCACTAGTTCCCACCCTTTCAAACCGCCCATAGGGGGTTGGACCTAATGCGCTAACAGACCAGTGCCAGTAGTCAGTGCCAGTGCGTTTGATTTCACCCTGAGAAACTTTTTGAAAATATGGACGAAGGTACTGAATACACAGGCGGATGCATCATGGAGGATCTGGATTTTGACGAAGTTATGGTAGAAACGGATGTTCGTGGCTACCTTTATGAGCCACAGTATAGCGACGAGCAGCGGAGGGCTATGGAGGAACCGGAGGCGGCTGAAGCTGCTGTCACCACAGGCGATGCAGACGATCTGCCTGCCGCGGACGAGGAGCCCGCAATGGCTCGAGCTGGGGAAGATTGGTGGTGCCGTGCTCTCACTGTGCACCAATGGACACAGAACAAGAGTCTGTCTGCTGCCGAGAATTCCAGCGGTGCTACGGAATTGGAGGATGACACGGACGTGTTTGTTGTTGCTCACCCGAGTTTCACACCCCATATGGATAGCGGCGTCCTGGAGACCTACTTTAGAATATAAGGTCAACTGGCAACGTCAGCCAAAGCCTACAGGGTCAAATGGTCGTCTTTCTGTAAAGTAAGTTTATTTTCATTTTGTTAACACGCTAACGTGGCAGGTTCATTGCAGTTAATATCTTGCAGTTAAGCTAGCTTCTGTAGTGGGAGTGGTCTCCTGAGCTGAGCATTGCAATGCACTATGGGGATTGTTGTCTACAATCCACAAGCACTAAAAAGTCATTTTCTGCCTTTAACGGCCAAGAAGGTCCCAAATTAGAAATTTATGATACTATTCTACTACATATATGACCCACTTTCAATACATTGTTAAAATAGTCCAAGTGACTACAGTGGCTCAATCTTAAATTAATCTTAATCTCAATCTTTAGCGACGAGAATACTTTTTGTGCGCAAAAACAAACAAAAATAACGACTTTATTTCAACTATTCATTTCCTTCTCTGTGGGCCTCGAGTCAGTTAACTTAGTGTGATAGCGTAGAGCTACGTCACTCATAGGCTCACTATTGGCTGACGCTGGTCATGTGTGTGATGCGTGTGGCGTACAACAACAGAAGCTTACGCTGTTACACTAGTGAACTCACTCGAGGCCCACAGAGAAGGAAATCAATAGTTGAAATAAAGTCGTTATTTTTGTTTGTTTTTGCGCACAAAAAGTATTCTCGTCGCTTGATAAACTTAAGATTGAGCCACTGTAGTCATTTGGACTATTTTTAAGATGTCTTTAATAACTTTTCGGGGCTGGCAAGTTTCAATCCCTGAAGCAGCCTTTGGAGGAGTGATCCAGCTCTCAGATTTAATCACAAATATCTTAATTCGTGTTCCGAAGATGAACGAAGGTCTTACGGGGTTGAACAACATGAGGGAGAGTAAATACTGACAGAATTTACATTTTTGGGTGAACTATCCCTTTAACTTGTTTGGGGGGGAAATTACACGCATGACAATCTATGTGTTTGTCCAATCGACTACATGACCATAAAATCACTCACACTTTCAAACCAACATCAAAGTTTGTTTTAAACTATATTTTTGTCTCAAACGATGGGTTTCACTCTCATGCTGTCGTCCTTGTGTTCACATTCATGTCACCTTTATTTAAATAGTGCTTTTTACAAATACAGATTGTTTCAAAGCAGATTTACAGAGATAACAGGAAAATAATGCAACAAAGTTTGCTTCCTGTAGAAAATAGCATCATAGTCAGCTTTATGACAGTTCAGTGATGTTTGTTGTAAAAAAGTTATTAATTTAGTTATATATACAGCCGTGATGTCATCATCCAGCTCAGTTCAGTTCTCATTATAATGATTTCAGACTGATTAATTAATCAAGTTTACACTCTGGCATGTTTGTTTGTTTGTTTTCTTTTTGTTTTGGATGTATTAAGATGTAAATTCTGTATACAATATTGTACACTACTAAAGTTTGTAGGATGAAAAAATATGTATATATATATATGTTAGGGGTGTTACGATACACGTGGCTTTCGGTTCAATTCGCATTACAAACCAAACGATTCAGTGCGACCAAAATGGCAAACGTAATGAAAGCGAAACGAAACTGCACTACTCATTATTTCCGCGCTTCACGGACCGCTGCGAGATCTAGTGAGAAACATTAAAATGTCTCTGTTATTCACGGATCAAACAGTGCTGACGTGGAAACCAGGAGAAACATTGTTCCATGAATGAACTAGTTATAGGTTTTAAGTCCACAGATCAGCAACTTTCACCATGAATTTACTGGAATAACACTCACTGTAACAATGGAAGTTTGGCAGAAATAGTAAAATGCTTTCAAGTACATCACACATCTTTTCCAGCACTTCAAAACTCAAATATTATCATATTTAAATGTTATATTTAATGTGATGACCAAAACATTATTTGTTCAACCTTCAAAAATTGTCCCCCATTATAAAACTTAAAGTTTCAAGGAAAAATTTGTTTTTTTTTTAAATAAATAATAATTTTTTAAAAATCAAGGAAATTTCTCTGGCATTTCTTTCTTTTTGCCATATCGAAAACGCACCGAACTGTGACACCACTGTGTCGTATCGAACCGAACCGTGAATTTTGTGAACCGTAACACCCCTAATATATATATATATATATATATATATATATATATATATATATATAATGGTGTCAATGCAGGCAGATCAATAATATTGTTGAATATTAAATTAAATGAAACAGTGGGACGATGAGACGGACATGAAGAAGCTGGAGGAGTGTGTGCGGTCGGTGCAGGTGGACGGGCTGCTGTGGGGAGCTTCCAAACTGGTTCCTGTGGGTTACGGCATCAAGAAACTGCAGATAAACTGTGTGGTGGAAGACGACAAGGTGGGAACAGACTTCCTAGAGGAGGAGATCACCAAGTTTGAGGACTACGTGAGTAACGTTCCCATCATAGACTGCATAAAACAATGAACGTAGTGTCCGTGACGTCACCCGTAGTGTTTCTGAAGAGCACTTTTGAAGCCCAAAGTGGGCGGAGCCGGCCGTCGCCATCTTGGCAGCGCGTCACTCCCGGATTAACGAAAATGGTCAGAGGCGGATTAGCTGAGGTGACGTGACGCTAACAGACAGCAGACAAACGGCTAGTAGTGACATCAGCGGCAATCCACCTGTCACTCAAGTGGCCACGCCCTTGATTATGCAGAACTTTAAGGCTAAATGTAATTTAGATGGATGACCCCCTCCATCTAAAATCACCCCCCTCACAGTCGTCATGAAGGGAAAAATTAGCTATATAGACCAAAACCACTTTTTGCACCAGGCTGTAAACATGTTTTATTCTGCTGTAAAGTTGCAACATGACATCATGACTTTGCGTAAACATACACGCCACTTTCAAGTCAAGTGGCGTGTTATCTATACGCATTTTGAGCTATCCGCGTGTATGTCCACGCCGAAATCTTTTGCGTGTATGTCTACGCCATTAAATGTCCGAGTGATTCCGCGTGTATGTGTACGCCGTTAAATGTCCGAGCGAAACGAAGCAAAATCTATATCTACATCTGTGGAGCGATCTTTTTTTTCCTAGGATGGTAGGAGAACACTCATAAATGGTATTAACCCCAGTGACGGGTAGGTTTAGGGACGGGGTTGGGGTAGGTCATATATCTATATATACATAATACAGTAATATAACGTTAAGTCAAAGGCGTTGATAAACACGCTGAAAAGCGATTATGCGTGTTGATAGCACGCCAAAAATGGAAATACGAATTGGCGTGTCATACATACGCCATTTCATGAGATCAGTCTGGGGATTGAGACTTTTTTGCAGCCGTTCTCTAGTGGCCAGTCGATGAACTGCAGTTTAAGTCACTTCAGTGTTAGATTCACGCTTGGTTCCCATGCGGACTGAAGCCGTTAGCGCACAGTTCAAGTGTCATGTAAAGCTTGATGTGTTTGTTTTTGTGTGTTACAGGTTCAGAGTGTGGATGTTGCGGCGTTCAACAAGATCTAACACACACTCACACACATGAAAACACTCACATCCTACTGCTGCTGGACGAATATCGGCTAATAAATGAGTTTGAAATGTATTTATCTTGGTCTCTGTCTTTCATTTTCCCCACATCTCGTTAAACATGTTTATTATGCAGTTGAGTATTAGAATCAACATTTGTGACAATTAAGAGCACTTAATGTGTTTGTGATCCTGAGTTCATGTGTGGTGATAGATAGGTAGATAGATAGATAGATAGATAGATAGATAGATAGATAGATAGATAGATAGATAGATAGATAGATAGATAGATAGATAGATAGATAGATAGATAGAACGATGGACAGATAGATAGATAGATAGATAGATAGATAGATAGATAGATAGATAGATAGATAGATAGATAGAATGACATAGATAGAATGACGGATAGATAGATAGAATGACAGATAGATAGATAGAATGACAGATAGATAGAATGACAGATAGATAGAATGACGATAGATAGATAGAATGACGGATAGATAGATAGAATGACGGATGGATAGATAGATAGAATGACCGATGGATAGATAGATAGTTAGAATGACGGATAGATAGATAGAATGACGGATAGATAGATGGATAGAATGACAGATAGATAGATAGAATGACGGATGGATAGATAGACTGACGGATAGATAGATAGAATGACGGGTAGATAGATAGATAGATAGATAGATAGATAGATAGATAGATAGATAGATAGATAGATAGATAGAATGACGGATAGATAGATAGAATGACAGATAGATAGATAGAATGACGGATGGATAGATAGAATGACGGATAGATAGATAGAATGACGGGTAGATAGATAGATAGATAGATAGATAGAGCGACGGATAGATGGATGGATCAATAGAACGATAGATGGATGGATGGATAGATAGAATGATAGATGGATAGAACGACGGATGGATGGATAGATACAGTATCTCACGAAAGTGAGTACACCCCTCAAATTTCAGCATTTTTACTATATCTATACCATGCTCGACTGTAGGCAAGACATGATGTTCTTGTTACTCCTGACACATGCTGGACACCATCTGAGCCACACAAGTTCATCTCACTCTCATCAGGCCACAGGACTGTACTCTCTTTAGGCCACAGGACTGTAGTATCATCAGGCCACAGGACTGTACTCTCTTTAGGCCACAGGACTGTAGTTTCATCAGGCCACAGGACTGTAGTATCATCAGGCCACAGGACTGTAGTCTCATCAGGCCACAGGACTATAGTGTCATCGGGCCACAGGACTGTACTCTCTTTAGGCCACAGGACTGTAGTCTTATCAGGCCACAGGACTGTAGTCTCATCAGGCCACAGGACTGTAGTCTCTTTAGGCCACAGGACTGTAGTCTTATCAGGCCACAGGACTGTAGTCTCATCAGGCCACAGGACTGTAGTATCATCAGGCCACAGGACTGTACTCTCTTTAGGCCACAGGACTGTAGTTTCATCAGGCCACAGGACTGTAGTATCATCAGGCCACAGGACTGTAGTCTCATCAGGCCACAGGACTATAGTGTCATCGGGCCACAGGACTGTACTCTCTTTAGGCCACAGGACTGTAGTCTTATCAGGCCACAGGACTGTAGTCTCATCAGGCCACAGGACTGTAGTCTCTTTAGGCCACAGGACTGTAGTCGTATCAGGCCACAGGACTGTAGTATCATCAGGCCACAGGACTGTAGTCTCATCAGGCCACAGGACTGTAGTCTCTTTAGGCCACAGGACTGTAGTCTCATCAGGCCACAGGACTGTAGTCGTATCAGGCCACAGGACTGTAGTATCATCAGGCCACAGGACTGTAGTCTTATCTGGCCACAGGACTGTACTCTCTTTAGGCCACAGGACTGTAGTCTTATCAGGCCACAGGACTGTAGTCTCATCAGGCCACAGGACTGTAGTCGTATCAGGCCACAGGACTGTAGTCTCATCAGGCCACAGGACTGTAGTATCATCAGGCCACAGGACTGTAGTCTTATCAGGCCACAGGACTGTAGTCTTATCAGGCCACAGGACTGTAGTCTTATCAGGCCACAGGACTGTAGTTTCATCAGGCCACAGGACTGTAGTATCATCAGGCCACAGGACTGTAGTCTCATCAGGCCACAGGACTGTAGTCTCATCAGGCCACAGGACTGTAGTCTCATCAGGCCACAGGACTGTAGTCTCATCAGGCCACAGGACTGTAGTATAATTAGGCCACAGGACTGTAGTCTCATCAGGCCACAGGACTGTAGTCTCATCAGGCCACAGGACTGTAGTATCATCAGGCCACAGGACTGTACTCTCTTTAGGCCACAGGACTGTAGTCTTATCAGGCCACAGGACTGTAGTTTCATCAGGCCACAGGACTGTAGTATCATCAGGCCACAGGACTGTAGTATCATCAGGCCACAGGACTGTAGTATCATCAGGCCACAGGACTGTAGTATCATCAGGCCACAGGACTGTACTCTCTTTAGGCCACAGGACTGTAGTCTTATCAGGCCACAGGACTGTAGTTTCATCAGGCCACAGGACTGTAGTCTCATCAGGCCACAGGACTGTAGTCTCATCAGGCCACAGGACTGTAGTTTCATCAGGCCACAGGACTGCAGTCTCATCAGGCCACAGGACTGTAGTCTCATCAGGCCACAGGACTGTAGTCTCATCAGGCCACAGGACTGTAGTCTCATCAGGCCACAGGACTGTAGTCTCATCAGGCCACAGGACTGTAGTTTCATCAGGCCACAGGACTGTAGTCTCATCAGGCCACAGGACTGTAGTCTCATCAGGCCACAGGACTGTAGTTTCATCAGGCCACAGGACTGTAGTCTCATCTGGCCACAGGACTGTAGTCTCATCAGGCCACATGACTGTAGTCTCATCAGGCCACAGGACTGTAGTTTCATCAGGCCACAGGACTGTAG